>NC_079158.1:131349004-131975806 GCF_947563725.1 Argiope bruennichi | reverse complement strand
ACAAAAGTGTAAGGAAACACAAAGATGCTGATAGCCTGTCCAGAAACCCATTGAAAGTCGATGCTTCATGATCTGTGGACTCCATAGGTGCCTCCTTATTCACTAATCTCTCAGAAGAACAGATGAAAGATCCAGAATTGGCAAGAATAATAAGAGACTAACAAAGTACCGAAGCAAGTAGGCTGGGAAAGTTTGAGTTAATCGAAGGAGTCCTCTAGAAGAAGAATTTTGATCCCTCCGGGAGGAAATTTCTACCAGTGATCCTGAAGCATTTATGGCTCAGTATTGTAGAATCTCTCCATGACGACCCTAGCGCCGGACATCTAGGATTCACCAGGACTTATGATAGAATAAGAAAGCGATTTCATTGGCCAGGCTTGTACAGAAGTGTTTGAAGATATGTGATGCACTGCCGAGACTGTCAAAGGAGAAAATCTATTCCTCAGAAGCCACCAGGTCATCTCGTGCCAATTCCAGCAGCTGTCGCTCCTTTCCATCGCATCGGAATCGACCTGCTAGGACGATTTCCAAAATCGGACGACGGCAACAAATGGATTGTAGTATGCACCGATTATCTGACCCGGTACGCAGTCACCAGAGCTTTACCGACGGCGGAAGCTACACAAATCGCCAAATTCCTACTAGAGGACAGTAGAAGTAGATACCCACGAGTCCCCCGGTTTACCCGAGTGGGTGTAAAACCATCAGAGGGGACACGGGGAAAAGATCCACCCCAGCGCGCCGAAGATCCCGCGGGCCAGTCCAGCCCGACGGACAGATTTATTTTGCCCAAAGAAAATTCTACAAGCATTGCCCCGACACGGGCAGTATTTAATTACATGAACTGATTATTTACATTAACTGATTTTTAACATGAACCGATTAATAAGCAATGCAAAACAAGAAAGAAAGCAGAACTGACACTAAAAGCAGAACTGGCAAAAAAAAAAAAAAAAAGAAACCAAACTTATAAATTAACATCAGTTACTAATCCTTAATACACATGGGCCGTGGAGGAGGAGGAAGGCCCATCGGGCTTTTTACTAACCAGATGGATGAATGAATAAATGAAGGAGTGATATTATTTAAGTATTAAGTTTTAAGTTTACTTAGGTTTTGATTACTATGTTTTGTACTGTTATTGATATGTTTGGTGATCATTAGGTAGATTGAAGGAAAGAGGTATTGTACTATTTAATTTTATTATTTATTTCGTTATTAATTATTTCCTACCTCCCCTAACTTCATCTCATTACATTTCATCGTACCATCGGAACCCCGGGTATGTAACATTTAACTGTTTTTTATCTTTCTTTTCTTTTATTTTCAGGTGTGGATGGGGACCAGACCAGCAGGATGCCGGGGGCCCCCAAAATACAGGTATAAGGTTTTTATATAACTAATTATTAATAATTAATTTAATTAAATTAATCCAACCCGCCCCCCGGCCGGCAGTGGTAGCCAGCCGGGGGGCTTATTTTTTAAAGGATTTTTACTATCCCGTGTCCCGATGGACTTTGAAATAGATGGCGAACTGAGACCAGGTCCAGTCAGAGGGGGAATCTAGGCCTCAACCTCTCCAACACGGCCAAGCGTACCATCGGCATTAGAACTTCGTTGATAAAACACATCAAAGGAAAAAGTAACACATCAAAAGGACGACACATGTTAAAACACATAAAAACGGGTTAAAATAACACATAAAAATTACAAGGACACAAGAAGTTTACTTCAAAACACATTAAAATCACGTGACTACACATAAAAACACATCAAAAATGGACAAAATAGACACATCAAAACAAGACACACTCACAACATGAGGGAAACGTACTGGTCCTGATCCCCAAGAGACCCTTGTAAAAGATTAAAATCTTCCGAGTCCCAGAAGAATGAGTCCCAGGGTAAAAATTTAAAAACTTAAAAGTTAAAAGATAAAACACTATAAAAAAGGGGGGTGGCAGAGAGGAAATTAATTGGTGTGGTGCTGCCTCGTAGCTATCTCATTATACTGACCTGGACAGTTGCGGTTAAGTTAAATTCAGTTGTAAAAATAAAAGTTGATATTGGTGGAGAGCGGCATGTAAATATGTAAAAATATTTAAAATATCCAAAGTTTAAAAATATCATATCAATGTCATAGTTTAAAAGTATGTGTCATTAAAATATGTAAATGGTATGAGTTCTATATACAATGAAAGTGAAATGATGTATTTAAAAGTAATGACTTAGTGGTCAAATAAGTAAAATTTTCAGGTAAAATACATGCCAAGTCCAATTTTTAAAAATAAAGGAGTAAAAACCTAATGATAGTCACAGATTAAAATTTAATTATGAAATCATTAAAAATTCCATAAAGGTTTTATTAAAAATCTTTATAATTATTGGTGCCCAGAGGGGGGATGGTGTGATTGTCTATTATAATCTAAAAACATCGATTTTATAAAAATAGTCCTTAAACTAAAATGATAACAAGCGTTACCCCATAAAAAGTCTAATTAATTATGCAACCCCTAGTGTTTGGTTCTATCTAAGTAGAACAGGTATGTTAACAGTCGTCCTTAATAGTTTGTCCTCTAAGTGATGCAGTGCGCCATGCATTGCGCTCCGTTGTTTGGCAGGGTTTCTTAAATCACAGGGGAGATTTTAATTAAAAGTTTCTGTAAGAAAATTTGTCCTAGTATAAAACGGTAGAAAGAAAAAGAATTTTTTCCTCCAAATGAGTCGGAGAAAGTCGGTTGCCTGCAACCCATCCCAAGTAAAAAATGCGTTTATGGATAAAATTATCATTAAAACCAAGTAGGATAAAATACAATTTCACACCATCAGTCCGAGTCTCCAGGACTGGTGAGAGCATCGCAGATTGCGCCACTTATTAAAAAACATTCTCTAATTTTGGCGACAGCCTGCCTATTATGTAGTACATTTTTAAACCAGGCTCTCTTATGTTCCATCGCCGAAGTTAATAAATGAAATTTTTTAGTATGTGGGCAATGGAATAAATAGTGGTCAGGATTACCCTCCTGACCACAAGTACAAAGAGGAGAACCTAGCTTGTGGAATCTACATAAATAGGCGGGGAATGGACCATGCCCACTTAAAAAGTAAATTAAAAATTTGTTAATAATTAAAAAATTTTCATCCACCATGTCTATAAATTCCCTTACTCTGATCCCGGAGGGGGAGTCGTAGTTATTCCAGTATTTTTTCCATTCCCCCAGGGTCCAGGATTTAATTTTTCTTTTTAGAAAAGAGTAAGGGGCGGGGATGGATATTGGGATCCCGTGTTTCCCAATGATAGGACTTATGATAGAATAAGAAAGCGATTTCATTGGCCAGGCTTGTACAGAAGTGTTTGAAGATATGTGATGCACTGCCGAGACTGTCAAAGGAGAAAATCTATTCCTCAGAAGCCACCAGGTCATCTCGTGCCAATTCCAGCAGCTGTCGCTCCTTTCCATCGCATCGGAATCGACCTGCTAGGACGATTTCCAAAATCGGACGACGGCAACAAATGGATTGTAGTATGCACCGATTATCTGACCCGGTACGCAGTCACCAGAGCTTTACCGACGGCGGAAGCTACACAAATCGCCAAATTCCTACTAGAGGACATAATCCTGAAGCATGGAGCTCCACGAGTTATCATTAGAGACCGTGGACAAGTTTTCCAGTCCAAGCTGGTGTCAGATATTAATCGCCTGTGCAATATCACTCATCGAATGACAACAGCCTATCATCCGCAAACAAATGGTCTTACAGAACGATTCAACAAAACGCTAGCAGATATGCTTTCTATGTATGTTGACGTCGAACAGAAGAAATGGGACCAGATATTGCCGTTCGTCACATTCGCCTACAACACTGCCAAGCAGGACACGACAGGTTTTACGCCTTTCTACCTGTTACATGGTCGAGAAGCTGAAACGCCGTTGGATACGATGTTTCCTGTTTGCCCCAACGAGTTCAGCCAAGAAGACGATTACGTTAGCCATCTGATCAATAAGGCAGAAGAATCGAGGCAATTAGCTCGTGCACGAACTCTCGAGGCTCAGCAGAAAGATTGCCGGCATTATGACCCCAAACATCGGATGGTGGCATACGAACCAGAGGATTTGGTGTGGAATTTTATTCCAGTTCGTAAAAAAGGGCTTTCCGAGAAACTCCTCAAGAGATACTACGGCCCTTATCAAGTATTGAGGCGGTTGTCCGACGTCACCTATGAAGTAGCGATTTCATCCTATTTCTAGAAGGCGGAAACCGAAGGAAGTTGTCCACGTTTTACGCATGAAATCATACCATGATCCAGAAGAACAAGACGAGCAACATTCTTATAAACTATGGAGGTTTCGGAAAGAGACATTTCTCAAGAGACTACTCCTCGTGAAGACCCGGCAACTTATACTGGTCCAGTGACTAGATCAAGAACTAGAGCCACACAATGAAATATCCTAACATCGAGACGCTGTTCTTCTAAGGAGGGAGCAATGCCGCATTGAAGAAAGACAGTCGAATCTCCATGGCCGAATGGTCATGGCACTGGTCTCATAATCAAGAGACCGTGGGTTTAATCCCGCTAGAGACAATGCGATTCATAGTATGTGTAAATATTTAGTTCCTTGATTTTATGTTTTTCTTTATTTCATGTTCCAAGAGATACTGGACATTTCTTTAGTTTACCAGACAAGTGTTCTGGACTTTTCTTACTGTCTCCAGAAAAGTATTCTGGAACTTTCCCTGCTTGTATAAAAGCAGAGGATTTGTCAGTCACTGTGTTCTGAGTTCAGTTAATAAATTGGTTTAGCTCTACTTCATGTGTGTGTCATTGAATTCCACACTAGAGTATCTACGTGACAATATCATCACATTCCCTTTTATAAGCAGTATTTTCACTAAATGATTTGAGACAATACTTTTTTCAATGTATTATAACAGCCATCACTATCTGAAGGCAATTTTCTTGTATCAATACAACATTAAGGGCTTAACTATTCTCTGAAACTAAGTGGCAATTTTTCTAAAGTAATTTTTAGCACCTTGAAAATAAATATTTCGCACTGCAATTTTAATTGTCATCGTAACTTTAGGGCACATGTCCCTGAATACGACAGACGCATCCCCTCTTTATTGCTACTGATTCATTATTTTCTGCGCATTCAGCTATTAGCTATCCAGCTATTGTTTTTTTTTTTTTTTTTTTTTTTTTTTTTTTTTTTTTAGTAATCGTCGTGATATTTATGAAGGTCACAATTCACCTCCGAATTCTCAGTTTTGCATCATTTTTTCCGTAAATTTTCATGCTGGAAGCTTAAGTGTGGGAGAAATTAAGGCCTCAAAATAGAAAAAAGGTTTTTTTTTTTTAAAACAAACATTTTTAGCTTTCTAGGAACTCTAAAAGGTTTTTGATTTTTTGGGTCCGTGGAAACCCTGTTTGAGAAGTATAAAATTAATGATTCAAATTTAAATAAAATTCAATAAAATAAACTGAAATGAAATATAAAAAAGTTATATTATATATATATATATATTTGCATGCCTCTTATGGCAGATTTAAGCATTTCGTAATTCTGGGTAGTACGCATTATTAGGCTTGTCTTTTAATAAAGTGGTCAATTTAGCTTCTCGTTTCACCATTTTTTTTTTTTTTTTTACTTTACTTTACCAACATGTTAACGATTTATTTAATGTTCATTGTTTTTTATTATAGTAACTTAGTGAAAATTCAAAGGTTTTTTATTTAATTATTATGAATCATTACAATCTCAATTCACGTTTGTACACAAAAGTATTTGTGTAGATGATCGATGCTTACTTAAAAAAAAATATATACTGACACAGATACGAACCTGATCTATTATATTTGATAAAGTGTTCATTTATCTAAATATTTTATAAAATGTGATTATTTTTTTTTACAAAATCATTGGGCTAATAATATATTTTTAATTAATCAGCCAGCATCCCCCCCCCTAACTCAGCAGTGTTGGGTGGCTGCCTAGCCGAAAATCCGTCAATGCAGCCCAAATATTGTTCTGTTCTTCTTTGATTTATCACTAAGGCTAGGCATGGTTTTGTGTAGGGTCTTGGTAACAGATCCTTCCCCTAACAAAAACCCGTTTTTCCTTGGTTTATGAATTTATTGGAGATTTTTTTTAAAAATATGATCAAAAAATGTATAGAAATAAAGAACAAAATGAACCAATTACCTTTTGAGATTACCTCGCCTAATTGACATGCATGAGGTACAGAAGATTCACAAAATGTGGGAGTAACATTGTCAAACATTGAATGCCAGATTCTTACAGCACAATTTATTTTCAATAATTCAGGGGGCAGTTCAAAACTGAAGCCAGTAGATGGTAAGTTCATACCTTTATGCCTAAGATTTTTTGTCAAATTACCCCACAAACAAAATGAAAATCTTGGATCGGGGCTTGATTGATCTGTAATACCAAATTCCATATTGAAAGTTTCGTCATTAATATGCTCACTCGCTGCCTGAAAAAAAAAGCATTTTTTTTCTCCGTATTAAGTTTTATTTATTATTACAAACAATAAAAGAAAATTATACTAAATTACAATACAGAATACTATTTTTAAAAAAGTCATTTGATTAGTTATTCTCTCACTCACTCTCAAAATTCTGAAAGTTGCTGTATCCATCTTCTTTCTCATCATGAACTGCAAATTTTTTATGCTCTAAAAATATATTTTAAAATATAAATTTCTATACGACATAACATTTCTGTACACGGAATGTTATAATCATTATAAAAGTAATAATTAGATTATATACATTATTATTATATTTGGGACTAAATATTATTGCATAGCAAAAACTTAGGAAAAGAAAAAAATGGTAGATGCAGGTTTGAAAATTATAGCAATGAAATTTACACTTTAAAAAATTTTCAAACTTGTGAAAAAGCGAAATATGCGAAAAATTAAAAGCTCAACATTTAAAGCTTAGTATTAGGGATTGCAATATCGGACCAAAAGTTCAATACCCGTATTCGGAAATTTTTAGATCTTAATACCGGGATACCGGTTTTAATACCGGTAGTAGAAATATTAGAAAAAGAAAGAAAACACAGATGTTTCTTTGTTTTATTTGCCAGTTTTATTAGAGAGTGTAAATATCACAAAAAATAATTTGTATCTTATAAATTATAACATTATATAAAGAATCACAAAAAAGTAAAGGAACATCTTATTTATTTAAATCACAAAAAAAGTGTAAATATCCCTATTTAGTCTGTGGTACTGTTACAAATTTTTGAAATGTGATCTTAGAAAACATAATGCATCAATTGTACTGTCATTACGCCTGAGACATAATTTTGTGCAAAAATTACCAGCTGTCGAAAACGCTCTTTCGGCATCTACGCTAGTTGGTGGTACCGTTAGCAATGCGCGATATATTTATTCCAATTATTTACCTCTAAATCCCTCATCTTCAAATAAATGGATTTCTCGTCAGATGGTTTTGGATATATCTGATTTCTGTATTGTATTTTGGTTTGTTGAAATTTTTTTTATTTATTCTAATTTTTTTTCAAGAGACAATTCCTTTCCACTATCGACATTAACGTCATCATAGTCTTCGACAACTGTACCGAATTCTTCTGAATGTGGATAGGTTTGTGGGTAAAAAATTTTAAGAAAATTCCCTACAAACTTAATCAGATTTGAATTGGTTAGTCTCTTTTCTTCTTTTTCATTTTCATTTTTAAAATCATTATAATTATGTAAATACCGCAAGACGTTTTCTATTTCGGTATGCCTTTCTTCTGTGCGATTTTTCAATGTAATATATAATTCTTCAGATACTAATGTGTGCTGTTCTTTCAGTGACTGCAACATGAAATTTATTGTTGCATTAGCTGCTAATAAATTAGAATCTCTCCGACATAATGCCTCAATAGTCAGTTTTATTGGAAGTAGAGCTGATATAGTTCTGGATATTAAGTCGAATTCACTATCTGAAAAATTAATTTGCAAGTTTAAGTCGATTATTGCTTTTTGGATTGATTTCTCAGTTTCAAAAACCGTTCCATCATTAGAATTAAACTGCTTTAACGTGTTTTAGAATATTAACATATATTCTGTTTTATTTTCAGTTAGTATATATTTTTGTAATATAGCATTTTTTGTATCGGAAAGCTTAAATATCTTAACAATTTTTCTATCTTTGTAAATTATAGGAAGCAATTCTTGACGGGTTAATATTTCATCCTCATTAGCAATATCTTCTTCAACAATTACATTATCATTATCTTCATTGTCAATATCACTCTCACTCTTACTCTCTTCAAAGTTGGAATCCGAAGTTTCTATATCCACAGTATTTGGATTCTTCTGTTCTTTATTTTTTTTTGGTATTAAACATGTATTACTCCTAATTGAATTCCATGAGTATAGTATATTTGCCGATTTGCACGAATCAAAATCAACCTAAAGTATGATATGCAAATACAATGTGAATAACAAAGTCTCCAATTTAAATAAATTTCGAAATATGACGCGCTTTCTTCACAACTACAACCTTGTTTTCACAGATACGAATATCAGACTATGAATCCTGCTCATGTGTTGTATCTCTCGGAGCTGCAATAGGATAGTTTTGACCCGAATCCTTGAATGATTCACATATTTTTTTCACTTCTCTTGATTGTACGATGCAACTTTGTATTCACAGTATACTTAATTTCGCCCGTTAGGGAGACATAAAAACAAAAACGTATACTATTTTGCTATGTTGGCGATCCCTGAACATATAGTGGAGACAATTTTAAAAATGTCCAGTAAATACCGAAAAAACGGTATTACAAAATTGTACAAATGGCTCAAAATACCGGTATTCGGTATTGCAATCCCTACTTAGTATGTAAGGTTTTCATTCAGAACGAATCTTTAAAAAAATAATAATAATGTTGACATATATTTATATTAAAACAAATTTAATAACTGCAGTAAAATAAAAACGGTAATTGGGAAAATGCTATATATATATATGATTAAAAACATTCAACTCCAATTTAAAATAATGTATTTAAAGCATTTTCATAAAATCTTAACATACTTGTATCCAAGACTTTTGAGTCTTAGGAGTAATTTCAGGGCACTCCAACAATGCAAACTTTATATCCTCACACATCTGAGCAAATAAAAAATATATATAAATGAAATAGAATATGCAAAACCGCGATATATCTCAGTAATTCACATTTTTATTCAAGATACAAAAATCGAATATAGTAATTCAGTCATATAAGTATCAGATTTATAATTGTTTTGACTAAATCACAAATAAAAAACTAATATTATTATGCTTTTGTTTATTTGTATTTTTTCGTTCTTTTTTTTTTTTCCTTAACAATAATAGTAACTTTGCTCTGTTCTAGTCTTATTGCATGTACATTTAAATACATTAAATTAGATTAATTCAAATTCAATAGCTAATAAATATCCATGGAAAAATTATCAAAATACTTTTGGAAACATTCATTAAATATAAAGTGAAAACTACATTTACAGTATATGATTTAAACGAACTTATTTTTCAACAAGAATCCTTTCTGCCCTTCTTTTTCTTATTTTTTTTTCCCTAGCAACTTCTTTCTTTGTAAACATTTTCATGTCTTCAATTAACTGAATATATATATATATATATATATATATATATATATATATATATATATATATATATATCCGCTTGGTAAATAATCAAGGATCACTTTTATAATTAAATTATTTGTGTAGGAAAAACTAATTTTTGTTCGAAGATTTTTACTGATACGCAGAGCTGTATAAAAACGTTTTCACTCACTGTATAAAACAATACTTGAAATGTTATCCTCTAAAGGCCTGATTAATTTGACATTGTAACTTTAAGATTTGGAAAACAAATTATTAAAACATATAAACTGACTTGAAAACAAATTATTAAAACATATAAACTGACTTGAAAACAAATGATTAAAACATATAAACTGACTTTTCTAGTAACTAATCAAATCAGTGAATTCGAAAATATTTTATTCGTGTAATTTTAAGAAAATATTCGTATCAGCAGGAAATGTCTACTTTTGAACTGGAACAATCAAAAAATGGTCAGTTTGGCCATTTACAGGGTTAATTGATAACTCCCAGTGGAATTTGATTTCTGCTTAATTAAAAGAACTTCTAAGAGAATTTGAAGTCTGCTTAGTTTTCCTTCATCTGTATATCTTCTTTATTTGATTACATACCATTATAAAAAAATTCATTGAAATATGTTTGATTTGAAGTCAAGTAATTTTTTTATATAAAAAAAATCTAGAATGTATTTATGTATGCAAATATGAATTTTTCCTTTGATTTTTTATTTATATTGGAGAGGGAAAAAATCGCCTACTTTCCTTAATTAATATTGGAAACTAAATGCGTATTGTTGCGAATTTGCATATTTAAATTATAGATATTAATTATACTAAAAAGAAATTTATCATCAGTTTTTTTTAAATATTTTTTCGCACTATGGTATTTATTATTAATTGCATTATTATTAACCGGTTGTCATTGGCGAACATAGTCAACAGACAAACGTGATATTTTTGACGATTAATAAAAATGCCTATACTTGGATTAAAGCCATAATAATGGTCTTTTATTATTACAATATTTTTTAATACAGTACACTCTCACTAAAGCGGCAGGCATCAAACCAAAGGACCATCAAATCCAAACAACAAAGCTCTGGACAATAGCTCCGGAATAAAAAGTTCACTAAAATTAACTAAAAAACGTGCAGTTTCTGAAAATTTTTTAGCCGATTGCTTTTTACATAATATTGCCATTAAATTTTTCTCTTTATTTTTATTTATCTGGGGGCACGGCAGTCCCCCGCCAAGTCGAGCAAAAACAAGCGGCACGGCCGTAATGTCCTTTTCTCGAAGCAGTTCAGGCCATTTTCGAGCCCCTATCACTTCGTTATGGATAAAACTAGAAGCCTAAATTTTCAGTAACCAAGCAGGCATTATATAAACACGGTATATTTCAAATTTCATTAAATTTGAACCAGTAATTTAAGAATTATAACTAGTCAAAGTTTGTGAATTTTGTCACTGACTGACTGGCCGATCATCAAAACTCTAAGGCACTTCCAGCAGACATAGAAGCTTCAAATTTAGAATACAATTACTGATTAGTGTATAAATCAAGGAAAAACTAAAATATGTGTGTAATAATGGACGAATCAATAAATTTCTCGAAGTTTCGAGCATTATCCATTTTGTCGGCAAATTCGTCGCCAAGTTTGTCACCAAGCTCTGGGATCACTGGCTCGGCATCCGACAGCATCCAATACAGATTACTGTACAACGGTCTTTCTTATGATGACTCTATTCATGCCGAGAAGCAAAATTACAGGTTTGTAACAATATCTAATTTGAAATAATTCAATGTGAAGCTGTGAAAGCTGCAAACGTAATAGGTGACTTTCAGAGAATCAATCTGGTAGAAGAAGAGTAAACTGATCTTCAAAGTATGTTCGCAAAACTTAATGCCGTTCAAAAAAGTCTTCGATATGATCACAAATAAAATGGACACAACTGATAATAACGCTGACGTTTTAAGCTGTTTTGTAAGTGGAACTGGTGGCACTGGAAAGAGCTTTTTAATAAAAACTCTGAAAGTTTGGGTTAAGACGTATTTCAACAAAAAAGTGGCAGTTAGTGCTCCAACAGGAATAGCTGCATTCAATGTGAATGGATTGACTATACAGACTATTTGCAGCTGCCTGTAGAACACAAGCAAACACCGAAGTACAAGCCACTTTCTGATGAAGTGCTCCAAGTTCTGAGATCAGATTTGAAAGAAGTAGTATTGTTTATCATAGACGAAGTGTCGATGATATCCAATGTTACTTTAACATATATTCATTTACGCTTATCTGAAATATTCGATACAAGCGACGATCAGAATGGGTGGTTTGGAAAAAAAACATCTTGTAGTTTTCGGAGATCTCTTACAGCTTCCGCCGGTAGAAGAAAAGTCATCTTTTGAAAAACTATCAACTGCTGAAACTAACAAGTTGTTAGGTTCCCTCAGTATACCGAATTTGTGGATTGAACTGTTCATATACGATGAACTTACAATTAACATACGACAGCTCAATGATTCTGACTTTGTTGAAATGCTAAATAGAATAAGATAAGGTGTGACTACACAAAAAGACCGCGACTTACTCTCGACTAGATTAATAACTCTCAAATCCAATTCAAATGAAAACAGATTAATTGAAATAATTGAACACCTCTCGAAACTTCCTGATGATACCTTTTGCTTATTACCTACAAAAAATATGTGTCAACAATTAAATACTGCAATTCTTAAATCTCTTCCACATCCCTAAATAAAACTTACAGCTGTAGATAGCATAGATTCCCCCAGATACCTAACAAAAAGAGCTCGTGAATTCATAAAAAAATATCAAGACGATGCTTCTATGATTGCAGGCCTGAAAGAGAACATAATTTTAAAAATAGGAGCAAACGTCATGTTAAGGCGAAATATTGACGTGAGTCTTGGTTTAGTTAATGGTTCTATCGGCATAGTGCAAAGAGTAAAGGTTGATCCGAAAAATACAAAAAATAATTAAGAAAATATACATTACATTTAATAAAGAACATGTTTATGAGCTCAGTCCGTTCAAAACTAAATTTGAAATTATTAATAGAGCTTATGTTCATCGCGAACAGTTTCCCATATGTATAGCCTATGCTATAATTATACACAAAAGTCAGGGCCTAAGTCTAAATAATGCACTGATGGATATTGGTTCTGCAGTATTCACATCCGGTCAAGCTTACGTGGCACTTTCGAGAGTTACAAGTCTGGATAGCTTACATCTAATAAATGTCGACTTTGGAAGTATTAAAGCGCAGGAATCCTCAATTTGTGAATCAAATTGTGTGTCAAAAATTGTAACATCAAAGCTTACGAGTAAAACACATAGAGACAGGGAGTGGACTTTGAGAAAAACTGTATCTGAAGCTCAAGAAGTAGTACAGGAAAAGAAAAAGAGGAAGGCTACATACAAAAATAAGAAAAGGACTATCTACAAAAAGAAATGAGGTGCCATCAAAAACATAACTTGTAAAAAAAAAAAAAAAAAAAAAAAAACACCGAAGTCTCGCAACTCAGTTCTTCTATCGTTGTGAGATCCATGTAATACCAAGTCGGTCAATTTATTCAGTCCCTACTTAAGGGTCCTTCTGTCTTAAGTTATTACGTAATTAGCTAACCTAACAACATCTTATAGTGACCATATCAATATTAAAACTCTTTTATGGTTTAAATAAATAGATTGACTTGGCCTTCGCATGAAAACACAATCTATCTTTACATTAAATTAGATTACATTAACATATTATATTAAATTAGATTGCTTAGCGCGATTGCCAAGTCAATCTATTTATTTAAACCATGAAAGATTTTTACTATTGATATGGTCACTATAAGATGTTGTTAGGTTAGCTAATTACGTAATGACTTAAGACAGAAGGACCCTTAAGTAGGGACTGAAAAAATTGACCGACTTGGTATTACATGGATCTCAGAACTTTTTACGACAGAAGAACTGAGTTGCGAGACTTGGCTTTTTTTACAAGTTATGTTTTTCATGGCATATAATTTTATTCAACCTTTTAATCTTTACTCCATGTGCATCTAAACAATTTCAAAACATGAAAATGAAAGAAAAGTAAAAAGCTTATTTCATTTTTTTTTTCAAAACTGGCGACATATATTACTGCTGCTAGTAACAGTCAAAACTAGGGCTCGAAAATTATTTTTTATTCCCTAACTTCTAAGATATTGCAGTTATCGAAAAACTTCAAGTACAAAATTTGTTCTTCTTAATGAGGCGCTGATTTGGCTTATTTATTTTTCTATCTTCAATATTAAGGAAGTTATAGCGAAATGAAAATTTCAACCCCAAACACCACCATTTCCACCCTCTTTGAAACCGCATATACACATACAGGATGTTGCCGAATTCGACCGACAAATTCAGAGAGGTGATATTCGGATAAATAGTCACCATGCAATATAGGGCACTAAGGTACGTTTAGTAGGTAAAAATCACAAAAATATAAGGTACCCGAGAATTGTTGAAAACTGTAAAAAAATTATTTAAAAAAATAGCAAATGATGTTACAACGATGAATTTTTAAAAAGTGAAAGCACCTTCTGAAAGGTGTTTTTCATATAGATAACATGACGTTTTGATGATCCATGGGGTCGTAAATTCCTGAAAACGAAAAAAAGCAGTTTGGAACCTTTTTCTGCCAAAATATTAAAACTTGAAGAAAAGAAAAGGATGAAAATGTAAGGAATTTTATGCTCTTTAATTTAAGCGTGTAATGTGAAAGATGAAGAGTTTTTAAGATGTTCAAGGAAAACTAAAATAGGCACATCGGTACCGATGTTTCCAGAGGGTGTTGCCAAATCTGAAAGATAAATTCAGAGAGGTGATAGTAGGCATTAAGGAAATGAAAAACTGCCATAAAACATAGCGACGCAGTTGACATTTATTCGGGGATAAGGACAAAAACAGGCGTCGGGAAATCAATGAGTCTGGCGAAGAGAATGGCCATATGAATGTGAGGTATTTCTCGACAAGGTAGTCGAGAAGGAGAGATCTTCTGATATATAGATTTTCCATGCGTTCGAGGAAAATAAAAGCAGCGAGCAAGTATTCATTAATGACGCAATGCGTATGTTTGCTCGTTCGAAGATCCTCGCATCACTATCTCATCGAACGTACAACACAAGTTTAATATTAACATCTAGGCAAGGACTCTCGGCGATCATCTGTTAGGATCGTATCTTTTACCCGAATGCCTTAGTACCTTGTTTTCTTGCAGCAAGTCCATTGAGATTTACTGCAGGTGATACCGACCATTCTACGCCAGAACATTTGGTTAATGCGTGATGGAGCACCACCAGCACTTTTTAGTTGCATTTATGAAATCTGACATGTTGTTTGCGAATGAAGTTTAATGCCCATCCATTCTGCAATGCTCATTAATGAATACATGCTCGCCGCCTTTATTTTCCCCAAACGCATGGAAAACTTACATACGAGAAATCTTCTTTTTCTTGACTACCTTGTTCCTAATCCTCGCATTCATATGGCCATTTTCTTCGCCAGGCCCATTGATTTCCCGACGTCTGTTTTTGCCATTATCCTCGAATAAATGGCAACTGCGTCCTTATGTTTTTATGGCAGTTTTTCATTTCCTTAATGCCTACTATCACCTCTCTGAATTTATCTTTCAGATAACATAAGGACGCAGTTGCCATTTATTCGAGGATAATGGCAAAAACAGACGTCGGGAAATCAATGGGCCTGGCGAAGAAAACGGCCATATGAATGCGAGGATTAGGAACAAGGTAGTCAAGAAAAAGAAGCTTTCTCGTATGTAAGTTTTCCATGCGTTCGGGGGAAATAAAGGCGGCGAGCATGTATTCATTAATGAGCATTGCAGAATGGATGGGCATTAAACTTCATTCGCAAACAACATGTCAGATTTCATAAATGCAACTAAAAAGTGCTGGTGGTGCTCCATCACGCATTAACCAAATGTTCTGGCGTAGAATGGTCGGTATCACCTGCAGTAAATCTCAATGGACTTGCTGCAAGAAAACAAGGTACTAAGGCATTCGGGTAAAAGATACGATCCTAACAGATGATCGCCGAGAGTCCTTGCCTAGATGTTAATATTAAACTTGTGTTGTACGTTCGATGAGATAGTGATGCGAGGATCTTCGAACGAGCAAACATACGCATTGCGTCATTAATGAATACTTGCTCGCTGCTTTTATTTTCCTCGAACGCATGGAAAATCTATATATCAGAAGATCTCTCCTTCTCGACTACCTTGTCGAGAAATACCTCACATTCATATGGCCATTCTCTTCGCCAGACTCATTGATTTCCCGACGCCTGTTTTTGTCCTTATCCCCGAATAAATGTCAACTGCGTCCCTATGTTTTATGGCAGTTTTTCATTTCCTTAATGCCTTCTATCACCTCTCTGAATTTATCTTTCAGATTTGGCAACACCCTCTGGAAACATCGGTACCGATGTGCCTGTTTTAGTTTTCCTTGAACATCTTAAAAACTCTTCATCTTTCACATTACACGCTTAAATTAAAGAGCATAAAATTCCTTACATTTTCATGCTTTTCTTTTCTTCAAGTTTTAATATTTTGGCAGAAAAAGATTCCAAACTGCTTTTTTTCGTTTTCAGGAATTTACGACCCCATGGATCATCAAAACGTCATGTTATCTATATGAAAAACACTTTCAAGAAGGTGCTTCCACTTTTTAAAAATTCAACGTTGAAACATCATTTGTTATTTTTCTTAATAATTTTTTAACAGTTTTCAACAGCTCTCGGACACTTTATATTTTTGCAATTTTTACCTATTAAACGTCGTTTAGAGTCCTATGTTGTGATTTTTTATTCTCTTGTATGATAAGAAATCGAATGTGTATTATATATATATTCGTAAATCTAATTTTTATCTCAATTAACCCATATTAACTTCATTCTAAAATGTTAAAATGTTCTATTTCCTGATCCAATTCCACATTTTTATTTCCTTAATCTTACATGAACTCTGTAAAACTGCTTTAGTTATCAGTTTCACACGCTCCAAGTGAAGGGATAAAAATCTGTCATGCCAAGCAAATTCTTCTAAAAGATTTCTATATTCCCCTTACCTAAATCGAAACGTGTCAAAGAAATCCCTGACAGAATCTCATAGTATAGAAATGACAGGAGAAAAATATTTCGGTCTCTTTTCGCTCTTTTGCTCCTCTCTTGTGTCGTGGGGGCTGACGTATCTCGCCGCTTCTTTATTGTATAAAAATTATGGCTCCCGGGATGGAATAAAGCGAAGGTAAACTTTTCAAAAGTGTTTTCTCTCTTCTCGGTCACGAATTTGCTTAAAAAATATGATTTTACATTTTAATCAGCCTACAGGATGGTCATATGTGCCAAAATTTCAAATTATTAAAAGAATAAAAATTTGATCCGCTGAAGAGGCAATTCGACGTGGCCCCGCGGTTCGCCGATGATTCCGTAGGCAAGGCTCGACCGCTGGCTACGTCCCGTTTCGGTGGAAATGCTGTTCGTACCCGAGATTAAGTTCTTCGCTTCCTTCGGATCCGGACCACCCGCTGATAGAGTATCCGCTGCCATCTGTAATTCCAGTGTCCATGCTTCCTTCATTCCTTTGTGCTCCTTTTCATCTTACAGAAGTTCCATTCAGGCTTCCCCGTGCCGATGACCCATCCAGATTTCCGAAATGTCATTTTTATGTTCTATTCTTACCACAATAATAATAATCACTTTCCTTCAAGTTTAAAAGTGCCATGATATATTCCAGTGCTCAAAATGTTGCCTTCCTGTGATTCATCAAGAAGTAATTATTGTTCAAAAAGAAATCTCCATCATAAGTTCCTGAATCAACAGTTGAAAGATTATAAGTGAATTCATCAATAATATTATTATATCTTACAGAAATTCAAGATTTATATTGTGTAACTTTTATTTGACTTTGAATTGCGCATTTAAATTATAGTACAATTGCAAATGATATTTTTATATCATTATTTAAAATACAGAATTTTTTTAGTCTTTTATCAAATCTGCTTTTAAAGTTTTATGTATAATATTAAAATGCATTGTATTTGAAATTTATTTATATTAAAATCAAGAAAAATGATTTAGCCAAATAAATTAAATTTATTTAGCACCAAGGTTTTAAATTAAGAAAAATAAATAAATAAAATTGAAGACACATGATAATCAATGAAAATTAGTAAATAACCTCATATGACATTTTTCTACTCCTCTGATTGTAATTTAAACAATCCTTTGTTATCTATTGTGTCACAATACTTTCATATTTTAGTGTGGATACAAACAATTTTTTGACGATTCCTATACTTTCTCTATACCATGCATACGAGAAAGTAAAATCTCAGATGGTCATCAAAGACAATGTCCATTAAAATTTTGAAAGGAACAAAACCTATTATAATTTGTAAAATGTGCAATATCGGACTATGCAGAGGCTGTTTTTCGGATCATAAACCATTCTTTGTAAGGTAAGTCAACTTTTGGAATTTTTAGTAGTGCATTGGACCATTTGCTATTTATAGGACAGTCTGTATTTTTTAAAAAATATTTTAACATTTTTTTTTATGTGTAAGTACCTCACATTGATCATATTTAAAATAGTTTACGTTTTTCCTAATTAAGAGTGGTCCAATGTGGGTTGATACGAATAAAATGAATTGTTTGAAAGTAATGCATGACTTCTAGTCATGCATGAATATTACATTGACACGCACCGAAACAAAATTGGAATAAATTAAAATGTAAAACAAAACGCTCGCTGCCACTTCATCTAACGAAAATATGTAATGTAGATGTCATTAAAATATATCAGCACATAATTCCAATAATTAAATAATATTAATGACTTAAAATAAATAATAATTGTTAGTCTCGTTGCTTTTCAGATATATGTAAAGCTTAAGCTAAAGTTCCTTCTCTAGATTTCGGCAACATATATTCGGGAGAAGTATGAAATATCTAAGTTGATACTGGCAACTGCAAGAGATTAAATTTAAATTTACAGAATATGAATTTTAAGAGAAGTTCAATGAAGTTTCTTGATATTTATTAACTCTGACTTTCTGGCATTAGAGGATGACAGTCGTTGCTGATAAATCCATTTCAATAATAATAATTAAAAGAAGTCAACTTAATAGGTTCTTTGATCTCATATACTTAATAGTTCATCTGTTTAGAAATTAACTATACCCCTTGTACCTCTAAATATTAATTGCTACTTACAACAGAAATCCAATAATTACAAAATTATAAATGAATTTCATGTAAGTTCAACACAGGCGGCGACAGAGGTTTAACGACGGGGGAGGTTGGCTCACTTTATCTTATCTGACTTCAAATTAACTCATAATAATTGATTTTACATTTCATTAAAGAAAATTAACCATTATTTAGATTTTTTATTCAGCAAATTCTTTAATAGTTAATTCCTTTTCTTTAATAGTTAAAAATTTAAAAAGATATTTATAAAAAAAAATATATTCTTTGTTTCTTTTACTGACCATCAAATGATTGTCAATATCTGAATCTATTTTTATAAGATTCTTGTGATTTATATTTCATTCTAGATTGTTGTATATAGATAGAAATACAGATTGCACTAAAAGCAAGTGTCATGCTACATGAACAAATGCATGCTCTCATTATGGAAGTTATGTAAAATGAATGTTGAAATGAAATTCAAAAAGTTTTAAAAAAGGAACTTTTTTTAGAAATCCAGAATAATAAATAAAAAAAGATTCTATGTTTTCATCAAAAATTGATTATTTAGTGTAGTCCCCAAACTAAAATCATTTTTAAATAAGGATTTTTTAACAACGATTTTTCTATATTGTTCAGGTGATGAACAATATAGAATAGTTAAGACATAAACAATATAGAATGCGGAAAAGATACAATAATGTTGTTATTTCTTAAGTAGATTGGGGAAAATATTTTGTAATTATATATACAAACTTTATATTTTATGTAAGATAAGAAATATGTATTGTAAAAAATGGATTGCTTGAACAAATTCCCCCTGTATTTATTTTTCAGGGTATATTTGGGCTTAGAAAACCAAAGCATTTTATTAAGAAACAGATGAATATGAACTCCCTTATCTTCATTTTTAGGCATGCATTCTTATGATTAAGCACTTTTTTCCCCCTCAAACCTATTACAAGCTAACATTCCTCCCAGAAAGTGAGTTATATTCATAAACCCTTCGTATACAATAACGAGTCTGACTCGCGCATCAAGTGACTAAAGTTTTAATTTTAAATCTGCAATTAAGTGAAAGTATTAAGTAATTTAAAATGCAAAAATCACTTGAAAACGCATCATTACCCCATATTATTTTAGGGAATAAAATAATAATAATTGTCCCAAATAAAATCCGCCAGCTAATTTTGAAGTTAAGTAAATCCATATGTCAAGGGATAATGTGTTATATATATGAATATTCTATGAATAATTATTTTAATCATCCTTTTATCAAGACATTACTATCCCAAGTCTATTAAAAATTTAGAAGCACTTGAAATTAAATAGTTTTTGCTGGATAGAGTCATTGAAAGAAAAATAAAAGAAAGATACGTTCCCCGATTACATAATTATAATACTGAATGCAAAATATAAAAAAATTAGATTGTAATTTATTTAACAAATTTAGTGCATAAGTGATAAATTCTTTTAGTGTTACTAAAAAGCTACCATATCACATATATTTATTTTTCGTCATCAATTGCAGTCGGTAATATTTCATTAGAGAATGTAATTGTAGCCTGATAAACTGAATTGCAAAGAAATAGATATTTCAGTGTTAAATAAAAAATTATACAATTTACTTACTCCAGTGATTTATAATGAATTCACATAATTTGACTAGAGCAAAGTAAGCTTTCTTAGCATACGTATTTCATAACAGTATTGAGAGAAAAGAGTGTTTTGTTAAATTTAGTTTAACCATTAACAACATTTTAGTCAGACAATTCTCACAGTGCAATAAATAAAATAAATTTACCAATTCGTTACTAAGGAAGTAACAATTAGATCAATAAAATGACTATTAATTTTAAACTTGAATTTGGATGATGAATTAGGGAAAAACAACTCTATCGTCTTGTTCAAGTATAATATAAAAACTTCAATTTCCTTGATAATTCCACTGGCAGGCATTTGAAGTACTCTATAAAAACATTTTTTTTTTATAACTTATGATAACACTTAGCCTTTAAGACAAAGATCAGTCGGGGAAAAATGGGACACTTTATTCCCTTGCCAGCTTATTGATTCTTCTTTTAAAGATGGTACAGATTATAAGACGAATGAACGACATTTAAATCTGAAATATGTCTTAAGGGCGTCGACATCCTTCGAATTGAGTTCTTAGTTGACCGATCAAAAATTTTTGGCAAAATGCGATATATTATTCACATGTCGTCTTGTTGATATATTGTCACGTAGATACTTTAGGATAGAACTCAATGATACACACACGAAGTAGAGCTAAATCAATTTATTAACTGAATACAGTAACTGATAAATCTTCTGCTTTTATACAAGCAGAGAAAGTTCCAGAATACTCTTCTGGAGACAGTAAGAAAAGTCCAGAACACTTGTCTGGTAAACTAAAGAAATGTCCAGTATTTTCTGGAACATGAAATAAAGGAAAACATAAAATCGAGGAATTCAGTATTTACATATACAATTAATCGCATTGTCTCTAGCGGGATTCGAACCCAGGTCTATTGATCATGAGACCAGTGCCATGACCATTCGGCCATGGAGATTCGACTGTCTTTCTTCAATGCGGCAATATTGTCAAAAGTAGCGCAAATTAAAAGTTGATGAACGACATTTAAATCAGATGTCTGAAAATCTGTGAATATAGCATTAGACATTAATTCATCATCGGCTATCCAAAAATTGTCAGCAGAATGCGATATCTTATTCACCTTGTCGGATATATTTTAAAAATTAGTGAAAATTATAAGCTGAATGAGCGACATTTGAATAAGATACCTGAAATTCGCCGGGCTTAACGTCTTTGACATCCAACGCGTTTGGTCTATAGTTGGTTGTCCGCAAAATGTGGCATCTTATTGACCTGCCACCCTATCGATTATTTTTCCAAATATAGTCAAACTTCTTTAACCATTACTTGAATATTTCGACTGTTTATAATGTATTAAATTTAAGATGGTTTTTAAATTATCATATCCGCTAATTCTCCACAACCATCCTGGATTGAAGAAGACTTTTGCTATGAAACTCTCAATCTCTCACCGACGGGTAATTGTCCCCCCCCCGCTACCGCCGTCTCTACAGTTCAAGTAAATAATTTTTATTTGGCAAGACGTAACATTCACTCAATGGAATGCAACACGCATAAAAATAACTATATTTTTAAGACGCTTTCCTTGTGTTTACTTACTGTCGAATTACTTTTGTTTTGGACATTTTTTCGTAACCTATATCCACACCCATACTTGAATTTTAGATTAGATGATATGACAGTAATAGTTAACAGGGGGGAAAAAACGTAGACACTCCTAAGTTCAAAAGAGCCGAAAACTCTACAGTCAAAGCCAGAAGGAAATGTGTGCATTTTTTAAAAAATAAATCTTTGACTCTGGCATTACAGAATACATAATAATTACAAGAAGAATATATAATAATTACAGAATTCATAATAATTATTATTTACAGAATACATAATAACTTACTAACCTTCCTGAGTGAAAAAAAAATCTTGTTCATTACACTGAAGCAAAGTAAAAGCCAGTAAAAAGTCACACGATATGCCAAATGAAACACTAAAAATGCTAACATATGAGAAAAAATTAAGGCAAACAATAAAAGTTGTAACAATTTTAAACAACAGCATTTAAAATTATTACGTTTCAAAATGATTGCGTTTATGTATTAAAAAGCATTAAGAAATAAAAATAAACACAAAAATGTCTAAAGAAAAGGCGCACGAATGAGAGACATGATTAAACGGTAAAATACATTCATTATCAATAAATTGATTAAGGGGAAAAAGACATAAAGGGGGATACTGGCAGTTATAGATAAAACTTGTTTATAATCTTTTCATGCGTAAAAAGTTTATACTAAAAAAAATTTAGATTCTAGTATTTGGGAGATGGAAGTTTTAGCTCTTGAAATCTGTTTATTTTGAAAGTGGTGCAAGTCCATCTTAGATTGAAATTATATTTGACCGAATATATTACGGCAAAATTTAGCCCCGGTTGCTGTATGGTGAAGCAAATGTGGCCGTTTGACATCATGTCTGAAATCTAGGGTTTCTATTTTTGATATTGAAAATCAGTGGCTGTACAGTATTTCATAAATAATAAAAAGTATATCTTAATTTTGTGTGTCGATGCTAATATGTTTACTTCCATCACCGATTATTCAGTCCAGTGACAATGAAATAAATATCATTGATCACAAATTTTGTATTGTCAGGACATTTATTTCTACCGAATGATCGTGATTTTGGAGTGGAACTATCCAGTAACTATTCAATCCAGAAACCAGTTCCTTGCATATTCCTCAGGATTACTATAAAGTAATACCAAATTGTCGAAAACATAATAAATTTTTAGTACATGAAATTAAACATGGAAATTTATTTTCAACCCAACCTCTGGAAAAAACGGTTTTAAAAAGAAAGAAAAATACCGATGGAGAAACAATGATTTACAAGGGATGATTTACATCACATTACATGATATTACAAGGGATGATTTACACAAGATTTACAAGGGATGCACCATACAAAATGTCCAACAAAACTTCGATAGAACGAGATTTTGAATTTAAAATTATAGATCTGTCAACACAACGAGGAAGATAAATAATTCCAAGTAATTTCAGAAATATAAAATTATCTTTTATGTAAGAAAAAAAGGAGATTTATTACATCTGAAAAATACATATGATGGATTTATTACCATACATACCTCCCGTTCATCATGAACATTTTAAAATGTTAAATCCTGAATAAAATTCAGTTTAATTATACCTGGGTATAAACTGAAAATGTATAATTTCATTGAAATTTTTAATAAAACTGAATTGTTTGTTGTTATGTTATATTTTCTACTAGAATATTCTTGGTTTTGTTTTCCTTTTTATCAAATGAATAATTACTATAAAGTAATTACTATACTATAAAGTAATACATTTACTATAAAGTAATACAAAATTGTCAAAAACATAATAAATTTTTAGTACATGAAATTATATGTGAAAATTTATTTTCAACCCAACCTCTGGAAAAAGCGGTTTTGAAAAGAAAGAAAAATACCGATGGAGAAATCGTGAATTGATTAACTATATGCTGGATCAGATTTACAAAACTTCGATAGAACGAGATTTTGAATTTAAAATTATCGATTTGTCAACACAACGAGGAAGGTAAATAATTCCAAGTAATTTCAGAAATATAAAATTATCTTTTATGTATGAAAAAAGGAGGTTTATTACATCTAAAAAATACAAGAATATGATGGATTTATTACCATATATACCTCCCGTCCATCATGAACATTTTAAAATGTTAAATCCTGAATAAAATTCAGTTTAATTATACCTGGGTATAAACTGAAAATGTATAATTTCATTGAAATTTTTAATAAAACTGAATTACTGTTATTTTATATTTTTTACAAAAATATTCTTCGTTTTGCTTCACTTTTTATCAAATAATTAAATATTTATAAAAATTTGAATAGTATTTTGCTTTTATTATTTAAAAATAAAGGCTGATGCAATTGAATTATTTCCCAATTAAATGTATGTTTACAATAATTTATTAATTTTGAAAATGAGGCAAGTCCATTTAGTTATAATAAAACTCTTAGTTTTTTAATCAGCGTTGTAAACACTATTGGATTACAAACTTACATTATCGGGTACCACAAAATACAAAAAATATATCTATTAATACATACCAATATTTTTAAATTTATTGAAACACAAACCTTTAAATATCTCTCAATAACAAAAACTGGACCTGCCCCATTTTCAAAATAAATGGCTCATATGTTTAAATTAATTTGAAAAATTGATTAAAATTAGAAAAATAGTCATACAAAAGAAAATATTTTATTACTGAAAATTTACTTTTTAAAAAATTTAGGATGTTATAAAATAATCTGTTCCAAAGTTATAGCAAAAAAACTGTAAAATTATTCTGTTTCCATATCATCCCTTTTAGGGATCCATAGAAATTCTTTTAATAATTCAGTCTTCATTCCAGATGCTAAAGAACATGTGTACTAAATTTTGTTCGATTCTTGTGAAAGGACATGAAATTGCATAAGATTCAAACAAACGAGTAAACGAACATTTAATTTTATATAGATATACTATTATTGGATATTCAAGATAAAATAATTAAATAAAAAAAAGAATAAACGATTTTTAAAATATTCGAATGAGAAATAAGTATGTATGTTTTTTAAATGCCAAAAACATAATAATAACAAATGGAAATTCGGCTTGAGTTGAATTTCAAACTAGTTACTTTAAACATCAAGATCATTATTTTTGTTCTTTATAGTAATTTTGATATTTTAAAATACTATACTTTAACTCTTCTATAATGTCATTTAAATAATAATAAAAATCTTGATTTAAATCTGGAAATTATTTATTTTTACAAATCTTGCATTTCATAATATATTGATTATTTCTTTCTAAATATATTTTGAATGTAATTCTCGAAGAGATAATTAATAAAATATTTTTCTTTGTAATGGAATTTTCACTCATTTCTTGATTTGGTATAGTTTAAAAATTCCAGACATGTTTGTATTCTCAATGAAGACATACAATTTTAATTTGTTTAAAAAAAATTTACCAATGAATCAATCTATCAATTTACTTAAATTTTAATTCCATGTAAGTAGTACCACTTGATAATGAATTTGACAGGAAAATTCATTTTATGATTCCATAATATATATAACATGGATAAATTACTATAGAGTAAAAAAATACATATTTCTTAGTTCACAATAAAAAAAACTTTGTAACTGTATGTATATATCCAGACGAATGATTTAAGAGGGGGGGGGGTCCACTTTTCACAGTAATATGTATACAATTGGTACTCATTCCACTTTTCACAGTAATGTGTATACAATTGGTAAATGCCAAATCACAGAAAAAAAAATGCATGGAATCAGAAATTTGACTTTATATGTTTAAAACAGGAAATCCCCTCAACATGAATGCATTGGTTAAGAAATAGCTTCCTCAGAAGTTTCAAGAGGCATATGAAACTTATTAAAATGTACCAACTGACAAGGATTAATTAGTTAAAGTGCTATTTTGAAAGTTGTTCCAAAAAAAAAAAAAACATTTACTGCAGAGATATTAAGATGAAGCTTAATTATTCTTATCATAATCACTTAAAAGTTTTATATTATATCTTTTTCAAAGTGTGTATTCGTATGGTAAAGAGATCAGATTCATAGCATGAGCATGAAAAATAAATAAACTTCTTCAATCACATGAAATAGTTCACATATAAAAAATAAATCAGCAATAGTTGATTGATTTCTTTATAATATTTCTTTCACTGAGTTGATAACTTTCTATTTCAATTTTATAACAATTTTTAATTCTAAATTATTTCACAAAGATAAACAAAGTAATTTACTTCAATTATATGGGCACCTTTCGATACAAAAATCGTCCATCTATAAAGAACAACCTTTGTGAAAATAAAAATTTGCTGTAATAAAAAAATATTTTAACTTTCTTGAATTAAAACTTTTCCGCATAGTTTTTTTTCAGAAAAAAAGGCATAAAAACTTGAATACATTACATTAAAATGCAAATTTACAATTATTTCTTTTTTTTTAAAGTCTAATTATAAAAAATATCTCTACACTCTATTACTCATTAAAATAATAAAATGAATTGAGAGAGAACCTCCGTGTCCGATTTCAAGCTTTTGTAATAAGAAATAGTAATGTTTAATGTTTTAAATTCTTTAAACATTCAATTACCTTACTTTAAATAGTGTGATGATTCTCATAGGAAAAGATTAAGTTCACAAGATATATTATATTTAGTAAAAATATTATGCAAAAATATAAATGGAAAACCTGTTCACTTTTACGGCATTCATCAAAAACATGAATGATATCACATGCATCATCTTCATCCAATTCTGTTAAATATGCATTCACTTCTGGTAGAATTAATGGATTAATTTCCCGACATTTGTATACATAGTTGTACCACTAAAAAATAAAAAGTTTGAAAATAAAATCTATAAGCACAAATATAGCACATTTTGAACAATTTTTCCACTTTTGGATTTAAAAAAAAATTAAATTATTCAAACATTGCATTATCTTACATAGTAGCACTGAGCAAAATTCTCAGTTTAAAGACAAATTTTTAAAAAAATCCTTTCTACAAAATAGTTTGTTTAAAAAGTTGAATGTTACTGCAGGGAATAAAATCTTAAATGCTACATTTTTCTTAACAAAATGTTTGATTCTATTAAAATAATAATTATAAAACCAGGAAAATATTAATTTTCTTAAAAGCTCTTTTCAAAAGACAATAAGAATTTTATGAAAAATTATTTAAGTAAAAAGTGTTTAATTGCAATTATATTAAAAATATGAAACTTACACATTTTTCTTCCCATTTTAAATACTTTTTATCTCTATAAAGAGAATTCAAATGAGAGAATAGTGAAAGCAGTTCATAATGTTCCTTTTCTTTTGATTTCGAATCCTAAAATTTGGAATATAAAATAAACTCTTTAAATAATCTGATTTAAATATACTTTAATTTCAAATATATGTATATTAAAAGTTCAAATTTTTTTAAACTTGTTCTGGAATTGCAGATACAGCAGTCTGGATGATTTCAGGCTCAACACTCTTTTCGACTTCAACAGATTCTAATATTAAAAAAAAATTATATATTTTGAGAATTTTTAACTTCTCTGAATATTGGATGAAAAATTATTCACAACAAAAAATCATTTGTAATGCAATTTTTAAAACACTTAAATGTAAATAATAATAATAATAACAGCAATACATAAAGTGTATCAATAGTTAAAAAGCATAACACTAACGAAATCCAAATTATTAATATAAAAAATATAGTATTTTTAAAAAATACTATTTCCAATCATTAAAACGTGCTCAAAATAAGATGATGCCTTTCAAGCATTCAAATATAGATATTTTTAATATTTCCTAGAATAGACTAGAAGTTCCCATTTGTTGTAAGATTATTAATCTCTAACTATAGTAGTTCATAATCAAAACTATTGTTCAACAAAAAAATGCACAGTCAGAATTCCAAAATTATGACTATAACTAATTTTTTAAAAATTCTTTTAAATTAATTTTTTTTAAAAGTGCCTACCTAAATGCTGCTCTTTTTCTTTCTTAAGAATTGCTTTTTCACTTTTTGATCTTTTTCCAATAGATTTCTTTCTAGGCTACCAATTAAAAAAACATTCAAATATGAAATATTTAAATGATAATAATACTATTTAATATTAAATATAGAAAGTTATTGTCATATTTACATACACACACACACATATTATATATATATTGAAAAATAAATAAAACTTACTCTTTAACAGTTCAGTGCATCACATCACAATAAAGCAATATTTCATTTAAAACTAGGATTACATAGCATTTGAAACTGAAAAAGTCTTTTTCAATACTTTCACTGACAAACATCCGGCATTAAACTTTACAAAAAAAAATCTTAAGAAAAAAGATTTCATAATAATTTTATACAAGAAATAAAGTAATAAGTTAAATTAAGTCTATTATTTCTACTGATGCTTCATACTTAATTCTTGAGATATCAATCTTAAATTAACTACACAAGAGAATATACTACATTTTAAAGATTATGTAAAGTATATTTGAAGTATTATCAGTAAGAAAATTATTTATTTCTATTTTTTTTCTTAAATATTATGGCAAAAATCCTACTTTGACAATTGGTTTTTCCTAACTTATTCTTCAAATTAAAGATTTGATTTTAGTTAAATAAATATACAAACAATTCATGGATTAACATGAAATGATTCACTTTTTTTTAAAACACATTTGTTAAATTACATTCTATTCTTGTATTGTAATATTTTATTAGACTTGGGGAGTATTTTATTAAAGGAAAATAGCAAGTTTGATTGTTGGTACAGTCTTGTACTTATCAGCAAAAGTGTTAAAATTTTTGTGTCAACGAACATTTGTAATTTATGTGTTGCAAAAAATATGAAATGTGTTATGAGTAAGTTGAATATGAATAAGTTGAATTATTAATAAGATTTAGCAAATTTCTACTTGAAGTTCTGCACATGGAACAGAAACTGAATATATGTAATTCAGTAATTATTTTGATACTAAATTACAAATACAAAAATATTTTATCAATATGTTTAATCATTACCTATTTTGTTAAGTAATTTCTAATATACTTTCAGAAAAAGCATTGAAATATACCTCTTTATTTAATTTAAATTTAAAACAATTAACGGAAACAATTATTAATAACCTCAAGAAATTAAAAAAAATCTAATTGAATCAATGTTATTAAAGAGAATAATTAAAATTAAAACCAGCAGATGCAAAATGTGAATCATGATATATGAATCTTGAATGGCCATTAATTCTTGCATGAAGATTACATTTGTGTTCCATACACACATTTAATTATTTAAAAAATATTTTTTAAGGCAATATCACAATAATAGAGAAATAGATGACAGAATGCTAACTAACCTATTAAAACTTTAATCTGAAATTTTTTAACTGTTCTCAAAGATAATTTTGGTTTTTAAGTATTAACTGCACTCCTTTGGCTAACATAGGCAAATTTTAGTTACAAATGAGTAATCTTTGTTCATTTTTTTTTTTTTTTTTTACAGTTGATTAATTGCAGCCATATGGTTAATATGTAAGCATTAAAATTCTTTTTTTCAACTCCATAATTTCTGCTTGAAATTTTATCTGCACATCACTGAACAAGTTGAAAAATAAACTTTATATTGCCTTTTTTCTTAAAATGCTATTTTACAGTATTTTAACTCTGCTAACTTTTTTGAAATAATTCAAAATTAATTTCTGAAAAAAAAATAGTAGAATTTTTTTTATTATTTACAATTGATTTAATATAGAACAAAAGAATTACAGACTTTTCTTTTAATCCTAATACACTTTTTTATATAAGTCAAAATTAATTTCTGAAAAGAATAGTAAAAAGTTTTATTCAAAACTGATTTAATTTAAATTGGAAATAATAATTACAACACTTAATTAATAAAAGCAGGTCTCTAGTTTCCCCCAAACAACTACTTGGTAAGCACAGCAACTAATTGTTAGAATGAAGACATGACATTACAGTTCTCAATATTTCCCAAGAGTTTTATGTATTCCTACACTCTACACTACAAATAAGATCTATGGTCATGTTTATATTTTTCACAAATAATAAACATCTTCTTACAAGTCCCAGGTTGCAACTTCTGTTTCATATTTGCTTTGGCTCTTAGCAATATTTTTATGAAATTGATTGTTTACATTTATTTTGGAAATGTACAAGATTTCTATTAAAAAGAGATTGGATAGAGTTTAAATCATAAATATGGAATTCATAAACAGCAATACTCATTCCTGATATCTCTACAAATAATAAGATATATGTTAGAGTACTATCAGCTCAGACCATCTGATCTACAAATACGAAATTTGGTATATATATCTTGGAGGTTAGAAATATGAACTTTGGGAGTGATTTTTTTAAAGAATTTTAATGAGATTTGATAATTAATTAAAACTTATGCAAATGTTTGGAATTTTTCTACAATAACTTCCAAAAATATTAAAGACAAAAATAAATTTCACAATGTTTCAAAATTCACAAAAAATGTCTTTCTAATGATAGAAATTTAATATTATTCAAATTTTTTCTGAATTTTAGAAATTTAAAAAAAAAATATTTTTTTTCTAATTTCAAACAAAAGATTACATTGCTCTTTTGAAATTCAAACTGTTTTCATTGTTTCATTAAATGTTTTATCAGTTTGTTTTTTTCCATTGTCAAAAGCTAAGGAAGAATGATTCTGATCAGCATCTGTTTAATTTACAAAACCAATAAAACAGTGAAGTAACAATAAAACATAATTAAGAAAATGGGTGAATTGGACATTTATGTTTTTAATAGTGTTATGATATCCATTGGAAAGGTCTACGTATATAACGAAAAGAATATATGAAAGACAATTAAAATTGCATTGCTTTAATAAGAGACAATTTGAGGAAATCATGAACATGAAGATATATGATGATTTCAAAATTATTTGTTCAAAATTAAATGTAACCAATATTTCCAGCAAATCTGCTGGTACTAAAAGGTGATAGTTTGTAAATAGTAATAATTCAAGTAATAATAAGCAACTATCAATCCAGAAATAAACAATATGAAAATTATCTATATAAAATTTCATGAATCTATATAATAAAATATACATTGTATTTAGAGAGTGCTGATGCTGCTACAACTAAAACACAAATGAGCTTAACCAAAATAGAATTAGAAATAAATATTAAGTTTACAGTCAAAAATCAAAAAGAAAGATAAAATGAATCCGGCCTGAAAGCAAGTCAAGTAATAATAGTAATAAGTGATAGTATGTTCAAAACAAAATTTTTTTTATTGTTTTCTGGTGCAAAAAACTGATAATTCATGCAAGCAATTTTTGTTTTCACTCAATCCTTTTACCAGTAGTATAATACATCTAAAGAAAATCTGACAGTAATAAATTAATTATTAGAACTGAGAATACTAATATAAACAAATAATGCTTTTTTGATATTTAAAAACAGTTTTGTTTCTATTGATATACAAAAAAAAAAAAAAAATTATACACAATATTTGGAATGATGCAGATTTATATTAAAATTAAATTGGTATATCAGAAAAATTTATGAATAAAATATAACTTCATAAAGATGTTATAAATAATAAAAATGATATAAAATTGTTTTTTAAATATATATATAGTTTTTTTTTTACCTCGATATGATTATTTACTTTGGCAACAAAGCAATTTTATACTTTGATGCATTATGAAGCATAAAAGATACTTTTTCTTTCTATTCCTATGATCAAAAGCAAGATTAAATTCATCACATATACATATATAGATTTAAAACTAAATCAAGAAAATACGTTTTATTTAAATGCAAAAATAATATTAAGAGAATCAGGTTAAATGGAAAAATAATTAACGATAAACTAATATTGAATCACCCAAATTCCAAATTAATCTCTCACACAAAAAAAATATATATAACATTTTCTAAAAATATTAACCTATACCTTAAAACCTTATATATACGTTTTATAATACTTAAGTACATTAAGGTATTATAAAACGATGTTATTCTGAAATCATATTTTTGTTTACAGCAAAATATGATTTTCATATTTTTGTTTACAGCAAAATATGATTTTGGAGTAACATCGTTTTATAATACCTCACACACACACACACACACACACACACACAAAAAAAGAAAAAAACCCTGTAAAACTTTAGAATAATATTCTTACCGGCATAATAAATACGGATTACGCAAATTCTAAAATACGTGCTGCGTCAACTAACAGTAAAAGAAAATAGGTTTTTCTAAGAATAAAATTAAAGAATATGACACAGACTTTTCGCTAATCACGACCAAATGGTGCCACACAATAGAATAGCTAAAAATAATACAAGAAAACTGTAAGGTTACTGTATGTAGAAATTTCACCTTTATAAATTACAATTTGGCGCCAGTGCCGTATTCCTTAGTCAGGTCTGTGGAAGAAACAATGCGTTGCCATGGCAATGCTTCTGTTGCTATCAGAAGTGTTAAGTGAACCGAATTTTAGTAGTGCAGTATTTAGAGGAGCGACAAGCATGAATTTTATTTTTTAAATTACTTTTTTGAAACTGTATTCTCTACATATCGAGAAAATCAAAACAATTGAAAAAGAGTGAGAAAGAGAAAGAAATTAATCAATTGCTAAGAGTTCAAAATACAAATGATTTTAGGATCAATTTTTTAACCATATTCCTGTTTTAACGCATATTTCCTGTCTCCAAATTTTCATGAACACGGTTTTCATGCTTTTCTTAGAGTCCATACAATTAGCTCGTCGAAAGCAAGTGGCTTTCTCGAAATTTGACCTTGATGTAATCGAATTTGAGAACTTGTTGCAGTTGCATGAAATTAAATATAGTCAATTCTACCAAAAAGGCATGGGGATAACAGTTTTCACAGTTAAAAAAAAAAAAAAAAAACATAACCTTTTATCGTAAAAAATCAAACCAAATTAAAATTCAGCATGGCACAAATAATTTATCCATGCCATTCTTTTTTAAAAGAAAGGATGAAAGGTGAAGAAAAGGATGGAAAACCACATAATACATATAAAAAAAATCACTTTATAAATTCTCAAATTTTTTAAACCAGAAAACTGAACAGAAAATTATATACGCAATATTTATAAACGGAATCGATGTAATATGTTATTACTTAACTTTTATAATATTACTAATTTTCAAACTTTTATATATTGTTCCACTCCTTAAATTTATTCTGAAAGGTAATTGCATACCTCTCTTTATAGATTCGGGTAATATCTTAATTAAAAATATTGCAAAATTAAAATCTGTCAGCATTATTCCTGAACTAAAAGAAGAGAAACTTTCGCTTTAGTATAGATGACCTTTAGGCATAAACATTTTATAATAAAAATAATTCTCTTCTTTCAGGAGATGAACAGAAATATTTTGAAAACTGTTATTTCCTTTAAGGATACAAAATTCTTATTTGACAAATGTGGTAAATAAAGCATGGGAAATTCTATATGCAAATGGCATTTACAAGCTTAAATTATTAATTTGCACAAAACAAGACATTCACGCTAATGCAATTTTGTATTTCATGACTTATTTATCACCATAATAGGTTTCAATCTTTACAGTGAATTCTGAAACAGAAGTATTTAGAAGGGGGGGGGGGAAATCTGATAAATTCAAATATGATACGCATATATATTATCAAATTATTTGATTTGTGGAGCATGAAGTATAATATTTATCATTAAAAATGAATTTGATTTACTACATCATTTTATAGTAAATATATTTTAAATTTCTTACCATGTTTGTAATCCATTGGTATGTTTAGCTATTTTTTTTTTTTTTTTTTGAGAGAGATGAGGTATTTGGAAATTACTATATTTATACTTTTCTTAACTGGAAATTCAATAAAATCAGCAAAATTAAGCTTGACATTATATTCTTCCATAACTTAGATATATCGATTCAATATCAGCTATGAATAATCTATGCTACACAAACTACAATTTTCATTTGGTTTTTTTTACTTCATTTACTTCACTTATTTGTAATTAATTTAATAGAAATTTCAAATGTTTTTGTTTTTTCTTGCAAGAAGCAAGCATAATGCTGAGATGCTTGCACGTTTTTAGAATGATTTCAAGACTGTTTAATTAATTTTTAAAAAACTATTAAATGTAATGTAAAATTATTAATAATGTAATTATAATTATTAGCAAATTATTAATGTAGTATAAATGTAAATGCAAAAACTATTTTTATAAAAGTTTGATCTGATGGCTATTTTTTTTTCCCAAACTATAAATCTGCATCATGATTTCTACAATTTCATAAAATTTCCAAGGATAATGATTACCATTACACTTCTATTTTACAGAATCCAAATAACTGTGGCAGGTTTACCCTTTGATAGAGATTTTAATAGACAAATGTCACAATTGTCTATAAACAAAATATTCGGCAAATATGTTAAAAAGGTACATATATAATACTTGTTATCAATCTTTATTTTTTCAAGGAATGTGAAAATACTTTTCCAAGTGTATCTTCATGAAATTTCTTTCTTTGAAAATAATTGGATTTTCTCCTATAAATATCAAACATAAGACTTTTTTTTTTTTCTTCTTAGTATACTGAGTTGACTTTTATTTTTCTTATTTTTAATTCCCATTATAGAAGCATGTCAATAAAAAAACTCTTTTATGTGACTTTCTTATATTGATGGAACCAAGTTCATATATTTTTTTTTTTTTTCATTTTCAATAATAAATAGATATTTTTGATGCAGTCATTTAGTTAAAACTTGTGTATCATCAAGGATCACAATGCATTTCTATTTATTTCCAGTTAAGTAGTTTTCATATAGAATTCTAAAAATTGTTTTACATTGAGTTAAATGCCTCAACAAAAGCTATTAAAACTATGCTTTTTTGCTCTTTTCAAGCAAGTAAACATTATTTTATTTATCATTACTAAAAATGCGTTGAAAGATTTTGCAATCAATTTCTATGTCGGCAAAATTCATCTTGTTATGAATGAGACCACTTAAGAAATATTTAAAACAGTAGTACCTTTTCAGGTGGTCATATGGAATCTTCTTTCCATGTAGAAGTAATGATAAACAGTTTTTCTTTTGTTGATTAAAAATGTTGCTTATTTTGCACCTTGAAATTTTAATTTAATGCATTTCGTAACATTTGTGAATTATGGAATAGGAATATTTGTCTTTGAAATGTACAAAAACATATCCTTTAATTCATCACTTGTTTACATGCAGCATTTTGAAAAAAAAAAATTCAAAAATAGCAGAAAATACTTCTCATTTCAAATAATCATCTATTTCCTGAAAATTATATTCCTAATTATTTCCTTTAAAAGAAAAAAAGTGTTTATCGAAATCATCCTAAAAGTGTGAAAATATTTTTGAGTACTAGTGAAATAAGTGTGTGTTCATTAGCTTCATTCATCTCAACAAAAACTGAGAATTAATATTTTCCTGCTTAAGGCATCAAATCAGTCATCAAAGAAATTCAAATAACTCATTTTAAACTGCAAAATTCAACTGGCTACTGCTTGAAATTTTCAAATATAAAATGAAAACTGTGAATATAAAAAAGTTTTATTGATTGGAACACACAAAACATTATCTACACCACTTTACAAAAAAAAAAAAAAAAAAATACTTCACACAACATGCAAGGAAATTCAAAAAAATATATATATTTCATCGTAATAAGAGTTTGAGCTAATGTTCTGAGTAATATCTCTTCTTCAAAGTTCTGTATTTTTTCAACATATACAGGGCTTCCAGTTCTTTGATAACATATTGGCCTCGAGCTAATAATACTTCAATTTGATGTGTATCTTTCACATCCTTATTTTTCAGGAAGGCTTCTTTTAAGCGGATTTTGAAGTAATCATAACCTTTAGGGTATTCTCTTCCAAGGAACAGCAACTAAAACAAATTTATTTAAAATGAAAATTAAATATATAGTCCTCCCCTCCCCCATCTTTTATAATACAATAATAATTATTTTTCAGAACATAAGACAAAGATAACTTTCTATTCAAAATATGCTGTCAAGAAATTAATATGAAAGAAATCTTACTTACAGAGCAATATTTCTCTTTAAAATTTAAAAAAAAAAAAATTAAAAACATGTGTTTATTAAAATAAATAAAAGTAGAAAATTTCCTGTTATTAAACATCTAAGAATTAAAACAAAAGTGTCGAAGTCTGAGGAAATGCCAGAAATACTTCCAAGTAAAATACCAATTTAGCGACACTATTAAATATTTTAATTTTTAATGAATTTATAAAAAAAATTCTCGTAAGTTATTCATTATGTGCATATCTCTTTATCAATTGATGCAATCTTCAGTTATTAATAAATTATAGGAAAAGTAAAAAAAATTAATTTTTGTAATAAATCATTTAAAATCTTTCTTCAACAAATTAAAAATAGATTGATATTTCGTGGAAATAATAATTTAGTAGTCTAATTAGCCTCTTATTTTGCTATGTTAACGAAATAAAATGCAAAAAAATTGTCAATTTAAACAAATTTCTACTTTGATTTCAATGAAGGTTTAAAATATTTCAGATTAAAAATGACTTCTTTGAAATATAAAAATGTATTGAAGTGATTAAACAAAATTTTCTAGGTAACAAACATCTATTTATTTTTTATGTATTAAAGATAAATAATTAATGGATAAAAGAAATAAAAACAGAAAAAGCTGTAGAAAACCTATAATTTTTAAGCCTTATTAGAACAATACCAACTTTTGTCTTGCAACTTTGGAAGTGATAGAAGAAAATATAAGACCTGAAATTCGGTTAAACAAAGTGTGTGCTTTTAGGGGTGTATTTCTTATTAGGCATATTGTACAGTTGCCAAAGGCCAGTGAGGCAAAGGATGTGCTACAGATAGGTCAATTAAAAAGTGTTATGAAAATAGCCACATCAATTAATTTGTAAGAAATATAAATTCTATTAATCATAAAATACAACACTACAATAAATATATTTGTTTAATTAATACATTTAATAATAAAAAATTGAAAATATAATGGATTATATATTTATAATACTAGAATATTAATTCATTTAATTTTTTATGTTATGTTTCACTTGACGAGTGCTGTAAAATTTTAATTTTTGATGTTATATTTGTTTGAAGTATATAATATACTTACTTATAAATTCAATTTTCAAACTTTTATTACTTTAGTCTTTTTTCTTATACATATAAAAAATAAGTATTTTCACAAAGTTACTACAATAAAACAATTAAATAATAAATCCTTAGCATATTGGATAAGTTAAAGATGTATTGAAAAAGTTAAATCAAACTGACCAGTTAATAAAGAGCATTTCATAATGCAAACTACTGAAGGTTGCAAAATTTTAAAATACTCCTTTGCATAGTAAAGAATTTTAACTAACATAGTACTGCAAGTAAGACTTATCTCCGATGCATATTATTGATACACAAATAATATTAATGTATCACTTACAGCAGAGAAAATCTAAAACCTTACAATCATTATATTAAGTATTTTACAAATTTATTTACTAAATAAATGGTATTAAATTTAAAAATTGCTTGAAATTTATCCTTGTAGTGAGAAGTCAAGTATAAGTGTATTTCTTTTAATAAGCTGTTTTTTAAAATGAGTTTTATATAGTTATAACATTAGAAGTCAGTCAAAATGTGATGATCTATAAAGTGAAATTAAAAGTGAACTACAATGAAACTGACTATCAATTTACAAGAAAGAAAAACATTTACAGTTGCAAATTAAAGAACAAAAACTTTATGTAACCTTCACAATTCATGCTTTTTTTTTTTTTTAAAGTTTACACTCAAAATGTCCAATGCATTTTGTAAATGAATATAAGCCAAATTTAAATAAAACAGATTACAAAAAAATGTAATTGATATTTATCATTCTTGATTTTAAAAGGCATATTAAAATTACAGGGAAAAGAGAATTCCTTAATAATTTATGATACTTACGTTTTTATACAAATGAATAACTTTACTCCTAGTGGAATTCATGATCAATTTCCTATAAATGACTGTTGGCACAGCATTAACTTTTTAAAAGCTCAAGTTAAGGACCTGAAATATATGTCTGCATTTCAGGAAAAAATGTACACTATTAAAAGAAAAATTTCAGTAGTAAAACGATTAAATCCAACAAATTGATTTAGTTAAACACGACACTCAAATTTTAAAACAATCATTAACATAGAAATGCAAAGAAACACTTGTAACTTTGCCAGCAAATAACTTTTGGCTAATAGATAAAAAAAAAGTCTACAGAAACAAATATAACACATTCAAAATTCATAATGGGTCAGTGCACGATCAAGCAGTCACGTACGCAGAGGGGGTAGTCGAAATGAGGGGAAACAGGGTGGCAGATAACTTTTTAATGACTAGGACATACTTGAATTAGCTTTGAGAATTTTACTCAATACAATACACATACAAAACAAAAACATAATTTCAATTTTTATTAAAAAAGAGGTTTACTAAAATTACCGTGACCTAACAAATATAATAATAATCAAGCACTTACGGAAATAGCAAGAAAAACAGGAAGATTTTTATTAATCGATAACTTTAAAGTTAGTAAATTGACACTTGTCCATCCATTTCTCAAACGAAAAGAAGCATCAAGATCTACAAATAATACACGCTCCTAGACAGTGCCGACTAAAAAAATTATAAACATCAAACAGACAATAGCAGCCACAAAACTTTTTGAAAACAACCTAACTTGCACCTCAAAGGATAATGAGGGTATCTGCGGGTTTTCAGTCTGTTAACGGTAGAGTAGCAAAGGCCCGTTACAAAAGGGCAGACACGTTACATTCAGAAGCGATTTGTTTGGGCCGTCACAGTGAAGAATGTCATGTGATATCAGGGCTGAAAAGTCTTTTCATATGTATTGGTATGCGTGCGCTATCTTATCAGATAATAGCAACATTTTCTTTATTGTAAGTGTACGTGCTAGTGTACGTGACTTTTCTTTACTGTTCGCAGTTGTCTTTAACTCCAACATATCACACTCCACTCATTTAAATTCTTTTTTTGCTCATTTCAAAAGAATCTTGGAGTTCGTGTTCTACGATAATTCCACTTAATAGATAATGATGAGAATAGACGAATTTACCATATTTTTTCCATTCAAAAAAGGATACAGAATTATAAAAAGAGAACATAATAAAAAAATAAATTCTAATATATTAAAGCAGTGAACTTTATTGAAAAAATCTTATTTACCAAAATAAATAAATAAATTTTATCTTAATTAATTAAAATTTAAGTAAACACATATCAAACGACTATAAATATTTACTAAAAGGTTTTATCTCATTTTTTGAGGAAAATGTGGAAGGATCAAATAATTAATTTTCAGATAATTTATCTTTCCAAAACAAATTTCAGCTTTAAAATATTTAAATATTTTGCAATAAAATCTTCTATAATTCGTGCTGCAACGTTTTTAAAAAATACATTTAAATTCTATTAAAATTTGTCGTTAAAATGAAAGCTTTTTTTTTCAGGTAGAAAGATGTACTTCTACTTTTGAAGTCTTCTCTATTTTTAACATTCTCTACTAACAATAAGGATAAATGTGTATGTGTATGTTGGTACTTTATAGGCCTTCGTGTGATCTAGAGCTACAAGATACTTATATATTGTTATGAATTTATAATTTGCTTTCCTGCGCAATAATTTACTGGTAGGGACGATAATTTTACTAGTAGTGGCTGTTGATTGGATCACGAGTAAATGACCCTCCGATCTTGACGATAAATTTGACAACAAAAATGAAGGATCCAGAATCTGGGAGGTAGCACCATTAAGGCGCAAATTCTAGCATTTGCTGTGGAACATTCGGCCGTAGAGACAATATAAATACTGTGGTCCTGTCGTAGAGGCAATAAAAATCCGAGAATCAGAATTGATCATTAGTAAGCAGAATCAACAGACGCAAGTAAATGAACGAAGTCTCTCTTCGGAACTCTTTGTGCTGCTAGTATTTTTCATTACTGATTTGCTGCTTGTATGTTCCTGTACAATGCTGCAAGTGCTACTTTTGAGCTTTGTTATCTATGTATCGTGTTTTCGTATGGAAAGTGCTGTAATTTTTCCACCATATACCCACCTGATCGGATTTTCCTTAGCAATATTTTGCAACTTGAAAATGTGCACCTCAGAGAGATTTTTTTAATTGTTAATTGATTAAACATTAAACGAATCTTTGACATTTTTTCTACATTACTTCGGAAAATATTGTAGTTTAGAAATGAATTTGCATCATCAAAAAAAGAATGATATGAATTTCATTGATTCAATGATATGAATTTCATTGTCGTATACAATTATTTCTACTTTTAATTAAGTTTATTAAAAAAATATTTTGAACTTATTTTACTGCAATATGTTAGGTCGTTGAGTCAAACGTAAATGGCTTTCATTCTTGTTTTTAATATTTCGTCTTGGATATTTTTTTCCTTTGTTAATGATCAATATTTGAAGATTTGAGTTATTCTTCTATGTTTTGCAGATTTTAGCATAAGATATACTTTTAATTGAAATTTTGACATTTTATTATTCGTACAATCAAAGTCAATCTTTACAATTAAAAAATTTAGAGTTCGTTTTTATTTTTAAACACTGTTATTCTTTCCTATCATATAATTTCTACTAATAATAAAGATAAAAGTGTATGTGTATGTGTGTTGATACTCTACATGCTACTGTACCGTTTGATTTAGAGTTGCAAAATTTGGCCCATATATAATTAGAAGGATAAATATTCGAAGGGATTTTTGAAATTTTAGGTACTTAAATTTACTTTCAAAGTAAATAAATTACATTTTTAATTTGTTTAATTTTACATATTTCATCATGAATGATATATCATATGCCTTATACAATACATCTTGCCAACATATTTCTAAGTTATTTAATACAGGGACTTCAAGTTTGTAATCGATAAGGCATGTTGACATCTTTGTCATAAAATTGACCTTTTTGAATATAAAATAATCAGCGATTCACTCAAACGTGGAAACACATTAAAATACAGCCCGTTTACCTTTAATCTTACAAAGACTGTTGGCAATTTACTCGAAATTTGAGTCTCATCGAACATAAAATGAATTTTTATGGTTGATATTACAGAAGGTAAATTTGTCTCTGCTGAACGAATTACAACGTAAGATGGAATACAATTAATTTTTAGCATTTGCGGAATTGTTCAAAGTTTTTAAAGCATAAGAAAATAATTCAATCTTGTAATGTTAAAATAAAGAATATTCCTCTGATTTGTAAAAAATTTTCATCAAGCAATCATCTTTAAAACTGTATAACGCTTTGCCATTCTAGAAATTAATAGAAGATCGAAATTCCAATTTAATTTCAACAGATTTCGTTATGCTATGAAAACTTATGTATTTCCAAGAAATTGCTCTTATACTTTATTGACGATATATGCTGTCACTGATTTTCTCATTGGAGAGATTATGCTCTGAATGTTATGAAAGAGCGAATTGAAGTCATGTAAAAAATTTACTCAAAGCTAGTGAATTAGAAGTAGAATAGATACTTATTAAATAATTCAATTTTGTGAGCCGTTGAAATGAAATCTCTTTTCCTAAGTTGGAATCATTTTTTTTTTCATCTAAAGCAGCCAGATTTAATTTAGTTTCGGATTTTGTTGTTTCCGAAATCAATAGAAAAGTGGGAATTTGCGTAGAAGTTCATTATCAATGAAAAATGTATATGCCCTTAAAATGTTTTTTAAGGAAATGAATATTCGATATTCTCTTTTTCATTAGAAAAATTATATCTACACATAGAATGTGAGGGATCAAGAATTACCTCAGTTGTATCTGAAGTTGGTGTGCCACGATGGCGTTGGGCTTTTTCAGGAAGCCTTGCAAATTTTTAAAATAATTATAGCTTATTTTACGAACACAAGCACAGCACTAAAATGGATGGTAGACATAAATGCATGTGGAATCTGAAGCATTAAGACTAGTGTCCTTCTTTCAAGCTATCCACATGAGTACACTGCTAATTCTGAAGACATCTATAGCGCAACAGTGCCACCTATCAATTTTTGTTGTAGCTCATAATATACTGACTTTGAATTAGTTTCGAAAACTTATAAAATGAAAGAAAAGTTCCTTATAAAATTGATATCATATAAAAAGAGAGCTTTTATGAGAATTTGTCTAAGTCATTTTTGCATAGACGAGGTCATAAGAAAAAAAGCGAATGTAATTTAGTTACTTAAAATGTTAAGTCAACAAATTTTGTCATAATGCCGAAATAAATGGAGATGGAAAACTGTTTTCATATTAAATAAATAGTTTTTTATAATAATTTTCTAAGCAAACATTTCATAGAATGAATAAGTGTTAATGTTTTTTCCGAAATTGGATTAAAAATGCCTGCGATTGCAAAAAATAATATATTAGCTGACAAAATAAAATGCGATAAAAAGTTAATTTTATTTGGACAATTTTTGTCACTGTGTGTCAATTCCAAATCAATCCAAGCACCTAAAAGCACTTAACAAATGTTTATATTTCTAAAAGAAACAATTATTTTATGAAATAAAATGAATAGAAGATTAACTTTGTTGTTTATTCCGAAACAATTCTAAGTTCCTAAAAACTGAAAAAAGTCAAGAAATTTTTAAAGTCCGAAAAAAAAGATAAGCCAAATATTTCATAGTTTCCAGTTTTAGAAGAGACACGCGAGGGGATGGATGACAGCGGGACAATCAATCTACAATCGGTTTCTTCTTTTTGATCAACTGATACCAGACAAAGCCCAGATATTCTGGAGGTTAATTGGCCTAAAATTACGAAATTGTTGATTGTCAGTAATTAACAATATTCAAAACTTCATTATTCTGCTAAATGTAGTCTCAGAAAAAAACATTTCCTTCTTTGTTAATTTAAAAATTTGTGTTTCAAGAATATTGTTACGGATTTTCCTCAGTCGGATTCTTTTGATAGTGGGTGTATGGTGTGAGAACATAATCAGCAGGCCTCAGTAAAAAACAACGACGTTTATTTACGCAAAGAGAAGAACACAAAGAAGACAAATACACGGACGACAAATATTTACAGACGGGACGAACACAGGACAGCAGACAGTAGCTCACAAGTAGTAATCGTGCACAGTACACGAAGCTGCTAGACAGAATCCAGCAGGACAGGATATCCTAGGAGCTTCGCTCTACGGTCTCTCCAATGGCTGAACTTCTCACTGTCTCTTCGCGCTTTAGCTGCAGACTCACAACTTCTCACAACTGGCTATTACGCAAAAGATACGACGCTGCTTCCATAGTAGGATTCGGCACACAGCAGTTCAGCACTCGCTCCACGTAACGTTGGCACTCCGCTGTTTCTTCTCTATCCTCTCGAAGACTCGTTACTTGTCGGCGACTCCGACTAGAATTCACTGCGACGACCAGAGCTTGAGAGTGTCGACCTTTTATAATTTCCGGGAGGCGATCCTTCAATCTACTTGACCAATCAATAGCCAAAGTCGCCAAGTTTGTCGCCAAGCTCTGAGATTACTCGCTCGGCATCCGACAGCATCCAATACAGATGATTGTCAAACGGTCTTTCTTATGATGACATTATTCGTGCTGGGAAGCAAAATTACACGTTTGTAACAATATTATACTGAATATATGGTTCATATAACCAAAGGATTGTATAAAATTTAGATCTCAATTTTTTTAGAAATACATTTATTGTCTAAATCAAAATGAAATATTATTTACATCATTTAAATCGTTTTAACCCTCCTGGCGGCGGCTTTCAGATTGCAATCCTTACCGAAAGCGGCACGCCGGAATAACAGGTTCAACCTTAAAAATGTCGCGGTTTGGTCAAAAGGATTGCTTTCCCCTTTTGCGGTCAGTTCAGCGCTGCAGGTGGGAAGTGATTAGCAAATTTCATGCTGTGAGTAGCAGGTGTTTTTTATCGTAGTCTTTCGATTTCTAAGAGCATTTTTCTTTCAGTGCTTAGGAAGAGATTGACAATAACATCGATTGAAAATGCGAAAATTTGATTGATTTTTTTAGAGGTTTTTCGATTATTTTATAAAACAATCCATAAAATTTATGTTAGGAATAAGTTATTATCATGTTTATTTTGATACTAGTCTGGTTTTTATAAAATGAAAGTCCTCGTCTAATATTTTTTTCATTGCAATATGTTTCGCAAATTATTTTATTCCGTAGTACTGTGAAATTATTTCTCGACATTACCTGCAAGTGATTTAATTTTTTTAAAAAACCCTTTCAGTGCATTGCCAATTTATTTTAATATTTTAAAATGCGTGTTTAAAACATTAATTGTGATAAATAACATTACGTTATAATTTTGTTTCTTCAGTATTCAAAAAAATAATTGTGTAATTAGGGAATTTCATGCAATGTTTCACTTTCAAATATATCGATTTTCAGTATTTATCTGCATGATTAAAATTTTATAATTAAATATACTGTACAACATTTAATTGGCCAGTTATTCAGTAATGCTGAAATAACGGGTCGATGCGCCTTATGACTGTAACAAATAAAAATAATTGTCAAAATATTTCTTTGTAATATTCATGATACAAATTTGGCCTGGAAAAATGACTCAAATAATACAGATTATTTAGACTCATAATTAACCATTTGCAACTGGAATTTTTTGAATACCAGCAAATCAAGTTCCTACAGAATATTAAGTACTGTTTTAAAATAAATTACAGTTTTTGAAAAATCTCAGTTCTAAGTTTTTCGTGTTAGAATCAAAGCTCTTACTATTTTGCAATCGGATAACGACAAACCGTGGGGTAAACGAATCATTAAAAAGAAAAATCTGAATTTAAAAGCTTTGCAAATACAGTTGCATTGATCTTTTTTACTTATTACTTTTACATTATTTATTGCTTTTGGTGATCAGCACATGTGTTACTTCGAGATTACTAGCCAATATAAAATTTTTAATTAAATGTTTTCTTCAGCAAAACATCTTGAAATTTCAAATTTTGATAGTCATATAATTCATACTATTGCAGACTCATTGTACCATTCTGTATTGCAGATTTTTTTTTAATTTTCTGTCAGCTCCTTGACAGTAATTCCTTAATTTAAAACGGGAGTGAATAAACTTCAATTAATGCAAAACCTTTTTTGTTGAAACCAATCAGGCTTATTAAATTTTTAAATACAGGGAATAGAATCATTCAGCAATAAAGTTTTATGTATATACTGAATATTTCTTTTTAATTTTTGAAATGATTTTGAATAATCTGTTATTCAATAAAAATTTCCAAAAATTCCTTCTTATTCTGTAATAATTTTGAAAGTTATGATGGAATACACTTCAAAATCTCATTTTATTTTTAATTCATAATTTTTAAAAATTTTCAGAAAAAAAAAAGAAAAAAAAACATTTTACACGTTTTCATTTTCTAAGATGCATATTCCACTAAGATATATATAGAAGATCTAATAGACGCCACGCACAAACATTCGTCTAAGGTTATAATAAAGATGGACAAGTGTGTGTGTTATTACTTGTCTGGTTGTATTGGTACTTTTCAGACCAGACAATTTGAAATAGAATTACCAAAATCTGCATCTACATACATTGGACAGTGGGAATCATTTCTTTAAAATTTTAACTAACCCTTTCAAGGGACAGGGGAAGTATGCTCATCACCAAATTCAACAATTTTTGAATAAAGTTATATAAGTTGGCATAAATTCTTACTAATTTTTCAGTAAGGTTTCAATTGTAGGTTAGAGGTTTCAATTGTTTATCTCAAATAAAATGAAGTGTCTTGATTTATTTCTTAGTTATTAATTGGAAAAATTAATTAATAAATCAGATTAAACTGATCTAATAAGTTGAATGAATTACTTTTTCTAGGCCAATCTTAATTTTAAAAACATTTTACTCCAACATGACTAGGAAAAAAAGGGCCTTTAAAGGGTTAATAAAAATTATTAAAATTTTAAAGTTCCTTCGAAAATATCACAGTAGAAAAATAATTTGTACATTAATTGTGAATTCAAATTTTTTCCCCCACTTTTAATTAAATTAAAAATATTTTAAAAATATATTTTATTTTTGAATTGAAACTAAACGTTTTCATTGTTATCCTTATATTTCATTCCGGCTTTTTACCCATTGATGATGATTTAGTTAAAAGATTAAAAATTAAGCTAAAAGCAAAGGGGTAAAAATTTCTTTACTGAAATACAAATAAACCATGTGGCTGAAGAGAATGCTACATAATTAGCATCTCAATAAATAAGACACTAAAAGTTCAAGATCTTAATTTTACCTCAAAGAATGATTTTTCTTGGTGATACATTCAAATGTATAAATGACACATTGTATAAATTATATTAGAATAATTTCGTATTTTATCGCTGATAAATGGTAAAATTTTAAATAATTTTTAATTAACAGAAGTTTTAATTAAAATTTTGAAAATTTCCTCTCGAGGTGAACGTTAACAGTTTTCAAATTATTTAATGGCGAAGTGCGTTCGCTCTAAGTCAAACAGTTTGATCTGGAGATCGCCAATACGAACATTCATATTCATTATAATTAGAGATATTCGCTACTTTAATAGAAATATTCGCAAGCGACTTTCATGTCTGACACCGTTGTTCAGACTAGTTCTGTTTTTAAAAAATGAAAATGTGAGGCTAAAGGTTATTAAGAATAAAGAATTTCAAACTACATGGAAGTGGGAGTTTCCGAATTTTTTTTACTCTCGTGATCAAAAATAAAATAAAACAAAGATCATATCCCGTCTTGTTTGTTAAAAATCACATCCAGTGAACTCGAACTGACCAAACAGGAGAAGAAAATAGTCTAAATGCCAGTTGTACGCATTAAAAATTTTTTAAATGCTAACATATGAGATAAAATTAGATCAAGGAGTTAAAATAATGGAACAATTTTAAAATTATTTATTCTCACATTTAACTCACACATTCACTCACTTTCAAGTGGATTAAAATTCGTGGATTAAATTACTCAGCATTAAGAGTAAAAATATCAATATAAACCACTTTCATATAAACAGAATCGTGCGATGTATATATAAGATTGTACAGTGAAATAAGATTAATATTTCGATACAAAAAATAGAACCTTTAAAAACTGCGCTTATATTAACTTTGAAAATATTATTAAAAACCAGAGGAAAAATATAAAAACAATGAAACTTATATCTCTACAATGCTTACATTTTTGTTCGAATTCGTCAGTGTGAAATTCTATAAGGTTTAAAGAATGAAACCAATATTCAATTTTCATATATAGTTTATTACGTTATAAAAATAAGGATTTAATGTAACGAATACTAATCTTTCCGAAAAATCGCACTTTAATATATTGGTTCTATATATCTCCCCGTTTTGAAATACACTTATTAATGAACACTAAAAAAAATAATTCATTAAAAGTTAAAAAGTTTCGTTCGTTAAGTAAATTCTGTAAATACGTTTAGTGTCTTATTTCCAAAAATAAGTTGCATAAGCAATGTCAATTCTAAAATCCTTAAATGAAAGCACGCTATAAAAAAGAAACTTGTCAAATTTTAATTATATATTTTTTATTTATTTTTTACATTAACTATTTTCTTATGCTAGAAAGCTTTAAAATCTTATGTTTCAAATTATTAATAATAATACGTTTATGTATGTATTCATTCCAGGTATATATTTTCATACTTTCAATTTTATTCTCGTTATTTAAATTTCATTTTGGATACGTAATTATTATCAAAATCTCAAAAGTAACGAACGCCTCAGAACGTAAGCGAGATTTTAAAATGCTTAAAAGGGCGCGAGCAGGAAGACATCAATCATATCGTCCACTGATAACGATTCACTTTTCCTTATCTCACATTCCCTTCTCATTATCTCACAGCTTGAGATTGGGGGTAGGGAAAAGCTGGAACCCGTAAAAATACGGGCAGTGACAGTTTTAAGGGAGTTTTTGTTTCCGTCTATAGACGGGTCCGCCGTTTTGAAGGGAGAAAAGATTCCGTCTTTTTCCGGGGTTGCCGCTTGGAGGGTTAAAAGTAAAAATATAAAACTGAATTTTATGTTCAATCAGATAAATTTATTTTGAATAATTTTTTAAAATATTGCATAAATTATAAAAAAATATTCTGTAATAGATATAGGATTTCAATATTGAAAGACTATATTTTCTGTTCTCGAATTTTCAAAAAGCATGTTTTGTTTTATCAACATTTTTCATATGTAAATTTAATACACATAAATTTACATATGGAATTATTAATATTTATTTAATATTTTCATTTAGTGGAAGTTTAATCGCCTCCTCTTCAAATGCAAAGAGAGACGATGAGAAATTACAGAGATGCATAATACTATAAACAGAACAGTGTAAGGCTTCAATTCTAGTATGAATTACATCGCAATTAAAGTTTGAAGCATAAAAATATTTTTTAAGAAGCCATTAAGAACAAATTATACAAGGATTTAATATAAAATTTCAGCGACTATTAGTCCCGGCTAATTAGTTGGCAACCAAAAGCGACCAGTATCTAAATATCAATGGAAGTGAGCCTGCATACGTGTTCGTTTTGTACAGGGTAGACTATTTGACCTAGAGCTACCAGACTTGGCTATATACCTTGGAAAATTAAAATATGCATATCCGAAAGTGTTTTTTTAAATTTTAATTAAAAATTAAGCAGCAATTCTATTGGCATAAGTCACGACGACAAGAGCAAAATGCAAACACAGGCAGGTGATTTAAAAATAAATTCTTTAATGAATTAAAATGTCTTCATCTTGCAGAATATTGTTACAAAATTTCCGGGGTTCATTTGGATAGTGGAAGTTATATGGTGTGGAGAACGCTCAATCAGCAGGCACACAGGGCAGCACAAAGACGACAACTATATAGAGCACAGAGACGATTATCTTCAGCCGAGACGTACAGCACAGCAGCATACAACAAGACTCTACTATAGACAGTAGCGCACAGCTTAGTTCAGCACTAGCTTGACTCCGTCGCTGCTCCGCTTATCTCTGGAAGGCCAGTTCTTTACCGTCGATTCCGACCACTCTCCACCGTCGATCCCGACTACTCTTCTCTGTCGCTTCCGACTACGACTCTGCACCGTCGATCCCGACTACTCTCCACTGTCGATTCCGACTACTCTACTCTGTCACTTCCGACTACGACTCCTCGACTACTACTACTCTGGCAGCTGCGGCTACCTCCTTTTATAGGTCTCAGGAGGCGGGGCTAGATGCCTCTCAACCAATCAGGAACGTTCGAGGCGTATCTCGGTTCCTACTGGACGGATCGGGAAAATTCTCGATGTTTCGGGTATAATCTATTTTGGCTCCAAATTCGTCGCCAAGTCGCCAAATGGTCGCCAAGTTTGTCACCAAGCTCCGGGACCTCCGACGCGATACCCAGACTCCGTCCAATGCAGATGACTGTAAAACATTCTTTCTTATGAGGGAACCAACTATGCTGGGAAGCCGCATGACAGATTCTTAACAATATACAGCTCGAACCAAGTCGATGTCAGTTCTTTTTATTTAAAGGTACAAATATAACAACTTATCGCAATTGATCCGGAAATATGGTGTACTTCCGGTGACAAAATGATCTAACCAATAAGGTTACTCCTCTGGGATCGATCTATTTGATTTGAATATCCAACAATTTCAGTTTTTTTTGCGATAACTTTCAAAAATATTGTCAAAAAATTATTTTAAAATTTACAATGTTATTTTTTTAACAGTCAGTTGCCTTGAAATATCTTAGTCTCATTTCAATTATCTTTTATATATAAGTAGTAAACAGGGGTATATGGTAGGAGGCAGAGTTGAGTTGTTTTTCTCCTACTGCCCCCCTTTCCCTCCCCCTCTGAGTTGAGTTGTTTTCCTCAATTATTTTTGCTTATTTTTGAAGATGGCTTCTACTAAGAGAACTATTAGCGAGGTAAGTTTTTTTTCTTTTCCAGTGAAATTTTCTTTTTATTTTAAATAGCTGATTCATAACATTTTATGTGTATGTAGTATTTAAAATTACATTTCGCATATAAGATTTAGAAAAATTAAACGAGGGTTAGTCTTACCATAAACAGGCAGCGTGGATATTTCGAAAAAAGATGTAGCATGCTGTTTACTTTTAGTTTGCTAAACTGTGCGAGAATTCTTCCTTACTATATTTGTTTGCATCAACACCTTGTATTTCGTATTTAAAATAACCCTGCATATTATATAAGGTATTAGAAGAAACGTGTAGTTTAAATAGTATGTATTTTAAATGAGGCTTAGAAGAAACGTGTAGCTTGAATATTGTGCATTTTAAACGAGGCTTAGAAGAAACGTGTAGCTTGAATATTGTGCATTTTTAAACGAGGCTTGGAATAAAGGTGTTTTCTAAATAGTCAGGGAAAATACTTTGTTATTTTTGAAATCTATTTACTTCTGTATTTAATACAACTTTTATTATCAGGTGTTGTTTGAAGATGAGGAAATGCCGATGAATGAATGTGATGACGATGTATGTATTCCATTTTTGTAAACTTTTAATATAGCATTGTGTTACAAATCTCGTAATTTCTTTCTGATATTTTTTGTTTAGTGCTTGAGTAAAACTTCTCAGATATTTATTGAAAATGATATAGAGGCTATGGAATTCTTCAAAGACTTTGATAATGTACGTATATTATGGAATTTTCTAAAGAAATTTGTAGTAATGTTGTATTTATTAGAAATTCCGCAAATTTTTTTTTAGCTTTTCCTTTTTAGTGTTTGAGCGAGACTTCGCAAGTTTTTCGCGAAAATGCGATTGAAGACTTGGAAGCGATTGCAATGGGTGATAGTGATGTATGTATTTCGCTTCATTCTGGAATTTCCTGATATGTACGATTATTCTGCATGAAAATTATCATCTTAAATCTTATTTTTTAGGTTTTGAGTGAAACTTCACAATTGTTTAACGACAATGAAATCGATGGAATAGACGATTGTTTAAACGACTTTGATGACGATGATGTATGTTTATCATAATTTGTTTTCCAACTGACCTAAATTATTTTATATTTATTCTAGTTCAAGTATTTTTACTTTTTTTTAGCTTCATCAGAGTGAGACATCGCAAATGTTTTACGATAATCCTATGCCTCTTCCTCTCTACTATCAAGTAGGATCTGGATTTGAGGTAAATATAGCACGAGTTTTAGATTTCTGACTTCATTTCTATTTTTTTTCTCGTGGATATTCATTTAACATTAATTTTTAGAACCAGCCTGGACCTTCGACACGTGGTCCTGCCTTCCTGGAAAATGTTTCGTCCGAGAACGTAGGTATAATTAAATGTAAAATTCATACACATTCTCTCTATAAATACGAGTAGCCTTATGTTATGATTATCACCCATCTAAAGTAATTTTTTTTTTTTGCAGCTGGATAATGCAGTAATCGTTGACGAAACAAATAGGAGGGTCAATCAGCGATACAACGCAGAAGAGGTGACATTTAGGGCTAGGATAGAGGAAGAGAAAATACCACCTTGGCTTCAACGCACTCCCTTGGTTGCAGCAGTTGAAGCAGCGAGGGCTCTTTTTAGCCTACTCATTCTGCGTTGTACGCAAAATCTAAGGCCTTCTGATCCTATTCGCTTTTGCTTTATGGCAATAGGATTAGAGAGGCCTGTGCCAACGGTTCTAATGCCGGTATCCGATGTGACAGTGGAAAGAATTGTTGCATCCATAATGCGGGTGCTTCAATCCTGCAAGAAGCTAAAACTGAAAGATGGTGTCAATGTTGACATCATCATCATTCACAGGGACATAGGTGTAGGTGGCAACCGCCGAGTCATCAATATCGAAACTGATCGTCTTAAAAAACGATCAGTTCTATCGATACCGACTGACAAGGAGGGGTTATGTTGTGCTAAGGCCATTTTATATGCTTTAGCTCACTTGGAAAATGACCGGGCTGCAATAAACTCTATGAAGGATAGAAGAAGGCCTGCTCCTCTTAACAGAGCCAGAATTCTTCAAAATGATGCAGGAGTTCCTTTGGGACCTTGTTCTTATTCAGAAATCAGGACGTTTGAAAACTTCCTCGACATCCAAATTGTTGTCATTTCTTCTGAAAGTTTGAACAAGGTAAGATTTGATAGTTTATCTTTAGATATTGTTTGCTTGACAAAATAATATTATCATGGATTTGGAAAAGCGACTCGTATAACTTTTTATTCTCTTTATTTCTAAAGGTTTCTTACAAAGGCAGAGACAGAGAAAGACGCATCAATCTGTGGCTTCATAATGGGCATTACGTTGTAATTAAAAGTCTTAAAGGGTTTTATGGCTCCGATAACTATTGCGAGCCATGTGAAAAACCCTTTATGAATCTTGAAGACCACAGATGCCAGTTGGTGTGTCCCATCTGTCTCAGGAAAGATTGCTTACCCGGTCATCCCCAGCGTTGCTCCGACTGTGATAGACTTTGCCGCTCTTCCAGTTGCTTTGAATGGCATAAAGCAACTTCTGGAAAAAGACAGAAATCTTTATGCGATAAGGTAATGACTCCATTTGTATTGTATAAAATACTTTTGACAAAAGATTGATGTTTATGCTTTTCAATTCAAAATTTATATCTTTAAATTGTTATTTTATTAGATGTACCAATGCAGAAACTGTGGCAAAGTCGTATTACGGAGGATCTGCCCTATGAACATGCACAAATGTGGAACGTCCAGATGCCCTTCATGCAAGCAGTTTGTGAATGTGTCGGAACATCGATGCTTCCTGGAGGTTGTTTCACTCAAAATGCCTTCTGACAAACTGATCTTTTTCGACTTCGAAACGGATCAGTCGTCAGGCACCCATGAGGTAAACTTTGCTGTAGCACAGTATGCCAATGGGGAGGAAACAATCTCCAGAGGATATACAGCGTGCCAAGAATTTTGTGCATGGCTGTTCACTCCCATACACAAAGGATACACTGCAATAGCGCATAACATGAAGGGGTGAGTATATTAAATATTTTTAAATATTCATTTAGTTTGTTTTTAACTATTTGCTATAATGTTTCAAGTTGACGGAAATATTTAAAATGCCAATTTTTCAGCTTTGATGGACAATTCGTCATGGCTTGGCTTCTGGAGCAAGGGATAGCACCATCTGTTATACCCAACGGTTCAAAGCTTATGTCCATTGGCCACCCGACATTGAGGATAACTCTCATCGACTCCTTCAATTTTCTGCCAATGAGTTTGTCCAAACTGCCGGGTTGCTTTGGACTAAGTGAACTGAAAAAAGGGTTTTTCCCACATCTTTTCAATAAGAGGTAAAATCAAACGTATATTGGCCCCATTCCTGACATCACATTTTATAGCCCAGATACAATGTCTGGAGGAATGCGAGATGAGTTTCTAAAATGGCATAGGATGCAGGAAGGGGTAGAATTTGATTTTCAAAAGGAAATGCTCTCTTATTGCAAGTAAGTATTGTTTCAACAAGTATTATTTGTAAGTATTTTTTTTTTGTTAAGGATATTAAAATATTTTTTTAAAAAAATTTAGATCAGATGTGGATATACTCAGAAGGTGCTGTCTCGAGTTCAGGAAGCAGTTTCTCGAAATTACAGACGTGGACCCATTTTGGTAATTATTTTTAAATATTCGCCTGTTTTGTTGAATTGACTTGCTTTGAAATATAAAGCTTGAAATCATTTTTTTTTCAGTTACGTGACCATTGCTTCGGCTTGTATGGCAACATACAGGTACAAGCATATTCAGAAGAATTCAGTAGCCATGGTGCCAGTACATGGATACATCAACAGCACCAATTACAGCCCTGATGCTATACGCTGGCTGGATTTCATTGCAACCCAGGAAAATATTGAAATTCAGCACGCGTTGAACAAACAGGGCGAAAAACGAATAAACGGAGTGTCTGTTGATGGATTTTGTGAAGAAACAAATACCATCTAACAATTTCATGTAAGGTTCTTTATTCAAATACATTTTAGTACATAGTCTGAATTATTCATTTCCTCTGCTTATGTTAGAATATATCAATAAAGCGAATTCTTCTTATTCTAGGGCTGTTTTTACCATGGCTGCCCTGAATGTTTCGAAGGAGGCATTTTGAATTCTTTATCTGGCGTTAGTATGAGGACTTTGTTTGAAAGAACAAATGAATCAACTGCCAGATTAAGGAATCAAGGTTATAGAGTCATCGAAGAATGGGAACACGTCTTTAAAAGAAGATCAAATGATGACTTAGAATTACATCAATTTCTTCTAAATCATGAACTAAAAGATCGGCTTGAACCAAGGGATGCCTTCTACGGTGGTAGGACAAATGCGGTGAAATTGTTCTTTGAAGGGACAGCTAAATATGTTGACTTTACTTCACTGTATCCGTGGGTAAGTAAATTTGAGAAGTTTTTATGCGTATGTTTGGAATATTATATAAATATATTCTCTTCCTAAAATATAACTTCTCCCGTTAGGTTAATAAGTATTGTCTCTATCCCGTGGGGCATCCTGAAGTCATCACCGAAAATTTCCGGAGTATTGATGATTACTTCTGAATTGTAAAATGCCGTGTCTTGCCTCCCCGAGGACTCCATCTGCCTGTTCTCCCTGTCAGATGTAATGGAAAACTAATGTTTCCGCTCTGCCGTTGCTGTGCTGAAAGCTTAAACCAAAGCTCTTGTCATCACAGCGACGAAGAAAGATCTATCGTAGGAACATGGGTGACGGAAGAAGTGAAACTAGCCGTTGAGAAAGGCTATTTAATCTCAAAAGTAAGTATCATTTTCTCAACCCTTTGCATATTATCTGCATAAATATTTTTGGGGTACTGATATATATATATATATATATATATATATATATATATATATATATATATATATATATATATATATATATATATATATATATATATATATATATATATATATATATATATATATATATATATATATATATATATATATATATATATATATATATATATATATATATATATATATATATATATATATATATATATATATATATATATATATATAATTTCAGATATATGAGGTGTATCACTTCCAGGAGAAATCCAAACGTCTCTTCCAGTCCTACATAGATCTTTTTCTAAAGATTAAGCAGGAAAGCAGTGGATATCCTTCCGATTGCACAACGGCTGAAGAAAGGGCTTCCTATATTCAGCAGTACTTCGAGAAGGAAGGTGTTCTACTGAATCCTGCTGAAATAAAAAAAAATTCAGGGAGACGGCAAGTTGCCAAACTTGCACTGAATAGCTTTTGGGGGAGGTAAAGTATTCTATTTTTTAATAAACTGTAATTAATAAACTATTTGTCTTTGTGTAATTAGCTAATCATTTTTTTCTTCTAGATGGGGAATGAACATCAATAAGTGTCACCTATCTTATGTCGATAGCTTACCTGCATTTAATAAGATGTTAGCTGATCTTACAAAAAAATGTAAGCCGTTTTATTCCTCTGGAATCAAATTCAACTAGAATATCTAATTTATCATTAGAAATGCTCATACTGAATAAAAAAATGTAAAGATGAATATTGATCTCGTGATTTTCCTTTTTCGTAGGTAAAGGGCGTCTACTTGCCAATACCAGAAGTGGCGGCTATTGTGTGGGACAGCAAAAAAGAATTCATTCCCCAAGACACTGGCATCAATATTTTCTTGGCGGCTTTCACTACAGCTTGGGCTAGGCTGAAGCTCTATTCAGAGATGGATAAGCTTGGAGAAGCTGTTCTGTATCATGATACAGACAGTATTATCTACGCTAGTAGTGGTGACAATGACCCTCCACTCGGAAATTTTCTGGGAGATTTCACAGACGAGTTGGACGGTGATGTAATCACTTCATTCATCTCTGGTAAATATGATTTTAATTTTTCGATTGTTCTATAATAATGCATAAAATGCTTCTTATAAAAATTACTTTCATCTAATACTTTGTTTTTATAGGAGGGCCCAAGAATTATGCATATGAAACTGCGAGTGGCAAGACATGCTGCAAAGTTCGGGGTTTTACCTTGAACTTTAAAAATAGTTTAGCATTAAATTTTCACTCGATCAAGCATATTGTATGCAGCTTGGACCGAAAGGACAGCATACTGTTAGATGATGCCGCCAAGATCACGAGGGACGCGAAAAGAAGGAAAGTCTTCGACGCGAAGCAAAATAAACTGTACAGGATGGTTTACAACAAGAGGGTTGTAAAAGAAGATCTTTCAACCATACCCTATGGATTTTAAAGCAAGTATAAGTTATATCATAATTAAAAGATTGAGTAAGAGCGAGTTCCTCTTACTGTCTTTAAAATTAATTTAATTGCAAATTAATATGAAACTTATGAACTGATATTTTTGTATAATATGCTTTTCCCATTACAGACTGAATTTTATGATTTTACATGTATTTAAAAACTCTTATAACTTTAACATTTTTTACACATAATCTTATACATTTTTTTTCATATTTTTTTCCAGACTGAAGACAGTTTAAGACTATCGATCTTGATTCCTTATACATTTTAAAAATTGTGAAATTTATTGTAATCGACTGTGTTTTTATTGTAATCGACTGTGTTTTTATTGTGAATAAAAAAGGAAGCTTATTGCAATTCATGGTGTTTTTATTGTGCATAAAGATACATCAATATGTAATCCATTTATTTCGTCTTGCATACACATGTTTAGTTGATTTAGGGTTTCCCAAAACATTATCTTTAAAAACTTTTTGGATGACAATGTAAGTAGGAGGCATTTTCATTTCCTTTATGGCTGCTTGAAATTCCTTGAATCCTTTTGGCGACTTCTTTCTGTTCCGAAGTAAGTCTGTGAATAGATTCACGATGCTTGTTCTTGGTATCCGCTGGCCCTTGTAAACAATTTCTCCTTCAGGAGTCCACGATAGTATTGAATGATTAGCTTTTAAGAAATCTAAAATATTCTTAGCAGTATTCAAATACTTAACAGGGGCAGACTGTAAAATTCGAGTTGTAATGGCATCCTCTTTTATTTCTGAAATAGTTTCTGGTTCTTGATTTTCAAGTTCTTTTTCCTGTTGAAATTGTTGTATTTTTACAAATTTTTGAAGAATTTGTAAATATTGGTTTACCTTCTCACTTTCTGACAGATCCTTCTTTTTAAGAATATTTTGCAATTTAGTGTCTAAATCAGATAAATGATCCACAAATTCTGCCCGATCTTCGGGTATTAATACTATTTTCTTAGTGTACTCCAGTGATGAGGGAACTAATCGCAGATACTGCAGCAGGTAACAAAAATGATAAAAACCCTTCACCACGTTGAATGAGAAGTTGTCTCTTCTTATATAGGGGTATTTTCCTGTCCGAAAGTTTCCTTAAACTGATTTTAAAAGGAATGAGTTTATTCTTTTGTTTCTTAGTTAGAGGTACATTTCCTTGAAGCACATTCAGTGCACATTCACACAGAGCTTTAATAATATTATTTGGACATGTTTTAAAAACTGAACTCTTCGATTTAATTTTACAAATAGCTTTCAAATATTCTAGCTGCTGCCTCGTACACATATTGATAACTATTCTGATCAAAAACTGCTCAGCGAAAGGACTTTATATAGTTTCCAAATATTTGGCAAATACCTTAGCTTTGTAGACGGCACAATGATGAAAGCTTTTTCGATGCATGTAGGGGCACAACAAATCGAAAGTTGGTAAATCTCTTATTTTTGGACATTCAAAATCATCAAGATTTAATATTTCGCGCAAGGTCAAAAATTCTAGAAATTTCTTTTTTTCAAGTCCTTTTACGTAAATATAGGAAAATGTTTCGAAAATGATTATCAACACACAGCGAAGGGTATCGTAAGGTAATTCACCATCATTCCATTCGATTAGATGAAGGAACTTAGTAATCCAAGAGTAAGTACTTTGTTTCTTACTATTATTACAAACCTATAATATTGCTACCCGGCACGAATAGAGTCATCGTAAGAAAGACCGTTGTACGATCGGTCCTGTACGTGCTGAACTAATGAACTATTAGAGATTAAATGCGCTGCGTCATTAAGATTAATTGACGGTATTTGTAATAGAAGAAAAATTTTGTAACATTTGGTGTCAGAAGTGGGGTTAGTTGGACTTTCCTGTGTATGCCTTGAACCAGAAAAATGGATGAAAAATTCGCATTGTTACTTGCCATGATGGCAGAGATAAAGAAAGGACAAGATGAATTGAAAGCCGGATATGAGAAAATGAAGAATGAATTCAAGATAGAAATTTTAGAAGATAAAAGTAACAAAACGGAAGACGTCCATGATATGACAGAAGAAATTGAAGGAAACAGCGAGAGCCAAGTGGAAGAAAAGACTGAAGATCGAATGGAGACCGGTGTCACCGAAATGGAGCTTAGCCATCCGGAGGATGAACCAAAGTTCAATAAGGAGATGCATGAACAGGGAGACTGTCAAATATCTGCAGGGCTGGAACAGGCTTCTCCGAACGAGTCTCCTGAAGTGGAATCGAAGGTGCAAACACTTGGGGATGGAGAAGATGAACTCTGTTTGGACGGGTCTGTTAGTGGCGACCCGTGCTCGATGCCTATGGATGCAGGTGTTAAAGAGACCCTGTTCGGATTGGATTCATCCCAAAGATTGACTGGACAGCCTCTTTTCAAGCCTCTTAGTGGCTCCTTGCAGAGTGATACGGATGAAGATTACATGCCTGGTATCGCTGATTCTTGTGGTCTCCACCTGGACTTCCTTCAAGAATTCGGCTTTGCTGTGGATTTGCAAAGGGGGGTGATGCAAATCGAAGCCGAAGAATCGCCTGTGTATCTGGTCAAGCTACGTCGTCGCAAAAGAACCCTTCCCGCAAAGACAGATGCGCTCTTCAGAAGTTCCTGTGTGGAGGACGGCGGACAATTCTCGAGTGTTGAGAATGGACCGGGAAAGGGTGGACGTATTCCCGTGAGAGCTCTGCCGACAAAGTTGAATCCCTGGCTTTCAAGTGGACTCCAGTGGGCACTGTTGGACCTTCCTGATAGTCGATTGGTTAGATGGAGGAAGTTCACAATGACCAACCGACCATCCTGGCAAGAATTCGTTCCGGAGAAATCCGTTGCGATACGATGTTTGGCTCCATGGGACATTCTGCATTTTAAGGAGCGGGATCAAGTCTGGGTGTACAATCCGAAACGTCGCAGAGGTCCGAGTCAAAAGCATTGAGAAGGTTCGGATGGATCGTTAGTCGCCGCCAAATTAGCGAATGATGTCATCTTCGAAAGTGCGGAAGTCGCCAAATGCATCAACATCATCACATCATTCGGAAGCCTACGCCAGCTGCTGGATTGAAGTGAGACTGCCGGGACGTCAGTCTTTGAGGAGGGGAACAATGTTACAAACCTATAATATTGCTACCCGGCACGAATAGAGTCATCGTAAGAAAGACCGTTGTACGATCGGTCCTGTACGTGCTGAGATCAATGAACTTAGAGCTTGGCGACAGACTTGGCGAGCATTTGGCGGCTTGGCGATAAATTTGGCGAGTTTGGCGACTAAATGGATAATACCAGAAAGTTCGAGAACTTTCACGATCCATCCACTAAGACACGAGGTACAGCCAGCTACGCCCTGATTGGTCTGAAGATTCTAGCCCCGCCTCCCGGAGCTATAAAAGACAGGCAATCTGAATCTGAAGGGGAAGTCGTCAAGAGCAATTCAACCCAAATAATCTTAGTGATCCAAGCACAGAAAGCATTGTTGAGAGATCAATAGCAGCATACGAGCTCAAAAACCTTGACACAAACTACCTCAAAGTAATGCCATCGGAAATAGTTCAATTCATCAAGAAAATAAAAATTAACAAAGCCCCAGGTCCCGATGCAATAACCAACAAGATGCTCAAAAAACTACCTGACAATATCATTATCAAACTTACCCTCTTAGTAAACGAAATCCTAAAGCTCAGATACTTCCCCAAATGCTGGAAAATTGCGAGAGTTATCCCTATACTTAAACCTGGAAAAGACCCCTCCCTGCCAATCAACTACAGACCAATTTCCCTACTCCCAACCCTCAGCAAACTAACTGAAAAAATAATCCTCACAAGATACTTAACACACAGTAAAGAACTTGGCATCTCAATCCCACAGCAATTTGGCTTCACGGAGAAACTCTCCACCACTCATCAATTACTCCGCATGATAGAATTCCTTCATGAAGGCAGGAAAAACAAAAAACCAACAGCAGCCATATTCTTGGACATAGCAAAAGCATTCGATAAAGTTTGGATCCCAGGCCTAATACATAAATTAATTGCTTACAATTTCCCCAAAACAATAGTTGACATAATTAAATCTTACCTCACGGACCGATATTTCACAGTGCAAGTTAACCAGACGGACTCAACAAAAAGAAAACTCAGAGCCCAAGGCGGAATTCTGGCACCTGTCATATTCCTACTCTATCTGAATGACATACCCCAACAAAAAGACATCATGATAAGTCTCTATGCAGACGATACTGCAATTCTCTCCCAAGGCAAAAACCCTCAGCAAACAATCATCCCCCTACAAAATTACATTAATAATCTCGAAAATTGGCTAACCCGCTGGAAAATAAAACTCAACGTGGACAAAACAGAGGCAATCTTATTCTTCAAGAAAAATAATAACTGGCCCAAAATCCAAATATACAAAACTGAAATCAGCTGGCAAAACGAGGTCAAATACCTGGGAATAACACTAGATAAAAACTTAAATTACAAAACGCACATAAATAAAACAAGAGAAAAATTTAATTTGGCTTTCAGAATCCAATACCCGCTAATTTGCAGAAATTCAGGTCTGTCAATAAACAATAAAGTCCTCATTTACCTAGCATATCTAAGACCAATACTTACTTATGCATGTCCGATCTGGGCTGCTACGGCGAAAACTAACCTACAAAAAATAGTCGCACTGGAAAACAAAACATTAAGGATGATAGTCAGGGCCAGATGGTTCATCAGAAATGCGGAAATCATTAAAGCTCTGAACATCCCCCCAATCAAACAATTCATCCTCAAACAAGCCCAAAACTTCTATGGAAACATCATAAATATAGACAACCCCACCCTAAGTAATCTACCGACATATGATATAAACGACACCTGCAACAAACGCAGACCTCGCTGTGCCCTTGCAATTTAAATTGCAGACAAATAATACATAACCTTTTTTTTTTTTTTTTTTTTTTTTTCCACACACAAGAAAACAATACTTCCAAACTAAAATAAACCATGTATGATGCACTGTAATTACTAAGGTCAGTTTCATATCACTCCAAAGTTAACCATTTTTAGATTTACGGATGGTGGGGCCTGCGGCCCCAATGAGCCGTAATCCCTCTTAACAAAGAAAGAAGGGGAAGTCGTCGTGTGTATCGTCAGAAGAAGTCGTCGTGTGGATCGTCAGAAGACGTGAGTGAGAGGAGTCGGAGTCGCCGACAAATAAGAGGTCTTGGAGGATTAGACAGCAAGAAAGCTGCTGAACTATAGCAATTAAATGCGCTGAGTAATTACAATTGAGTGGCGGTATTTGTTGTAGAAGAAAAAAAATTGTAACACTATCCAAACTTTCGAAAGAATGAGGCGATTTAAAAAGCCATCGTCCGCAGAAAGTATCGTCATTCACAGCGCACACTGCCATCTCTTTGACGATAAAACGCCCCGGAAATACCTGAAATCCTTCAAAATCTAAGACTGCTGATGCCATGGTGTTTCCGTAACGAAATGACTAACGAGGCTGATATACATAATATTTATCTCCCGAAAAAAGTCCAGTGCGCAGGCGCAATGAATCATCCGTTCGAGGTGTCAGATCAACAAGTAAATAGTTAAATGCTTTAGAGGTAGCATCTTCGTATATTTCTCGAAAAAATTTCAAATTATTTGGGTAAAGCTGGCGACCTAAATGCATGATTTGGGAACGATCGCGGCGATTTTTTAAAAAAAACATGTAATGTGCATTCAGTGAAATATCACGCATTTCTTTACCTCTGTGAAATATATTTTGAACTATAAAAATGATAGTTAAGTTACGATGATGGCTTCCTTTAGTGAAAAGTTTGCTTAATTTATTGTCACTGGAAAGTTCTGCCATTAGATCATCGATCACAATTACAGCATTCGAAATACTATTGATATTAGAAGGCAGTCCTTCGTGAAATTCCGCATTCTTCATTTCTTTGTACAGGCTTTGATAAGCTCCATAGCACCAAATTATTTTAGAGGGGAAAGGATATATCATCTGAAAATCAATTAATTTCTTCACTAAGTGTGTTTTCCTGCAACCTGTTGCTCCACCTACAAGAACGGTGCAGATGTAAAGCATTCATGATTACTAACTGAAAATTTCGTGAGTGGTTGTATTTATACCAAAAAAAGAACTAAATAGCTTTCAATAAATTTATTTACTGTCTAAAAATCATTCTTACACCATATCTTTTTTTCACAAATTGATACATTCGAAAATCATTTTTCTGACAATGAGATAAATTCTTTACAATGGAATACAAAGATTGTCCTTGACATCGTTTTAAAATAAAATAAATACAATAGGCTCCACAAACATTAGACGTAAGACTTTGCATCGGTGTCAAATTCCATACTGCAGAAGAATAACGAGACACGAAATCGTGAAACAGTCGACCATAAAATGCTGGTGGCTTACCATAGGAATCAAAAAATTCAACTTTATCAGCTTCAAAGTAAAAGGCTAACCAGTGTGATCCAGGCTCAGATGACGTGTCGGTATTCACAACAATAGCAGACCTTTCTTTCAAGATCAGAATTGTGTCGGATGCAAATACACCACGGAAAAAGGGGGAAGTATAAGGGTCTCTTGATAAAATGTAATGTATCTGATTTCCATTCATTTTCAATTTCCAAAGTCATATAAAATATTCCTCGATTTATTTATTTCTATTACGTTATCGAACTCGGCGTAAATTAACACACAGATGGTTTGTAAAAGCGCCTTTGAAAATTTAATTTCCAATCTTAAATTGCTATGCTTAATGAGATTTAAATGATCACCATTACAAAGGTCCGGTGATAAATTGAACGCAAACAGTGTATTTCCCTTTATATAATCTTCTCCTGACAGAAATAATCCTTGGTCTTGTCCGAATTTATCATTTCCAGAAAACAAGCTATTATAACTTCTGATATAATTATTTTTATCAAAATTTAATTCGAAAGGGTTATGTGAGACTGGCTGGCCATCTACAAAAATTCCTATAAAATTCATGTCAAAATGCTTGAACTCGAAAGGGGATTTTTGAAATGTTCCATGAAAAGCGTCATTTTCCACACATCCTATAATGACTCTTTTGGGCATCTGTCCTACGAAAATATTATCTTGCACCATCGACATACTTCCCTGAGGAATAGAATATACTTTGCAAAGTACTCTATTAATAGGATATTTTGTTGTTTCTTTCTCTAAAGCTTTGACGTGTCCTAAAATAACAACTGGACTCACACGAACGTTTCGAACTAACAAATTGATTTTTTCCAAAACAACTTTGTATACTTCATCTCCTTGCAAGCAGAACTTAGGTTTACTCCGAATCAATTTAATTTTCACATCCATCAAGTTCAATAATAGTCTTTCTTGATGAAACAGATCACTATGTAATCCTCCGATCATATCCACTGTTGCACTCGATTCAAAAAATTTTGATCGTTTTTCCAATCTTTCGTCATTATCACTGTAAAACATTTCAGATGTAAGCTGAGAAGTCTTACTGTCGTAGCCATGATTCAACAACGTCTCAATATAAGATCGATAAGGATATGTATTGCTAGAATTATACGCAAGGCGATCGTTTAAGAAAACGTCTACTTGACTGAATATTGAATGAAGGAATAAATTAATAGGGCCTATATTAATTTTTGTTGATGTAGATGCAGTTGGTGTTGTTGATGCAGATGTAGATGAAGATGACGATGTTGATGTAGATGAACCATTCGAATCAGTCTTAGTTTCTTTTAGAATAGGTGAACCATCTGCTTTCAAAATTTTTGCTTTTACATAAAGTTGGGTTTGACTCAAATCGAGATACTCTTCGCCGCTTCCAGAAATGTGAAATTCAACAGGTCCTCCATCGAATACATTAGACAAGGGATGAAATTCAACCCACTGACCATTTTCTACGGCTGTTTGAGTCGGAGGTAAGTGAAAAAGTTCCAGTTCTGATTTGACACATTCTGGGGATCCTTTCAAAATGTAAGCCATTACGAATCAAAGATGTCTCGACCTCTTCTCTTCTGTACCTTAGATGAAATGATTTTTTTTCTGTTGTTTTCTCTTCCTTTTATATTTTCCCTTTCCTATCATTGACTGTACTTGACCAATAGCTTTTCGAGCCAAGTTTTTTCCAGCTTCTTTACTTCTTTTTTTAGCAGCGATTTTGATATCTTCCCCAGAAACAACATCATTAATTACATTCGTTCCTGAGACTAGAGCTTCTTTTCCAATTGCTTTTCCTCCTTTCACTAGAAATGGCAATGCTGCTCGAAACCAACGGCGAAATATTCCACCTAATCCATATCCTTTTTGAAAAGACACTCCTTCGTAATATGGAATTCCAGAACCTTTGTAATTCGAATAATGTTCCTGGAATTTCGTTGGGCAACAAGCATACGGCACTTTTTTAATACAACTCATCTTTCATATCAAAATATTGAAATTAATGCTTATACTCAGAAGTCCCGTCTATTTATAGGATCTGTCGCATTCGAAAATGCAAAACAATAATCACTTTTCCCCTTTCAAATGGAACCCAAGAACCTGAATTAAGACGAAGTTCCATTTCTATGGTTTGAAAGGAATGTCGAATCACGGGCACATAATGAGGCCGGTCATAATGAGCGCTAATAACATCTCCGTCTTTTCCGGGAATTCTCACAACTCTTAAAAGGGGTGCTTCAACATGTCCTACAACAACAGGCTGGACTATGTCACTATATACATAAAATACTGGAAAAGCTGCTTCTGGATCAGCTACGAATGAGCTTTCCTCAATTCCTCCCACAACATGAGGATAGAAACCTAAGAAATTACACAAACCTTCTTGTAAGACAACTCTTGATTTCTTTTCTGTTTTTATTTTCACCCGCTTGTTGTTAGTATTGAATTTAAAACTGATTCTACCTTCATGCGAAGGTAGTGTCATTGCTTTTAAAACATCTGGAACAGTTTCATAAGAACCCGGTGGAATTTTTCTGGTAATTAACTTTCCATCACCTAAATCAAAACCAAAGATATTGTTCTTCTCGTTTATATTATACCACGTATGTGGGTAAATTATTTCGGCTAAGCCGACTTCCCATTTTCCTTCTAATAATATGGGTGTAGGAAGCTGAGTTACAAAGCTTGAAGTTTTGTTATCGGGAAAATAATGTAGTGAGCTCTCGGAGGGAAGTGTCAGATAGAATGACATTTTTTAAATATACTGATTAGGTATTTTAAAAGCACTACGCTATTTATAGTAATTTCACCTCACTCACCCACGAATTGAATTCTTCTGGATAACCTAGAAATTTAACAAAATATTCCAATTTTCCATTTTTGTTTCTATTTTTAATAACTTTTTCTACAGGATAATAGCCGGAATCTTCAATCTTTTGCATTTCTTTCTCGTAAAATGTTCCTTCGATAATATTATTGTTAAAATCTTTCAGCTTATAAACAATTGGGGTTCTTGTCAGAATCTTGTAAATAGTAAATATTTCCCGAGACCAATTATTTTCGTATCCTTTTTCAAATCTCCCTTTCCACTTACTAATTCGTACCGTATCGTCTACTTTAAAAGAGGAGTTTCCTGATTTCTGCTGAGAATGACTGCCATATAAATTTTGCCAAACTTCTGCTTGGTTATTAATATTTACAGAAGATGGCGCCATTTTGATACTTCGGTGCCACGTATGATTATAACTGGATATTAATTTTTGAATCACATCGACGTACTTTCGTGTGTTATATTCTGTAAAACATTTCGTCAATTTTGACATGAAAGTTCTATGAAAGCGTTCGACTATACTAGCTTTAGTTTCATTATTTGTCGTAAAAAAATGTACGTTCATTTTCTTTAAATAATTTTGGACTAATTTGTTTTTGAATTCTGTTCCTTTATCCGTTTGCAGTAACAGGGGGGTACGTTCTTTGAATATTTTTTGAAAGCCGTTTAAAATACTATGACCCTTTTTATCCTTCAAAGGGATTGCCCAAGCATATTTTGAAAACACGTCTATACATGTCAACAAATATTTATAGCCTTTATTGGATTTACTTAGAGACTGCATGTCTAACAAATTTGCCTGAAACTGTTCATCCATTCCACCTACTATCACTCGATTCCTTTTAAAATTTCGTCTTGCTGCCTTATGTAGAGTGTAAGACTCTTTAGACTCTAACCATTTTTTAATGTCTTTAGTCATTATACTGTTTCTTACAGCCCTGCTCAAAGCATTTATTCCTGCAAAACTTGCTGGATGATCAGGATTTTTATAAAACTTTTCAAGTGAGTTTCCTGCCATTTTTTATAAAAATTAGCAATATTTAATTAAAGTATTTCTTTCACACACACATACTCCTAATGAGAACACGTAGAACTTACAAAAGGCCTTTATATATGGTCGTGTGAAAAAAGAAAGACATAAAAAAAAACTAAAAAACAAACTTTTATTGAAAAAATTAGAATTCTAAAGATGACGAAGTTGTATCAGTTTTTTCATTTACATACATTTCTTCGATTTTTAAAAACATTTTTTCAGTATTAATTTCTAAAAATAATTCATTTTCAAACCATCGGATATATGGTCTGTTAATGTTCACTTTTACGAATTTGGAAGCCAAATCATCCCAATTAATATTGTATAGAGCCTTTTCAAAATAGGTGACAAAATTTTCCTGCTTACTTGCAGAGATGCATTCATGCATTTCCATATTAAAAACGAAGCCATGCTTACAGTCAATGCACTCTGTTTTTGAAAGTACAGTTATATTGTGAGAAATGAAATCCAACAAACACTTGCACAATGAATTACTCAGTTCTTCAAAGCCTTGAGGTGTATCTACATCCAATCCTTCCCAACGTCCATCGTCAGGATATTTGTTTATTTCGACTCTTACACGTTTTGCTAGTGTATACGTTAAGAAACAGTTATTAACACTATTAAATATCTTGTTGTATGATTCGCACAGTCGATTAATTTGGGCACCTTTTAATAAGACCTTTCTGGAACAAGTTGAAAGGAGCCGTTTTTTCTCTGGAACAGTCTTTGAAGGCTCACGCACTTTTCAGTAGGAGAAAAACAACTCAACTCTGCCGCCTACCATATACCCCTGTTTACTACTTATATATCTAATGTATAAAAACGAATTTTTGTTTGTACGTATTTTATGCGCCGTCGTACCATTCATACGTGAACAAATCAGAGTTATGTCAGAGCAGCGAAGCAAGAATTAAGATAAAAATGAGTCAGTCACATACCTGTTTAGCTGGAGACAGCAGGAAGAGAAATAAATTTTATTTAGTGAGTAGCCCTGTACATATAACATATGATTTGCTCATGGCGCCATCTATTGGTACATTGTATATTTAAAACTAACATTTCAACATTCCCACTTTAGTTTTGAATTATACACACAATATTCAGAGTAAACCAGAAACTTGATTAATATACACACAAATTATCAAACAGATGCCTAAATCATGTTTACAAAACATATACAAAGGAAAACAATATTGGTTATATAAATAAAATAATGTGACTGATACTTATATTCACCACATTCTAAAATAATCACATATCAACTTGCATCAGTTACAGTTTTAAACCCCCTGATCGGGCACACAACTCGTGTTTTGCTCGTGGCACAGTTTTTGTTAAAAAATCTGCTATCATTCTAGCATATTTTTTATCTAGACAGACAGCATCGTTCAACAGTAATCTGTCCACTCTTTATCACTTCCCGCACAAAGTGATATTGGATATTAATATGTTTGCTCCGTGTATGGTACATATTATTTTTACTTAGATTGATGGCACCATTGTTATCACAATACACAGTTATTCCATTAACGTGTACAATTCCCAAGTCGGTCACAATTTTTCTAAGCGACATAGCTTCCTTCGCAGCAGCAGACAGGGCCATGTATTCAGCTTCTGTTGTGCTTGTTGCAACTGTGTGTTGCGTTTTACTAGACCATGACACAGCTCCACCACCTATCATGAAAACATACCCACTTGCAGATCTTCTATCTGCTATGTCACCTCCATAATTGGAGTCACAGTATCCAATAACGTTATCACCATGGTCTTTAGTATAACTGAGCGTGGTTCCTGTGGTTTCTCTATGGCAGGCATGGGCAAACTACGAACAGCGAGCAAACTCCGGCCCACGGATATAATTTATGATTTAAATTAAAGTATAAATGATTAATCTGCAATTAATATAATAATATTTTTTACTGAAACAAAGCATTTTTTTAATAATATGATTACTGATAACATAGTCACTGAGCGTTTAAACTTCATGGGCACTAAAGAATATACAGTGGCTCAAAAAATTGAGAGTACACCTTACTTTTACTTCATAAATCCGACTTTCAATATAAATAACACATTAACGGGAAGCGCAAGCATGATTTTATTCTTACACATAACAAATGGTTTAATTTAGAGTAAAAATAAAGAAAAATCAACGAAAAATTTCTAAATTGAAAATTTTCAGAAGCATTTTAAATAAACGTACGCAGAATTTTGCCTCAAAAAATTGAGAATACACCAATGAAATTTTTGCAATATCACGCATAGAAACAAAGTGTCACTATTAAATTGCATGTCTTTTGGCTCTTATAATGGTCTCTAACCGTCATGGTACCAATTCGACCAATTTTTGGTGGTATCTGAAGATATTTTACCCAATTCTTCTTGCACCACTTGTTTTAAATGGGTTTTGTTTCTAATTTTGTATTTTTGAACCACTTTTTCGAGTATCCCCCACGAATATTCAATGGCATTGATGTGAGGGTACTGTGGTGGTGTGTGTAACTGTTGTTTACGATGAAAAAGACACCATATTTTGAAGTTACGTGTATTCTGTTTGGGATCGTTGTCTTACTGAAAAATGAAATTTCCATCTAAACCCAAATTTTTAGCACTTTCCTTTAGATTGCTGCGAAGTATATCCAAGTAAACCGTATCATTTATAATGCCATCTATAAAAATTAAATTTCCTACCCCGAATGAAGCCATGTAACCTCAAATCATCACGGAGTCACCATCATGTTTAACTGTAGGACGTAAATTTTTCGATACAAAGCAGTATTAGGCTTTCTCCATACAGTAAGATGGTTGTCATTGCCAAAAATGTTGAGGTTTCTTTCATTACTAAATATAGATTTCTTCCAAAGGTTATTGGTCTTCAATTGATGAGTTTTTGCAAACTTCAAATGCTTTTTCTGAATTTGCAAGCTGGTAAACGGTTTCTCTCTAACAATGCTACTTTTATATCCAGCTTATTTAATAGCATTTAGCAGTTTCAGCACTTAACACTTCTGCCTATGATTTGAAAAGTTTCTGCAACAAGTTGGATGAACCATATGGTAGCAGCAATCTAAAGGAAAGTGTTAAAAATTTGGGTTTAGCTGGAAATTCCATTTTCCAGCAGGACAACGACCCCAAACAGAATGCACATAACGTCAAAATATGATGTCTTTTTCATCGTAAACAACAGTTACACACACCACCACAGTACCCTGACATCAATGCCATTGAATATTCGTGGAGGATACTCGAAAAAGTGGTTCAAAAATACAACATTAGAAACAAAACCCATTTAAAACAAGTGGTGAAAGAAGAATTGGGTAAAATATCTTCAGATACCACCAAAAATTGGTCGAATTGGTACCATGACGGTTAGAGACCATTATAAGAGCCAAAAGACATGCAATTTAATAGTGACACTTTGTTTCTATGCGTGATATTGCAAAAATTTCATTGGTGTATTCTCAATTTTTTGAGGCAAAATTCTGCGTACGTTTATTTAAAATGCTTCTGAAAATTTTCAATTTAGAAATTTTTCGTTGATTTTTCATTTTTACTCTAAATTAAACCATTTGTTATGTGTAAAAATAAAATCATGTTTACACTTCCCGTTAATGTGTTATTTATATTGAAAGTCACATTTATCAAGTAAACGTAAGGTGTACTCTCAATTTTTTGAGCCACTGTATTTCTTAATTTATGTAATATCTCAAGAATTTGTCAACAAAATTTTCTCAAATTCATCATGAACAGATCGATTAATTAACAATGTTTAATTTTAAATGCATCAAACACTAAGAAAATAAAATGAATTGTTTAAAATAATCGGTCGAAAACAGATTTAAAAAAACTACTTAAAAAACGATGTACTTAAAACTATAAGCATATACAAAAAAAATATATAACTAACATAAATACAATTTAATTACAAAAGCATGCAACGAACCTAAAAATAATTTAAATCATCCGTTGATAACGGTTGTCATGGCAACAACCAGAACACAATGCGCAGGCGTGAATTTTCTTCGCCAGTTAAGGTAACGCAAATGCGTGAATTTTTTACGCCAGTTGGGGTTACGCTATGCAGATTATACATTTTTAATTTCCTTTATTCTGTGTTATTTTAATTCAAAAGTACTTCAGAATGAATCCGTAAGATCGATTAATTAACAATGTTCAATTTTAAATGCATAAAACATTAAGAAAATAAACAGAATCGTTTGAAATAATCAGCCGAAAAATGTTAACCCTAGCCTTATTACTGTTGGGGGAAAAAAACTGAATCCTTACTCATTTGGCGTTGGGGAAAATAAAAAGATTTTTTTGGTGGGAAAGTTAGTTTTTAATTAATAATTAAAATTCTAACTAAAAATTCAAAAAAAGGGACCCCAGATGCACATTCCCGACCTCTAAGGTATACATGTATCAAATTTGGTAGCTGTAGGTCAAATGGTCTTTTCTGTAGAGCGCCAATACACATACACACACACATTGAGCTTTATATAAGTATAGATTACGACCGATGGAGTACCAAATATGACAGGAAATTTATGATAGAGTACCAAATATGACAAAAAAAAATCTGGATTTCTTGGACTCATTATTCCTTGAACAATGATGTTTTTCTACATTGTATTATACATCAAGATTCTCTATGTAAATCTGCATTGAACATGTAATTCATGCTTGATGCAGTCATGAAGCTTGTAAATACTATTCAATCTCGTGGGCTTACTCACAGGAAATTTCGAGATTTTCTTCAGTACGTGCAATCTTAATATTCTGATGTACTGTATTACATGAGAGTAAGATGAATTAGAGCAGGACGTGTTTTCGAGCGAGTTTGGCAGCTGAAAGACGACATTGTGTCGTTCTTCCATTAGAAACAGTGTTCTGCGGAGTGCTAAATGCTAGAAGATACAGAATGGCTTTCGGACTTTGCATTTTTCATAGATCTTCTTTATCATATGAGCAACTTGAATATCAAGATGCTAGCTAAAATCAATCTATTGACGATATCTGGTCGAAATGTTATATATTTTTACCAAGCCTTTCAACGTAAATTGTGAAGCAGTGAGGTCAGATTTGCTGCTTGAATTAATTGAGTTACAATCTAACTATCATCTGAAGCAGTTGCTTCTAAATATACAAAAGTTAGAGTTTTAAAAATCATTATAGAAATGAAGTTTCCTAAATTTAATATCTCACGCCCAGAAAATCAGTGCTATGTTTGTTTTCATCTTATATATGTGAACAAGTGTTTTCAACTATGAACCTTAGAAAGAATTATTTCAGAAGTAGACTGATAGATGAGCATTGAGCCTCGTTCCTTAGAATCAGAAATCGCAATTTCACTCATCCCATTAACATATTTAAATTGTAATACTTGTATATTGTTTTTAAAATTTTAGAAAAATTTATCTTGGCCCGCCAAACTTCTTTTTCTTCGATTGTTTGGCCCACGACCGAAAAAGTTAGCCCATCCCTGCTCTAAGGTATCTCATGATACGCTTTATAGCAGTCTAGTGTGTTTTGCTAGGACTGTTGCAGAAATGGCACATTAAATTCAATGCAAAACTTATATCTGGCCGAGTTGTCAGAGCAGCATAAAGGAAGCTTCCAACTGCCACTTGAAATGGAATTTTTCTCAAATCCTCCTTACTATTTGTAAATTTATTTAATGAACTTTTACTGCCCAGAGGTGTTGTGACAGGATGTGACTCATGCATGCAGTACTTGCGAAGCATACTCTCTAAATACTGAGTTTGATTCAGGCTAATAGACCCATTTTTCCCATCGCGTTCAATTTTAATCCTTAAGCAATAATTTGCGGCACCTAAATCTTTCATTTCAAACGTTTCATTTCATGTTTAATCAGTGAAAATCTCAAAAACGGACATCGTAAAGACAATGAGTCTGGCGAAGAGAATGAATGGAAGGATTGGGAACAAAGTAATCGAGAAGAAGACTTCTCTTATTAAATTTTTCATGCGTTCGAGAAAAATAGAAACAGCGAGCAAGTATTCATTAAAGAGCATTGTAGAATTGATCTTCGTTATACTTCATTCGCAAAAAAAAAAAAAAAAGTCAGATTTTACGAATGTAACTAAAATGTGTTGGTGCTCCATCATGCATTAACCAAATTTTCGGTGTTCCCTGCAGTAAATCCGGAGAAACGTGCTGGAAGAAAACAAGGTACATTTTGCCACTGAGGTGTTCGAGAAGAAGATACGATCCAAATAGATGACTCTGCCCAGATGTTAATATCAAACTTGTGTTGTGTAGTAAGGTGGGGATTTTCGAATGACTAAGTATTCGCATTGGGCCTGTTGAAGAGATCTTATCTCGTAAAGCAGGCTTCATCTGAGAATAAAACGCTAGCAGAAAAATGTGCATCTTCCTGTGTGACATCAAGCATCCAGCGTGCAAACTCCACCAAATTTGTGATTTTCATTGAAAAACGTTACCTGCAACACTAGTTTTCTGGTAATTTTTCATCTACTTAATGTCTACTGCCCTTGCCCTGAATTTGTCTTTCGAATTTGACAACGCTCTCTGCGAACATACTGATGTTGCAGCGATGTTTACTGTTTCCCACTTTAGTTTTTCTTGAATATCTTTAAAACTCCTCAGTTCTCACACTACACACTTATATCAAACATGAGAATATAAAATTACTTACATTTCCAAGCTTTTATTTTTTTTCAAGTTTTAATATTTTTGCAAATAAGGGTTCTAAACTACTTTTTCGTTTTCAGTAATTTATGACCCCCTAACTCATCCAATCCGCATGTTACCAGCATGAAAAAAAAAAAACTTTAAGAATGTGCTTACACTGAAAAAAAATTCGTAGTTGAAACATCATTTGTTATTTTTTAAATAATTTTTTTCAGTTTCAAACAGTTCCCTGACTCTCGACAATGAATACATTCATTGAAATTGAATGATATATATAAAGACGAAGTATAAATAATATTTATTCTTTTTTTTTTCTTTTTTTTTTTACTTTATTACTCAAGTTTTAAGATACTCAAGAAAAACTAAAATGTTTGCCGTGAAACATCGCTGCAACATCGGCACCAATGTTTACAGAAGGTATTGCAAAATTCTATCGAAAAATTCTGAGAAGTAATAGTGAGAAGCATCAAGGCGATAAGAATTTTCAAAGAAATATCAAGTCGCAAACGACGGTGAAAATTTATTTGCTGGAATACAGATACAGCATACATTTACAGCACAGACATTTTAATATGAGAAAGGAGACGATGAGAAACTTTTATAAAAATGGCTGAATGCTGCGGCCGCGAAGGTCATTACACAACTGACAACGACGTTTAAAGAACCACAGGACGCGCTCAAACATACCAGGTGTGCTTGCGATTTCTCCAGCAGCGACGACGATCCGTGATACAAGAATTTTTCAATGTATCCAAAGGTGTCTGATAAACAAGAGATTTCATATGGCCCCAGTAAAAGAAGTCCAAGGGATTGATGTCCGGGGGACGTAGAGGCCAATCAATCCACGTTCGCCACGTCCAATCCACGTCCCATGATATGGATCATCTAGGTAGTTAAGCACAGAATTTAAAAAATGAGCTGGTGCACCATCATGCATTAACAACATGTTCTGGCTTTGCAGTGGCCGGTATTTACTGCAGTCAATCCGGAAGGACGTGCTGCAAGAAAACAAGGTATTTTGCTCCACTGAGGCTTCCGGCTCTGCATTTTGCCTCCTTATTTTGAAGGATCCTGTCTCCCACAACAACCGTCTATTAATATTTGCAAAAGTGCTGTGGTGTGAACAACGCCTACTTGAATATTGCTATTGGTATATTCTTTGTGCTAGCCGTCCATTACCATCCGCTCGGTCATAAATTAAATGCATATCCGCATATTCGTCATTCGTGAAATCTGATATGTTGTTTGCGAATGAAACTTATCGACTTTGAATTCCGCACTGTTCTTTAATGAATACAAGCTGCCTTTATATTCTTCGAACCATCAATTCTACAATGCTCGCTGCTTTTATATTCCTCGAACGCATGGAAAATTTAGATACGAGAAAGCTTCTTCTTCTCGACTACCTTGTTCCAAATCCTATAGGGAAATTCTCTTTGACAGGCTAATTGTCTCTTTGATGTCTGTTTTCGCGATTTTTACAGAATAAACGTCTCCTGCGACCCTATGTTTTATGATAATTTTTCATCTCCATAATGCCTACTATCACTTCTCTAAATTTACCTTTCGAATTTGGGAACACCCTCTGTAAATATCGGTACCGATGTTGCAGCGATGTTTCCCGGCAAACATTTTAGTTTTTCTTGAATATCTTAAAACTTCCTCAGTTTTCACACTACAGACTTGTATCAAATTAAAGAGTATAAAATTCCTTATAGTTTCAAGCTTTTATTTTTCTTAAAGTTTTAATATTTTTGCAGATAAGGGTTCTAAACTACTTTTTCGTTTTCAATAATTTACGACCCCCTGGTTCATCAAATCGGCACGTTCCTTACATAAAAAATAGCCTTTAAGAATGTGCTTTCACTTAAAAAAAATTTCTTAGTTGAAACACCTTTTGTTATTTTTTTATTATTTTTTTACAGTTTCCAAAAGTTTACCGACTCCTTATATTTTTGCGATTTTCACCCCCTAAACGTCGTTTGGGACCCCCATGTTATATGGTGATTCTTTTTCCTCTTGATGCCTCCTATCACCCCTATGAATTTGTCGGTCGAATTCGGCAACACCCTATATATATATATATATATATATATATATATATATATATATATATATATATATATATAATACTTTTGATTTCGAAAATTTATACACTAATCTACCTCATGAAAAATTAATAAAGGTCTGCACTTTCATATATGACGCATATTTAAATGAAAATATCATTCCTAAAAATAACTGGCTTCAGTTATGTAATTTTAATATTACTGAAAATTACGTGTTTAATGGTATTAATTTTTATAAACAAGTCAAGAATTCCAATGGGAACAGCTTTCTCAAGTGCTTTAGCTAATATTTTCCTGCATTACTATGAGAAAAAAATAATTAAATATAATTTAATAAACGGGTGGAGATATATTGATGACCTACTTTTGATTAACTTCGACAATACTAATATTATTACTAATTGCTATCCAAAAGATTTAATTCTAAAAGATACAAATAAAAATCAACTTGAGGCTACCTTTCTGGATTTAAAAATCGAAATTGCTAATGATAAAATAATAGTTGGTATATACGATAAAAGGGATGATTTCAACTTTAAAATAACAAAACTATATAACTACCATTCCAATCTAAACTCCAAAATTTTCAAAAATCTAATTTTCTCACAAGTTAACAGGATCAAAAGGGTTTGCAATAATAAAAATTCTTATATTGAAGCATCAAACAACGTCCTTAAAAATTTAATTAAAAATGAATTTCCTAGAAATTACAGTAATGTCAATTTTTTAATTAAACAAGGTATGGTTTGGGATTAATCCTTTGGCTTAAATAAAAATAGAACTTTCCTTGCACATTGGATCACTCAATAGATGGCGCTGGGAGCCTACATCTGTTTACATAATTTACCGTTAGTTTTTTAAAAACAGGGAATCACAATCGATAGTTTAAAGTTTCCTTGACTGTTGATGGTATGTACTAGCCTTTTCGTTTTTAATTTTAATTTTAGTGCTTTTTTTTTTGCTTTTTTTTTGTTTTTATTGTTATTTTTGTTATTGTATTTTTACTTTGTTGTGGTTATTTTCTTCTAATTTGTTGTTTTGTATTTCCTTTCTGTTAAAATGGTATATCTCTTGAGCATAATTTCAGGGGATTTTCGGGTCACGAGGAATCATTATTAGACAAAGTCTGTATGTCCTCACAGAAAAATCCCTTTCTTTGAATCCCTGCCTGAGGGTGACCCTTGAAAAAGTCTTCAGGCCGGATTCTTTTTTTATATTTTTTATAATTTTTTTTGGTTTAATTTTTATTTGATTTTTTGTTTTTCCTATTAACTTGATTCTAGTACTTATATATATATATATATATATATATATATATATATATATATATATATATATATATATATATATATATATATATATATATATATATATATATATATATATATATATATGTATGTATGTATATATATATATATATATATATATATATATATATATATATATATATATATATATATATATATATATATATATATATATATATATATATATATTCATGCAGCATGAATTAAATAAAAAATGTGGAACAAGAGACCATTTTAGAATGAAGTTAATATGGGCTAAATTGATAAAAATTAGGAAATCAACTAGAATTTAAATTACATTTATAAATATCATTAAAATTTCTCCGCCATCCCAAGACAGGGAAGTGGTCGTATCCTCTTGACACACCTTACAGCGGTAGCCAAGAAAGAAATTTAAATTTAAATGCATATTAAAAGTGATATCTAAATTTCCTCTACCTTTACAATGATACAGAAATTTATTTCGATAAAGAAATTAGATATGGTATACTTGAGAAAATATTAAGTAAACTCAAATAATCAACCATACTAACAAAATAATAATTAAAAAAAATATGTATTGTAAGAATAATTTTCTGCAGATAATCAGCTGATGAACTTCATTTGATGTGGACAGTCTTGCCTCTATTATTCTTAAATACTGGGAAATTTGAATCAAGAAAATTGCCAAATTAGAAATATAACATTAAATAATTAATAAAATATCAATGTAATTATGATTTCACCCAGATGAAATATCAATATAATTGTGATTTTAAATAAAGTATTTGGAACTGAAAATAATAAACATAAGATTCAAAGATTTCGTATAAAACACTTGTAAATTAATGTAATGTCGGCGTCCAGGCCTAGGGATAGCCCGTCTTCCCCGTGTTCTGAGCGTCCTGGTTTCGAATCCTGGTTCGGGCATGGCTGTTCTTGAACCTGTGTTCTATATGTGAGCAGTGGCGGTTTTCTGCACAGGTGATGGAGGTGGTCGCCTCGTGCGTGCTCCAGATTTAAAGGGGCCTCAAAATCAATTTCAACATATATTGTAGTGCTGAATCGACGGAAATTTTTCTTTTTTCACAGTCTCCCCTTCGGTTTGGTTAGCAGAATTCTCTCCTCTTACTTTTTATTAAAAAAATAAAATAAATGAATAAAAAGCCAAATGAAACGTTGGGTGGGATAAGCACTGATGGAAATGCGGAGTTGGAAACAAATTAGTATATAATTTCGAAAGTCATAGTATTCAGGGAGTTTATAAGATATAAATATGACGAAAAACGATATTATTAAATCAGCAATCTATATATTAAAAATAACAAGGAAAAAAATGAACCAGTCACTCGGCCTCAACTGTTGGATCGATTTCGTCAATTTCTATTTCACATAAAAGATCACGAACCTTAGATAAGTCATCACTGATCGCCTTCCCCACCACCACCTCATTTTGATAGTTATTGCAAAACATAATACCCCAGATCAATTGCATCAGTTTTATTCGTCAATTCATTTCTACACATTGTAAGCATGGCTACTCAGCTCTGTATTTATTGCATTAAAATGTTATCTTCATTTATTGTGGTAAAATGCAATTGACCAAAGTTAGCTGATATGGTTAAATTATGGTTATTAATAAGGTGGGATAACTGCTGATGGCCGAAGGCGGCTAGCATCTTTTAAGCCAAAAGCATAGAAAGAATGCCTATGAATCTTTTTTATCCACTGAAAGAGATATAATATGAGTTTATAAGATATAAATTGAATATTAATTTTGATAATGATTATTGACTCATTTATATCAATCTTTGTATTCGTGTGGTATAATGGGATTTTTCTTTTCCTCTTGAATCAGAGTTGTTAGAATTGAGGGAATTGTCCCTCCCTCAGAAAAAAAAAAATGCCGTCGTCGCTCAAATCGGGTACTCCAGTTTTCAGCAACGTCAGATAACTCAAATGAATCAGAATAATATCACATTTTTTTTTTCAAAATTAGTGGAGATTTTCTAAATGTAGTAAGTTACAAACAGAAATTAATATTTCAAGCAGAACTTTTTTTTTATTGTTTTTTAGTTTTCCCCAAATTGAAATATAGCAGGAAATCACGACACATTTTTAAGACTCGTTAGCAGAGATCTATTTTCTATTCTAAAATAGTCAGGAACTATTTGCGGAATAGTGCGATTCAAATGTCTCATTTATTTATTGAAAATGGGGTTATTAAAAATATTCACAAAATTTCTCTTCATTAAAAGCAAGAATGTCCTATTTTAATATTTTGATGTCTTTCAATGTTCGTTTTTATGTTTGTAAAATTTTACTGTCGATTTTCTTTATTTCTTTTATTACCATATCAAATGTATAAATTGATTGCAACTCGATATGCATATATGTACCATTTTCTAAAATTTTATTTATTATTTGGCTTTCATATTTCTATTATTTTCTTTCAAAAAGGCTTATTTAGCTTTAGTTTCTTTCTCCGAAAACATCCTAGAGTATAGAATATGCGATTTCATCTTTGGGTTATAGAAAGTTGACAATGCTTATTTCAGTTCAGAGTTCAGATAAAATATAATCTTGATAGTCCTCTGATAGTTAAAATAAAATTTATTATCATTTAGAAAAAATAGTCATTTATGAACTCAAGCCCATTTTTACTTACTCGCTTTACAGAATATATAAAAAGAAAGGGATGTCATTGTCGAAACATTCGGACTCGAGATTTTGATCATCTCCCCATTTCAGATTCCCATGCGTCTGAGAAGCACCGTTTGAGAATGACGCCTGTGAAGACAACAGCTCAAAAGCGCCTCGATAGCGTGTGATCTTTACACCGCAGATTTCCCGGCATGCAGTGCGTTGTCCGAGTACGAGTGAACACGATCACTGCAAAGCATAAATGGCTACACGAATGAAATGGGGTGCGCATCCAAAGGGCAGATATCACATTTGGAATTCAATTCGTCAAAGAGTCTGTTGGTCTACACTTTTGTATCCTATAAACGCGGCAATATTAAAAAACACTGCTCGGATAGTATCGTGGTCACATATCGAATTTCATTTACTTTTCCAGTTCTGGTTAAATTCTAATTCCAGTCGTCGGTTGAAAAAAAGCATTCACAATACATATTTGGTTTTCTTCACTATACTACGGAGCATGAAACTCTCATGTGCTTCTTGTGTCTGAAAATAAAAATCTGAGAGCTTGGGGCGTTCACGATCTTGACCAGGTGCACCATTTTATTGAGGAACAAGATGACATCCTCATGAAAGAGTATTTCAGGGAGTTTCATGGAGACTATTCTTTGTGTTTAAATGGAATAAAATCTTTTGTAAAAAACTTTAATGAGGTGAAACAAACATAATATATTTGTTATGAATATTTTAAAAAATGTTTCTTCCTATTTAACATAAAGTTCAAATATTTAAACCTTTTTATGTCCATCCAATTTAGAAGGACGCAAAGATCTTAAAAAAAATCACTATCACCTCATTCTTTTACATCAGTTTTTAAAAGTTGAGAATAAAAAATAAAAATAAAGGGCAGCAAATAGGGCATATTTTTTTCTCTATATGTTTATATACATATGTAATCATGATAAAGAAACCTGTTCAATTTATGGTAAATATAAGAGTATATATATATATATATATATATATACATGTGTGTGTGTGTGTGTGTGTGTGTGTGTGTGTGTGTGTGTGTGTGTGTGTGTGTAATTAATCGATGCTCTAAAATAATTTCTTAATCGGTCGTGCTCTGACTTCATTGTATCTTTAAATTCTGAGTTGCGGGAATTGTTATTTTTTCCAATGAATCAAAACTCTGCATCGGCAAACTCTTTTCTAAAACTACATAAGTTCAGAATACTTTCTCATGGCCTCTGCCTTTCTATTCATATGCTATAACGTGTTTACCAAGGCTTGGTTGAAGAATCTGGATAATGTATAAAAATCGAACTATTACCTTGAAGTTGTGAAGAAAAAAAATCTATAGGAAGCTCAACGACTGTTACTTCTATTGATGCATTTATAGAATAATTCAATAGTATAAAGCCATTAAAAGCACATAGTATTAAAATTCTGTCGATAAAAAGTGTATTAATGAGGATGAGGATGAATAAAAGAATATATAGGAATTCTCTTCAAATTATACAATTATATTAGAAAATGAGCATGGCAGTAAAATTAAAAACTCAAATTAGTTTAGTTCATGTTACTTTTTTTTTTGCCATAAATAGAGTTTACTAAAGAGGAGGCCTCAAAATATTTCAGTGCCTGTCGCTTCATATTGTCAAAATCCGCCACTGTCTACGAGGTGTGTGAAAGAGTCTTCCCCCTGTAAAAAGGGGCTGTGCAAACGAATATGTGAGTGTCATCTTCATATGAGATAGAAGTCAGACTTCTGCCCTTGGGTGCTCAGGGGTATTCATGATCACGATACAAAAGCAGTTGCTCGAATAGCGTAGCTGTTAAGTGGCTTATAAGCTTTCGCCACAAAACTTTTTGCAAAGGCAGATAGCAAATATAAGGGCTAATTAAAACAAATATGAAGGAAAAATAGTTTTGGTACCCTCCTTTCTACCACGTGCACGCCGCAACACCGGAAACGACAGATGTGCCACCTACCCGTCTATCTACCAGCTTTGACCTATTATTCCCAGCCACTTCGCGAAACGGCCAGCCAACGTAGAATATACAATATTAATTGCACGTACTTCGGACTTTGGCCAAACCTCTTGGCCAAAACGCGAACTGGCCGAACTTCGGGCTTCAGCCGTAACATATATATAATGTGTGTGTGTGTTTATGTAATTTCTAATTAATTTTTTTAAATTTTTATCTTAAATTAGCTCATTTTAAATTCATTCTAATATGTTCTCTTATTTCCTAATCCAATTCCCACTTTTTTTTCGTTTAATTATTATTAACAAGCACTAAAAAAATTACTGACTTCGATGTTTCCACACCAGCAACGAAGGAATAAAAAATTGCTTAACACCTACACATCTTTTTAAAGATTTCCTTGCCTTTTCCTTCCGTGGCAAAGAAGTCTACCAGAATCTCCTAGTAAAATTATCGAAGGGTAAATGTTCCTTCACTTTGCTCTTATATCACGATGTAAACAGACGCAATTTATCATCCACTCTCTCCTGTGAAATTTATGATTCCGTGTAAAATAGATTGAAGTTAATTTCAAAAGTATTTTCTTTTCGACCACACATCTGCAAAATTATGTTTACATGTACATACATATTGCAATAATACTTCCATTCTTTATTTAAAACTGAAATCGTTTTCATTGTTGCTACAAAAATTTCATTCTGGGTTTTTCTTCCATTGTTGATAAGCAATATATGAATTTTTGGCTGTTTTTCCATGCTTAATGGTTTTGTATTTAAAGTATCTTTTAATGAAGATGAATGCCCGTGTTACCGAACTTAATACATATATACTTTGGAGGGTAAAGATATGCACTTCGGGAAGTTTTTTGAAATTTTAATCGCAGTGTAATTAAAAATTAAACGAAGTTTTGATATTGCGGAAGGACACCAAAGCTTTGATAAAAATCATTGTTAAAGTTGCAGATTGTTTTTGTTTTTACTTTACAATTCGAATTACTATGAATATTGATGTAAAAAATTTTAAACTTGCAAAATATTTAAACTTCTGTCCTTAGCATAAATCATTATTGGCAAAGTAGATTTCAGAGAAGCAAGCCATATATTTACATAATTATGATGAAAATGAGTAAAAGATTTAAATTTATACAACTTTATATTGTCTTGATTTGAGATTGTTACATAATTAAAAGTTAAAAAAAAATGACAAAGTGTGTCCATTTTTTTTATTTATGGGGAGCAGATAATAAATAAGGGAAATCTTAAAATAAATTAGCAATTCTAGTATATATATAAATTTATTTCGAGTATCTCGGAAACGGCTCTACCGATTTTGGATCAAATTTTATAAAACCACCTTAATTTTATACATACAGGCACAAAACATTTTTAATAATTAACTATTAGATGTTTTTACTATCTGCTCTCATGTTGACAATGTGATATAGCGCCATCTCGTAAAATTTTTGTGATACTTGCACTGTTGCCATAAGATGTCAACCTATTGGTACCTCAAAATGTTGTGAGATGGCGCTGTATAATATTATATGAATACATTCGGCTCGCATTCAATAAAAATTATGCAATACGGTGTTAACCAATTCGAATAACATATTAAACTGAGTGCACTCATGATTTTTTTTTAAATTTATTTAAAGGACCCGTTTATATGTAGGTAAGTAAGATTGAAAAATATTCGTATGTAATCATTATATGATTCGTAGCTAAATATTTTCTCTGAAAAAACACGAATTGTCTAGACTCCACATTGGTCACACTCGTTTCACTCATAAACACCTTTTATTCAGTAATCGAGCTCCTATCTGCTCTAGATGCCAAGTGATTTTAACCGTTCTTCATCTTTTAATAGAATGTTCTAATTTTAATCATCATCGTTTGAGATTTTGTAATGCTTCATCAGTGGATATGCAAATGCTTGTGGGGGAACATCCCCACAAAAACCTTTTTAAATTTTTAAAAGCAACTGGATTTTACCATTTTATTTAACATTTAACTTTGTTGTTTTTACCTTGTTTACAATTTTAAGAGTTACTGCTTTGCAATTTTATCAGTGTTTATTTAATCAACTGTAGGATGCAAAGTCTAAGACTATATTTTAACCATATGTCTGGCGCAGTATAGTCAGATTTGGCTCTTGCGCCAATAAACACCAAAATCCAATCCAATCCAATCCTGAAAAAACACGATTAAGAAAAAACTGCCGAGTAAAGCTTGGCTTTCCAGGTACTACATAGTAAACTGAACAGAACGGCGTAAGATTTTTAAAATAGTATGAATCGTATTTCTATCAAAATTTGAAATTTAAAAATATTTGTTGAAGACTCTATAAAAAGTCACGTTCTATGAAATATTTAATAGATTTTTTTTTTTAAATTTTAGCAACCATTATGCACAGAAAACCTAAGATAATCAAAGGCGTCAATTTATTAAAATGTAGCGAATTGTTATGAGCGAGGTTGCTGTTGCGTCAAGTGAGTCTAGCGACTTTGTGTTGCTGCGTCAAGTGAGTCTGACGACTTTAGGTTGCTGTGGGTAGATGGAGCCACAACAGCTGTACGAAGGTTGAAGGTTCATCGTCCGAAGTCACCAATGTAGAGGTTGGAATGGGCGAACCTGGATCTAGTGGATTGGAATGAATAGAACCTGGGACCTAGTGGTTCGCAGCCAAGTAACAAGACCACAAGACAAAATCAATTGCCCTTGTATCGTAGCTGTTATCTGGCTTATAAGCTTTCCACCACAGTACTCTTCCTTAAGTAAGTCGGAAGTGAGATGAACGACATGGCTATTGAGTGGTGATGTATTTAGCTGTTGAGTCTATTGTGCATGTACCCATTTGAGCATTTGAGTAGCGCCAAGCGTTATGGCGAGCGTGTGTGGGTGAGTGGTTGCTGTTGCGTCAAGTGAGTCTGACGACTTTGTGTTGCAGCGTCAAGTGAATCTGACGATTTTGGGTTGCTGTGGGTAGATGGCACCACATCGAAGGTTGAAGTTTCATCGTCCGAGGTCACCAATGTAGCGGATTGAATTGAGTGTACTATGGTGAATCTTAAAAGCCAGAAAACAGCTACGAGACACGAGTATTACTTTTGTCTTGTGGTCTTGTTACTCGGCTGCGAACCACAAGGTCCCAGGTTCTATCCTCGCTCATACCAATTCGCAACATTGGTGACCTCGGACGATGAATCTTCAACCTTCGTACAACTGTTGTGGCGCCATCTACCCACAGCAACCCAAAAGTCGTTAGACTCACTTGGCGCATAAACTTGACGCAGCACTTTAAAAAGTCGTCAACTCACATGGCGCAGCAGCAACCACTCACCCACACATGCTCGCCATAACGCTTCGCTCTACTCAAATGGGTACAGGCAATTAGATCAACAGCTAATACATCACCACTCAAGAGTCATATCGTTCGTCTCACCTCCGACTCACTGGAGGGAGAATACTGTGGTGAAAAGCTTATAAGCCAGATAACAGCTACGAAGCACAGGCAATTGCTTAATACGAACGATATGGCTGTTGAGGTGATGTATTTAGCTGTTGAGTCTATTGTGCCTGTACCCATTTGAGTAGCGCCAAGCGTTATTGCGAGCATGTGTGTGAGTGAGTGGTTGCTGTTTCGTCAAGTGAGTCTGACGGCTTTGAGTTTCTGCGGCAAGTGAATCCTTTTTGTCTTGCTGCGGCAAGTGAATCTGACGACTTTGGGTTGTTGCGTCAAATGAGTCTGACGACTTTTGGGTTGCTGTGGGTAGATGGCGCCTCAACAGCTGTACGAAGGTTGAAGGTTCATCGTCCGAGGTCACCAATGTAGTGGATTGGTATGAGCGAGGATAGAATCTGCGGTTCGTAGCCAAGTAACAAGACCACAAGACAAAAGTAATACTCGTGTCTCGTAGCTGTTATCTAACATAAGGTTCACCACAAAAATAAAATATCTAAATATGCTGGCAAGTACAATTAACATTTCAGCTTGCTTTAGTTTTATTAAACGTATTTGAAAGTAATATTACTGATATTTTGACTTTAACTTCTTTATTTTGAACAATCAAGCTTCTCTCAACCACCCTCCTCGCTGATCTAGGGGTTGAGAGTTTTGTCCATAGTGTCGGATTCATCGTGCATCGGGTAGGGATGACGAATATTTTATCAGTGGTTATTACGTAATCAATATCAAAAAGTCACAAATACCAGTGATCAATACTTTTCAAAGAGGGTTGTGATTTAAATCTGATACGATCTGACTGGTGATATTTCAATTACAGGTCTTAGATCACGATAGAAAGTAACAATCGATACGATCTGTCCAATGGAAACTCACGAAAACGTTCAATCACTCATAGGGAAAGTCCCTTACCCACTGATGCACTTTCCAGGAGCAGATCTCCCACAAATAATTGTGGAGAGTGGCTGGACCTATTGATCACATGCAGTGAGCTTACTATTTCACAAACAGTCAGGTCCCGGCTCTCCTTATCCCATTGCGTGATTACGACCATCGCTGGAAGCTATATGCGACTTATCTCATTGTACGAAAACAAGATTTCTTTCGCATCTTCACAGAAAAATATTTATTTTCGTTTTTAAACCAGTTTCTGCAGATATTCAATGCCCCAAACAAATTTCATATGTGATATCCTTAACTGGATATAAACACTATAATTACTAAATTTCGATGATTGAAACGATTTGATATTAGCATAATGAAATTTTCTGTGCCTGGTTAGCATGAGAATTCCCCTGCTCTGAATGATTGTCCAATTTTTTAAAAACAGATATATGGCTTATTTACCAGCTCTTTTAAAAATAAAAGGAATGTTTTAAATAAATTGCCAATGATAAATTTCTCTTCATGGTTTTTTAAAAACATCTTGGGAAAGATGCACAGAAATTTATTCAGATGTAAGTATTTTTTTTAAATGTATAACAGAAAATCTAAATACTGGCATCATGTATATATAAATACTTTTGTTTACATATTAATATTATGGTTGGCAATGTGGTACAGAAAAAAAATGCTTCCTTTGTTAAAATTTCGTGGATTTCAGAATTTATCAGGAAATAAATTATAATGCTCGCATTTAAAATATTTATTTATTCCTTTTGCTATAAACTAATTTTTTTAAAAATGTTTTTTATTGAAATGAAGTTAAATAAATTACCAATTAAAATAAAATTTATTCTGCTTCTCCCTCCCCCCTCCTTTCTACAAAGTGTTCTAGAGATATATAAAAGAGAACTCAAATCATTAGACGCGAAAATATAATCTCATAAATTTGGAAAAAAGTCATTTCAAGAAAATACCAGTAATGTTTACTGAGTCTCAATCAATCTTAACTAAAGATTAAAAAAATAAATCGAATCGAAATTTCTGAAAGTAAAGGAAGATAAACAGTTGAAAAAGAGTTGCAACCAGCCTTTCGATTGCCAGTCATGTATATTCTAGATTGTATTGTCTACACATTATTTTTATTGAAATTGTATTTTATTTTTCAGAGACAGTTTTAATAAAAGAAACGCACAGAAACTATATTAAAAAATCATAAATTCCATTAATTATAAAATATTGATTGTCAAAACTAAAATAGAACTTCAAATTAACATTTCTATTGTAAAATTTTTAGCCATATTTCATAGGAAACGTTTAAAAAATCGGCATCGTGTATGATATAGATAAATGCATGTTTATGTCTCTCAAAACTATATACTTTTAGGAATTAAAAAAAATATTTTGTGCAAATGGAATGCTTTAAAATGTTACATTTTAAACTTATAGCCGATAAAAATGTCTTAAAAATATTTCATAGTGAAAATAAAATTTATAATGTAATGATTTAAAATCTACAATTTCTACCGATTTAAAAAACCTGTATACCTGAAACATAATTACTGAGCCAAATATCAAATTTGATGAAAATTTTTATTGAGATTCGTCTGAAATTTGACTAATATCTTCTCAACACGATATTAATAATAATGGATTCTACTACTCTAAAAAAGCAAAGATAATCAATTTTGTTTGGTCCCAAGTCAATTCTTTAACTATTATAGATTCTAGACTTTAACTATTGTCAATTCTTTAACTGTTATAGATAAAGCTATTTCATTCGAGAATTTGTTATTGATTGAGAGCATTTGGAAAAAGTTCAGAGATTAAGTGAAAAATTTCAAAGCTTTCTCAGATATTAAACAAATATATATATATATATATATATATATATATATATATATATATATATATATATATATATATATATATATATATATATATATATATATATTATATATATATATATATATATATATATATATATATATATATATATATATATATATATATATATATATTTGGATCAAAAATACTAATTTAAATATGATAACCCTTTTGTTCTGGCACGCATGTATGTGGGTGTAATTCTTTACTTTTTTATGAGTACAAACATTTCCGCAGTAAATCATTGTTTGCATATGAAATTATTTTGGAGAAAAACGGAAATTAATTTTTAAATTAAATGAATTTTATTTTTGGGTAATTGATACCTTCTTAAATGATATACAAATAAAAAAACTTTTTAAAATCAATTTTCTTCAAAACATGTAAATTTTTCTATAAGAATTAATATTTAAAATGTGAAAGAATTAGAAAATTATTATTTAAAAGGAAATTTCATCCAGATACTTTTCCCTCTGTTTTTCTAAGCGCGTTAAATATGAAACAACGCAACGTTCAAAATTCCTACTGATTAAAATTGGCGCGTGGGTAAAAGGTTTACGAAAAATTTGCAGATGTTTTGTGCTTGGAACGTCCGTCCTTCATTCGCCCTCTTCCTGAATTTACTCAGCCCTTTACCACCTTTTATGACTCGACTTCTGGGAAAAAAACTCTGTCTTAAAAAGAGAATCAATAACTTTCATTTAATTAGGCAATTACTAAACACATGTGGAGACTTGAATATGTTTTTTCTACGCCACTCTTTCTAAAATTTGCAGTTTTTTTCCCCGGCTTCCTGCATCTTTAAAAACTTTAAATTTAAATAAAAAAAATTATTTAAAAAAAGCTTTAGTTTTAGATCAGAATAATTTTATTTTATTGTTCACCAAATTTTAAATTGATAATTTTTCAAGAATCTCTTTTGAAAACTGCTGGCGTAAACCCTATTTGATTCACTAATCTTGATTGTGATTATTGTTCAATTCAAAATGTTCTAAAGATATAATTTAGCTGCCTTAATGTAAAATAATAAATCTTGCTAAAATGCAAGATCGCTGGAGACTGTACGATTTTATGCAAAAAAGAAAGTTAATAAAGCATTCTGAAAAAAATGTGTTTAAATGACATTTGGATGGACTCTAGGGATTTTTTTATGTGCTTGAAAACTTCATTCCAAGTAGGGATATAAATCATATTATTAAATTTGCAGCTTATTATTATAATTTGAATTTTAATGCAGTTTTATACATCGTATATGATTTTTACTTAGTAATTATTTTATTGTAAAATCCAATTAATCTCTTTTTTTATTTTTATGAACACAAATGAATATATACATTCATTTAATGGCAATGCAACAGGAAATTTAACTCATAGAAAAATTTTGAAAAAAGTTCAAAGCCTAAGTCCTTCTACGGTAAACTTGCAGAATAGTGTAGTGGAATAGGACTAGTAATGAAAAAAAATTTTTGAAAAGTTTTAATATAGTAAAAATCTTATTTTTCTGGAGATTACGAGAAGCAAACTTAGTATTGACAGCATTTTAGTGAATACTATGAAGAAATGTGGAATAATAAAAATTTATAAAAATGCAGAGTAAATAATTAAGATTTTAATTCATTAATGGCTATAAAATATTCTAACAATACTATTTTTTCGATACTATGAAATCAAATCAGTTCTACTTATTTTTCAAAATGCGCGCGCGCACGTACACACACACACAAACAAATATTTTAAAAGCAGAACAAGAAATAAATTCACCCCATATAAAAATTATACAAATATAAGTTTTTGTTTCAGGAATTAAATCTTTCTCCCTAGTTTTGAGAAGTAATTTTGCAATTCAATGTAATAAAAATGTTTTCATAATTTAAATACACTGGTGTAAGAAATTAAGAGAATTTGCATATTTTATCGAATTGCATGAAAAGAACTGAACTAAAGGAAAAACCACTGCTTCTAGATAAAAATGCAAATGCTGTACGGCTAATACGTAAGCGTACACGTGTGTGTAGGTGGAGCCAGCAGAAAAACAGGCTTTATAAGCGCGTGGAGGGTAAGACGAATTTCGTTCGCTAGCACACATCGGCGAATTTCTTGGTGTTATCTTGCAGCAATCGGGGAAATTCATATCGGAACAGTAAAAATGAGTAACCACCAACGTTTAGATGATGGAATGAGGTGGCGAATTGTGGGCAGGTTACAGGCAGGCCAATCGCAAGTCCAGATATGCAGAGAGTTTCATTTAACCTCTTCTGTCCCGAGGTACACATATGTGTACCTTCAACTTTTCTCATTTTTCTTATCCGGTAAAGCTAAATTTTTACGAAATAATGCATGCATTTCAACATTTATGAATGTAGCTTCCATTTTGCATCAATAAATAGCGCTACAGTTCGATATTTTTTTCATTTCCATCGCTATTAATTAGAAACATAAGGAAAATGGCGTTGAACAGAATATACAGCAAACATAAGTGCATTTTTTAATATTTATTATTAAAATAAAAGCTTGTATATTTTTTTATAAAATACTAAGTGTCTGGTTAAAGTCATTACCAAATTATATCTTGTTATCTATAATAGATTCGGTGAAAATACAAATTTAACTAAGGTACACATATGTGTACCTCAGGCGTGTTCGCACCCGTTTCCTGACTGCTCGCGATCCATTGCGCTGCTTATCTTTTGAACGCTTGTTTTCAAATTGTCATTTTTGTCCTTGGATATATTGTATATCTTTTATATTATGAAGAAATCTTATGTTCTGTAATATAATAAAATATAAATTTAAAAATATTTATTTTTTAACTTTAGTAAAAAATTTAATTTTATAGCTGTCTTGCAGTCAGTAATTGATATTTCGAACCGACATCATGTATAGAATATACAGAATTTTATAAGCTAATAATATATTTTTTCCACGTCAAGTGGCTTTAACTCAAAAGGAGGTCATTGAACTTTTAGGAAAAAGTGATTTTAGGGGAAGCAATAGAATATCTCATGTATCAAAAATAATGAAACCTGGCAAATAGGATGAATGGGTCACAGACGATTGTCAAATGCGCCTTGTCATTATTCTGCATATTACCAGTATGCAATTGGTATGGTCTAGGATAGAACCTGGCACCTTGTGGTTCGCAGCCGAGTAACATGACCACAATACAAAAGCAATTGCCCATGCAGCGTACCTGTTAACTGGCTTATAAGCTTTCAAAGGGTCATCAAATGATGGAAATGTAATTACAAGACCATTGGAGATTTCATTACCACCATCTGGTGAAAATACCTCTAAAAGAGCAAGAAAAATTGTCCCTCCCCAATTAAAAAGAAATAAGGCTAGATATGTCAAGCCATCTACAACATTACATGGATGATAAGTATGTATCAAAATGCAGGTATCCAGGATGTAACTCTAGGAGAAGTGTGAAGTGCTCAAAATGCAATATCTGCGTAAGTAATATTTAAAATAAAAATGAAATTTCCTTCAAAATAAGGTTTAATAGATTATTAATATAATAAATTTTGTATTTTTTTTCATTAATAAGGCCTTAGTATAAGAAAAGTATAGCTATTAAGTAACCAGGAAAATTAAATATTTTTTTTGTCGAGTATGCTTTGGCTTAATTAAGACCCGAGGTACACATATGTGTACCTTAAAATTATGGGACTTAAAATTGTTTGATCAGCAAATATTTTTTGCCACAAACTATTGAGATGTAATAAAGGTAAAAGATCTAAAAATCAAATTTTTAAACCAGTTTAAAAAAAGTCAGGACTGAAGAGGATAAAGCCCAGCGTGTAACCTGTGGAAACAGTTCCAGGATACTGGATCCATCGAGAAAAAGCCTGTGCAAGGTCGTCAAAGAGCCAAGAGGGCCAGAGAAGATCGCCATTTGTCCATTTTAGCGAGGCGTAATAGAAGGGCTACATCTTCTCAGCTCTCTCGGGACCTGCATGCAGCCACAGGAACCCATGTATCAAGGGTGACTTGTTCCAAGAGACTGAATGAGAGAGGATTGTTTGCCAGAAGACCGGCTGTTTGTGTCCCGCTCATGTCTACGAACAGGAGAGTCCGATTATCATGGTGCTGCAGACAACATAGTGATTGGAGTATGGAGCAATGGGCAACCGTTCTGTTCCCCGACAAGTCCCGTTTTAGCCTAAACACCGATTCTCGCCGTACTTTCATATGGAGAGAGCCAGGGACCCGCTACCTACCCTCCAATGTCCGCGAAATCGACAGTTATAGCGGTGGCGGTGTAATGGTCTGGGCAGGCATCATGTTAGATGGTCGTACACCTCTTCACGTCTTTGAGAGAGGCTCTGTGACTGGCGTGAAGTATAGGGATAAGGTCTTGTAGCCCTATGTTCGCCTTTTCCGGGGTGCAGTGGGCCCCGAGTTCATCTTAATGGACGATAACGCGAGGCCACATAGAGCTCTTCTGGTCGACGAATTTCTCGAGAGTGAGGATATTCGCCGGATGGATTGGCCAGCCAGGTCTCCAGACCTTAACCCTATAGAGCATGTTTGGGGCGTTCTGGGGAGGGCAATTGCAACTCGCAACCCCCCTCCGAGAACCATCCAGGAACTGAAAACAGCGTTGGGGAATGAGTGGGACCAATTGCCACATGCACTGATAAACTGCCTTATTTCCAGTATGACATCACGTTGCAAGGCGTGTATAGCTGTAAGAGGGGACCATACCCCCTATTAACCCATTTCTTTTGTGTATTCTGCAACCGCTGTTTCAGACCTTCACACTTCCATAAGTGTTACGCACAAACACGTGTGTCTATTATAACTGTTGAATGTTTATTTGGTTTGCATTATATCACCCTATGTTCACACCAAATTTTATTAAAATCTATCCAGTAGTTCTGGAGATCGTAGATCAAATATGAAAATTCTCTTAATTTCTTACACAAGTGTATTTTTTAAAAAAAAATCAAGAGATTGAGCACATTTAATTTATAACAACTAGAACATTATCAAATCAAAAATTATAAATATTTGTTTTTTTAAGTAAGTTTTATGAAGTTTTATAGGAAACAATTGAAAAACGATTACCAATTCCCATACAGATTTATTGCGTTTTGAAATTGCAAGACAATTTTAATTTTCCTCAGAAATCGAAAAAAAGAAGAATTTATTCTTCTCGCAAAGCGAAATTTCGACGCGATAAGCAACACTGACACTGCTTTCGGGTGGCTGAGAATTAATTAGCATTCCTACTGGGTGGAAAATCTGCAGAAGGGGAAAGCAATAGCTTTGCCCAATTTGTGACACTTAAAAGTAGTAAACACTGTAGCAAATATTAAATAATGTAGGAAATGGAGAAATTCAATTTTAAAAGAATCGCATTTCAAAGCAATGCTTAAATATATTACGTCACACATCCTTAAAAATTAGATTTAAAACAGATATTTTATAAAAGAAAGTTTATATATTTTCAAAGTACTATTTTAAAAATACAAAAAGCCTATAAAAGGAATATAAAATTAGTTATGCTTAGAATAATCCATTCATCTAATGATTATTTCTAGTTGCATAGAAGAAATGAATGGTTTCCTTTACAAAGATCTATGAAATCACATCCATAAAAGTAGGTATTTTGCATAAGAAACATTTACACGATGAATTTTTTTTTCAAAATATATTTAACAAAAAAGAATATAAGACCTCTTTGTTGTATAATACGTGGGAAATAATCAACTTAAATTTTTTTTTTCTTTTCACTTTATTAATATAAAATGAATCATTCTCAGGTTAATGTACCATGAAACTCATGATAAACACTAGACAATGCTTCGTTATCAAAACAGCAGAAATGAGACATAATTATCAAAAACTGCAATTACAAATTCAAGCAAAATGAATCTCAAGTTTTCTCAGTATTGATATTTTTACCTTGAAATACTGAAAAATATATTGAAAAAAAATATTTTATTCATAATGCTTAAAAATTAATAAAAGACCGATCGTTCTTAGGTGAATGTACCAAAAAGACATCGAAGGTGTCAGCCGATTTCAATTTTATGTACGATATTAAGCTAAAATCTTAAAGTCGGTGATAGACAAATATGTTGCAAGTGGAAAAGGAATAAAAAGAGTCTGGATTCCCTTGAACCTCAAACCGCAAAGGATCAACTCCCCGTATTACGCTATCAAAACTTAAGCGGCCTGGGCCGACATCTCTGAAAGAAAAGATGGAATTGGCTGATCCCCGACCCTCCAGGCAGAGGAAAGGAAATCCCAGAAACACAAAACATTCTTCTCTTGTGTCCTTAGGGTTCCCTCTCCTTAACGGGAATAAAGGGAAATCTGTGAATGGGTTGAAAAGTGAACGGACCGGTTACTCTTGGAATTATCATATCATTGAATCGCACATCACTGAAATTTATCGGAGTGGTGACTTCACTGGAAAGTGTGAAGTCACCACTGCTTGACTTTTCAATATTCGCTTTTGACAATGCACTATCCCATAAAGATAATTTTTAATTGCCTGTGACATGACTTTCTGGTGACATTTGTTCTGTTCACTATGCTGGTGCCATCTATTGGTAGAATATAGAACTAAAGTAAACATTTTAAAGAAATGACATTTATTTTTGATTCAATTTTTTCAGAAAATGCTTTACTCCAATAAATAAATTAAATAAATAGTTTTGATGAAAATCAAATTTAAAAAGTAAGCTGAAATAGATAAATTAATTCAATCACATGTGACTTAAATTAGTAAATTAAGTATTATTTACAATTAATAAATTTTATATTTAATACTAAATAATAATTTCTGATCAATAATATGATTGAAATAACAGATATTTGGAACAAATATTTAAAAAATAACAATAGCAAAGTTATTTGTAATTCAAAAAATCATGGGTTATGCATCTCTAGCATCGAGGGCGCATGCTCGACAGATCATTGGTGGATGCCAGTTTCGAATCTAGAACCCTCCAGTCCCGAAGCAGGGCATTTATCACTAGGCCATTATATTTAGTTTCAGAAGTAAAACTTTTTTTGTGTGTGTGCAGTTTTAAACACTTTTATTTTATCGCTCTTTTAAACTGACGCTTTTTGTTTCTGATTATAGTATTTGCATTTTTTATTGAATCAGAAAAATTCTTTTTGGATATTACGTATAATGAAGTATATTCTATAGTACATACAAAAGTTCATTGTTGGATGATACTTCTTTCTGCTCTTCTTTTGTTTGCTTGTTCTGTTTTTTTTTTTTTTTTTTTTTTTTTTACGAACTTAAATCAATTTATTTAGCATGTTACTGGATTAATGGAATTTCGATCACTTCCGGTTTTATAGTTCAAGTGAGGATAGCAATGGGGTCAATTCATGTGACGTAAAAGTCACATGTCATGTACCTCTTGCGCATGGCATTTAAGTTTCATCCGCGCCGCTCTCGTCGATCAGTCTGCCATTAACGTTCTCCGCCAAGTATGAAGCGGATTTTTTGTTTACATTTGAAGTTATACTTTTTGAGTCATTTTCTTTCCTCTTATTATGTGTTAACAGAGGAAATACTGGTGTGCTGATGGATGCATGCTTTAAGGCGAAATACAAGAGTGACTGTCATGATAAAATGTTTTTTTATTTTCCTTTCAACAAACCTGACTTGGGTTGATAGCTTTGGTATAGATTTTTTCAAGCCTTCGAAGTCAATGATATGCTCCGATCATTTTGAAGAATTCCTTCAGTTTGTGTCCATTTATTAAATATAGCTGTTCCAGTAATTTGTTAGAAAAACTCTTCGAAGAAAAAGAAATGGTAAGCGATTTGCCACTAAAAACAATCAAACAAAATCATGAGATCATTTCTAATTTACTTCATTCACATTTGATGAAATTTCTGATAATTTTGAATATGCTTAGAAGGTTTTAAAATGTTTACATGAGTGTTACATTGCATTTTTTTACAAAATCTTATCTAAATTTAATTAACGTAAGTAAACAAACTCCTGTGGAAAAATAACAACTGCTATAATGCTAAACTTAGGTGGAAGTGAATATTACTAGCTTTCTAATTAAATTTGCAGATTTGTGATGGATTCAAAGTGAATTTATATCAAACAACTTTTCTATTGTTCAAAATGAAATGTCAATAGTTTATTGTATTTAATATGAAATTCACTGTTATCATAATATCCTGTTATAACACTGTGCACCTCAGTGATTTCTGTTTTAATAAATAAAGGTCTTTTCATTGAAAATCAATTTCCATATCAGCATTTATTATATAATTTTTATTCCCAACTTCATTGCTACATGCATGTTTCACTTTTTTTTTTTTTTTTTTTTTTTTGTCTATTTCTTTAGCATATCAATTTTGAATTATAAAATTCTGTGAAAGCATAAAAGTGTTTCTTTCAACTCCTCTTTATATCCTATTTAACTTCTCTCTCTATATATATGTATGTATATCATGACCTTATTGTTGTTTATTAAATTTACTCTATTATATGTTTTTGTTTTATTTTATGATATTCATTCAATTTAATTTTTATCAATGTAACTTTAGCATTTAAAAAAATTTCATAAATGTTCTGCTTTAAAAGTATACTGTTCAACATTATGTTTTTATTAGTGATAAAGAAAACTGTTCTTTAGTATCTAGGATGTTTCTGTTGAATAAAATTGATTTCATCATTTACATTGACATTCTTGTCATACTGTGTTTATATTATTTCTAAGTGTCTAGAAAAATAAATGTTGATAAATAGTTAATAGTTTTTTTTTTTTTTTTTTTTTAGTTTTTTGTATTAGTGAGTACATTGAAACATACATTGGATCATATTTTTTCAAATAATTATCACATATATTTTATGTCTCTCTCTCTCTCTTTCTATATATATATATATATTTGTAATGTGTAAATAAAAATTATGAAAGCGTGATTTTGTTTGTTTTCCTTTAATGATTTCTACAAATTAAAATGAAATTATTTATTCATAAGTTGCATAGATTTAAAAAAAGGTATCCATACCTTTTATATTTCATAATTTGAAATTGTAAACATAATTTATTCAATATATACTAATTTGAGTTTCATGTTCTTTCTTTTAAGCAAACTGAAAACATCAAATAACTAACTCTCAATATTTATAAAAGTAATTACATAAGAAAAAAAATACAATAATTTCATTAGTAAGCTTTAAAATATTAACTTATCTAAGAGTAATAATTATTTTTAAAAAGAACTACCTGGGGGAACTATATTCATAAAATTCAACATTCAATACTATTTAAATAATATGTAAAAAAGAACATATGTAATTTTTCAAAAACACTACCATAGTCATTTGTCAAAATGTATCCTTCGGATGAAAAAATGGGGGTGGGGGATATGGGAAAGGAAAGAATAAAGCGGCAGCAGACGAATTAAAAAGCGATGTTAGTTAATTTTGCATAAACAATAATTCTATTGAAAATATTAATTAAAATTTTAATATAAGAAATAAAAATATATAACTAAGAAAATTTGGAGAAAATAATTCAAAATAATATCTTTAAAAAAAATCAGAAGTTTTTAATAATTGATCGGCTAGCTTAATATTTACTAAACAATGTCAACAACAATGTAAACAGTGTCAACGTTATCGGCAGACATCACGACATGCGCAGAACGGTTTGTTAGGTACCTGACACGTGACCGTGAATTGATCCCATTTCGAGAGTATAGATCAAACCCCAGCCGACAAGACAAAAAAGTTCGAAGGTCTGGAGAAAGTCAGACATCACTTAACATCCATTCACGGTACAACAGACGAAGAATATGAAAACCTTAAGTATATTAGAAAAGGAACTTATCTCCAGTCATCAGCACCTTCATCGATCAACACTGTTGAATTATTTTAATGAACTAAATAATTGAAAGAAAATAAAATGCGATAATTATAAAAAGTTTTTATTTTATTTTACACTTATTCATTTGCACGTATTTATTTCAGAAAATCTTATTTTTGCCACTAAATCCTACAGCAATTCATGAAAGTATTTCCATTTTTTCCCTCAAAATAATTCACACATTGCTTAAGTCGTCGAAAATATTTGGTATCTTGAGTGACGACTTAACGAGGTTTTACTGTACATAACTTTGGTTGGTAAGAATGCTCACCTTGGGGAGATTTCTTTTTTTTTTTTTTTTTTTTTTTGGAAAATTAAACTAACATTTTAATTAACCGAGCATTAATAAAAATTCTGCCTTTTTTCGCAGTAGCTCCCCATAATATTATGACAAAAATGATTTAATTAATTTTAATAGTATCATTTCAATTAAACTCTTTTTATAAATAAGTTTTTTTTTCTATTTTCTGTTAGTTTAAAAAACATTTTAAGTAATTTTAAAATAATATACTTTATTATTGAAGTGAAACCTAAATCGTTTTCATTGTTGCTATTAATATTTCGCCAAGCCATTTCTTTTTTTATTGGTGATGATCACAATATGAAGATTTAACTTATTTTTCCATGTTGAGCATGTTGCATTACAAGACATGTTTTTGATAAAACCTTTGAAATCTTGTTTTTTGTATACTTCATTTCAGAAACAATGTAAAAAATTTTCTCCTGCTTTTGACCACCGTTATTCTTTTCTGAGATATGAGAGGAAGCCATTAAGGCCGAGTTGTATAAAATATTTAATTGAAATTTTTAACCGGCGAGCCAATTTTCGCCAAAAAAAAACGGATAGTTTATATTAAAATAACGAGATGTTTAAGGACATGTTTGATATTCAAAAAGATACATTACGTTCAGATACAAAATTTTGTATAAAATTGTTCGTTTGATTGTATGGTTTCATATAAATCTGTTATTTACATAAAATATGGAATATTCATTCCACAATTCTCGAAAATACAATCCAGAAATCTACTTACTATAAAAAAATTGTTGAAAATAAATTTATTTGAAAATCATGTTAGATATTTCAAAAATAATCAATTTTATCAGGAACGCAGATTTAATCCCCACAATCAATATAACATATAAAACAACATGAACATAACAATCAATGTTTCATATATTTCTATACATTGAAGCATTTTGGTATGAGAATAAATGGTGCCCCAAGCAAAACATGTTCTTTTTTTTTTCAGTGCTGCATCATTTTTGACATTGAAAAACACCTTGAAATTTAACATGCCTCAACGAAGCTCTCTAAAAACAGTACCATTAGCATCTGTACCCCCATTTTTCCCTGTTTATGCGCTCTGTTGTGCCTTAAAAAGGATCCATCGGACTTTTCCCTTTCAATTTTTGTTGCAAAACGAGAATCAAATCTAAAATTTGGGTCAAGACACAATCCAGATCTTCTTTTTGTAGTTACTTGTGTCGTAATGATGTGTACCGGCAAGTGTAAGACCAAATAAATAAATAATATTTTGCTCTCTTGAATATTTGTAAAGAACAAAATATATCCAAAAATTGTAATTTGAAAGTTAGTTTATTTTAGAGAAAATATCCAACGATAATTGTAAAAAAAAAAAGCACGCATTTGGGGGAAATATAGAAAGAAGCCTAACATCGTGACGCACACTTGAAAATTTCGAACTGGTTCTTTCCCGTGTCGTTTAGAAAGCCATTGGGAAGATTGGGACATCAGAAAAGCTGGATGTTTTATTATGATTCTGGTTAATGGAGGTAAGGGCACTTTAATTGGACAGTGAAAACTGAAATGGGTACTCATGCTAGAGGGACATGTTGATGGTGAGGTGTGGGAAACTGGGGTAAATAGAGGAGGTGATCGAAGAAGTGTGAAAGTACTAACCCCACACTAAGGTGTAAACAAACCAAGCAGGCGTATGTTGGCATACTAGCAGCTTTTACTAAAATACGGTGAAATAATATTACGTGATTTGGGTCAAAAAGAAATAATACTATTTAGAATCTCTTCCAATACGATCGACCTCATTTGTAAATGGCGTTTAAACTACACTCATGTCCATAAATTAAGGATAATTCAGTCAAGCGGAAATCCAACTCTAAAATACATATATCACCCGTAAAATGACTACACACATCTTCAAAAATCATATGCAAATTTCAGGAAGTCACCAGATGAAACCGATAGCACGTGACAATGACGAGAGTGTATGAGAGTGATGTATAAGGAATACAGGCGAAGAAGTAAAATTGTTCGCAAGCGCTTTATAAGCCTTTCAGTGCAATAACCGTATAGTTATGGCACAAAGGACGCATTTTGATGATTTTTTACGTGTTAGAATTTTCGGCCGTCCGGAATGTGGGCGTACCCAGCTGGAAATATCCGAGGAACTTGTAATCGTTCTGAGTGTCATCTCCAGGCTTTGGCAACAATTCCAAGACGATGGTAATATGAGTAGACGTTACAGCACAGGTCGCCCTCGATTCACAACGCCGAATGAGAACTGGTATTTTGCAGTTACTGCCAAAAGAAACAAACGGAGCACAGCATCAGACCCGTCTCGTCAGTTCTTTTCAGCCACTGGTACGACAGTTTCAAGGCAGACCATGTACAGACGCTTAGGGCAGATTGGTATATATGCTCGAGGCTTGTCAGATGTATTCCACTTACTGCAACTCACTGTCTCCTTCGGTTAACCTGGAGTAGAGAGCATGCATTGTGGACACCGCAATAGTGGGCCTGTGTGATGTTTTCTGACGAGTCCAAGTTTAGCTTGCAGTCTGATTCTCGCCGGACTTTCATATGGAGAGCGCCAGGTACCCATTACCACCAAGAGAACATCATTGAACGACACCGTTACGGTGATGCAGGATTGCTCGTTTGACGAGGAATTATTCTGGGTTCCAGAACTGACCTGTATGTTCAAATTGGTACCATGACAGGCCAAATCTATCGGGACGTCATCCTGGAACAAAATGTTTCGGAGCACCATGAGCGCAGAATTCGTGTTTATGGATGATAACGCCCGTCCTCACCGTGCAAACATCATAAACGAATGCATTCGATCGGAGGATATCACCCTATGCACTAGCCAGCATTCTCACTGGACTTGAATCCAGTAGAGCATGTGTGGGACATACTTGGCAGATGAGTTGCAGCCCGCAACCACCTCCTACATGTCTACTGGAACTTCGGAGAGCATTGCTTGATGAGTGGTGTAATATTCCCCAAGATCAGATCGATAATTTGATCTCAGCATGCCCAGGCGTTGTACGGACTGTATTGTATCTTCTGGGAGACATACTATGCATTAACCATCATACAAACCATGTTATATTGGTTTTTATAAATAGGTTTTTTTAATTGTAATTTGCCCCAGGGTGCAAAGAAATCGCAATTTTTATCAAACATATAGCATCTTTTTCACTCTTTACTTTTTGTTTAATAAATAGACTTTACAATTAAGTCACATTTGTTTTGCTTCTGACTCTTTCTTTTCCTGAACTTGAATTATCCTTAATTTATGGACATGAGTGTAGATTATAAGGACTAAGGAAATCTGCTCAATACTCTTAAATTAGGGTTGTATTAGAAATTAATTGTAAATGATGTTTTCAAGTAATATGACGATACTCTATTTTATTTCTAATTAATGACTCATTTTATACAAAGGAATAAGCGTCACACCGATGTTGGCATGCTGACTTAATTCAACAAGAGTTATTCAATATATTCTTTATGTATACGCACATTTATTGAGCGTGTAGATAAAATGAAAATCCAAAATATCGGTTAGGGCCAGTCTTGATGTGAAGGTACCTACGACATTAGTCTTGAATATTTAATCGAATTTTAAGTGCGTGATAAAATCTAAGGCAAATGTCAGGGTTCAAGAGAACTTTGGAGTAAAAAATATTTTGGAATTTAATAAAAACGAAAGAGACATCATTAAAATTTCACATTACGCTCAGGCTAAAGTTTTAACTTCTTAGCTTAACACTTATGTTTCGCAGTCAGCAGAAAGACGACGCATTCGCTAAACCGACGTGAGTAACCACTTTAAAAAACGCTTCACCTCTAGATATAGCTGTTGCCGCAAAAAAAAAAAAAAAAAAAAAAAAAAAAAAAAAAAAAAAGTGGGGGCAAATACTGTCACTTAATAAACTTGAGGTGTTACTTAATAAAGTGTCTCTCTTTAATCAGAGGGAATCCTCTCCCCCGAGACTTTCTCGGTGATTAGAGGAGTTGTCCTCCTCACTTTAAACGGTGGACTTCGGGAACGCATCCAATACTCCTATTTTTACTTTCAGAGTGTACACACGAACGTTTTGCACTTAACGGAAAAGAAAATCGAATATATATTTTGGATGGGATGTCCTCCTCCATGGATTTCATAAAAAACGGTTAGGAACTTAACACTTTATTTTAAAAACGATATACCGAAATTCAATCTAGCTATTCGTTGAATTTCTGAGCTATCGAACTCACTAACATACAGACTAATAGATATAATACCAAAAATTTATTTTTCGGACTTCGAAGGATCTAGATATGGAAGTTTATAAAAATGTTAAGGTCGAATATTTCGACCATTGTAATACTTTCTTTTGACACAGTTCATATACAAAGAAAAATGAAATAAATAAAAATAAATAATCAGTCCCAATCACTGATAAGATTTCGCAGACTTTTTTTTTATTCATATGAATGCTCGTTATCATTATGTATGTCAACAATGGCTTTGTCACATTTGAGTCATCTCAAAGCCACTATTTCATTGTACATTCTTTAGCGAGAGAATATCTTCCTACAGTTACACAGCCCCAAATACTGCACCCATTTTTATTTCATTTAAAACTTCATGAAGTCTAGATGCGGAATCAATAGTTGCATGCTCTTCTCATAGTTGCATGAGATATGGTATAATAAAATCTTGTCATATTCTAACTAGGCCGATTTCACCAAGTTGGATGCATAGTTAACTAAGAATATTCTATGTTTATTGAGCAGGTATAATTTGAAAAAATAATTTCATTCGATGTAATAAGAGACAATTCTTCAGAGTCGTTTGAAATTATTAATGAATCCCATTTATATCGCAGACGAACAACTGTTGAGCGAAGGCGGCAAGCAGATATAAAAACAAATAATTATCATTCTTTTTTTCTCTCTGAAAGCAGTTTCTATTTGCGCTCGAAAAGAAAAGGTAGATGTGTAGGCTTAAAAGCAACTGACCACCTTGAACTGAGGAATTAACAACAAATCGGTAGAAAATTCTAAGAAATACGTTCAATAGATTGACACATGTAAAACAAAATGATTTGAAAACCCTCATGTATTCAAGATTTCTTTAACTTTCTCACTACACATCCGACTGTACTAGTTCTATACAGTCTGTAGAGTAAATGACAGGTGCAGAATGTTTTCAGAAGAAAAATATATATCAGTGGCAGCGATGTGGAGGAGTCTCAATTAACTGCTGCCGTTTAAACAAACATGTAACATTCGCATGTAATTGTACTAAAGTTTCAGGATTCTAAAAAAAAGAATGTGACTAAGTTGGACCAATGACCAATATGCTACAAATATATTTTGGAGGGTGAGAATGAATTCTGTTTTCTGAAATTTTAATTACAAACTAATAACTTCAAAATATATCATGCAGAAAAAAAAAATTAAATTGTTCTAAAACTCAAAAAATTATTATTTTAACTAGAACATTTTAGTTGCCATGTCATTTTTCCTTGTTTCACAACTTAAAAAAAAATATTTTCTGCGTGATTTTTCATAACAGATTTCATTGTTGCAATGAAACTCAACATGTTTTTATTATTTCATCAAATATTTGATTTTCTTTCATTATTGAAAGCTAAGGAAAAAAATTTATTTAATAACTGTGTAATTTACATAAGGAATAAAAGAGGAAAAAATGAAACTAGAGCATCATTAAAGTTAGAAGATAGATGAACTAGACAGTTACATCTTTAATAGTAATATGATGTCATGGGATTAATCTCCATAACAAAGGTTCATGTGTAAAATGAACTGAAAAGGTATAAGGTTGTTAAAATGATGTGGCTTTAATATCTGCCAGAATTCAATAATTAAAAATATTTTGTTGAAGGGATCATGAAATAAAGTTACACATAGAAAATTTAATTGAAATGAGACACAATTCGAGTGAATCAGTTGTTAAGAGTAATTATTATATAACGCTTATAAGTTATTAGTTAAAAGGAAAAAAAAAAGGTACTATTATAATTTTTTTTCTAAGGCAATAACACAAGTAAATATGGCAATGAAATGAGAACAAAACGTTATAATTTTATTGTCTGAAAACAATAGAAAAGTTTAGAGCAACTAGCAAAGACTTACTAAAGAATGTAAGTATGTTTAAACAGAGTCATCATTTTGAAATATTTTAATTCAATAAAAATATATCTTCCAGTTTAATAAATTTCAAATCATTGTCTAATACTCGTTAAGATTAGTTTTAAAAAATTGTATTCTGCTTTCGAAGAATGAATTATGCCAATTTTCAAAAAAGTGCAAACAAAAGCAAACATTTCTTTTATTTGTTTCTAAATCCCTTCAAATTCCTAAACAGAAATTAAATAAAGCATCATATAGTTATAAGAATAGAATAGTTTTTCCATGTATAAGCACATTAATTTCAGTGAACTATTTGCAACAGTGAAGCTATATATTGAATTAAAAATAAATAAACATTATATGATTTTCAATAAACCATTTTTTGGATGTTTAAACTAATGATTTGTAACAAAATCTAAAAACAGGAATTATAACATTTCAAGCACACAGTTACAGAAACAAAAAATTATTATGTTTTGATGTAAATACTGGTGTGAAATGCCATATGTGAAAAGAGAGATGCCATTAATAAATAATGTGAATTTAGAGTAATGCATTCACCACAGATAAAATTTTAAGAAAAGCAAAACAAAGCAAATCTTTAAATACAGGCTCATAAACCTGCAATATTTCAAACTTTATTAATTCTTTAAAAATATAGCAACCCTCAAACAACAGTAAAGCTGAAATATATGTACATACATCAATGTTTCACTGGTAAGTTTTTTAATAATCATACAAAAACAGAGAAAAAAATAAATAAAATAGCATCAACAAAAAAATTACAATTTATATACAATTAAAATCAAATTATCTGAATAATTTCCCCCTTTTAAATTAATAATAATATCAAGAACATAAAATTCCTATATCTCATATGACAAATGAATTTTGTAACTAAAACATCATGAACAGTAATCAACAAAAATGTTCAAAACAGATTTAAAATTATGCTCCCAGACCATTTCTGGTTCAAACATTTATATGCTGACCCAAGTATATGCGATGGAAGGGAGAAAATGAAAAAAATAAATTATGGTAACTGACTAAGGTAAACAGACAGGTACAATCTCTCAGAGAGAGAGAGAGAGGAAGAAAAAAGCACAAAATGACACATGTGCATAATAAGAGAATTCTTAATGTAATTATTCACTTCCTCATAATATTAAATTCTAATATTACACAACATTTTGAATGTTTTCTTAAAATATTCCATAAGAAATAAATAAACATTAAAAAGCATAACAATAAATAAATGCTGAATTGAATTCAAAAACATATTATGTTTTTAAAATATTCAAATTAACAATGATTAATTTAACAGCCATGTTTGGCACAAGATGCAAAAGGCAGTGAAAAATAAACTTAAAAACATTTATCTAAAACTTTCCATTATTAAGAATAACATTAATTTTGGAAACTTTTTTAAGAAAATACAATGAATCAAAACAAATTTTCATACAGTAAGATGAAGGATATTTTAATGAAACAATTCATTTCTTTTTACAATACTTTGGAAATATACTTTGCCCATTTCTAACTATTTAATTATTTACAAGAATAGTATTCATAATTCATTAAATTAATACTGAATTTAAACTCATTGGAAACACTGATAATACCAATTATATCAGTTGAAATCAATAACAACAAATTTAATACAAAAAACTTAATTCACTGAAAATTGACTGAACCGAAATTGACTAATTGAAATATAATTCAACTGAATAATTAAACTGTCTGAAAATTGAAAATAAAGTCATTGCAAACAATTTACATTATATAGCAGATACAACATAACTCTTCAAACTCATTTAACAGCTTCCCTTCTTCAAGATATATCTTCTAAAAGACCACATATTATTCAAGGAAAAAAAAAGTTGGATAATAAGAAAATTTTTTTTTTCAAATTCTACCTCAAACAGTTAAGAACTACTAAAAATTTTAACATCGAAATATACAAATGCAGATCAAGAATTATTATCACAGATATAGAATAACAAAACAAGGAATTCAATGCATTAAAATTTGCAAAGAAATCACAAGGATTATGAATACTATCAGATAATTACAATTCTTCATCTATTCCATAGGCTTTAAATGAAATTAAAACAATTTTTTTAAAGTTTAAAGTCTAGATTTTTTTTTTTTAACCTTTTCTGCGGCACAAAATAAACTATACAAAACATTACATATAATAATAAAATTACAATACACATCAAAAACTGCCAACATAAATCACAAGAGAACCTCCCCCCCCCAAAAAAAAATGCATGAAATCAAAATAAACCAAATCTCAACTTCTTTTTGCATGAACTATCATCAGTTTTCAATGAATGAAAAAAGTGATAAAATCAAAAAGCATAATAATTAACAGTGTAAATATTATTGATTTTTAACATACTATTTTGTTTTCATAAAACAATTTGTCTGTAATTCTGCTTTAAACATGCAGTAAATCTTCCATTTTATCTTAAATTATAAGTTATTAAATTAAATTATTTACTATAGTAAAAATTCGTGTGTAATAATACAAAAACTGGAAGAAAAAATTCAGAAATTTATGCTCCTTTACGATAGTTTAAACAATCTTAACTTCTTAACTATAATGTATCATAATTGGTTGCTTTAATTAGTATTTGATGCACTAAATTGTGACCATAAAAAATTTAAAATGCAGAATATATCCAATAGGTAATTTATTTTCTGCAATATTCCTTAAAACAGTTAATAAAACTATAAAAGCAATCCAAAGAATGATGTAACAATGAATTTTCAATAATCTGTTAATTTTCTAATATTTTTCTTATAACTTCAGAAATTCTGTTTGTATGATTTAAAGTTACTTTATAAAAATTTGCTAACATATGCCTACAGCTGAATATATATAGACAGGAACATTTAAAATAATTATTAAAACAGCATTAACAATCATGTGATTATAGTGATACTATTTGCAAGATCATTATTTGCATAAATTGAATTTCTATCAAAACCATTATTTCTGTAGACTTAGAAAATTTTACTTGAGAGACGAAATTCTGCTTAGAAAGATATATTACAATAAAAATAAGAAAATGCAGTACAGTTTTCTTTGTAGAAATTTGTTAATTCTGTTATTCTCTTTAATTATGTGAGAATGAAAAAAAATCTTAATACAAAATCAGTATCCAAATGAAGGTAAAACAAAAAATATGCAATATTTCTGTTTAATATTAAAATTAACTATAAAATTGCTAACTATTGTACAGTTATTTTGTACAATTTACAAAAAAAAATTATTTGTACAATAAAACAACATAGCCAAACAGTCTAAAAATATTACTTTCAATTCTTAAACTGAACTTCATCACAGTTATTAACCCATCTACATCTGAAAATATCTGGAAGATACAAATATGTAACATAAAAAAATTTAATGAACTACAGCTTGAGTAGTAAGCACATTTTCTTTACCAAAATCTGGATAACTATTGTTAGCTAAAGAATTAACAGTACGAAGGCTATTTTGAGAAGTTGTGATGTTAATACGATCTTCACTGTGATAAAATTCTCTGCTCTGAATAGTCAGATCATCAGTTATAAAATGTATCTGAAAAAAAGAAGAAAAGAATTTAGTTATAAAAAATTAAGGCACAAAAGTCAATTTCTGCTTAGGTATGTTTCACAGAGATATAATTAGAATTACCAAATTTAGCCCTTACAATATTGTAGAGATTTGGAATGAGCTATTTTTTTTTTTTTTTTTTTTGAAATTTCAATAAAAAATAAAGTTAAATTTTGGCATTATCCTGCAATAACTTCTAAAAATATTTTGTTAAAATTACTTTACACTCTTCAAAAATGAAAATTATTTTATAAATTATACCAATTTGCTGAAATACAATTTATTGTGGAATTTGATAAATTGTTAAAAATATTTCTAAATATAATTTGTAACAATACTTTTCAAAATTAAAATGATAATTGAGCCATTCCCTGTTTCCTTAAGTCTTTAAATCTTATGCATCCATTTCCTCCTTTTATTTTCTTTTGTTAAAAAATGATTTCAACATACTGATTTAAAATACATTTCAGTGAAGAGGAATTTACAACTAATTATTAACAAATTTTTAAATATAATTTTGTTATTAATAAAATGCAATTCATTTTCATTATGTCAAGTTTTTTTTGTTTTTCCCTATAATTTATCAAAGTTTAAAAATAATTTTTCTCATAAAGTACGAATTTTTTAAAAAGAATTTTTAAATCTGTTTATCATCCATAGTTTGGTTGGATTTTCTAAAAACTAATTAATCTCATCAAAGTATGGGTTGAAAATTATTCAATTATGGATATGACATGGGCTATTTAACTAAGGACATGGTCTATCTTTTCCTCATACTGCAAGACTATCTAGTCTTGCAGTAGTCTAGTCTCTATTACATTATTCATTTATATATAACAGTTTTGGATATATACATTAAAGTTAATAAAATAAAATGTAATTTAAATTGGATAGATGCTTAACAAAAGACGATTTTTTTTATTTTTATTTATTTGCATCTTTTTATTTGCTTCTTGATCCTTTGTAGAGTTAATTTCTTTGGCTTAACAAATTTTAAAGTTAGCTGCCATAGTGATTTTATATTATTAATCGAATTGGGGAGCCAATTGATAAATAAAGGTTGCTAGTAATACTTATAAATAATTTATTTTTTGCACAGTTTTGATTACATTTTTTTAATAACATTAAATAGTGCATCTTAAAAGTATATGGGGAGGCGATTTTTTCAATAACAGTTTGAAAACAGAAGCAATAATCCCAAATAAAATAATAAACATATGAAATCATAACATAAGTTTATTGCAGCAAAGTAATTACATTATAAATTTTTTTTAAAAAAAATAAGCTCTTCAAAAAATATTTAGACTTTTTGAAGATTTTATATTTTAATTGAAATTTTGTATCTATTCCTTTGAATTATCTTGAAATTCCGATCAGGCATGTTTTGACCTAGAGTTTGGAGAAAGTGTGGCTGAAAGAGAACCAACTCTGCTCTACTTAGTGCTTTAATTCCGGAATAGTCAAAAACTGATGACCGTGGGCATAGATATTTCATTCAAGTACTTCCCACAAGTGTTTGAAGATATTCAGGTCTGGGCTGATGACTGGTCAGTCTATAAAAGTCGATTCTATGTAAAACAATCTGTTGTTGAGTGGAAGGTGTGAATTAATGCATTGTCCTGCTGGAATTTCCAGTTTCCCCTCCTACGATGTTCCAAATTGGAAGTAGATTACTGTTGAGGACATTTTGATAATCCTCAGAGCATTGTCGATCATTAAGACAATCAATATCTGCTGCTCCATTGAAATAGAATGCGCTCCACATCATGAGAGAACTTTCTCCTTGTTGTTGAACCAAAGAACTTGCAATGTTCTAGTCGTAGATAATGCCAATAGTACATTTAGCCTTCAGAGTCATCTAAATTGAATTTTCTTCATCACTGAAGAAAACATTTAATCATTCATTTAACTATCCATCCATCCAGTGCCTGTATTTTTTTGACCAAAGAATGCATCCTTTGCATGATGCAATTTCGGCATAGGGTGTCCAACGTATTCTGCAATATTTATGAATTTGCTTGCATGCATGCGGCAGTGAACAGTAGATCTTAAAATAGAAAATGCTAAAATTCTTGTAATTCCACAAACAGACTCCTTTTGCTTTGAAACTGCTCGCAAAAACTCTATGTCATGACACCGAGATGTTTATCTTGGTTGACCTGAACACTTTTTTGGAATCGCATTGCAACCCTTTAATAAAATTTCATTAATTATAGATACACTTCATCTGCTACACTTAATTTCTTTAGAATTATGAGAAACTTTAAGATTTTTGAACTTTAAAGCACCAAATTTTAGCTATAACAACAGCGGAGAATTGAACATTGCGAGGCATTTCTCAGCTACTCGAGAATTGAAGAACAAGACATAATTTTATATCTCAATGTTGTTACATCACATGCACAGAATGCAGAATACGCAAATTATTTGATACATTGGAAATATTTCGATTGGCGATTCTTTTCATTGTCCATATATTTTTGTGACAGCTTGTTTTGAATTTTATTTTTTTACAAACAATCTGTGATATAAATATAATATTTCTGTATTATAATAAACTTATGTTATGATTCCATATACTAATTATATTTTGTGATTATTGCTTTGTTGTTTTATTTGTTATTTAAAAAAATCATCTGTTCATATACTTTTGAGACAAATTGTAAAACTTAATGCATTACAAAAATATTTGTGGAAATTTAAGAAATAAGAATATGTAACAGTTACTGTGTTTACAATTCATCTTTAAATTCTCTCAGTTAAAAAATAGTAGTTATTAGTTGAGCAGCAGAACTTACTTTAGGGGAGGATATAGATATATTTTGCATTTCTCGGGCATAAGTGAGAATGAAGAAATCGAAAGCCATAACAAGTATCCACTCAGCACCAGTACTAATAACATGAGCAGTAAATCCCTACAAAATAAAACAGAAAGAAGAATACATAAATCAATGATAGCAGATAAAACAAATAAAGTATAGACTTTCTGCAGCTATTTATTTATGCACAATATTTAAACATATACATGCTAATAAAACTGTTTCAAAACATTTATGATTTTTATTTGAAAAGTAAATATATTCAATACTCTAAGACATCCAATATTCTATATAGCACTATTTAAGAACAACTTTATTCAAAATTTAGAAATACAAAATATACAGTTCAAAATATAATCTGTAACATATCAAAGTAAAGATATATTCAACATCAAAATATGTTTTGATGTTGTAGTTTTTTTTAAATAGACTTTTTAAAGGAAAAATTTTCAAAAGTTTAGAAAATATTCATATTTTTAAATCAATGTATTAAAAAATTCAAAAATAGTTTAAATTAAAAGATATTTTTTTACTGAAAAGAGAAAAAGCCTTCTGTTAAGATTTTTCATTTGTATTCTACTGATGAAACAAAGAAGCACATTACAAATTCACACTACTGACAAATATCATTAAGTCAAAACATAAATCATAAGATGGGGATAAAATTTTGTTCTTCAAAACAGTTTATAAAATAATAAATATAAAAAACTTGACAGAAATTTCTAAAATAATGAATATAAAAACTTATCCGAATGCTCAAAACTGGAAGCTAGGGCAAGCAAAAACTGTGGACCCCTTTTTCAAAAAAAAAAAAAAAAAAAAATTAAATATGCAATTTGCATAATCCCTACACCATAATTCTTTTTTAAAAAAAACTATAATTTACTTGCCAAATTAGTATTAATTTCTTAATGTTACTGAACTTTAATTTAATTATTGAACTTATTTAATTCTTGGCACTCTGATAACAATAATTGCAAAAAAAAAAAAAATAATAATAATAATAATAATAATAAAATAACCAAGAATTAAATAGAATATTACAAGCACAAACTAGTGCTCAAAAAAGAATTTAGTATTGGAACTACATTTTGATGCATTAATGAAGTGAAAATGTCCGGAATAGTTTGCAGCTAATTAAAATTAAGATTTAGGCTTTTACATTTAACTATCAATACAAGTTAAGCAAAATGATTTTTCTTTTAAAATCTGAGACAATTCAGATTATTCATCATTTGGACTAAGCATGAAATTAATTTGAATTACAATTATTTCATTTTTCATACTTAAATATAAAAAATATATTTAAGATATATTACAAATGAATAACAAATTAATTATTGCAGATGCTTTTATACTGAAACCAAGCAAAGTTACCGTTTTGTAAAATGCATTTATACGTATCTAGAAAATAAAAAAGTTATAAATAACATCCAACTCATTGAATAATTTTAAAATACATCGTATGCCAAACATGATCACAAAATATAAATGATTATATACTTTTAATGATATAAATAGGAATAAAACTGACATTCATAAGCTGTAAAAAATCTAAAAGGGTGAAATTTTTGGAGAAAATATATATATCTGATTTATATAAAAATTTAAGCCATTGACATATGATTCAAGATGTTATCATAATAACTGCATTTATTTGATGATTAAAAATTAAATTTTTAATCTAGTTTTATTCATACTTCTGAATAACAAATTTATAGCTACATATATTTTTATCCCCCCCCCCCTCCAAAGAATTGAGTTTTTTTATGGAATGAATAGATAAAAATATCTATGTCTCTAGCAGTTGTAAAAACCCTCTTCAATAGTTCATGTTTTCTTAAAAACTGCCATTTAACACTAAATAAAATTACTTGACGCTTAAAATTATACAGAGAGAAAAAGAAGACATTTGTATGCTATAAAATCACATAGCCCCCTTTTCATTGCTTAAGAGTAAAGTGGAATATTTGATTAAATCCTTAAAGTTATCTGCTATATAACAATACAAGAAAAACAAATGTTTTAGAAACTCAATGAATCAATATAGTTTGAATTTGAAGAATGGAAACTGCTGCTCTAAATCATATATAAAAGTTTATTAAAATTACATTCTAAATGTATATCATTGTAAAGGTAATTTTTTGGAATTTTAAGAAGAAATATAAATTATTTTTGTGCAATAATATTTTTCGAAGTTATCACGAAACTCTTTGAAACTACAATAATCTTTTAATAATTTAAAAAAAATTCTATTTAAAGGTTCAAAATGTGCAAACACATATCTGAAGTATTTTTGCGCTAATAATTTTAACTCAAATGCTCTAGCCTGTAATGCATCAGCAAGCAGCAAGACAAAAGGTAAAACAATCCCTTTTAATTTTGTAACGAAACTTGTTCTAACTTGAAGCGAACTGAATGGCTCAGTGGTAGAATGCTATGAAATGAAAGCGACAGTTCACAAGTTCGTATCTGACTGCAGGCAAGTTGTCTAAAAATTTTGTCATTGATTTACTTTCTGTCGTTTCTCGTTTGTTCTAGAATGGTCTTATAATTTCTGTATCTTTCTAAATATGGAAGATTTGTGTCATTTCGTCTTGTGGATAAAAACAGATGCTAGTTACTTGAATAAAGTCTCGAGTTGAGATTAGCGAGTGTTATCTTTGACTTTAGTTAAAACACACGGTTCATCTACGCTAACTTCATCTAAGCGACAGTTAGGGGGAGGAGCGAGGTACGATAACAAAAACGACGAACGAGCTAAGCAGAAGTCGACGATTGGAAGGATAACCTTCCGAGTTTGGTCTCTTGCCTAATCCAACCAGAAGTTGTCCGATGAAAATGTCCGATAAAAAAGAAAGGGAAACAACGCTACATATTGGTACCAGCTCAGCTCCAACTGCTACAAAACCTTTTTTAACGTTTCCAGAGATGCCCATGAAGATGCGAGCATGTGGCAGAAGGATTTTCAAAAAATCGCCATCTCTAACCGTTGGGATGATCAAATGTGCCCTGCTAATGTTATTTTCTATCCGGCCGGAACTGCTTGACAGTGATTCGACAACAATGAGCGCTCTTTCACTGATTGGATTACGTTCAAGAATTCCTTGAACAATATGTTTTGCAGAACAGATGACATACGATGCCAAGTTGAGAGAGTTTTAAGTACTCCTTATCAGCAAATTGGTGAGGCATCTGAATCCTACATCCAAGATATACTCTCGTTATGCCGTAAAATGAATCTAGAAATGATGGGAGATGAAAAAGTTGCCCATCTCATGAAGGGCATAGCAGAGGTCTTGTATCAGATTCTTTTAGTTCAAAATTTTAAGACAATCGACGAATTGGTGAAAAGATGCCATGAAATTGAAAGTCTTCGCCAAAGAAATATTTCCCGAACACGATTTCAGAGGCTGCATAATGTTTCTGCAGACTTTGGCGACATAAAATCCATAATTCGTGAAATTGTAAGGGAACAACTTCAGAAGTTCTTACTTGAAATACAACACTCAGAGGCGGCGGCAGACATTTGCCGATGGGGAGGCAAGACAAATCCGACAGGGGGGCAAGCACAATATCTCTAATTTAGCTTCAAAATAACTCATAATAATTAATTTTACATTCAATTAAAGAAAATAAAGTATTATTTAGCTTCTTCTTTATTCAGATACTGACCGTTTCTTTCACTGTTAAAAATTTGCAAAGATATTTGTAAAAAAAATGTTGTTCTTAGTTTCTTTTACTGACTGTCAAAATAACGCTAATATTTGAGCCTATTTTTTTTTGAGACTCTTCAGATTTGATTGAATTAAGATCTAATTTTAGAAAAAAAAAATATGATTAAATTTTTTTCTAGATTGTAGAATATAGATAGAAACATAAATTGCGCCAGCATGGAATGGCATTCTAAATGAACAAATGCATGTTCTTATCGTGGAATCTATATAAAATGAATGTTGAAAGAAAAAGTTTTATAAAAGAAATTTTTTTAGAAATCTGGAATAATAAATAAAAAATATTCGATGTTTTCTACAAAAATCGATTTTTCAGCGTAGTTCCCTATCTGAAATATTTGTAAAGTAAGGATTGCAACAACGAGCAGAGGTGTTTCGAATCCGAGAAGAAAAAGTGCGCGTGCTCAGTAAAAATTTACTATATTCACGAACAATATAGAATGCTGAAAAGATACAATGTTATTGTTTCTTAAGAAGGTTGGAGAAAATATTTTCTAACTTTATGAATAAACTTACTATTTTATGCAAGATATGAAAAATATTCTTATGAAGGAAATTTTAGAGATTTAAAATAACAATAACTGTCCGAAATAAGATCTGCCATCTTATTAGGAAGTTGAGCAAGTTCGTATGTCAAAGAGTTAATGTGTTATTTATGAATATTCTAAAAATAACTATTAAAATCATCTTTTTATCAAGACATCTTTATTCAAAGTCTATTAAAAATTTAGAAGCATCTGAAATTATACAGTTTTTGCCGCGAATAGTTATTGAAAGAAAATAATAATATATAAACGACTGAACTTCCCGATCACATAGCCATAATATTGAATGGAGAGTCTGAAAATAGGTTGTAATTTATTAATTTAACAAATTGCATACTTGGGTAAAACTCTTTTAGTGTAGCTAAAAAGCTATCAAACCACAAAAATTTATTTATTTTTGTAGGCAACTGCTGTCAGCAATATTTTTTTAGTGTAATAATTGTAGCCTGATAAATTAGATTGCAAAAGAAAACTGATATTTTATTGTTAAATATATTTAATTTACAATTATAGAATTTACTTACTTCAGTGATTTATAATGAATTCACATAATGTGGCTACAGCAAAATAACTCTTTTTAGCATGCATATTCACAAGAGTGTCCAAAGAAAAGAGTGTTTTATTAAATTTAGTATAACCATTAACTCGATTTTAATCAGACAATTCTCGTAGTGAAATGAATAAAATAAATTTATCAATTCGTTACTGAGGAAGTAATAATTATATAAATAAGATGACGATAAATTTTAGAACTTGAATTCGAATGATGAATTATGGAAAACAACTCAATCGTCTTATTCATGAAAAATATAAAAGCATCAATTTCTCTAATAATTCCACTGGAGGTAATAGGACGGGAACATTTTTTTCCCCATAATCTATGAAAAAATCTTATCCGAAGGACAAAGATTAGTCAGGAAAAATGTGACGTCTTATTCATTGGACAGCTTATTGATTATTCTACTAAATTTAGTATAAATTAAATGCTGAATGAACATTATGACATTTAAATAAAAGGACTGAGAATTTGAACTCGTCGACAACCATTCACATTGAATTTTTAGTCGACCGATCAAAATTTTTGACAAAATGGGACATATGTCTTATTCACATGTCGTCTTGTTGGTTATATTGACAAAAGAAATGCAAATTAAAAGCTTGATGAACGACATTTGAATCAAATGTCTGAAAATCTGTGGATAGAGTCTTTGACATTCATCACATTCAGTTCAAAGTCGTTTGCCTAAAAGTTGCCGGCAGAATGCGATATCTTATTCACTTGTCTGATATATTGCCAAATCTAGTGTAAATTATAAGCTAAATGAACGACATTTCAATCAAATATCTGAAAATCTGTAGATTTAATGTCTTTGGTATTCACCGCATTGAATTCATAGTTGGCCGATCAAAAATTGCCAGTAAAATGAGAATATCACCTTGTCGATATCTTATTCACTTGTTACCTTGTCGGTTATATTACCAAAAGTAATACAAATTATAAGCTTAATGAACGACATTTGAATCAGATGTCTAAAAATCTGCGAACTTAACACCTTTGACATCCATTGCATTCAGTTCTTAGTTCGGTCTATCAAAAATTATCCGCAAAATACGGAATATTATTGGCCTACCGCCCTATTGATTATTTTGCTGAATATAGTCAAATTACTTTAACCGTTACTTGGGATACTTCGACTGTTTACAATATATTAACTAAGATAGATTTTAAATAATCATATTCGATAATGCGCTACTCTCTACAACCGTCCTAAAATGGTGAACACTTTTGTCGACGAAACTCTCAATCTCTCGCCGACGTTGGGGGGGGGGGGGGGTCAAGAGGCTGCCGACAGGGGGGCAATTGCCCCCTTGCCCCCTCCTGCTACCGCCGCCTCTGACAACACTACCCAAATTAATGAACTTGAATCCCCACATGACATTGCACCGGTAGTTAGAGGTTATGGAGGTTCTGACACCCCTTACTGTTCCAAGACTACTAAACACTATTCCTCGACGCAACACCACTTCTCGATGTTCAATTCGTCATCTAGACGTGAAGCAAGGAACAGCGCCGATCCAGTACGTAAAACGGACCTGTGGAGAACTGATAATAATGTGCCCTTCTGCTACCACTGAGGATGACCAGGACATGTTTTGAGGTATTGAAGGGAAAGAAAACAAACATTCGCTGATGCAAGAATCGCACGAATATTCAATCCCCGACGAGATATAAATACAGAATCTCAACCACCGACAATCCCAATCACCTTTACGACGATCCAATGAGGAAAACTAATTCGGGCGACCTCTGCAGGAGGTGAGGCCGCAATTTAAGAAAATGCTCCAATGTACATAACGAATAATTTAAAAAGAAACATCACCCATACCAGAGTAAATGGACAATATGTAAAAGCCCTCATCGATTCAAGTGCTGATTACTCCACACGTCCACAAAATAAGCATCTTATTGACCTACCACCCTATCGATTATTTTGCCAAATGTAGTGAAACCGCTTTAACCGTTACTTAAATATTTCGACTGTTTACAATATATTAACTATAAGGTGACTTTTAAATTATCATATTTAATAATATGCAGCTTTCCACAAGTATCCTGAAGTGAAGATTTTTCCTGGTGAAACTCTCAATGACTTGCCGATGGGGGGGGGAGTGGTTTGGCAATAACTTTCCTTGGCCCCTTGCTTGGTTTGGGTGATCTCTGAATACCTTAGAAAAAACTGCATAGTTTCTAGATGATTATAAGAAATCCTTATAAGTTCTGTTACAGCTTCGGGCTCGAATCTCTCCTTTGCTTTGGGCTATACATCAAGAATGATCACGCTCCTTAAAATGGTGGTTTGCTGCTGTGATACAAGAAGTCTTCAGTCGTTCTCTGGATAGAGACTGTTTCACTCTCTTGCAAACACATGTATGCTTATCAAACGTGCATCTAAATTTTTTATATATTCCTTCGGCGAGAAAAGTGTATCAATCGGTCATCCAGAGGAGCTATCATAGGACAATTGCAGCATTTGACCAAAATGCATCTCTGATGGAGTACATCCAGTCACTTCATGTGCAGCGCTCCGATAAGTCAGCAGGCAAATGTGTTCCCAGTTAGTCTCATTCTTTGAAAGAGATAACGAAAGATGACTTAAAAGGGTTCGAATAAATCTCCCGACCATGTCATTGGATTCAGGATGTAATACAAGTCTCCAGATTTCGCAAAAGTTTGCAAATCTCAGAAAAGAGTGAGAAATAAAAATGCATGCTCTGATCCTACAGTAATATAAAAAACATGCCATAACGCGAACGTGTTCTTGAGCAAAAGTTGAAGAATTACTTCCAGCTACTTGGTAAAATAGTCCATTGGTAAAATAGTACTAGAACATATTGACTGACCCTTGAAGTTATTCGAAAAGGTCTTAAAGTATCTACAGCCATTCTCTTGAATGGTGCATACACATTATAATACCGAAAAACATTTTTCGTTTAAATTTTGGTCCTTTTCGAGATCCGCATGGCATTCGCTGCAATATTTTTTAACGTCGGTGAGAAGTCGATCTCAGTAAAATTGCTTTCTTTCAAGTTTCACTCATTGTTTTCAGAACTCCAAAATGCTTTCCGCTTGCGCTGTCAGAAGTGAGCTGCAGAATTTACAGAATTCCGTTCCATAGAAGAATTACTTATAAATAATAACAGTTTCCGCTATCACTTTCCCACTTATGATATAAAATACCATTTAAGACGTAAAAGTCGCAAAGAGCCCAATATAAATTTAAATATTTCGCTGCTTAGCGCATGCACAAAAACGCGAATGGCTTCTATTTCAGATAAGTCAAAAAATGACTGATTTTCATTGGTTGAATAATTTGTTTCATTTCACTTACGAAAAAAGTTCCCCGAAATGACAGTTCGGATAAGAATCCTCAAAAGTAATAAAATTTCAGTTCAAGAATAAATTTCCATAATTCTTCCCGCTCTCCGCATCGTTGGAAGGTATGCATAACAATTACAAATATGACACTTTAAAAAGCTCGTAATACTCAAACATGAAATTCAAAAATAAAATTTTTTTAAACATAAAATGACTTTTGAAGCTTTTCAAACATTGCATTCACACATTTCTATAAGATAAAGCATTACTCACCCCATCTTCTTCATGCCATTTTGTGCCATCTTTTCCGTGAAAGTTATAATGAGCTATGATGCCAGCAACGAGGGCTTCATAGCATTAAGGAAGAAGGTTTACAATATACAAATTAACAACATTTTTTGGAAAGTGATTATAAGGGACAATCAAATGATAACGAGCATGGCAAGGAAATTGGTAATATAAATAGGTTTATACATATAAGCGAACCGCTACTTTATTTGCTTGTGCTTGAATTGAGCGCTTGTGCGCGTCTGATATCATACGGAGGCCGGCAAAGAGGAACTGCGTGCTAAGTGCGGAAGGAGTTTCAAGAAGTGAAACTCATGCCCGAATGTCTGCTATGCATGAAGAACAGAGTATGTTGCGTGCGCTTGAGTGAAATAAACGGTATCGAACAAAATGCTGATATCGCTGCAACACCTTCAAACGATATTATGATGAAGAATATCGTTTTCTGTCACGTATTGTTGTGAGAGATGAAACATGGTGTTATTATTATGAATCGAAGAGGAAGCGCCAGAGCTAACAATGTAAGCATATGGATTCAAATCCAAAGCCATGCACACTAGCTCCAGGATCATTGCGATCATCTTTCACTTTGATTGCAAGTGTCCGCTGATAATTGATTTTTTGGAACAGACCCCGCAATTAATGCACAGCGGTTCATGGAAACTTTGCAAAAATTGAAACTCGCTATGAATTCAAACGCCAGGGATTTGATGGACGGCATCATTTTGTTGCAGGATAATGTTAACCTACATGTTGCCAATGATATTAATACTGCAATTCAGAAATAAGGCGGGGAGCCCTTACTCATCCTTCATACAGTCCAGATTTCTTCCCATGTGATTTCGATAATTTTTGTAGTTCCGAAGAAAGACATTCGTGGACGTAGTTTTGCTTTGAACAAAGAGAGCACGCCTAGGCTATAAACCTGACTCCGTGAGCGATCGCAAATATTTTTCTATGAAGGTAATGATCATCTTTTTTCACAATAAGATGTTTGTTTTAACAGTTATGCCGATTATTTTTGAACTAATGTACTTATATATATATTTTTTTTCCCATTCTGGCTCGTTTTCATTTGACTGCCGCTTATAGAATTAAATTTATTCTTGAAACAAGCCCAGTATATATATAAACATTTATACTTTTTAAAAAACTAATTGTAATTGTAATCTTTTATAATAATATTGCATTAACTACAAAGCAGTCGCATAATGAATGCATTTAAAAAAAAAAAAGAATATTATTGAATTGAATTTCTCAGGTACAAGTGTTAATAGATGATATAACGTTTTAAATTATGATAAGCACAGAATTTGTTGATTGTTAAAATTGCATTTTATTGAATAAAATACACTGATGTTTTTATTTAATGAATTAGGAACAAATTGAAAAACTTTTGTGCACAAAATGTTTATACAAACTTTAAAAATTTTGTTACTATCAATTTATTTCAACACGTAAGACATTTTTCACTACATTTAAACAGGAAAAAATTTTATGCACAAATTAATTGCTATTAATAAATTATACAATCAGGATTCGGAGTTTCAGGAAGATTTATTTGGTTTTTTGGTCTTTTTATCTTTTTATCTCTAAATCTGGTGAGTTACAATTTGTTATACGTAGATAAAATAGGTAACGGCCTTCAAAGTCTTGCAATTTTTTTTTTTTTTTTTTTGCAGCAATAATAGAGTAATTTAATTTTGAAAATTTATTGAATTTATGAAGGCCACGCATTTGAATTTATTGAAAATAAAATCAAGTATTAATATAATTTTGGAAAATTACTGTAACAATATTTTAAATAATTTTATTTATATTGTTACAAACCTGTAATTTTGCTTCCCGGCATGAATAGTGTCATCATGGGAAAAACCGTCGTACGATCTGTCCTTAACGTGCTGAGCGGGTGCGACGTCAATGACCTCAGAGCTTGGCAACCATTTGGCGACAAAATGGATAATGCTGGAAAGTTCGAGAACTTTCACGATCCATCCTCTTAGAACTGAGATACACCCAGATACGCCCTCATTGGTCTAGAAGTTTCTAGCTCCGCCTCCCGAAAATTATAAAAGGCCGGCAATCTCAAGCTGCAGTGAAGTCGTGTGAGTGAGTAGTCGGAGTCGCCGACAAGTAACGAGTCTTCTAGAGGATAGCGAAGCAACGGCGAATTACCAGCATTGTGTGGAGCGAGTACTGAACTGCTGTGTGTCGAATTCTGTTGTGTACTATGTAAGAAGCGTCGTATCTTTTGTGTAGTAGCCAGTTGTAAGAAGTTGTGAGTCGGCAGCTAAAGCGAGAAGTTCAGCCGTTGGAGAGATGGTAAACCGAAGCTCCCAGGATCACCTCTCCTGCTTGATTCTGTCTAGCCGCTTCATGTGCTGTGGACGATTACTACCTGTGGGCTACTGTCGTCTGTTGTGTGCTGTCCTGTGTTCGTCTCGGCTGTAAATATTTTTCGTCTGTGTATTCGTCTTCTTTGTGTTCGTCTCTTCGTGTAAATAAACGTCGTTGTTTTCCTACTGAGGCCTGCTTATTGTGTGTTCTCTTCACCATACACCCATTATCAAAGCGAACCCGTCAATAAGAAAATCCGTAACAATATATATATATATATATATATATATATATATATATATATATATATATATATATATATATATATATATATATATATATATATATATATATATTACAATCAAACGGAATTTGGATTATATTAAAAAGTTTTGTCATTTTTTTTCAATATATTGTATAAAATTAGTTTTAAATTTTAATTCCACATTTTTTTATATGCGATTTAAAGCAAATCCTTTCTTAGTGAACCAAAATGTGATGTTTTACTATTCCAGTTTGCCGAAATTTATAACTTAAAACTGATTACATAAAGACTAAATAAAAATATATCTGGCTTTAGAAGTTGTAGAGGGAAAAGAGGGTACTGAGACATTTATTGACAAAGGACTCCAAGAAGACTTAATCCGGCCTTGGATATCATGACATACTAAAAACAATATTTCATTTATGTAAATATACAAAGCCAGTAAATCCAGAATAAATATATTTCCATTATCTAAACAAACATTTTCTATATTTCCCATTACAGGTTTTCTTCCATCCAGAGATCAAATTAAAAAGAAAAATGTTTTAGCATAGTGAGCTTGCTGGATTGAGTTAAAAGTAACGTTTGCCCAGAAACAGCAAGTTCCGGAGAATGGAAAGTTAAAATTTACAGGTCTCCAGGGCTCTTCATTTGCTTTCTTTCTGTAGACTTAATGTGCCTGGCCGTCTTGCATCAAGGCCATTATCAGACTTCAAAGTAGGCTATTTAATAGTTGCTATTACAATAGAATATGGGGAATTTATAGCTTCACAGTTATAAAAAAGAAATTCTATGTTTTAGGAAACTTGTCACCGATTTCTTTTCTACTGATCGGATGATACATACCTGTCACATTAGTGACCATCAAATCATTTCTTCAGCAAAGATAAGAGACACACTTCCAAAGGAGTGATACATTTTCCAGTCATGTTCGGAATATAAACAAAAAAACATATTGTCTATGACATTTTTTTACAATTGCCCATTGTCCATACATCCAATGATTGCTAACCAATGCTCAAGTCCTGACAATCAACTGGCTTATATGCATACTTTTGGAACAAATATCTTGAAAAATTTTTCAATAAAAGGCATATAGGAAAAATAAACAATTTAGCCTTTTAAAAACTAAATGATTTCAACTATATAATTTTTCTTTGACCAAAATTTTCATAACTGAAAGTTTGTTAAACTGCTATACATTTCGACTCCTAAAATATATAGCCAACGAAAAATTTTGATCTTATGTACTTCTTCATTCTTTTAAAAATGCAAAACAGATATTAGGTCACATGTAAACACTAACATTTTAAGAGATTCCATATACTAATTTAAATATTAATTAGCCAAAAAATTACAAATACTTTTTTGCATACGCAGAGAAAGTATTGCAAACTGCCAAATAATTTGAACTCAAGATTTTGATGAATCTCCACATTTGAAAGTTTCCAGAATTGGATAAACCTTTTTTTTTTTTGGGGGGGGGGGGCTACTGTGTGATCTTTTGTTATTAGTCTTTGCTCTCTTCATGTAAAAAAAATGTACTGTCTACACTCAGCCCAAGATTTTTATCAAAAAGTAACAATAGATTTGATTTGCTAATCTGAAGTCTCGCAACTGTTCGAACATTTTAATGAGTAATTCTAACATCCAAACCCCAAAAAATCTCAATTAGTTGTTGATTTTAATTCTGTGTTCACCTTAATTCACTTTAAAATAAAATCTTTTAATAATTCATAATTTAGCACAACTTTATCTGTCTGCCACTTATTTAGCTATTTTAGATGGGAAAACTCCATCAAATACAAATCACATTGTGTTGGTGACTTTAAAAAAACAAAATTTGCTGTTCAAAGAAACACAAGTAAAATCTAATATATTTTGTTTTAGAAACAGAATCATGGACTAGTTTATTGAGCTCTGATTAAAGAAAACCAATAATAGCATGTACTGAATTAGATTCATTCACTGTTCTAATTTTCGGAATCATAACCTATTAATCTAAACTTTCCTAATTCGCATAATATTTCTCTCTTTTTCCACATCAATTTTCTCCAATTCCTCAGCACTCTTTCTTTTAACTCAAAAATTCTTTATTCCTTCTCTTTTCCATCATTAATTATAAATAGTTAACATCGTAAGCAGTTCAAGACCTCATCATAACCAGCAGTTTTCAGAGATGCCTCCACATTAAACCTACAAATTTTAAACTATTATCCATAAATATATCTAAATTTATTGCTAACTCTTGGAAATTCTCTTTTTTCCTCTTCGTAAGATATGACATTTTAAAATTGTCTCAGGCATAATTGAAATATATATTTATTTATATACACATTATATAAAATAATAGTTTGAATACTTAGGTAATGATATACTCTTTCTATCTGGAAGGGGTGATTAACATTTCTTTTTACCAAAAATTCTCTAACTACCCATTCATAGTTTTCAAAATTCTATTAAGTATTCAAACTCCATCACACACAGATAATGTGTTAATAAGATCCATCTTGAAACAAATTTGAAATAAATTATAGTTTGTTATCTGAACTTGATGAAAAGTTTACATAGCAGGATATCTTATTTGAAGTTGTTCAAATCTTGTTTTGAGGCCTGAGCCAGGTACTTTATTAGAATTTACAAAATGAGCAATTTTTACTTAAAATTTACATTAAGTTTTTATTCATAATTTATATTTACATTATCTTATTGATTCTTAGATAGCTTTTCAGTCATGTTCAAACCAATTTTCCACTTATAACTTAGCAAAATATAATAAAGAGTTCCACTGCATGCATATAAGTTCATTGCACCTGTAATATACAAGACATCCAGTTCTTTTGGCTTTTCTGGTTACAAAGAATATTTTTCATTGCGATTTAATTTAGTCATATTTAGGAAATAAATACATAAAAGAACAAGACAAGGTATTAATAATCCAGACCTCAAATATTAAAAATAAAACTTTCAAAGAAAATGTAAAATAGACTACTGCAAAAAAAAAGGGGGGGGGGGGGGAGTAATGTAATTTTCTTATAATAAATTTTTAAATATTAAAATAAAAATAAACACAAAAAAATATTAAAATTTTGAATATTGAATTATTGAATTTTTCTAATAACAATACTTTGAATTATTTAAAAAAAATTCTCAAAAGGATACTAGTTACAAAAGCAGCTGTCTGGATAAGAGAGAAAAATACTCTCAATCGTGCAATGAGAACTGAATTAAGTAGAGGGCAGACATAATGCGAAATAACAGTTTGCATCCAGCTATACAATGCAGCACAGCCAAATGCCATAAGTGCCCCACACATATGAACAATTATAACTGAAGTTTCCTATAAGAAAAGGATCCAAAAATATTAAAATAGCATAAAAATAAATCAGACAGCCTGACTTGTTCTTAAATAAATTATATGTTATAGAATAAGTTAAATTTATTTAATAATAAAAATAAGAGGTTCAATCAGTTTTCTATTTTTAATACTTTATCAATTATTGAAACAGACAAGATATTAATGTACAAATTTATATTACTTAAATATCCATAACATAAAATTTATGGGTAGATCTATTGCTCTGTCCCAAGAATTTCCTCAGAACAGTGATGAAATTAGAATTTACCAATCAGGGGTTTATTCCTAAGCCAAATATGCTATTTTTGCCTTCTATATACTGAACTATGACTATACTCTAAATTTGAATAAAAGGTTCCAGATTGTTCTGCTTATTTTTTATTTTAAATGTTATATTATTCATGTTTTGTACTGATTTTACTTGAAACTTAAATTGCTTCTATAATGGGGAAAAATTAAACTATAATATGGCAAGGCAAAGCAAAGCAGAGAAATGACAAAGTAAAGCAACATTCATCTACATTACATAATCAAATAAAGGAAAACTGCTCATATGAATTCTGAGAATGTGGAACTATAAAGAGTGGAATATTTAATAACATTGTCTTAACTGCCAATTATAAAAAGAGACCAAAAAATATCGCATTTAATATAATCTAGAAACAAATTTTAAATAAAATTAATTATAATAAATAAAAGAATTTGAATCTATCCTAGAACAAAGTTGGTCAATGAAGATAATAAAAAAAATTATTATATGGGACAAATCTAGAACTTTAAAAATTCTGTTTAAAATCTGGAACTAGATCTTTAAAAATTCTGTTTTATCATGAAAATTACAGCAATTTTTCTCCAAGCAGTCAATAAAAACAAGTCTAGTTGTAAGATGAGTGTAGCAGAGAAAGCAGTAAAATATTCCCATAAGAATAATCAAATGAAGAAAATAAAGAATGAGAGCAAAAGTATTTCAATATTACAATTAAAATTAACTTTTGAAAATAATAAAAACACAGATGAATAGTTTAAAATGTTACCATATTAAAGTATTTCAGTCTAGATGTTTAAAATGTGCTATTATAGAAAACATTTGCATACAATATTTATACAGAGTTTTCCTTTTTTGTCATCCATTTCATCTACCAAAACTTTTTGTAATGAAAAATACCATTAGAAACCTTGAAGGAGACTGGAAAATATATATAACTGGGATTCCAACTCAATTAAAATCTAAAAACTGAATTTTTCAAAAAGATTTCCTTATAAGTATGTTACATCATTACTCTCTACAGCAAGTTGCCAAATATACTTTGAAACCATTCTTAGTATACTGTTTATGAAATCAATATAAAAAGATGGGGCTAAAATAACAGAATACTACCATGCTGTTTTACACACACTTTTTCATCAATCAGTAAAATATCTAGAAATATTTAAATTCAACAAAATGATTTTATTGTTTGTTAAATAATTGAAATAACAAAATTCAATGTACTGCTATCCAGAAGAGTATTTGAAAAGTCCAGAAAAACAAACAAACCCTCCATCTATTAGAGAAAGTGTTATAAGACACGAATGTAAAAATATTGATTGAAGCTATCACTACATATCACATAAGAAATATAAAATCTGCAGTAAAAAACATATATACAGGATGTTCAAAAAAATAGAACAAGCATTTATTCCCTTAAATATTTTATACTTAGTCATAGACTTTCAATTACAAAGTTTCATTAAATAATGTGGACAATTGTATGAAAACATTTTGGCTTTTTTAGAGATTGACAGAAAGAAGTTTTAAAACATTTAATTTTTATATGTCCTTCACAATACAAAATTGCCAATCGATGAAATATTTCCCTTACATTCATCAATGCACCCACTAAGTTTCACATTTCTATCTACAATGCTTGAAGATAACTGCTTATTTTTAAAATTAAAGGGTCATTGAAAATTTAGGAGCATGCACACATATTTATTTCAGATGTGCTAATTTATTCAGCACAGAAAAGCTGTCACATGTAAGTATTTGAATAGAAGTACATCATTTAATCATTAAGAGTTGAGAGAAATTTGCTAATCATGCATAATGTTGGTCTTTGATTGGCCAACAGTTGCAACTTTAACTTTATAAGGAAATTTGAGAAACTGAAAAATTAAACAAAATATCCCGGAAAGTGCTGAAATGCCAAACAAGAAAATTAAATTCATCGCTGGCGCTTGCTTATTTTTTAAAAAAAAGAATGACATATTTCAGTAAAAAAGAAAGTTTGAATGTACTTATAACATATAATGTATGTAAATAAATACTGGCTAAATGTAGAACAATACAAATGCCATTTTTTTAAAGTCCCAGCATCTTTCTAGAAAGTGCAATTACAGAATGGTTTAGGGATAACAAACTGCAGTATCCTTACAGAGAAGGAATAGGGAAGATGAGGTGTTATGCAAATGAAACAGAAACTGATATTTTGACTTATTTTTCATGGTAGTATATGAAGAGTCGATTCAAACCTTACCACTCCAAAAAAATGACAATATAGGAAATATTTCAATTTAATAATTGGCTTCCATGTAGCATTCATAAATTGTTCATAGAAACAGTTACATGACCAATTATACCATTGACATCTAAAATTTTATAATTGGGCCCTATATCAGGTAAAATCAAATCCTTATTTTTTTTAGAAGTATAATTTGGATAGACAAAAATTGCTGTAATTATCAGTGGCAATTTTCTATAAGTGTATGGTGTGGCATTTTTAGAAGCATGTTGATTAGTCGTATTTTAAACAATAATGTACTAAATGGTTACAAATATATTCAGTTAGTTTTGATAGAGATTATGTTGGAACTAAGGGATGAATTGCCTTTAGCATTATGAGCTCTGTAAATATTTTTTAAGAAATTCAAAACATCTTTTTTGTCTTGTAATAGATGAACTGAATCGTACACACACAAATATTGTAAAAAGAATGCAGGCTTATATATATGTTGAATAATGTATTACCCATTTCCTGATTTTGTCCTTTTAATAATTCTTTGAAATATATGTATTATTCTTGAAAATTTCAGCGAAAAACTTGCTCAAACATCAATTAGAGGTATGGAAAAATGGTCTAGGTAAATAAATTTGCCTTTTAATGTCTTTGAAAATTTCACTCATTTAAGCACGGAATGTTGCATCCTTATAAATAAGTGTTAGAAAAACAGTTTATTTGATGACACTTTTTTGACACATACATTTGTTATACATACGTTTTTTTATACATTTGAGTACCTTATTTTGACAAAACTGCAATTGGACATATATGTTTGATTACTGTAGTTAAGGAAACAAATACTTGTTCCTCTTTGGGGTGGAAGCCTGTATATATATATATATATATATATATATATATATATATATATATATATATACACATTACCAAGGCATTTACAATTAGGAAAAAGACTCATTTTATTAGCACACTGAAGCATTTCAAAAATCATTAAGGAAAGAAGGATGAGAAGGATTGCTCAAGATTTACATACAGTAAATCTTGTTAAATATTTAAATTATTATCTTGTTAATAATTTAATTATTATAAGTTAAATAATTTAAGCTTAAAACTGCTCAAAGTTTAAAGAATCTTTTATATACTTAAAAATTACTACTCTGAATTCTAGAGAAATATTTTACTGAAAATTATATGCCTATGGTGACCAATTGGTTTACCAAGATAAATGTTTTCTAAAATTTTCAATTCAACGTTTTATGTAACTTAAGTCTTTTAATGGATTCTTCAACAAAATATGCTAAACTTCGAATTTTGAGTCATATAATAATATTATAAAGCCTAATGCCATTCTATTCATTGTATCTATTCAATTTTACGACAGGTCCCACAAGGTTGAAGGGGAAGTGATTAAACTTCAATTAAAACAAATTTTGCTCAAAGACTCTATTTTTTGCTTTTAAAAATATGAGTATATAAAACAAAATTGTTCAGCATTGAAGTCTCATGTGCACTACATAATATTTTATATAAATTATGTCATATCTTAAAGGTTATTCAATAAAAAAGTTGTCTAATTCATCATAAAATTCAGTTTTTAGTTTTACTTTTAAAAGTATTTAAATAATGTAAATAATAATACTTCATTCTGCTTTAATCAATAAATGCCTTTCTGAAAAAATAATGGTCTAAATTTTATACAGTCTCTTTTTTTCCTAAGGAATCAATCATTCAAATATTTTTGACACTACAACTTAAAAAAAGAAAAAATTCTATCATCTGTAATCAAATCGAGTTATAAATTTTTGAATATCATTAAATAAATATCACTCACAACAGAGTGGAATTTTCTTTTTATTTAAAATGTTAGTGCCTTAAGAAAATTTCACTTAATATGGTTCATAGGACTAACAGTATATATAAAAATTTGTTCATTAGAATATTTATTGACTCAAATAGCATTCTTTACTTTATTTAGATAATTTTTCCTACTAGGTGAACATGCCTAATACTAACTCTTTAGAAATTAGGTGTTGGGACTGATTAGAATGGATGCCCTGCATATATATAAACATATTTGAGCAGTTACGTGAATGAATAGAAGAAACTTTTGAATTTTTATCATTGATTTATTCCATCCTGGGAGGCATAATTTATGTACAAGAATAAGTGATAAGAAATACATCAGTCTACATTGCAACACAAGAGCAAAAGAGACTGAAATTTTGCCTTCAGTGATTTTATAAAGAGATTTTTATAAGGATTTCTTTGACATGTGTAGATTTAGGATAGGGAAATTCAGGTATCTTCAAAAGAATGAGCTAAATATTAGGAATTTTTATTCCTTCACTTGGAGCATGGGAAAATGCTGAAGTTTGCAGTTTTATAGAGTGTATGTTAAAAGTAATTAAATAAAAAGTGGAACTGGATCAGGATCTAAGAGACCATATTAGAATGAAGTTTAATATGGGTTAAATTAAGATAAAATTTAGGAAATTAATTGATTTAAATTAGATTAAGAGATATCATTACATAATGCACACACACACACACACACACACACACACACACACACACACACACACACACACACACACACACACACACACACACACACACACACACACACAACCATGTTCGCCTTACCATTGATGAAATATTGAATTAATACTATAATGTTAAAAGTTCACAGAAACCTTTTTCTTGCAGTTACCTTTTTAAGAAATATCAAGTTTACATTTATTACACTTTTTTTTTTCAGACATGAGCTGAAATTATACTTTTCTGAGTTTAGTTTGTAGTAAGAGTTAACTTATATCTTTCAATTTGAGCTTTTGTTCATATAATGTCAACAAGTTGATAAAAGCTAATTTCTTCAAGTAAACATAACATGTTTGTGAAAGTTAAAATTTATTTTGAGTGAAATAAATTGTTTGGGAAATAAGTTAAATACATTTTTTTTAACTGATTAAAAATAGAAACTTTTTTATATGTTTAAAAAATTGATGACTAGAATGATATATTTTATGATATATAATTTTAAGATAGTATAAAAATCATTTTTATACTATAATATTTTTGGATGTTCTCATGAAAAAATATTAAATAAGTTTAATATATTTCTTTTTAAACTGATTAAAAATAGAAACTTTTTTATATGTTTTAAAAATTGATATCATTAGAATGATATATATATATTTTAATTTTAAGATAATATAAATTTTTTTTTACACTATAATATTTTTGGCTATTCTTATTAAAAAATATTAAAATTGTGCTAACTTTTTAATTAAAATTTCAGCAAAAAAAAAAAAAAAAAAAATGTCCCAAAGTGTACATTCCGACTTTCTAAAGTATATCCTCCAGGCCAAGTTAGGTAGCTCTAGGTCAAATGGTCTGGCCTGTAGAATATGCACGCACGCACACACACACACACACACACAAATATTTATTACAACTAAACTCTATATTAAGTTTTGAATATTTTGAAAATTATTTATACAATAATTTAACAATAAGCTTGACACATTTTTTTTTATAATATTAACATTACAATTTATAGTTACCAGAAAAAAAAATTCTTGCTGCAATACAAAAAGGATGAGCCTCAAAATTTAATGCACAACTCACTTAAAAAGGAAATAAATAATTATCATATTATATTGAAATTTAATGTAATATTATACGATCAATTATAATTTTTAATTGTAAATTGTATATAATTATAACATATATAGCATATTATACTCAATTTTCAATTTTTTTTCTCAATGCAAAGTACCTTAGTAATTTTTTAACCAATATAATTTATTAAAAGTTTTAATAACTATTAAAAATAATGCTAGCACTATTTTTACTGTTTTATTTAATAATTTAAATCTTAATTATAACTTTCCTACTCCCAAACACCTACCTGAAAATTAGCTGTAATATTTACACCAAAACAACCAAGCCATCCAACAAAAACTGCCCATCGATTAAGCTTTAAAACTATGGTGAATTCTGATGATAAATGATCCCTATAATGCTGCTCTACATGTTTGTATTGCACATACATAAATATAGCCACTACAAAAAGAAAGAAAAAACATAATTATAAGGGTTTAACTTTAGTTCATTTACAATATGAATGACTACAGTGAGAAAAATTTGAACTTCCTCATTATTGTGAAGAGTCATTAGCTAATATAAATGTGAGCAAAAATGTCAATTTTCTGTTAATGAAGAAATAAAATACACATGATTGCACCATAGTGAAAAAAATCAAATTTCTTTCTTTCAGTAAGAATTATACACCAAGAAAGAGTCCATCACAGTTGCTAATCATACTTATAAAAAAAATTGCAAAATTACATCTAATTAAAAGTATAATCTATTAAATGCATTTTCCAAGAGTCCTGATCTGAGAAATTAAAATAGATAGAGTTTTAACCAGAATGTTTATATTAAAATGATTACGCAAACTTTTAGTTAGTTATTTAAAAAAATAAGACCTTAAATAAAATGAATGTATTAAAACATAGAAAAATACTCACATAAAAAAGATACTAGATTAATGGCTTGACTAAAAATGCAACTTTCTGGCACATATGTGCCTGTGTCACTGATGTAAGGAAAGCCAACTTCCACATGATTCAAAGAAACTGCTATACAATAGCTAAAATAGAAAATAATTATATTATATATATATATATATATATATATATATATATATATATATATATATATATATATATATATATATATATATATATATATACAAAAGTATTAGAATCAAGTTAATAGGAAAAACAAAAATCAAATAAAAATTAAACCAAAAAAATTATTAAAAAAATATTAAAAAAAGAATCCGGCCTGAAGACTTTTTCAAGGGTCACCCTCAGGCAGGGATTCAAATAAAGGGATTTTTTCTGTGAGGACATACAGACTTTGTCTAATAATGATTCCTCGTGACCCGAAAATCCCCTGAAATTATGCTCAAGAGATATACCATTTTAACAGAAAGGAAATACAAAATAACAAATTAGAAAAAAAGAACCACAACAAAGTAAAAATACAATAAAAACAATAACTGTTTTGTTTCGTTTTCATTTTAGTTTCGTTTTCAAACTTTTTCTTACTTTAGATTGTGTGTGTGTGTGTGTGTGTGTGTGTGTGTGTGTGTGTGTGTGTGTGTGAACAACTAATATTTCATCAAAATATAAAATAAATTATTTATATATTTAAAATTACTGTACATGAACAAAATAAAAGGTTAAGTTTGGAAAAGCTAGTAAATCCAAATTATTTTTCAAATATTTAATCATAAATTGTATTTAAATGCATAATGTTTATCGAGATTTATATTTTAAGAATATTGAATTAGATGACAATTAAACTCATTTTTCCTCAAGGAAAAAAGTGTGTCTGTGGGGGGGGGAGTGAAATATCCTAAGTTATACAGGGGGTACTAATATATCTAAGAAACAGTACTTATTTTCTTTTTAATTCTTGATTAAATAAAATCAGGACAGACAATAAATCTTAAAGATATTTAAATTAAAACAGGCATTCTGAAGAAAAAGAAATATATACCTGTAGATTTTCTTTTTAATTATTGAACAAGAATTTTAACATTAGGTAATTATTACAATAATTTAAATAAAAAAAGTAAGCACATAATAAATAAATATACTAATATATGACTATCAGTTTTCTAACCAATAAATAATAGAATGTTATAGGTGAATAATACCTGGACTTTATATATATATATAGAAAGTAAACTGTATGAATATATAAGAAATGACTATTTCAAAGATAGTATCAAAGAAACGAATGCAAATTTTTGACATGAAAAGATGCAACTTTTCATCAATATCAAATCATTTTTTTTCAAAATGCATCACAAAGAAATAAGGTGAATACAATTAAGAATTATTTACTGATTCTCATATCACTAATTTTAAACAGCTTAAAATTATTATGAAAATTTTCCAAATTTATTTCATTTTTAATAAATCAGAATATTTCAAAAAATTTTCACCAGTTTAACTTTTTTCAGCAATTTTTTCAAGAAATATCATAGATTATAAGCAACACTGCTTTAATGGAGAAGTGAAATGATATAAATTAAGAATTCATTTTAGCTCAACTGATATGGCCAAGGACAAAAACTGGTATAAAATATCATATTCTGGCCAGAGTAGCAATCACTAAGGTTGTTATCCTAAAAGAAAAATTCTGTAAAACTATTTCAGTATAGTCTTATAATTGTTAAAAGTTTAAAATTTTTTATCAAAATTTGTAAGAGTTTCTTGCAATTACTATATGAATCTTCTTTAAAAAGCAGTTAATATTTTTAAAAATCTATTTAATAATAATAAAATAATTCCACTCTAATATTTGCATCAAGGCAATAATATCTGATAAAAATAATATCTGATTTACAATCCTACTCAGCCCAGAAGATAGCGCTCAATATGTGCATATTTTTATCTAATCTGGATGACAAAACTGGGGAAAAAAAAAAGAAAAAAAAAAGCTAATTTTGTTTACCGAGAAAATAAGTACAAAAGATGAGATGTGCATGATACTTTGAAGTTATGCAATATTGATTATTGTGGATCTTGCATGAGAGATAGATTTTTAAAATCAGATTGAGCTAGGACAGTTTCATTTAGCCAATTCAGTTCAGTTAGTCAAATCCTTCCATCTGACTTTTGATACCTTCATAGATATTATTAATGTTAAATATTTTGGTTTAAACTTAAATAAAATACAATGAATTAATACTATAATTTATATATGTTTTATAGCTAATTTATATTTATATCTGTTTTTATAGTTAATCTAATATTATATATATATATAAATTATTTTCTTCATAAAAATTAATATTCACATGTTTAAGGGTTGCAATAAATTAATGAACAAAAATGTATTATTTAAATAATGTTTAAAAAAATGAATTTTTCCCTTGCTACTCCATTAAAAAAAAAACTGAATTAAAGATACCAGTTCAATAATATACATGTTTTTTAAATGTAAAGTTGCATTAGAATAGGATTTCTTTTAAAAATTTGACAAATTTATTGATCAAGGCACTGTTGGATATTTCCCCAAAAATACAATGCCTACAAATAAACATTTGATATACAACAACAAAAATATTAATAATCATATAGTAAAATTATCAATTATAATGTAATTAATTTTTCTGTATTTTTAAATATAGTAAAAAATTATAGAAATCTTCCTGAGAAAGTAAAAATCATCAATATAATTGATCTTTTTCAACTTCATAGAATGCTTAGTAAAAATCATCATAAAATTTTACTTTCATATTCCTTCAGACCTAAATATGCTACATACAATTTTTTTAAAAAAAAATTAGAATTTAGACTTTACAGGTAGTGCACCCTAAAAGGTTAAGAATTTTATATCTCATTTTCCTTGAGCATCCTTAAACAAATAAATTGACATTCTTTGTATTACCATTTTATAAAAATGGCTCATTGAGCTATAAATCAGGAAGGTTGTTGATCCAAGAAACTTAAATATCTATGGTGTACATTTTAATTTGGAACCAAAATTTTTTGTCCACATTGCAAAAATCTAATGATTATTAGTAGAATGTATTTAACATGATTAAAATATTTTATACGTAGAATACGACAAATTAAAGAATACAATTCATAACCAAATTATGGATGAATTTGTTACAAATAAATGCCAAAAAAAGTTATAAATTAAAATTCCTGTATCTATTTCTATCAAATAAATGATTTCTAAAATGTTAAATAAGGTTTGAGTGATTATATGCAGATAACTATTGTTATACTAATTTATTTATTTACTACTACTAGTATCCGAAAAGTATTACCCCTGCATGATAAATGTTGGCAGCTGACATGGGATTTGCAAATCAATAATAAATTGCATTTCATCAAACCTAGAATTGGTTTATGGCCCATTCTCCCACAACACAAGGCTGATGTCAAAATGACTCACCTCCGTATAGGACACACTCATTATACTCACCATCATCTCTTCTTTGGTGAGAGGGTGCCAATATGTCCATCTTGTAAGATTGCTTTTAGTATGAAACATATTTTAATTGAATGCCCCGATTTTAATGCTCACCATCGTCACTTCTTTCACTCGTCACATCTCAACATACAAGACTTAATGGGTGAAAAATACCATCCAAATATTTTTAAAATCCATTCGTTTTTTAACTTGTATCCGTCATTTTTTACCTTTCTTCTCTGTATACCACTGAGCTTTTAAAACAATATTTTTTCATCTTTTTGAGTAATTTTGTTATACATTAGGAATCATTGCTACATTTGAATTTCATGCATTGGTTGTTACTTCATGGGAAGTGTCCAATTTTTGCCAGAGCTGCCTGTTTTATAATATTTTAACAACATAATATATGGAATGAATTTAAGCCATATGTTTGGTGCTGTGTGGCCAAAAATGGCTCTTGCGCCAATAAACCCGACAACAAAAACAACAACAGCATGATGAATGTTGGTGAAATCAAAACTAGAATAAAATAAAGCTCTATATGAACTAAATTGTATAAAGATTTCACAAGTTCAATTTTTTCATGATAATCGTTCACTTAGTGAACTATAATCTAAAATTAAAATCTCTCTCTCATATATATAATGCTTATGTGGATGCAAAATCAGGCTGATCATGTTCAAATAGTTTATATACTTGTGGTAAATTTGAAAAAAAAAATGCTAATTTTTTATAGTTGGATAATATTTTTTAAAAAAAATGATAAGTTTATGGAATTGAAAATATTAAACTATTCATAAGAAAATCCAATAAAAATGAATGAAACATAGGTGCAAAGTGTTTTTATATACAGGAAGAAATTTCCAAACCACAGAAGTATCACCATTTAAATTGGCCACTTTAACGTTTTGTTAACCACTCAGAAGTCTCCACAGCATTATTGCTCAAGTATAATTTTGAAAAAAATATAGTACTTTTTAGAGATAAGATTTATTTATCAAAATTGATTGATATGACTAAATTTTATTAATACTCACTATCTTTTTCACTTTTAATTTTAATTATTATCAAGATGACCAAATTTGAAGAAATATATCAAAACAGAGAAAGAGAAATAAAATGTTGATCTTTAAACATCTTAGAATTGTGTATTTTATTGTGATCTTGCCTTGCCCATTATAAATACATCTTTGCTAGTAATAGAAAATTATTCATATATTCCTTATTAAAAGTAAAATTATTTATGAGGTGCTGTTATTAATTAATATGCAAATATTAGGCAGAAAATTTAGAGCTAAAGTTTATTATTTTATGATATTTAAAATTCTATTTACATTAATCAGAAGTGAGTCATTTAAAACTTCTAGGCATACAGAGTTGAATATTCCTCTACTTAAAGTGAAAAATAATGAAAAACACATATACAACTGTCCATAACTAAAAATAGCATTGCTCCTCATCAAATAAACTTTCTTTTAAATGTTTCTCTGTGTTATTTATTTTCATACTGTAAGTCAAATGAAACTGTTTTTTTTTTTTTAATTTGAATGACATATTCTTATTAGAAAGAATAAGAAGTATTCATGGTATAAAATATATCTTGCCATTTGTAGAACCAATACATTTTGCCTCTATTATATTCTGCTATAATTTGGTTACAATGAGCTGTTTTCCAGTGAATAAAATTTTCATTCAAGGTAATTTTTACTTCATTATTTCTGTCTTTCCATTTGCAGAGTCAATGCATTTCACTTCTATAATGTAATATCATTGGTTACAATTAAGGGAGTTTACACGGTGCGGCGGATGCTATGCAATGGGCCTTGCGAATGGGGACATAATCAAGTTCTAAACAGTAATAGCGGGATGGAAAGAAGAGAGGAAGAAATTTAACTGAAACAATTGATGGGTTTTGAAATATACATTGTTTACAGATATATAACAGTTCAATGCAAATGTGCAAAATATTTTAAAGCAGGTGCGATCATTTACCACACCTACAAGGTTAAATTGTATACATTACTTTGATAATTTATACTATAAAATGTTTAATATTGTTAGATCTAATCATATCCATGCCAAGGAAGTATCCTTCTGGGTGTCAAGACTCAGTTTCAAAAAAGAAAATGAGCAGGAAAGAAAAAAAAAAAAAAAGCTAAATTTTAAAAAGTCATGAGTAATATCTGTTTTCTTGTCTACAAAGTAATTGTAGCAATGAAATTGCTTCGACTTCAGAAGTTACAATTCAAGCAACAACGAAGAAAATTCCGCACAAACTACACAATCTTAAATGAAAGTGTAGAAATTGTGAAAATCTTTGAAGAACCATATGTTTATATAAATATGACTGAATCACAAAATAACAAAGAAAATGGCAATAACAAATGTGATTAAGCATGTAAGTGATTCAAGTTTATGACCAACTATAACTGATGCATTTAAAATATTTTGTGTTAAAAACAGAGCTGTACAGCACAAAAGAGTTTTTGTTAAGAATGCTTAATGCTTTTTTTCCCACTCCTTACTACTTCTTTTTAAAAAGTGCCAAATGGTAAAATGTAGATTTGCAGCTGGTTAATTTATTCAAAAATGCAAAAATCAGTATTTGCATTTTTGAACATTATTCATTATTTTCCAGAACATTCTATACATTATTTTCCAGAGAAAATGGGGGGGGGGGAGAACCCTACATGATTTATAGGTCTCTATAATAACTGGAGCAAGTTTTCAACAATAATTCAAGATCATGAGAATTCTATTTGTCATTTAATTCATTTATTGCTTAGAAAGAATTGCAGAAATGACTGAATTTATGTTTGACAATGATACAGCAAATCAAGTTAACATAAATAAGGAGATGGGATGATTTAAATTATTATTTCAAAGAATTGTAGATGTGATTCTACTTTTAGCATGTAATCTTCCACTGTGAGAAAACTATGAAATAATATGGAAGCCTAATAATGGAAATTTTTAATCGAATTATTAAGTACATACGCTTATGTGCTTATAGATCATATAAAAAGAATAAAAAATTCCAAAAATGGAATTGTGCATAATTTAGTGCATACATTCCAAGAAAAAATTATTCCTGGGCTAGAAAATGATGTTTTTAACAAAATTAAAGGGATACAAAAGTAGCCACGTATTACAGTATCCAAATGGATTCTACTTCTGATATTTCCCATAAAAAACAAACTTCAGTCTTTATTAGATATGTAAATTTTGAAGAGAAAAGATTAAGTATAAATGAGTCATTTATAGGGTTTATTGAAGTAACTCATGTAGAAGGACTAACAAAAGCACTTTTGGAAAGATAAAGTGAGCTGGATTTAGATATTGTGGATTGTAGTGGATAGGCATACAACAAGGTAGCAACATGAAAGGGAAATATAAAAGTGTACACTCTAGCATAATTATCCTAAACCCCCATGCAATTTATGTACCTTGCCTATGACACCCTTTTACATGAGAAATTCTACAAAAGCATTTAAACATTACTCTTAAACCATTATGAGACACTTGTTGAGAAGCCAAAATAGATATGGTTAAAGCAGTATATATACAGTTTAAACAAACTTATGCCTTAGAAGAATTTATTGATGCAAATAACAATAATACAGCAGTATCTGAAGCTAAAAGTCTGTTGGATTCTATACAAGCAATGATATTTATTTTATGTTTAATAATATGGTCTGCAATAGTGTCCAAAATTAGCACTATCATTAAACTATTTCAAGTAAAAATGATTTTTCTCAAATGGGCTTTTAATTTAGTCAATAAAATTAAAATTGAAATCCAAAATTTAACTCATTTTTAGATGAAGTAAAAGCGATAGCACATAATTTGAGTCTTTCAGAACATTTTTCTGTAAAACAAATTCCAAAAAAAAAAAAAAAGAGAAAGATTATCTTTCGAAACATCTTACGATGAAATTATAGAAAACTCGGTTGAGGAATTTTGATGTTATTTTTTAACTCTGTAACTGCTACTGTTATTGTACAGATAGAAGATAGATTTAAATTATTTCAAATTAATCACTGATATAAAAACTTTAGAAAAACATTAATTAGAAAAATGTTCCAAAAATAATAACAATGTAAATGAAAATCTAATCCAAATCATTGTTCTGCTATGAGATTTGATTTTAAATGAAAGGGATGTAAATAACACTCAACACATATTGCAATATATGCTAAATAACAACTATAATGATTTATTTCTAAATGTATCAATTGTGTTAAAACTTTTCTTTACAGTGCCAGTTACTATAATAAATGCTGAGCAATCTTTCAGCAAATCAAAATTAACAAAGAATTGTCTTTGATGAAGCATGTGTGCCTAATGCTTAAATGCACTAGCTATTCTAAGCATAAAAAAAAAAAAAAATTGCAAAAAATTGTAATTTTCCTGAAGTAATTAATGTCAACAACAAAATCATGCATCAAATAAACATTAAATAATAATATGCATTTGTATTTTTTTTTTTTTTTTACTTTGCAAAACATTTAGGGACCTAAATGTTTTCTTACACCCAGGCCACTTCATAGAGAAGGCTGGTTCTGGGAGTTTATTAGTCATTGGTTTCAACAAAGTTAATTTTGTTAAGAGTTAAATTTTGCAATAACACTATAATGCATCATGGTTTTAAATTCAATTTATAATTGAAGCTGATGCCTTAAAATTTATTTTGCTCAAACTATATTACTAAAATAACATAGAATTTTTACTGGAGGAAATTCAAATGGAGATTAGCAAATTCTATCCAATTTTAAACCACTCAAATCTCGAAAAAAAATTTCCCTGTGCCTTCCCTTCATGCATGTTCAATATACGAGGTTATCTAGTATTTAGTAAGACTAAATTTATATATTAAGGAAGGGGGGGGAATTACCTCTCTTGCTTTTTAACTGTAAGTTCCAGAGAATTAAGGACTCAGTGAAATAAAATGCAAAATCTTTTTATTATCATGATACAAATCATTTAATGATTAATTAACAAAAACATTACAAAGCAAGATTACTTTTATATTTATTCATTTTTGACAATTCATGTATTTGGGCATCAATTCCTGCAACTTCTGCAGATTTTTCAGCCATCAGTTTCATGGAGCTAATAGAACTAATCCATAACAAACAAGATACAACATTTTTGTATAGCCCAATGTACATTTATCAGCTATTTCACTATCAGTAAACATATATGAAAATATTTCCGATATATCATTGAATGCATTAAAGGATGAAATGGGCAAGAAGTTTTAATGCCCACAAATAATACTGTTTTTGAACTAAAAAGCTCGAAAGAGGCTAACTTTAAGACATTAAATTTCATTCTTTAGGATTTGATGCGTTATCTTTTTATGTATTCCTTTTAGATACTAACATCAATGACAACTCTTTTGAACAGGCATGCAATCTTGTACTATATTTTACTCTTTTGGACCTGATTAGTAAGTACCTGTTTTCCCATATTACTTAGGTTTATTATCCTTTTACAAAGCGAGCAGTATGAAACAAATAAATTTTGCAAAACTTTCGAAGCCATTTAGCAAAATCAGGATTCAATTTTTTATCCATCTAATTCATATAAAATTTGTGGCGGTTTCGAAAAGCTCATTGTTTAAAAAAAATCCCTAATCTACTTTGTAAAAACTCACAATTTCTCAAATAATAAATAAATCATTCAATAAACTCAAATATGATCAAATATCTTTTAAGGAGTTACAGAAGCCTTGCCCATGCACATTAGCTGCAATTTGGGAATCTCATGGGGAAAAAGAACAACTGTCTCACATGTCGAAATTAGAATGATCTACACAGAAAAAAAGAGAGAGAGAAAAGAGGCGAGATTCCACATTCCACAATCATGAATGATATTGTTTCGTTTTTAGAAGCTATGACCATAATCTTTTGTTCTTTAAATCTTTTGAGATTGGCATTTTTCAGATGAGAAAAAAAAAATAATAACTAAGAAACTTAAAATTCCCTGTTTTTATGAAAATTTTCAAATTTTCCTGTTTTTAGATGACTTTAAATTCTTTGTGTTTTCTCAATGGTCTACATCAGCATTTCTATAAATACATCACTAGTCTACATCAGCATTTCATATAAATAAATTTTCATGGGTCTGGGTTTTCTAATTTGGTACCTTGAGAAATCAGCAAACAAAAAAAAAACTCCCACCAAAAATTGGCTCTTTAAATAAAGCAGAAAATGTTTTTAGCTCATCTTGAAAAGCAATTAAAAATCAATTATTAAGAGCATTATGATTTAGTTTTAATTAGGTGAGGAATGCCAGAATATTGATAAAAAAAATTTGTAAAAGATAATAAAATACCAGAATTAGAAATTTTTTTATAGAAATTTTTGGGTAAGTATTAAAAAATTCTAAAAATTTAGTAAATTCTTTCACAGGAGAGGAAAATAAAACCTTTTAGAATAACAAATATGTGTACTCTTTGACAGTTCATAGATTTTTTCCCTACTATCAATTGAAATAACATAAGGAAATATATGCAAAAAATCATTCAATACATTTTCTAGATTAAATTTCAAAATTTAAGTTTTTAGGTGTATTGAGTCACTATTACAACTACCTGTAAGTTAAATTTTGTAGTTGCAAGTAGGATAAATTTTCCTGAATACCATAGAAGCACACATATACAAAAATTCTCTTATAAATATAGATTTTATCTAAACAATATAAAATGTTTTGTTTCATTATAAATAAAAAAAGTACACATTTGCTAACAAATAAATAATTTTTTATGTCAAATAAAGCCCAGAATGCTACAGGAAGTGTTTATATTTGTTTTATTATATTAATTGGAATGTTAAGTATATTATGTTTATATATTAAAAATCATTTTTATATTAAAAATATGAATTAGAATATAGAAAACTACTTTTATAATGCAACTGATGAAATTAAATATGTATAAAATCATGCAAAAATGGAAGTTGTTTTATAAAAACACATTTTGTAATGATGAAAATCTCCGAAATTTTGAATAATTAATCAGAGGTGCGATTTTCCTTTTTGCTTCTAAATTATACCTTTGGCAAGTATTTCAGTAAGACCACAGGCACTCAAACTCTTAATTAGGTTTTATAAAAAGATATTTTATTATGATGTTCAATCCGATGCATTTGAAATCTTAATTTTTTTTAAAAATGTGTTTTAAAAAGATAACAAAACATTAATTTTTTTTTTTTTAAATGCTGAAAGAATGTATTTTTGAATTTGCCAACAATTATTTGAAAGTTTGTACAAAAATTTATTATAATCTTACAGGGAAATAAAATTTCACATTTGATAATGGTAAAGGCTTTAAAAAAAAATAGGAAATAGTTTTTTTTTCTTCTAAATTTCTTTCTTTTGTCTCTTTATACACTTCTATATAATATATTTAGAGCTGAGCTTCTTAAATAAAAGTAAACTAGACATGTAATATTAACATTACTACTTCCCTTTGACTTATTTGAAACTCCAAACTTTGACACTTATTCATCATTTGTGGTTAATATAAAATACATTTAGCTTGTATTTTTTTAACTAGAGGAAAAACTTCATTTTAAAAAATTTTTATTTAAAATTTGATAGAAATTTACAATTGGAAGGTAAAGACTACATAGCATAAAAACCTATTTAACACCTTATAATTTCTAGTTACTATGTTTACAGTCACAAAAATATAATTCCAATTTTTTCTCTCTATTTTATAGAGCTACAATGCCAAGATTCATTAAAATCTCAAAATCAAATATTTCCTATTATCAGAAATTTATCAAATTTTCCTTAAGCTAAGTCATCTCAAAAGAAAAGAAACCAGAAGTTTCATAATAATACTACAATACTTACGTGAGCAAAAATGAGAATGGAATGAAAACAAAGATGCAAACAGGGAGTGCATGGATTTTTGTCAACATCTTTTGCTAAAATAATAAAAATCTTTAAGACTTTTAAAAATCAAATCAATTATTCTTTGTAAAAAATCAATAATGAATTATTAATCAAAAAGCATTTCACAAAACTAAAAAGATATATAACATTTTAAAATTTTAATATGAATTTACTGCACTGATAACAGATCTTAATAAGGAAAGAAACGGTAACAGTAACTATAAAATACTTCAATTTATCCTATTTAAAGTATTATTATAACCTCCAATTCCTTTTGAAAAAGTGCTATTGTTCAAATATGAAAAAGAAATAACAGTATTTCTAAGCAAAATTTCTCGAATATTTAAAGAACAAAATTTTGAAATGTATGTTATTTGGCCATATCACAGCTAATATACACTGCATACTAAATATAATATAATTTATACAAAATATACATTCATATTATGCTCAAAGACAAATTTTTCTTATTAATAAAAGTGAAAATATCAGCAGTAAATTAGTGTGAATTTTTTGATAATTGAATAATAAAATTAGAAAAAAATAAAAACTTTTTTTTTTATTTTTCAAACACTACATAAGTAAGTTATTTCTAATGAAAAAATTATAATTTCAATAAAAATGTTTCAAAAAATTACACAGTTAAAAACAACACATCTCAGAATTATGAAAAACAACAACAGGTTTGCTTTTATGATTTATTGCAGTTTGAATGGTTTTCATTATTGTCTACTGACTAAGGTTGTTGCAATAAATATCAAACAAAACAGAAAATTTCTGTGATCTCTAAAACAATGGAAAAATACTAAATTTCTTCAACTTCCGAAACAATAAGAAAATACTTAAAGGCTACTACAAATACACACCACCAATTTTTGTTTCTATATAACAAAAATAAAATAAACGTTGCGCATGAGACTACTGGTTCCGAAATAATTTAACGGATGAAAGAAGTTACAAAATTGTATTTAATCAGTATAAAATCAACTCAATTTAAATTCAAAGCTATATAATAATTGATAAGAATTATCTGTGACAATTTTTCACTTCATAATTTAGATGAGTGAATTATCACATGAGCCCATTACATCATCAGCGAAATGTATCTGTCAGTTGCTCTTTTGATAACAAAGGATTTGTTGATTCTAAGTATTAGAAATATATAATGTATTACATACCTATAAATGGCTAAAATATATTTCAAATTAATAATTTACGAATGTATAGAGCTTTTAGAATATTTATCATTTAAGTCATTTTCAACTCAGTTAAATCTTCCTTTTTTCTTTTTCTTTCAACAAACTAATACTTCATTACTTGTGAATTGGTGACTGTTTCGTTTTCTTATGACATGTCAGCAAATCAGATCATTTCGTTTTTCAGAACATTTTAAAAAGATTTCAAAGCGGAAATATTCACAAAAGAAATTTTTTCCAAATAAAAAAACAAGATTTAAATATCATTAATTTAGAAAGTTATTTAAATAAATTAGAAGACTGTATTTTTTAAAAAGATTTTTGTGCTGAAAGGATGATTTTATCCTTTTATTAAGGAGAAACATCTTTTTGTGAAATTATTACAAATCAATCATATTTTTAAAAATTGGCATTCATTTTTAAGATAACTCCGATCCTGATTTTAAAATTTTTTTCATTTACGTGGGCGAGTTATTGTAATGACTCACAATCATCTGAATTTCTATTTTACAAACTGCGTGGCTTCGTTGAAGTGAAGTTTAGGGTTGGTTTCGATATTATGTGATCTGTGAAATGAGTTGTGTTAGTTGAGAATTTGTTAATAAATTAGTATTAATATTTGTTTATATGCACATTTTCTATCCCTCTGCACTTTTTGAAGACATGGGTACGAGGCTTTATATATATAAACATTTTATTTCATTATAAAATAGTAAAGAAATTCAGCGAACAATTTTCGGCGGGTACTATTGTTAAATGTTGATAAGTAAAATTTAGTGCTGCGCTGCATTAATATAAAGCAGTTTTTGCAGTTAAACCGTATATTTCATAATTTTTAATGCATACTTATTTTATCAAATTACTGCATGGAATGACATGGGAAGCATATATCTAGATAAGAATCTAGGAGGCATATATTTGTATGCAGGCATTATTTTTGTCTTTTAAAAAAAATCTTGAAAAGATTTTAAAAAATAATTTTTTTCATGGCACGTATTATTTCTCAAAAGTTAAAAAAAAAAAATTCTAATTAAATGAGTGAAACAGGTAATGCAATTTGGAGTTTATTAAGTAAGGTGTTATTTGAACTATTGATATTTATTCGGAACGGTTCGTTTTTAAGAAATAATCGATATAAAAATAAATTTATATAAATTATAAAATATTTACTTTTGGTAAGATAAACCATGCCCATATAATAAATCAACATTTAAAGATAAGGGTTGTTTCAAAATACTAAAAAATTGACTGTTTAAATGAAACTCTATGAATCCTCATAAAGCTGTGATTTGCATGTTTTAATAAATTTTTCTTCTTGTTTTATTGTTTCTGATATAATGCTAGCAGCCATATATATTGTTTATATAGTTTCTAAGAGCCAAATTTAATGTTTTGGTTTGTTCAAACATTATTTGTTATTATACAAATTCTTTAGATATTTATGTAATATTTTATAACTAGAATTATTTTTGTGTTTTTGAAAAGCTATATGATAATATTTTTAAATTGTTTCATGACATGTGCCATATCACACATACACATACAAGAAAATCTTTCCAACTCTCATTAGCTAATCAATTTACTGTTGTGTGTTCTTTACTTCCTATTTATACAATGCCTTTTTTGGGGGTGCCATTTTGATCCATAGAATATTTAACATATTTAAGGATTCTACCTTTATATAAAATTTTCTCAGTGTCTTAATTTTACAATAAAGGTATAGAAATATGATAGTTTAATGTAATAATGATAGACAAGTAATAGATTTGAATGGTTTACAAATTAGCCAAATTTGAGCTACTATATTGTAAATGATATTGATCTTTTATATTAATATTTGTGAAGAATTAATGTAAAATGTAAGGATAGTTGTTTGTTTCATTAGATAAGAATATTTATTTTATTATTAAAAAATATATCGGTTTAACATTTAAATTTTTCTAACTATTAAAATAACTGATATCTTGCAACAATTTTGCTGAAATAATTCATTTTTTTACAGGTGTTCTCGTTAATGAAGTATAAGTATCAATGGCAAATACGGAAAACAAAGACTCTAAAAAAGGTTCAGTAGCTATTCTGTTAGTTTTCTTTCAAAAATAAGAATGTCTGAAAATTAGTATTTATTATTCATGCATGATTATTTTTTCAGACTTCAAGAAACGTATGGTGAAAGCCCTTTTTAGTTATACACCTGTAAATAGTGATGAGTTGACATTAAAAATCAATGATATTTTAGAAGTTATTGAAGAAACTGAAGAAGGGTGGTGGAAAGGCATTCTTGATGGTAATGTTGGAATGTTTCCATCTAATTTTGTAGTCGAATTGGATGGCTATGCAGAAGAAAATAATAAATTTATGAGTGAACACAGTCCTTCAAAAAATGTAGCAAAGACTAAGAATGTTAGTCAGCAGCAAGAGCCTTCAAATAAAACTGGTAAATATATTTTCCATTCACATTAGACTTTTCAACCAATTTCAGATTGCAAAATTATTGAAATATATTGATGTGTGTAATTATAATGCTTTAATGTTTATAATAGGATTAATTTATTTTTATTTATCTAGTTTTTAATGTTATGTTTCTGATTAGATATAAAATAAATGTAGAAAAAAAAATGCAGTTTTTGAGACAAAATTGAATTATACTTTTAATAGGACTCTTATAGGTCCTTGAAAACTCATTGAATTTTATTTTGTTATTCTGGGATCCTGCTAAAGTACATGATTTTTTGTTTGGTTCTTGAATGATAAGTGGAATTTGCAACCAATTTTTCCAATTCGTTGACTGAAAAAAGGATATCTTATTCTAAAAATGTTAATCTGTGATATATAAGAACACATAATAGTATAGTTGTAAATTTTTAAAGAAAAAGAGGTGAAAATTTATTTTGAAATGAACATTTTATTTTTTATAAATCTAAATACATCTTCTGATTACCATTATGGATAAAAACTCAAATCTTTAATGTTTTTCAGAAACCAGTTGCCATTAGGTAAATTTTCTTCACTAAAAGGTTGTTGTTCTGTTGAGTCTAAAATTTCTTCTTCAGTTGGCCAAATCTTCTCTACAGATGTTTCACTATAATACAGAAAGCTCCATAAACTCCAGTTGTTGTGTTTATATTTTTCACCAGTTCATCAGTACACTTCTATTCACTATTCACTTCTGGCCACATAATATTGGCCAGAGACCCAATTTCATTAATGATAACTCCACAAGCACTTGCTCAAACCCCTTGGAATTACATTCGACAATACTATCTAGCAAAAATCTCTTTTCTGTAGATATAAGGATTCTCTTCAAACAAGTACTTAAACACAGACTAATTTAGCATGTGATATTATGGTGTCTGTTCGCTGTTCATTCTGTAAAACTTTGCTCACTCAGCAAATCTTTTACATTTTATTTTGCTTATTATCCAAATCATTCATTGTGAGAATTGTTTATTAAGTTTTATAGCAATTCTTTCAACCATTATATATAATGTAGACATTTTGCACATTTGTTTTTTTACTTCTTAAAATTTTATTCTTAAATTCAATTGTGTTCTGACATTTAGTTCAAAACCTTTTATATTAAAATGCTTTATTTTAATTTAAGCATGCATTTAAGACGAAATAAGTATGCATTTTAAGACAAAATTTGCAAAGTCTAACTTAATTGCAGGAAATATGAATTGTGTGCATTGAACAGTATAAATGCAAATGCTATTAAAATTATTAAGTCTTATTTTATTATTCATTGATAAATATTTACACAAATGATAAGGCAGAATTGTTATTTGTAATAGATTTATTATTGATGTCAACAGATTTAATGTATTATCTAATTTCCTTTTTTAGTATTGTCAAATTTTCTGTAAATTTTGTTATAAAAGTTTTTATTTTTCTTCTTTTTTTATAATTCTGCAGCAATCTTACAATAAATTAATGTTGAATTATGGAAAATATGATGTGATGCAGATTTGGGTGTTGCATGTGAAATAATTGCCTATTTGCTGAATAATAACTCTCATTTAGGTTTAGCTTAATACATGAGACTCCTTCACACCTTTGATCAGTTATGTAATTTTGGCTTACTGATGTTTACTTACTGTTGACAATTTTTTCAGAAGAAATTTATTATGCTATTTATAATATGTTATAAATGTAACAAAAGTATTTGCTCTTCTTTTGTAAAAAAACACAAGAATGGGGGGAAACCCTCTGATTTTTGCTTGTCTTATTTTATAATAATTTATTCTAAAAAATTTTAACAATTGCTTCCTTTTAAGATTTTACATCTGAAATTATTTTCTTTTAAAATTCTATGGTTAATGAATTTATAAAATAAGAAAAAGGTTAAAGAATTTGTATTTATTTTTCTCTACTTCTTGAAATCTGGATATTCATAGCCATAAGAAATGCTTATAACAATATTTCAGCTATTTTCAGATTATAAAAGAGAAGTGACAAAAGATGGTTAGTTAAAAATTCTAATCATTTGTCATTTTTACAAAAATACATGAAAAAGAATGAAGTTATTAATTTTGAGTTAATAATTTTTACATCTAAATTTTGAACCTTATTTTATAAATCTTTTTTTAACTGGAAGTACTGACAATATCATCAAAGATATAAATTTCTTTATATGGCAATATATTAATTCCAAATGTGTAAATATATATTTGTCAATATTTTATAGAATTGTTTGATGTATGATTTCAAAAATATTTTCACTATCCTTTAATTGCTATGGGTTTATATATGCCTTTGCAAAACAAAAACAGGACCAGTTCCTTTGTAATTTGCTGTTAACTGCATCAATATTGTTTATAATTTCGGAATGCAATAAATTGACCTTGAGCCAGAGTGGGACATGTTTTTAAGGTGGAACAAGAATTGCTTTTTTTTTTTTTTTTAGTTTGGTAATAGTGGGGAAAAGTGGCCTTTTAAGTTCAAAAAGAATTTTTAAAAATTTGTTTACAATACTACAACATCTTGAGGTTGTTGCAAAGAGCTTAAAGTTTGTAAAAATTAAAAAAAATTATAAACTTTGAGAAAATATTTTTATGAATTTTTCATACATATAATGTCACAAAGGATGGTTTTAAATATATATATATATATATGTATATATATAAGCATAAGTAAAAAAATTTATTAATTACAAAATACAATAATAGTAATAAAATATTTTTTTAATGTCAAATTTTGTTTCTTACTTCTGTGTCCTTAATGATCAGAAATGTTATAACTGCAAAATTGACACATTAAACTGTCTTTTTTGTATTAATTTTTTTCATACTCGCACATAAATCATTTTTTGCTTTTATGTATCCTTCTTGTGTGATTAAACCACAGATATTTTGAGTTGATTCAGTCTCCAGTTTCACAGCTTGCATGTGACAAGAACACCTGGGAAAGTTGATAACTGGGTCCATTGTACTATTTGGCTGAGCTTCAGATGCCTTACATATAAATATATTATTACCAATTAAATATAATATCAATATTACCTAAATGGTTATAGATAATATTGATACCTAGTTAGCTACCACAAGTGCTTTGAGGAAGCAAGAAACAAGAAATAGGAAGAAGTAAATAATTACAAAAAACAGTTAAGTTTAATCAAGAACGGAAAAAATGCTAGTGTTTCAGAAATGGTTACTGGCGACAAATACAACACTGAAGATCTACAATGTTCTTAAGAAAAAGAGGCAAACCAATCAGATCTTTCAAATATATCTTAAGACTTTGGCTGAGTACATTGTGAAAGTATATGTGTTTGTGTGGTTTAATATTAAGTTAAAACCTTCATATGCCTATGGTTCCAAACATCTGTTTAACCTTATCTCATATTCAAGATATCTCTCTGATGATCTCAGGAATGCTATAGACCCGATTATTCAAAAAATGGGTTCTTTGCTGCTCTAGAAAATATCCTTTTGTCCATGATAAGTGATAAATGTAAAATTCAATGAGAACTTGGCTTGCAGCGTGTTTTAAAAGCAAGAATAAAAAGTAGAGGCGGAGTCAGGAGGTTTAAAGTTCCAAAGATAAACTTCAATGCAAAGGCTTACAGTGACATAATCTCATGGCTTGAAAATGACATAACAAATCCCCTACCCCTTGTTAAAACGTGTTTCCAGAGACTCTCCCAAAGTGTTACATATTTCACGTACAGAAGGATCCTTCTCTGAAGCAATTTTGAGGTTATGCCTAATATATCAATAGGACTTCATAACAGATTCATAAGTAGGCAGTTCAACTTCAAGCAAATCACTAAATTTTCCAAAAATAGGACTTTCTGACATTTGTCTTGTTCTCATTAATTAAGTCTGAGCCGTTTTTACTCGCAACAAAGCACATAAACTAACAAATCACTTACGTTACTCAGTTACTCTATAGATGGAGCGGAGATGCCAATTCAATTGAACTTGGAAAAGTTGCTGATTTGAAACCAGCTCTGAGGTTGCCACCACATGTATACAAATCTCCCCTCGATAACATCCGCTCTGGCAATCACCTTTACTCATGCCATGCATTTGCACTAATATTTAATGAATCTTTGGGATGTTACTTCAGATAAAAATAATAGGCTAGGTAAAATATAATCTATAATTATAAAAATAAAGGCTTACTTCTTCAGCTTTTATAAGTTTAACAAAATTCTGAATGCCATGCCATTGCAATAGTAAAACTGTTCTCTATTCATATTATATTGCTATTTAAAACTTTTTATTTCATAAACAAGACATGCAAAAATCTTTTAAAAAGCTCCAAAAAATGTGTTTTTATGAAACTTTAATGTACTTGCGACACCTAAAAATGTACTTCAATCTTTTTCATATTTTAAATTTATCTTATCTACACCAAAGGCAACTTTTTCGCACTATTACAAATCAAAAGTTGATTTTTTCTTTCCACCCTAATGTCCATGTTTTCAAATAGAGGAGAGAGATGTTGCTATAAAGATAATATTCAAAATATATCTTTATAATGATGACTCTGGAAGAAGGGGATTATTTACACAAAGTTTTGCCATAATTTAAAAGGTGGATTTAAAAATAGTTGCTATAGATATTATCTTGTCAATCATTATTTATTTCGTTTTTTTTTTTTTTTTTTTAGTCTCTAGTTATAAACTTCTTGTATGCCAACAAGTATAACATGAGGCTTATAAACATTATTCAGTACTCAGTTTATAATGAAACTAATTTCAAATATAAAGGTCATGAGTCTGTACTCAGTTGATAGTGGAAGAAATTTCAAATTTAAAGGTCATGAGTGCAAATGCAAAAAACAAGAAAATAAACAAATACAAACAAAAAATAAAGCAAAATTGCTCATATACTAACAGAAACATACAGTAAATAAGATTATATTGTTGAGAAGCATGATCAAATAAAAATAAAATATTCAAAATATAAAGCATAAAAATTTATTGTATGCAAATATATGTAGGCAAACACATAAAAATAAAGTCTGAATAATATGGGAAAAATACTATTAATATATGTCAAAAAAAAAAAGAAATAAAAGATGATTTTCTCTGATCAAAGTCAGATAAATGGGAAGGCTAAGCTATATTTTTCTATAGTAAGCAATTCCTAGGTTTACGTGTTTTGTGAATAAATTTGGTGCATTCAAATATCATGTGCTTGGCATCCTGGACTGTAGCACAAATGCATATCAGGGAGGCAACAAATGGAAGCATTTTATATAGGCTTTAAAGTTTCCATGCCCAATCAGAAACTGGGTAAGCTTGAAATTAAACTCAGTGGTTAGCCTTTAAGCATCTCTGAATGGAATGAAAAAATTCTGTAGTGAACTGCACATTGTTTGATGTAAGGAAGTCTACTCAGATATAATTTTATCTTTAAAAACATTCTTAAGATATAATTTCAAAATACTCATAGGAATTAAATCAATAAATTTTATTGCAAGCCAATGGCACATTTATTGCCATAGGTTCCTGTATGACCTCTAATAAAAGAAAAGTAAACTTGCACACTTGCTTCGAAGAAAACTCGGATTAGATTGTATTTTAACAAATATTCAATTTAGGGAATTGATGTTATTTAAGATATATAAAGATGAAAGGGAAATTCTATTTGAAACTAAATTTCTAAGAGAAAAGATGGTCATAACTGTAAATATTGATGGAAACATGATAATTTTTGTATTATAAAATGTTGTAGAATATGAATGTAGAAAATATAATAAGTACTATAAAAAGGGAGGAAGAAAGTAATATTTTTCATAAAAATTGACAAATAATATTTGATATTTACCATGTTTAATCAAATATCACCCATTATAAAATATGCGTTATTATTCTGACATAATGATTGGCTTATACTTACTTTGTATATAGCTTACTTTTGCTGTGGGTATACTCTTCAAAAGAGTGATAAGTATCTCATAAATAAATATTTGAAATATATCTAGAGAAAGAAAATAAGGTAGAAGTGATCTAGAGAGTGACTCCAGTACATAACTAATTCAGAAATTGGATATCCAGATAATCTGTGCTCCTCCTCTGAAACTACTTGAATTCCATAATCCTCTATATTCTACAAATTTTTGCTTTTAACATACTTTACCCCTTAAAATTGTGACCTATTTTTTACTTGCACCTTGCAATGCAGATATTCGATTTTTATATTTATCTTTAGAAGTAATTCTTTTTGAGATTAGTCCTTTCTGGAAACTTTATAAGAATATATATTGGACACTAGCCATCTTTAGGGACTAGTTGGATCACTGAGATTAATGTTTGTTAATTAACTATTTCCATTAAATTTTTTGTGTAGTTATGTCTTAATGATTTCAACAAAATAATTTCAAATTTTGTTATAGAACTCGTACTATTTTCAAAGGTTTACACTATTCTGCTATTCTTTTCCCTAGTTTTCTGCCTATATCTTTAAATATCCAACTATGCCAAAGGAAAAAATAGCAGTATTTAAAAGTGGATGCATGTTAGAAAAATTTTAACAATTGTTTTATTCTGAAGTTAAACCCTATTTTATTGAAACAAAATTTTTAAAATTTCATTATAAACATGCCTTATACTAAAACCTATTCAATGTGGAAGGATAAACTGAATCTTCATAATGGGGGAATATAGTTCAAGATGAAATATTTATAACAATAATGAAAGTGATTTGATTTTCACTTCAACATTGCCATATATTCTTGTAAAAATATACTGAAAATACTTTTTAAAAATTGATTAAAAATAAATAAAATTATAGAATAAAAAATTGATATAATTGATTTTTTTTTTTTTTTTTTTTTTGAATTTTAAGATGATGTAAAAATGATTTTTATATTTTAATGCTTTGAAAGTTATCACAAAAAAAAAAATTGCTGAAATTTTGCTTTTTTTTTTTATTGCAGTTTGTAACAAATCGTTCTGAGGTGCACATTTCCATGTTTCAATGTATTTATATACCAAATTTGGTAGCTCTAAATCAAAATGATCTGACCTATACACACTAACATAGACATATGTTAATATTTATTAGTTGTAGAGAATATATTAAACAATCAGTTGTACTTATTTTCTTGATGGATTGACATAGTGAAACAATTGGGTATGCAATGTTTTCATTTTTGTTAATTTATAAGGATAAAGATCACATATTAAATATTGCTCTATATTGATCAATGTTTTATTTTTCAATGCAATTTATTGTGCATTGCACTGAATAATAATTTTTGCTTGTAATTTAAAATTATTTTCTTATAGGTAATAACCTTTTAATTCAAAATAAGCAAGAATCTAAAAGTGGAGCTAATACTTCAATTTCAGATGGAATTGATGGATCAAATACCTCAAAATCTTCTGTTGATCCATTGCCTGAAAAAAAAGTAAACTATATGCTCTTTGATATCACATTATAGATATTGATTTTTTATGAAATATATGTTTGATGTAACTTCTGATTATGCATTAAGAAATTATTTCTTTTATAGTTGATTACAACAACTAAAAAACCTCCTATTGATTCTTCTGCTCCCAGACTGCCTCCTAAACCTGGTAATTGTTTTTGATTTTTGTCGTGTATATAACTTATCTTAAATATGGGAATTAATAGTTTGTGTCTTTGAATAAATGAATAATTTTGTGAGTGTTCTTCAAATTGCAGTTTTAGCATATTATTACATTATTTATATTTTTGTCCTATAAAAATTCGTCTTTTTTTAAAAACCTTAATACACTATAAAAAATGTTGTTATAATATTATTATAATAGCTGTTATTTTATTTATAATAACATCATGTTAATTAGCAGTTATTCCATTCGTCATGTTTTGCCCTTAATGTGTAACTGTTGAAGTATGCAATAGAAATATTGACTTATAGCTGGAACTTCATAGAATGTATTGGAATGTTTAATATTTATAAATGAAATATAAATCAAAGTGTTTTGCTGAATATAAAAGAAATGTTCCAGTGAAGAAATGATTATTATAGAGAATTTATGAATATTTATTTATGTAACATTTTATATTTAATTTTGTATTTCATGATGATTTGAATAAATTTTTTTACTGATTTTGAAGTGCATATGACTGTCTTTATTTTATCCATAATGAAAATCAGTTAATTTTTTTTTATTTAAATGCTATACATAATATTTAAAACTGAATTTTATACTGTGGTGCTTTTATTTTAGTTCGTGAACAAGCTCGTGTTATTTTCCCCTATGAAGCGCAAAATGAGGATGAATTAAATTTGAAGGAAGGTGATATTATTACTGTACTTTCAAAGGAAATTGAAGATAAGGGTTGGTGGAGAGGTGAATTAAATAGCAAAATTGGAGTTTTTCCTGATAATTTTGTTAAACTTATAAAAGCTGAAGAAGTAAGCCTTTATTTTTATAATTATAGATTATATTTTACCTAGCCTATTATTTTTATCTGAAGTAACATCCCAAAGATTCATTAAATATTAGTGCAAATGCATGGCATGAGTAAAGGTTAAAGAAATTTGTTTAACATCATTCTCTTTCAATGTATTTTCAAACTGTTATGTACAATCAAAAATCATATTTTTTATTCATATTTATGTGATGAAAATAGAATATTGTTTTATTGTAATATTGAAAATTGTTTTCAAAATTCAAAAATTGATCTGAGTTTTCTTGAGCAATAGTAAAGCATCTGATAAGAAATTTTGAATTTTTATTTTTTTTATTTTTAAGAAAAGGATTTCTTTGCAAGGCTATATTATCCAGCAGCATACAAATATTTTGTAATAATTACATAATGTTATGAATGCCAAGAAATATCTAATATTGTTCTAAAGTATTATAAAATATATAACAGTATTTCAAAATTGTCAAAAATATTATTAAATGTTAATTTTAATCCAGGATATCATCTAACTTTGCTCATTATCCAATTACAAATAGAGCACTTATTTATAATTATTTGTTGTAAAATGTAGTAAAAACAAAGTTCCATTTTTATGGATGCACATGAGTATTAGTTCATACTGATCTATGTTGATATATGCTGTAACCATAATATTGTTTCTATTGTAATATTATAATTAATAGCATGATATACTGCCGTCTGTTGATAACAAGTATAAGTTTATAAAGAGATTTTTTGTTTTGATTTCAAAAAATTTCTTCTTTTTCCTTAAAAATTTGTAAATGTTTAATTTTTTAAAAAGAAATAGTGATAAAAAACTGAATTTGATTCTTAGTAAAGTGAAAATATTATACATAAACATTGGGCAGTACTTTGGGAGCACAATAATGAAATTTGTCCATTTCTCAAATCATTCTTTTATTTAGTTCAGAAATTATTAAACCTTTAAAAATTTTTTTTATTTAGACTAACTATTAGAAAATACAATTAGTAACTTTTTTTACAGAGAACTGTTTCACCTCTTAATTAATGTTAAAAAAATTTTTACTCTAAAATAAATTACACTCTAAACACTGTAAATGGTTTCATAAAAATGAGTCTTGCTTTTAAAAGTATTTACTTCTTTAATTTTTTTTTTTTTTTTTTTTTTTTGATAGAAAGACATAATTCCAAGGTAAAAAATCTTTTAAGTTACTTTGCCAACTGGAATCTGTAAGGAATTAATTTAACTAAAACTAAAGAGACTAGATTTAGCAATTGCATGCAACTTCGTATGGAATAAAACTCCTTAAGTGACACTACATTACCGTATCTACCACCATTATTTAAATTCTCGCTAGTTCAGTAGATAATATGCTGATTGGCCAAACCAAAGGCTCTGGGTTGGAATCACAAAGTAAGTGACTTGAAGAGTTAAAGATGCTAATGACTTAAGAAAAATAGATTTATTAGAACACCATGTAGAATTAAAGAAATGGAGTTTATTTATTGTTATCTGTGTGCCTATTTAATACTGATGGATGTATTTAACCATATAATACCATAACATAAATATAAAAAAAGTCATTTATTGAAAAATAAAATAAATATCAAATGAATGAGTATTAATTTTGATAAAGCTTGTGTATTTCTGATATTTTGTGAAATTATTAAAAGGTCAAATAGATATTTAATCTGTTAATAATAATGCATTTTTTAAATATTTTTTTAGCTTTCAAAGATTTGTCATTTGAATTTCTTATTATTGTTTTCAATTTATTATGTTTTAATTTAAGATTTTCTTATTATTTTCCAAATATAAAAGAAAAACAGGAATGTTATGAAAAATATTTAAAGAAATGCCTGAAGTATGATTGTATATAAATCTGATTGCCAATCCAGTAAATAGAAACCCTAAGTTTTTTGAAATTATTTATTTAAAAAAGTGGCTTCTAATGCAATGCAAATTAGTTTTGATTTTTAAATTTTTCAAATTGCATTATGATAATATTTTTTGTGGGCTTTTATGGCCCTTGAAAATCTTTAAGCTTTATTTTACTGTTTTTAAGTTCCTGATGAAAAAATTGGATTTTATTCTTTGGTTTTTCATTTAGCCCTTAAAAAGTAGGCAAAATGTGTATCCATTAATTTTTGAGAAGGAAAAAAAACCAGTTTGTGACATTGCTTTGTCTTGAGAACTGATATGAAAACACTATCAATTTCTATACTTTTTCCATTTAATGTTTGATGGGTGGGGGTTAGAAGCAAGCAGAACAGTCTAAGAATCATAAAGTAACTCAGCATTTCGTGAGTTACAACACTTCCTAATTTTTAAAAATAAAATTTTCTTTTAGATCATATTTTTAAAAAAATTTCTGATACTTTTTGCATACTTTGTTGCTCTGAAAGACTCATGATCAATGAAAATGAGAAAAAATAATAAATAATAAAAAATGAAATCTACAATCACAAATTTCAAGTTATCATGTGGGAAGATTATTATTTTTTTTAAATCATCATTTGTCTTAATTAATTTAAGTCATTAACCAGTTTAAATCAGTTTACAATAGCTCCAAAACATTTTGTTCAGTTAAGAAAAAATTGAAAATGAAAATTGCCATTTATGCTTTATTCATTACCAATATGCTTTCGAGCTTCAAAACCCCCTAACCAAAACAACATCATGTTCTCACAAAAAGAAATGCCATGTTTGGAAGCTGAATAACGAGTGTTTCTGTCACAATGCGATTTCTAAATGATAAACTATTTACCAATAAATTTTTAAACATATTAATTTATATAGAATTTTTATAAAAACAATATTTTTGTAAACACAAACTACTATTTTCTAATTTCTGAGATTATAAAGCAGTTTCATGACAGGAGTCAAATCCTTCAATGTTTCCCACTTCAGAATGAATGAAGTGATATTTCCCTATTGAGGGAAAGAGAAAATACTTTCATCAAAACTGTTATTAAATGCAAGTGAAGTTTTTTTTTAACATATTATAAAAAATTAAATTATTTAATTTTCTCCAAAAAAAAATTACATTCCATGAAAATAACAGCTATGATGTCATAGTTCTACGTCACCTTTTAAAAAGGCATCTGCTGTCACGTAATAATAAAACAATACTGGTAAAAGCAGGTCAACCTTTTTATTTTAAAGATCCTGGATCCTTTTATTTTAAAGGATCCTAGCAGTCAGAGTGGACTTGACTACTAACCTTGATCATTTTTTTACCTGCTTCAAAAATTTACCTTCGTTCTTCCCCCCCCCCCCCCCCCCGTCTCTCTTGCCTTGACAGAAAACATCTGTTTTATTGAGATTACTTTTTAATGAGACATGACCAGTTATTATTAACAATTACATATAAAAAATATTGTAGATCTTTTATTATATAGCTTAATTGATATTCATTTTTGGATGAACATCATTGAAGTGAGCCAAGATCGAAGTGCGTGTGGTTAGCGAGGCTCTGATATTTTATCTGTTGAATGATTAATTCAACATTCACATGATTTTCTACTGACAAAACAACAAGAAATTTATATATCTATATCAAAGTGGTTTGATCTTGATAGATGGTTTGATAATAACAGGTAGATGGTCTGATAGGTGCATAGATCTGAGGAAAATTGCAGGACAAGTCCATTCTTGCTATAAAAAGATGAAGGCTATTCTTTCTGTTCGTGTGATTTGAAAGTGACTACAGGAAAAAAAATGTTAATCTATTTTAATATAATTTAACAACTTTTTGAATTATATGACTTTTATTCCACTAGAATTTGAGAACAAGAAATGTTTTAAAATGATTGGTTTTTGATGAATTGAAAAAATATGATGAAGTAGTGACTTTACAAATGAAAAAAGAACTTATTATATTCATAAAGATGCTTACTTTCAGTATTCTGCAAACATGGATGAGCAAAAGATTGCAACCACTAAATTATGAAATGATTATGAAAAGGAATTGTATTGATGATGAATTAAATGAAAGTCAGAAATGATAAAAATTGAAAGTTGTTTGTGTGAAATTAGCACCTAATAGTAGCATTGTAATGGCTAACAATAAGAGGGCTTGCATTATAATATGGGAGTCCCTTTTGAATTGTATTATTACTTGTAAGATGTGCATAATAGGTATTCCTTAAACAAAAGAAGGTATATTTGAATTTCATAGTGAAAATGTTTATTTTAAATCTATCATTGTTATGTCTAAAATATTTAATTTAGAGTCCATAAACTTTTTTATGTCTGATTTTTTTAAAAATTTTTTTTCTAGTAGGGGAGGAATTTTATACTATTTTTTTAATTATAACGTTTAATAATTGACTAAATTTTTTTAGTTGATGTTTAGGCCAATAGGATTTTAGTTTTAAATATTTTTATCTTTTCAGCAGAAAAAACCTGAAAGACCTGATAAACCTCCTGCTGTCAGTGCTTCAAAAAATAATTTAAAATCTGTTACTCCTGATAAAAGTGCTTCGGAATCTTCTCCAAAATTAGATAAGAAAATTTTGAAAACACCTCCTGCCAAGCCACCACCTCCTGAAGTTCATAAAAAAGGTTTCAAGTATATTTGTTAAATCTTTTCAAATAAAAGTAATAAGCATCCTTAAAAATTTCTAAAGTTTTAAAGATGCTTATTGCTTTTATTTCATTCAGTAATTTGAGGATTAATTTTCATTATTCATTTTTATTTTAAATTAATATTTTTCTGGATTAGTACTATTTGAAAGTAGAAAATTTATATTAAATGTTTTTCATATTTAATGTAATTTATTTTTTATGAAGTTTTCTTACATTTTAACATTTTATAAAAATACATAAAATTTCCATTTTTGATTTTTGTTTCTGATTGATTATAACCAAATATTTTGTAACTCGTATGAGGTTGATGTTACACATATAAATATGTTTTCGTTTCATTCATGTGGTTAATTTCAAAATAGCATATTTCAAAAGTAATACTGATAAAGAAAATGCATGGGTAATGAGTGTAAAATCCATGAATCTTTAATTATAGAAAATTAACAGATGTACCCAGAGTTGCTCAGGATTAAATTATTTTTCTATTCAGTTTTTTTAATGTCAATTTTTCATTCAATATTTTTAATGTCAAAACTGCCTTAGTATAAAATATTATAATGCACAAAATTGTTTTATTTTTTCAAAATCTAAAACATTTTTTAATTAAAATGATATAATTTTTTAAGAAATGACATGGCATTTTGTAGTATTAGAAATCTTTTAATACACATTTTGAGACAATTAAGTTGTTAAAGTTCCAATATTATTACAAAAATTCCAATTCACTGTCTTGCAAAATTGTGATAATACCTCTTATAAATTAAAGCTGCTGACTATGAAGGATAGAATATCTGCTTTTGTTCTTGACTTTTGAAATTGACTTAAGTTCTCTTTTAAGTATCACTAAATCTTTATCCCAAATTGCCCTCTACTCAAGTTCTTTGTTTTTCTCAGTTAGGGTAATACTTTATTACTTCTGTAGAAGATAAAGTAGAGATGATAGGAGATTTAAACAACTATAATTTTTTACATATAATTAAATAATCTTTAAAATTCTATTGATATTAGAAAAGCAATTTCTGAAATATTCTAAAAAATAAAGCAAACATATAAAAAAGTAAAGAAAGAGGAATTCATTAGTAACAGAGCATATCTAAATTCCATTACTTCAAAATCATTTGCATCTGTTTAGTTATTTATAAAATTTTGAAAAAATAATAAAAATTGTTAAAAAAAATTGCATGGAGATGAAATTGATATCAATGAAAAAGTAAAATTTTTGAATTTCAAATAGCATAAAAATATTTCTTGTAGGAAAATTTTCTTCTTGTTATTATAGAAAAATGCTAAAATTTCAGTTAGTTTCTAATTAATTGAATATTTAGTTAATTTTTGCAAAGTTTGGTTAAACAAGTCATTTATTTTAGAGGAGATACAGTGTGTGTGTGTGTGTGCGCACACACATAACCATAATGATTTTTATTTACATTTTGATCAGAACATTTCTATTGAAAAGAGAATTTTTTCTATCAGAAAGTCTGATATAAAATATCTGTTTTATTTGATTATTTAAGCATTTTCCAATATTCTATGTTTATCCCATGCATTTGTGTTCAAAAATTAATTTTAGACCATTAATGTCATTAACTGTTACCATGTAAAAATGTTTTGTCTTAAAAAATTTACAATCAACTTAAATGGAATACAAGATCTAAAATTTGTGGCTACTGACAACTGAATTTATTGTTATGGCAAAATGTATGAGATGTTTCATTATGCCAGTAAATTAAATTATATGCAATTCTGTCGTATTAAAATGATTAATATCTATAAACAGAATTTAGTTTTGAAAAAAAATTTCTATGTATATCAGAAGTATAAAGAAATACATAAGACAACTCACCATGTGACATGTTCATTTGTGGGATTCTATGTGGCTGTCAGCAGGATAACTGCTAAAGGCGATTCAAAAACTCGGCTCCTCCTATAATAATATACATCAAGTAACTGTGTGCTTTAATTCTTGCAATCATGATTTAAGTGTCCATGAAATTTCTGATGATCTTGGATCAGCAAATGCTCATTTCGCATAATTTTGACTGATAATTTGAGATCCATTGCTTTGTATAAAAATTTGCACCTTGTCTTTTTGACTGATGAACAGAGCATAAATGATTGTTTATGTCATTAACTCTAGTAGGTTTTTGTATGCAATGAAATATCTGATTTGATTATGACTAGGAAGACCAAAAGAGATCTTTATATTTTATTTAAATTATATTCCTTCTAATCAAAAATTAATTGCATTAAATAAAATTACACACACTTATCAGAAAAATGCATTTCTAGAAGCCATTCCAGCAGTGTGAGGTATGTTGTACATAAATAGAGAAGGAAAGTATTTTGGACAGATTGTAAATGTTTTTCACTAAATTCTGCATGTTTATCCAATTGTTTGAAGTTTCGACGTCATAATATTTGTAAATAAATTTAGTGAAATATTAATTCCTTTTCAGAATCTGAAAGGCCTCTTCCTCCATGTCCATTGAAGAAACCTCAGCCACCCATTCAACCTGTCAAGAAACCCACCCGATCTTCACTGGGACCAAAACTTCCTGCTTCTCCAGCAGTTACTTCTGTGAAGCCTTCTGCTGAGAACAGCCCATCCATTTCTTCATCATTTCTGTCATCTTTAGAGAAAACAGAAGAAATCACTAAATTAGAAGGCCCTGTGGAAAAAGAAAAGCTTAGGACAGGTAATGATCTTTTATGAGTTATTGAATCAGCTTCAGTTTAATATTATTGCAGAATGTAGAAAGTTAATAAAAACTGCATCGTTGATTGAATAGAAAGAGCTGCAGTGAATTAAAACATCTTTCAATTTAATTATAGAATTTTTCACAGTGAATATTAATTGCAAAATGTTTAAAATTAAATTTTGTCCAAATACATCTTTATATGTATTAAAATTGCATGTAATTATGCATAGTAATACACTACTGAGCTTTTTCTATATTTTCATTTTGATTTGTTAGTGACCACATTGATAATTTTACATTGTTTCCCAATCATGTAAATACTTTCTAATGTGAGCTTTTCAATTATCACTTACTATAGTCTGTGTATTTTCTATAGGCGCTTCAAGGTCACATTTTCTACCGCGTTACTGGTACCAGACAACCAATAACGAGGTAGAAAACGTGACCTTGAACTGCCTACAGAAATTACACAGACTATAATTTGTTACATAGCAGCAATGAAGTATTTTTCATTTATATTCATATGTAAGTTATACTTCAAATGTGAGAATTTTCCAAATCACTTATTTTTCTTTCTTTGTTACAGTATGTTTTCATCTAGAATAAGAATAGTGTTATATAAAATTTTTATTATGACCATTTGCTCTATAAAAGAGTTCTTTTCAGAGGTACTTCTGTATTATTAAATGAGCTTTTTGACTTCACAAACAGATTGTTTTCTGATTCTAAGTTTAGATTGAAATGAAGTTGTCTATTTCTGCTTTTGAAGCAGTGATTTTATTCAGCAGTAGGAAATGAAAGAATTTTCTAAGGAGATATCAGTGCCTTATTTTAGGTACAAAATAGTATTCATTCCAAATGTTGAGAAACAGGGATGTAGTTTAAGTCAATCTGTGAATCTAAGGATATTTTACCAAAAAAATTTTTATATTAATTTTTCTTTCAGATTACATTTTTATTAATTTTTTTGCCTTCTCCTATTTTTGTTGGTTTTGCTTTTACATCTTGTATTTACTTTCATATTGCTATTCTATATAACCATTTGATTTCTTGTAATCCAAATATAATGTGATGCAATTCAAACAATTTTTATTTTTAAATAACTTATTTTGGTCTAAAAAAGGCAAATAGAAAATGAAGAAGTAAAATATTTTATAGAATTGTTCACTCTTCTTCAAACTGCAAGATGTTACGAAACTCTTATAAATTGTCATATCAATATTGTGCAGTACAACACATATTAAATGAAAGCAATACCAATGATAAATAAATATTGTGACACAAAGGGAAAGGTAAAATTTTAAATTTTTGAAAAATGAGAGATATTGCTTTTTAAAGATGAAATCTTTATAGTATTTAATTTTTTTTTTTTTTTTTGCTCATCTCTTTTTAATATATGGCTGATTGAGAAATAAAATATTCTTTCAAAAACTGAGTAGATTCTTCTAAATGACCTCTCTCCTAATTATGTGGCATGATATTTTATTTTGCCTCCAGTTCCTACCCATCCATCTTTAAATGACAACTTTTTTTAAAAAATTGATCCTTTTCTGTATATTTTTATTTTTCGTGTACTCCATGGCAATTTTTCATGCATATACTGCAGAACTTCACTTTGTTCCTTAAAACACTGAAGGAAGGGACCAAAATTTGTTCAACGTAGAAATCCAGTTTTTGCATTAAGCATGCCATTTCTGATCACATGAAACTGAGCTTTGTTTATTGGGCTTCTGATTGTCAGCAGTTCTCATTATAACATTCGTGATTATTGTAAATGTAATAACAAACCATGTTTTGTTATTAAAGTTATAAACAAAATTTTCTTTTCATGCTGCCATTTTGATAAGTTGAAAGGATTAACTTGGATAAAGTGACTGATATATTCATTTGGTATTTCTTTTAAGCCACATATAGTAAATACATGCTTTTAAGCAATACCTAGGTTATCAGCCACTAATTGTTGCAAGAAGGAAATGAAGTACTTTTCCAGCAGAGGTACTAATGATATATCAATTTATATCAAAAAGGAAAATTGATGTCCGATTTCTTTATCATAATAAAATCATAAAAGTACTCCCGGAACAAAGAATTCTCTTTAAATAGTAAAAGGCCCTACTGCGCCTCATTTTTTTATTCTATAAATGTTTAGTATCTATTTAAAAAATTAGGCATGTTTTAAAAACAACAACAACTCTATTCAAATCGTTACATTGTAATTAAAAGTCTTTATGATGTTTGGCTTTGCAGTAACATTTCTTTTATAAGGTAAAATTGATTTAATACAAGCTATGTTTGATGATATGCTGGTTTGCTGGGATTATTGATTGCAAAAGATTTTAAATCTTTTATACATAAATCAATCCTAATAGTTTCCTCAAAAATTCACAACCTGTTTCCCTAATTACATATGGGGTATGGAGCTATTAAAGAGACGAGTCATATTCATCATTTAGGTAGCTTGCATTATGTAATAAAATGTTTCACATGACAGATATGTTGAGAACGATCTCATGAAGTAAATAAATAAAAATTAGTGTACCTCAGAGAGATAAATAAATTATTACAGTCTTCAAATGTCATAGAATTACAAAATGGAAAATAAATTTCCTTTATTTTTTGCAGTGCACCCAAATATTTTTTTAGAGCTTTTATGCTGTGACATTAATTTGTCTGGGGCTGGCAGGTGGTGTGTTCTGGGTATCTTTACCATAATAAGAGAGAAACCTGTGTATAATGATACTAGCAATAAATTTATCCATAATTTTTTTTTTTTGGTCCTATCAAAATTCCTACAATCTATTTTAACCCTCTGAGCAGCTAATTATTCTGAGTGTGCCTTCTCAAAAATTTATCTCTATTTGTCAAAAGATTACTTCAAAAAATATCAGCTTCACATGAGAGTGTTCGAAAAAGAAACCGGCATTTTTTCACTCCTCTTCCTTCCCAGCCGTGGGGGTCCAATTACCCCAGTGGGGAGACTGGATTGTAATCTATCTGGCTATCTTATCTTACTGACTGACCAGTCCTCCCTCCCACTCTTCACTCTCCAACTTTTTTTTTTCTTTTCGAATTAGCAATATGTAGTTCCAAACTAAACTGTGATCTGAATTCATTTTTCGAAAAACTACCACATCTTGGAAAAAGAAAAAATATTTTCCATTAGAGGCCTTAAATTTTTTTAACTAAAATTTTTGTAATGAAATTGATTATTACATATATTTCTTTATTCCGACATTTTTACAAAAGACACTAAGCTGCAAGTTGTCTTTTCATTAAAAATATTAATAAAACTTTTTAAAACTGTATATCCAAGCTTTTGGAATAAAAACATCTATATAAAAGCTTGTAAAAATTATTTTAAGGGCATTCCTACATTTAATAACAATAGGATCTTTTAATTTTGAACTCAAAATTGAAAGGAGTTTTTTCAAAGATAGTTGAAAGGAACGGAAAGGGGGGAAAAGGAATTTTTCACTTAATTTTTTAAAAATTTCCAACTGATCGAATCAATGTTTAATGAGATATGAAGCGAAATTAACTGTATTTCACTCCCAGCAGTTTTAGTTATTTATTTATATTTAAGGGACTAAGTCAACTAAATATTGCCATGAAGTAAAGCAAACTGCCTTTGCAAAAATAATGAATTGTCCACTTGTTTTTTTAAAATATTGTTTTGTTTTTTTAAAGGATTTTGACTTAATATCTTTGTCTGTTTTGAATTGAAAGGGATTTGTCACTTTTAATATAGTTTTGTTTTTGAATTAAAAGTGACTTTTGGCAAGAAAAAACTTTTCAGTGCTTCAACATAATCTTTGAATCTATCTTTTGTAAATATCAGAATTATCAGATAGGTGCATTTTTTTTTTTAATTATGAATGCCAGAAAGTGTAAGTGTATGCTCGAAAGTGTAAGAATCGAATGTTCCAAATTAAATGGTTTCATATTTACCATGTTCCTCAAAGTAACCAAGGTGAAACAGAATAAAACGAAGTTAATTCTGTAGGGAAGGATAACAAGCATATGTTTGTATCAACTTAGCAACCTTCAAATTTGGTTTTACTAATTTTCATTTAAAATTTTTGCGCTGATTCTTTATGCAATTTTTTAATAGTTTCCTAATTCAAAGGATCCTATCTAGAAGAAATTAAAATACCTATATTAGAATAATTTCCTTATATTTAAATATGTTTTGTTTGATATATATTTTGTTCAAAAATCTGCAGCTTTATTTGCGTGTATCAATAATCACTTACAGAATACAATCCGGTATAAATTCGAAATTAAATTTAAAAAAAGTGGTGAAAATATAATTTGCATTTAGCATTTTGTTTTGATTATCAAGCCGGTATTCATTTTACTACTATCATTACTCTCATGATCCCTAATTTTTCATTTTCTTGGGAATCAATCACTAAACTATAAGATTTTTTTTCCCAAATTTTATTTTCACAAATTTTTGAAACTATTTCTATAACACCACTTGAAATTGTAGAAAATTTTTTTAGGGTTGATTGTTCTTTTTTACTTTTCTCAGATTCCTATTGATAAAAAATTATTTATAGTTATTTTTCGATACTCTTGGTTTTTATTCCCAACAGAATCGAATGTTCAAAAAATAATGCAAATATTTGTCTTAAATTTTTACCAATTATTTCCTTCTATATAACATGCACTTAAACGGAATTTCAAAAATTTAGCTCATATGAAAAAAATGCCTTTTCAAAATTTTCATTTATTTCAAATTTGCTCATGATCTCATTAATTTTTCATTACATTTTATAGCTCAGTTTACAGAACTTTATAATATAGATTCATTTTAAAGGACTGTTATATACTTTTCTATAAGTTTAAGTGTTTTATTTAATCTCGAAAATTTAATGTAATCTTTATTTTGTAACACTCAGGCTAAAACTCCGAGGCCAGTTTTGTGCAAATTGATCAACAGCTTAAAAGAATAAAATGAAGCATTTTTCACTTGGGAAATGTAGAATTCGATTGACTATTTAAATTCTAAACGTTTCAAAAGAATTTAATTTCTAATTTTTAAGAAACCTTTTTTAATATTGTTAAATATGATTAATGCTATCTATAATTTTTGTAATGCTAATATTTAAAAAAACTCCCAAGTTTTTTAATTATATATATTTTAGGTTCTTATTTTGAAAAGAATATCTTTTTACAAGCAATTTTTGTGAACGTTTTGTGTTTAACATCTTAACCTGATTTCCTCATGGTTATTTTTCTGAAATGATACCTGTAATAAAATGGTAAAATTCAATCACATTTGATTAAATTACTTCAAATTTACTTTGAATGCATTTCATCTTCAAGTATTTAGCATGAATATTACAAGTTCATTCTGCTACTTCTGTGATTCCCCTTTTCATTGTAATCTTCAGCGAAGACATCGCTTAACATTCTTTTATCATTGCGGTACAGCTCACCTGCATGAACCATGTGTTCTGCATCCATCTTACCTTGTAAATTTTTCAACGTTACATTATACAAGGGAACAATATTGATGGTATATATAAAATGACATTTTTTCATGGACATTCTCACAAATGCCTCTTTGCTATCAGATACTCTACCCACTTAAAATTTATAAAATAAATTTCATGTTCTACTTTCAAATATTCATCCCTCGTCCAACCTTCTTCATTGGAATGAGAATTTAATTTTAATAAATTTTTATTTAATTATGTCAGCTATTACATTTTTCAAATAAGTTTGAAAACTATTTTGCAGATGTAATGGATTTAATATTTTCTATTAAACCTTTTACATCTTTTTTCATCTCGTATCATTATGAGGAAAAAATAAAAAGAATGAAAATGGGAAATTTTCGAAGGATCAAAACTTCAATAAATTCTATTTAAATAAAAATTTCAGATTTGAATTTTTTTTTCTTATTGAATATTTACTGTGCAAATGGCAAGTTCAAATCAAATTTGACAGCATTAGGTTCAATTGTTTTATTTCACTGATTTTTGAGTCTTGTAATTCACGGAAAATGCATCAACTTAAAAGCATTAAAATATTTACATCAAGAATTCTAAGCAAAATTTTCTTCAACTAACTCTTCTAACTTTTTGTAATACGTGAAAAAAAAGTGTCGTATGATTGCGAAAATTAATTAAGCAATGTTTGTAAGCAATACAAGTGTATTATGCAAGTCCACTTATGATTTTGCTTGCTTTATTTCATTCAGAAGTTCATAAATAGTTATTTTTTCAATTTGAATTACAAATGATCTGTCAGCGACTATATGTAACTAGTTATGGATCCCCATTTCCTTAAAATCGGATTCATTCAAATTGTTTTTTTTTTTTTTTTTTTTTCCTGAATATTTCAGAGTGAATTACTGCACCATAAGTATTATTTAAAAAAAATGAAATATGAATGCTGTTCTGTAAAAATATATAAGAATAGATTTCTATGTCTCTTCATAAAATATTCTCATTGAGCATTTATAATTTGTTCTTCATAAATATTGTAGCACTACAGAGAAAAAAAAATGATATTTTAAAAATTTTATTGGAAACAAATTTGTTCTCAAATTCAATTTTTAAATGCATTGATATTTTAATGCATTTTAAATATAAAATAAAACCCCATTTCTTAATTATTGAAATTTCTTTCAATGTTTTATTCAGTATTTTTAAAGGAAAAAAAAAAAAAAAAAAGAGTACAGAAAATCTTGTAACTTTTATGTCAAAATATATATGACAAAACCTTCATGAGATATTAACAGATGCAAATTTCTATTTTGAGCAATGAGATTTCTTTCTAAGTATTTATGTTATGTATAAATTTTGATGCAAAGTAGGGTTTTTTTAAGTATAATAAAAAAAACCAAAAAAAAAACAAGCAAATTTGTTGTTATTACCTTGATGCCAATCGATATATTTTGCAAATGTTTAATTACAATTTTTATAATAAGACACTCAAAAATATTTTGTTTTACTTTTGAAAATAAATACTTATAAAATTTTTCATCCATAATAATAATTAAAGAAAGATTTTCTTTCTTTCTGAAAGCAACCTTTCCCATTTATATCGTTTATAGGATAAGGAATTTGTTAGCCCACTTAAATTAGTTCCATTCGGACTAAATGCTGTCTTTCAATCCATCACTGCCAAAGACGTCATTAATGATGGGGGACGACAATGGCGAAAAAACACGTTTTTTTCCGATTTGGAAGACAAAATCCAAAGGAGGGAAAAAAACTGTTTGCTTTCATCTTGAAATAAATATTGTAAAAAAGAGGGTGAAATAACACGTTTCCGTCTTGAAATGGAATTGCTTTGCAGAAAAACACGTCTCGGCCCTTGGAAGGTTAAGCCTGCATATAGTGGTAATTTTTTAGCTGCACCTGTCTACAGTGATAATTTTTTCCTCTTTATAAAGTTGATAGTATATAAAATCCGATTTTTTTTTTTTTTTTTTTTAGGAAATGATATCTCATCATCTAGAATGGGAAATAATAAAAGACTGGTGTTTACCTCAATGTTCAAATGTTGATTCTTGTTACTTTGATCCTATTAAAATAAAAGAAATCATAAAGAACGTTTCATTGGGATTGAAACAATAACATATAATTCAAAGACTATCAATCCTTAAGATGAGAAGCCTTCATAGTTTTCCCTTCCTCTGCTGTTTGTTCAATTGCTTTTGTGATCCAATTCATCACTTCAATTAGTTATAGATTTGAGGGTTTTTTTAGAGAAACCTGGTCTGTGAGAATTGCCATTATACGGGAATGTACAGAACTTAACTCTATAAATGGCCATTGTCCTTCTTGTTTTACATTGGGGGGAGGGGGGGATTGACTTTCTCTTTGTAATCACTTATGAATCTTTTCATTTCTAATTTAAACACTGTTCATTTAGGACTAACCATTTCTTAAAATTCTTTCTGTGTGTGTGTTAAAGCTTTGGCTCTATATAAAAATTAGAAGAAAATAAATTGATCAAGGCCTCAAATAAGTGAATGCTACCAAAAAATAGTTTTTTTTTTTTTTTTTTTTTGTAGCTAAAAAAAATTTTAATTTATTTTTGGAAGAAAGGTTATTGATAATGCTGTAAAAAAATCAAAATGGATATCAAATGAAAATGATTTGAAGGTGACGTAAAGGATGATTGTTGATACTGTTTCAAGATGTTGTATAAAATGAGAAGAGTCTATTAATTAAACAATGATTTATGAAAATCGAGGAAATTCGTGTTGCTTGGCAGTAACTATTTCAACACCAGCAATTGTAGCTTACCTACTTTTGTAAATGTTAAACTTTTGTTTTAGTGTACTTCTATGCATCTTAAAGTTTATTTGTCTCTGGTGACATTGTTGCGGAATCAAAAAGAAGAGTGTATTGATTACTTTTTTCCTGTTATAGTTAAGTACATAATTTGAGCAGTATTCTTTAAAGAAAAATGTCAATTTCAATAAAAAGCAGGTTTGAAACTGTATGCACATAAGAATTTTGTGTAAAAAAATTAATTACAAAAGGTGAAATGTTTTCAATAATTGAAAGCAAGATATAATTTAAAATTAATTTCAATCACTATGAAAATTGAACCCTGCATAATTGAATTCAATTCAGTCATTCACAAACTGAGACATAAATTATTTGAAATTTCACATACTGTAAACATTTTATAAAACTAATGGTAAGTGCATTAAACATTTTACATTTAAATTGCATTTATTTTATATGATTGCAAGCATCTTATCCTAGTTTTGGTATTTTTCGTTAGCACTAATATCAATTTCACAGACAGACTTTAGATTTAAGTTGAATAAAAAGTTTATTATAACTGACATTAAAATGCATTAAATCAAAAAGATAAAATCCAATCAAAATTTTAATCAGAATATAAAAGTAAATTAAATTGGTCTCCATTAAAAAAGTTCCTGTGCATAATAAGCAGAATTTAAGACAATTAAAATAATATCCTGTAATGTCTGTCAATTTGGTGGAATCATGGACATGAAATTATATTTGAATGATTCATCTGAAATTAACATATATTCCTGCTGAACCCCTAATAAACATGTTAAGATATTAGACACTGTATCTCAAAAAATGCCTAAAAATTGCGATGCTTTGGTCACAATTGCTACGGCTAGGACTCCTACAACTCAGCTTTTTTTAAAGTCTGTGAGGTTTAACATTTTATGCTTTCGACAAAATTCAAGACATATAAAACTTTACTAAAGCTACTTCATAAAACCATGATATAAATTTCTTACATTAAAAAAAATGGTTGGTAGGATTATAGTTAAATGCTTATGTTCGATATTCTTAAATGTCACTGTTATTTTTCATTTACAGGTATTTCCATTATTTCGATAACTTCAAATTTTGCTGTTCAAATAAATATATACAAATTGCAAGAAAAACGTTTTCTGTCTTAATATAATAATGATATGAGTTTTTTAAAGAATAATTTTTAAATTCTTTCACAAATAATTTTCAAGGTATAGATAGAATGATATTTAAGTAAAGATTTGCAGGTATTAAGAAACGCTTTCAGTATTTCGATATCCTCTCCTATATGTACTAGCATAAATTCAGAATTATTATTTTAATATTTTTCATTGCACTGTGCATGTTTTCACCATCAGAAAGAAATTTTCCCTATCAGAAACTGATCAAAGAGTAACCATGGACTTGTGGTGTCATCTACCCATAGTAAATCAAAGTCATCAGATTCACTTGACATAGCAACCCAAAGTCATCAGGCTCACTTGACGCAGCAACACAAAGCTGTTATACTCACTTGGCACAACAACAACCAATCACCCACACATGCTCGCCATAACATTTGGTGCTACTCAAATGGGTATAGGCACATTAGACTCATCAGCTAAAACATCACCACTCAACAGCCATATCGTTCATCTCACCTCCGACTCACTGGAGGGAGAGTCTGTAGGAAAAGCTTATAAACCAGTTAACTGCTACGTTACACGAGCAATTGCTTTTGTATTGTGGTCATGTTACTTGTCTGTGAACCTCAAGGTTCCTGGTTCTATCCTTGCTCATCACAATCCGCCACAGACTCAAAAATGACAGATGGGTTTGCTATGAATACAACTTGAATGCTAAATTCAAAACTTTCTTTCCATATGTTAACAATGGTGAAATCTTTTCAGGTATCCAATACATTGCAGTTGTTCTTGTGTCTCATGTTGCCAAAATCTGCCAATAGTCAATATTATTTGATATAAAAAGATTTTGAGAGCCGACGTCCTGGCATAGGGGTAGCGCGTCTTTCCTGTGATCTGGCAGTCCTGGGTTTGAGTCCCGGTTTGGGCATGGTTGTTCTTCATCTGTTCTATCTGTGAGATGTGTGAATGTGCCCCCTTGTTAAAAGGGGTTGTGCAAGTGAATGAGATGCATGAGTAGCTAAGACGTACTCTTGGCCCTAGTTGGCGCTACTAAAAATTAGAGACGCTCCCTTAGCTTAAAATCACTTTCGTCTGCAAGCTTGTCCATGGCAAATGCCATTAGAAACAACCACAACAAGATTTTGGGAATACAATTGCTTATAAATTATTTCTGTAAGGTGTAAGAAATAATGTTTTTCTTTTTTTATGAGATTTTCTGAAAGTAATAAAAATTATTACTATTGTTATTTTTAATGGTTCGTCCTGTAATGCTTTTGTGTGTGTTTTCAGAAGAAACAGAATTTGATTTAATTGAGAGCAGTGGCAAGAAACTTGTTCACCTGACTGCTAATCGTGCTAAAGCCCCAAACAGAAGACCACCTTCTTTCATCTTTCTGAAAGAAAATGTAAGTTTAAATTATTAATTTTCTTTATTAGATCAAATTTTTTTTTTAAAAAACTGATATTTTTACTATATTGTAATAATTGTAAAATGGAAATTTACCTTTCAAGGTATTAAAATGATCTAAAAATTTTATTTGCCTGTTATTGGATATCATTGTGAAAAACTATAGTTATAAATTTTTTGCATAATCAATGAAGTAACATTTTTGGTACTACTATTGAGTATTATCTACATCCATGCAAATTTGTCAAGAATTTATTAAAATCAACCATCAGTATCAAAAATTATCAGTATAGGAAACCATCCACTGTAAAAAAGCAAATACTTTTGCAAAAACAATTTTATTTATGATATTTTAAGTGCTTGATTCATATGAAATTTAATCTCATTTTATTTCAAAATATAATTCACCTATCGATGGCATTCCTTCAACATGCTTTAAAGTTGACAGCATACATGTTTGTAAATCTACTTTCAGTGCTGATTTTATCATTGGAGGGAAGTAATATTATAAATATGTAACAATATTATCAGGAATTTTTGGTGAATTCTTCCACTTTTTTTGGCATAGAAGAATGAGATTATCATAAAAGATATATGTTTAATTTAAAGACAACAAAAAGTGACCGATTTTAAAAATCGAATGAAATATTTTTTCTTTCGCAAAAAAGTGAAGATTCTACAGGTGTTTTCTATATTTGAAAATATAGAAGAAATATTTATATTGTAGTTGAGAAAATACAAATCATAAAGTTAAAAGGACTTTTTCTGAAACTAACTTACTAAGAAAAAAATTACTGACCAGAAAACAGAATTTAGGACAAAAATATCTTGCATTTAGAGTGTGCCAATACTACTACATCAAAAATACAGATTAAATTATCGAAACTTGAAATAATTAGTAACCTTAAATTGCCTAAAATAGAATAAAATGGATTTTTTAAAAATTAAGATGAATTTGGCTTGAAAACATCATCAAGCAAGAATTCAAATGAGGGATTTTTTTCTGTGTGGAATCTGACTTTTGTCAATATATTGATCCCTTGTGATCTGAAAATCCCTATGAATTATGATGTGCGAAAGACAAAAATTAGTATTTACAATACATTGACAAAGGAATCCATTAAAAAAACAAAATTACTTATTTAGTGAACAAATTATTTCAAAAATTCAAATCCTAATCTGAACAATTAAAGCTGAATAGAACCACAGCAAAATACTATAAGAAAATTAAACAAGAAATAAGCCTCAAATGATAAACTAATAAACACCATTAAGTTACCAAAACCAAAAGGTGAAAAATTAAACTTATTCCTGAGAAATTATCAAAATTTGAACTTTCCTGCATTTAAGGAAGAAAAATGTCTACAATGCTTAGTCAAAGCACAACATCATGTGATTTAAATTGAAAGATCTCAGAGCCATCTATTAAGTTGAAATAAAATCCACAATGAAAGAAAGAAAAATTCACAGAGGAATAAGCCCAAGAAAGCATATCTTCAATTGTGAAAAATATTAGAATATAGATAAGAACATCCCTGTTAAAACTTCTATGATACAATAAATTTCAGGAAAATCATTAAACAATAATAAAATTCTTTGTTGCCAAAATATAAAAAAATTTGTTATTACAAATCCATTTCTTTAATCCTGTTAAAATGTGAGAAAATTGAGTTTTTGAAAATTTTAGAGTTTAAGTTAGAATAGAAATTGGAAATTGCTTAGTTTTATTATTTGAAGTCAAATTTCTATTTTTAGATGCCAGTAAGTAGCTTTTCTTTGGTTTTCATTAATTTAAATATAATTCTTTTGGATAGCAATTATATTATTACAACTATCTATGTTTAACAAAAGTAAATCATCAGTATGTCTAAAACCGTTTATTAAATTGCGTTTAATTACTTTTTTTCATAGTAATTTAAAAAATGTCTTTTAATTTGTTTATGAAAATTTATTTATTTAAAAAGATAATTTTCTGAAGTATTAAATTTACATAATTCAAACCAATTAGTTTTTGTAATAAAATCTCTGCCAGCATCCTGGCTTAGGAATAGCCCATCTTCCCCATTATCTGAGTGTCCCTGGTTTGGGCATGGTTGTTCTTCACCTTGTGTTCTATCTGTGAGGTGTATGAAAGAGTCCACCTTAAATAAGGGATGTGCAAGCGAATGTGTGAGTGTCATCTTCATATGAGCTAGAAGTCAGACTTCTTCCTTCGGATGATCAGGGGTCTTTACCCTCAAAAGCTGCTGCACTCCTTTTCCGTGATAACACGGGCACAACATCATCATTCATCAATAAAATCTATTTATGTATTCATCATATATAGTACTCAAACATATATTAATTTTTCATGCAGTTTCGTGTGTGCATCCAAGATAGATAAATATATTTAATTAACATATATTGAAGATTCCCTACCAAACAACATTTGGATCACAAACTTGCAAAAACAATACACAAGCTAACTATGCTAATTAGAATCCACTTGCATTCTCCAAACAATAAGCAGAATGAATCTCTCTCATCACGAGACGAAAACATAGGGTTGCCATATTAATATTCTCACTTGGCAAAGACATGCTTTAAAATAAATGTAACTACTGGGTTTTTTTTTTTTCAGAAGAAGGTTTTGTTTCTGTGAAACTAGTGCTGGAACTCTTCATATATATTTTCTTTATAAAATAGCAAAAATTAATTTTAATTGCAATTGTGTTGTTCAGATCACATCTAATGTACAGATGGTTATCAAAATGATGAAAACACCTTAGATTTATAAAGAATCTTTATAGGACCACCTTTGGCACGTAATACAGCTTGGATTCGCCTAGGAATTGATTCATACAAGTGTTGAATAGTGTTTAGAGCAATATTGCACTATTCTTCCTGGAGATATTGTGAAAATTCTGGAAGAGATGCCGGTGGAGAATATTGATTCCGTATTGAACTCTCTAAAATAGACCATAAAGTTTCAATTATATTGAGGTCGGGTGACTGTGCAGGCCAGGGCAGATGTTTAACTTCACCCTTGTGTTCACCAAACCATGATTGACTAATCTAGCTGCATGGATAGGTGCATTATCATCCTGGAAAATTTCATCTCGTGCAGAAAACCAAAGTTTGCATCATTATATGGTCAGCTAAAATTTCTTTATTCTTCTCCCCAGTGATACTTCCTTTCAGGGTTATGATTAGCCCAGCAGAAAACCACGACATGGCTGCCCATATAATGACAGATTCACCTGCATGCTTGACAGCTGGAAGCAGACAATCACGATCATACACTTATGCAGATGTCCTCTAAACATGTACCCATCCGGTCGTAGGAAAAAGTGTGAAACACAATTCGTCAAACCATATTACTTCCTTCAATTTATCAATTGACCAGATTAGTAAGTAGACGACATTTGCCATTAAATCTGTAACAAGTGGCTTGGGAATTGATTTTCTGCCATAAATATTCTGTTTATGAAGGTGCCTTCTAACTGTAATAATTGACACTGGATAATCCAGATGGGTATGGAGCTTTGCAGTCACTTTTGCTGCAGTTGTTCACTTTTTAGACATTATAATCTGCTTTAATACCCATCGATCTCTTTCACTCTCCAAATGAGCTTCTCTTTCTGCCCACTATTTTGCTTTTTTGAGCTCGTCTTGTCACATTGTATGTATGCTGTCATGACTTTAGACACCTCTAGAAACTTAAAGTTGGAGAAACTTAAAGTAAAGAAAGCTTAAAAGTTGGGATGTTTCGGTCACACTTGCTTTAGCTAGACGGACTCCTACAACTTGGCCTTTTTCAAAATCTGAGACTTCCGACATTTTAGGCTTTTGAAAAAAATTCAAGAATAATAGAACTTTAATAAAGCTAACACATACTACCAGAATATATATATTGCTATTTATAAAAAGAACTGGTGACTTATATTTTAATTATAATCATTATATATTAATTATAATCATTATGTAGTGAAAAGAAGTGATATTATTATATTTTAATATTTACAAAGCACATTAAAAAATCACAGGTGTTTCTATTATTTTGATTACCACTTGTATACATAAGACATGACATAACACATAAATACCACCTATGAAATAGCATACAAGCGAATGAATATTGTTTATTAGAATTTTTGCGATTGACTTACTAATTGAGTAAGCTATCAAGCTTTCTGACATGATTTTAGATTTCAGCAATTTGTATTGATGTGCAGAAGTAATTTTGTACAATTCTATGCACAACTACCTTAAGTCCATATGAAATATATATATATTTAAGATTGTGAAGGTTTGATTTTGGACTCCAAAAATTATAATCTAATGTGAATGTGAAAACATTTTTTTTTTTTTCGGATTGGGGAAATATATCAAACTTTAAAAAAAAATGTTTATTGAAAAGATTAATATGCTTTAAATATCTGTAATGAAATTGAAACATCATATGATTAAAAATAAAATAAAGCTTTAAATGGAGTTTTTTTTTAATTAAAAAAAAGATGTACTGTTTTTCCTTGTAGCGAGAATAAAAAGTTAGCAATCTCTTTCTCTCTGTGTGTATGCATGTGTGTAATATGGCCAAAGAATCAGCCTAATTTTTTTCTTGGAATTTAAATGTTTTAATTGAAATTCACCATTATCTAATAACTTTCAAATAAATTTATGTTTAATATCTTATATATAGTATTTTCAACATTATCTTTTGAAAAATGGTTTGCTGCTTGGTTGTCAATTCAATTTTGAACTGATAATTTTTAAAATTCTTGTATACCAAATAATGCATTTTGTACTTTTCAGTTCTGAACTGCAAATTCACTTTCCATTGAAATTGAAACAAAACATTTTTGATATCCAAAATTTTGGTAAATTTCTAAAAGAAACCAATCTATCTACCTGTAGAATGTGTGTCATTAAACATAAAGTCTCAATTACAATCCGAATACATAATGATTATATCCTGAATATCAGACAAATATATAATGTCTGGTTTCAAAATGCATCACATTAGTTGCCCAATAATAAATGCATCTACTGCAAAGTTCTATTTTCTCATTAGTTCCTTTTCTGTATATCATTTTCATCAGACATAACCTACTTTAAATCACCAACCTTTTTTTAACTTTAAGGCTACCTGCTTCTTAGGCGAATTTTTGAATTTTATCATAAGTTAATTTAAGCTCTGATGCAAATTCATGCTGTTTCTTATTTGCTCAATTTATACCAAATGTCTACTTTATTGGCATCAGCTCGATTATTTATAAATTTTATTTTATATTTCTAGTTGAAATCTGAGTTTCGTTTCTTTCTTCTTCTTTTCCCTTTGATTGTACTGACTAGATTATTTTGAAGGTTCCAATACAACTCCACAGTAATCACAGTTTTTTTAATTATTATTATTAGCTTCTCTAATGATGTGTTTAAATTAAATACATTTTCAGAAGAATTTCAATTCAAGTCCCTCTGTTGCAGTTGGATTCTCTTATTTCGTTTGTTTTGTTATACTATACTTTGTCTTCAGCCTCCAAATGAATAAATTTTGTATCCATCAATCTGTAAACTATTTGAATCAAATGATTGTATTCTTATGGTCTCGTGTATTAAGATACACTTTTAGAAAAAGTTCAGGAATCATAAAACCAGCTTCTTTGAATTTCCTTCTTATTCTTTCAAAAAATACCCTTGCTGTCCTCCTACGGGTGAAACATTAGTTAAAAAAAAAAGTGTATATTAGAACCACTGATCTGGCTCTGAAGTTAATTAAAAGTTAGAATTCAAAATATCCTATGCTTGCTTACCATTTGTAGTATGCTGAATTAATGAAAGACATGTTCAGTACCTTAATAAATCGCAATATAACATCTCTGCTTCTTTTAGTCATACTGAGACCTCTCTTTTTCGATAGTTGTCAAGAAGCAATGCTAACCATAACAGAAAAAATTAGTCTAGTGACATATCATCTTAGCTCTTATCCCTCCCCCCTCCTCCCACATCTCAATACATTGAGATACTTGAATTTGATTTACATTTTCTTTGAAAAGTTTCTTTTCCTACATGAGAGACATATTTGTATATAAATTTTTTGCATTTAATTTTTATATATTCTGAATGATGGTTTCAATAGACTTTCGTTGCAAATCTTCACTATTGTGGCTTTTTATTTCAAAATTCTCATTCATCATTTGAAGATATTGTAAATTCGATGTTAATGTAAATGAGTAACAGCAGATGTATTTTTACTATTTCTAATTATTTAATATGTATGGTCATAGAAATTCTCCATTAGTTGAATTTGCATATGCAGCACCAGTATAAGAACAAACTATTAATGTTCTTATGTCGATTTTTTTAATGATAAAATTTCTTAGAATGAATTTTTAAAAAAAAATCTATATCCCTTTTTTTTTTACACCACTGATTATATAATTTTTGCATTCCAATTCCAGTTTCTTTTATTCCTTTATGTAGGCTGAACGTGATCTAGATTTATTGGGTCCTTTACAATTAATACATTTGTTTTGGCAAAGCTCAGTATGAGCTTGTACATAAAGAAAACATTTATTATGTCAAAAATGCATCAAAGATCAGCAAGGGAATAGCATTTTATGCACTATCTACAAATTGATGGATTTTTCGATTAATGAAATACATTTTTATTGAATCTAGGATGGATGTGTGGGGGATATGAAATGATTCTTCCACTTAAAATGTTCAGAGCTTCAAGAAACGACGCAACGGCCTTTACAACAAGGAACAAGAATATATTTATTCATACAACAAAAATAAGAAATAAAAAGATTAACAGAAGAAGTTGAAGTTATCTGACTCTCGAGTTAAGAAAGAAATATTAAGTTCTTGCCGGCCAGATTGCATAGTGGGTAGTGATACATTGATACCCACAGTACTCCCCCTCGAAACCGAAGGTCGGTTATTATTCGACCGGGGGAGTCATGCGGAATCGGACTACTCGTCCATATCTGGTTTTATACTCAAAATGAGGATGTGGAAGGACGTCAGCCGGGTCAAAGATGTTCATTCAAAATGTAAGCAGGCTTGAGTCTGCCTACAGTGACAGTTCGTTTTTGTCCATGCATGTCCAGTGTGAAGATTTTCTCCTTTCTCGACAAGACCTTGTATGGTCCATCATAGGGCTGTTGAAGGGGTCGACGAATTGAGTCTCGTCGTTACAGCCAAATCTTTGTGCAAAAACACCTTGTGTTTCGCGTGTTTTGAAGAAGGGACTGGCTGCAAACTCTGGATCTTAGTCTTTAATCGACGTATGAATTCTGGAATTGCAGGACTAGTTTTACATGAACGAAAAAATTCACCAGGAATACGCAAGGGTTCACCGTAGAGTAGTTCTTCAGGGAAAACACTTAAGTCTTCTTTGAGACTAGCTCGGATACCTAGCATAACCATTGGCAGGATACTCGTCCAACGTGGTGTGAAAAGGCAGTAGCATCTCACAGCATCTTTCAACTGACGATGAAATCTTTCCACCATGCCGTTTGAGGCTGGATGATAACTAGTCGTTCGAATCCGCTATGATCCTAAAAATTGAGTGAATGCCTGAAATAGTTCAGATTCGAACTGTGAGCCCCGATCTGTAGTTATGATATCAGGTACACCAAATCTTGCAATCCAGCCTTGAAGAAATGTTTCAACACACGTTTCGACTTTCATATCGGGCATCGGAAAAACTTCCGGCCATCTTCAAAATCTGTCGACGCATATGAGGCAGTAAGTATGACCATCAGATGGTGGTAACGATGTCGAGATGAATATGGATGAATCGTGCTAAAACGAGAGGAAATTGTCCGACTGGAGACATGGAATGTCTCGATATTTTGCTTTTTTGGCATTCGATAGTTTTTAGAAAATAGGATGCAATCTTTCTGCAAAGAAGGCCAGATAAATCTGTCTTTTAATTTAGCCGTGGTTTTACCTCCAGGATGAGATAGGTAATGAATACTATCGAAAACAATTTTTCTGAAAGTTTCTGGAACATAAGGGCGTATAGTGCCTGTTCAAACATCGCACATTAACTTTGATCCGCAGGCAAGTTCAATAGGTTTTTTAGTTAGTTTCAATCCTGAACCACTTTCTATTATAGACTTAAGACCATTATCGACCTCCTGTTCTCTAGAGATAGTTTCATAATCGATTTTAGTTGGCAAAACAATTTCAGCTACACGAGAATACGCATCAGCTACTGCATTGGAATCACCTGAAACGTACTGAATATCAGTCGAAAACTGAGCCAAAAATTCTAGTTTGACGGGGAGAAAATGTGTCTGTTTTTTGACAGAAGGCAAACGTTAGTGGTTTGTGATCACAGTAAATTGTGAACTGTCTACCTTCCAGAAAATGTCGGAAATAATGAACAGCACAATAGACTGCAAGTAATTCTCGGTCATAGACACTATAATTTTTTTCAGTAGGAGTTAACTTACGAGAAAAAAAATGCAAGTGGTTGTGACTTGTTATCGACATGATGGTTCAGTACAGCACCTATAGCAAAATCCGATGTATCAGTCATAAGATACATTATCGCATTGTCTTTTGGGTGTGCAAGTAAAACAGCATTAGCTAGCATTTTTTTTTTTTTTTTTTTTACAAGCTTCAAATGAATTAAGTGCATCTGGTGTCCAATGAACTGAGGTTTTATTTCGTTTTTATTACTTTTAACTAAGTTATAAAGTGGAGCTTGTAAATGTGCAGCTCGAGCTAGAAAGCGATGATAAAAATTAATCATTGCTAGGAAACGACGTAAATCATAAACAGTCTTAGGCAATAGGAATTCGGAAACAGTTTAAACTTTTTCTGGCAAAGGAAAGATACCTTCCTTGCTAACTAAATATCCAAAAAAGAGTAATTCTGTTTGACGAAAAAGGCATTTTTGAATATTTAAAATAACATGATATTGATCTAGTTGGAAAATTTCTCGCAAATCACACAAATATGTGGGAAATTCTTTAGAGGCTACAAGAATATCGTCTAGGTAAACATAGCAATTTAAGCCGCGCAACACTTCATCCATAAACCTTTGAAATGTTTGACCTGCATTCTTAAGACCGAAAGGCATGCGATTGAATTCAAATAGTCCTATTGGTGTAGTAACAGCAGTTTTTTCAATATCCGATTGGTTAACTGATATCTGATTATAAGCTTTAACCAAATCTAGTTTAGAAAAATTATTTTGCCATTTAATTCCATAGAAAAATCTTAGATATGAGGCAGTGGATATTCATCAGAAATTGTAACTGCATTTAATCTGCGGAAATCACCACAGATGCGCCAAGTGCCGTCCTTTTTCTTAACAAGATGTATCGGACTAGCCCATGGGCTTTTAGAAGGACGTATGATACCTTGTTCTAATAAGGACTGGAATTCAACTTTGAGTGCTTTTAATTTCTCTGGTGTGAGTCGCCTCGGTTTACTGAACACCGGAGGTCCTTTAGTGAGTATACAATGATTCGTAGAATGATTTACTGATATAAGATTGAGAGTAGGTTTTATTATGTTAGGAAATTCAGAAAGTGATGGTGAGGCGAATTATCCAAAATCGTTGTTAAGGCAGTTGATGAACCATTACAAATTTTACCATTCACTTTAAGAGAAGTTAACCTGTCAATTTATCTACGATTTTTGATATCGATTAGTAATTAAAATCTTTCTAAAAAATCCGCACCTAGCATAGGCCGAGAGACATCTGCAATCACAAAATTCCAGGAAAATAACCGCCTTAAGCCAAGGTCTAACGTTAAATAGTTAGTGCCGTAAGTTTGAATAATTGAAGAATTTGCAGCATACAGAACGAAGTTCGTGTCTGGTACACGTTTTGTTAAATTCGCGTGAGAAACTGGAAAAACATAACAAGCCCAGCCGCTATCTATTAAAAATTGAAGTTTGGATTTGCGGTCGTAAACAAATAAGCGGCTCAATTCATTGCAATCGTCAGCAGCCGCTACATCTGGCGATTTTTTAAGTTTTCCTAATATGAACATGGTTCCACACATTTTGTAGCTTTATGGCCATAACGTGTATGATACCAACATTTCCTATTATATTGTTTGTCGTCTGAAGCCTGTTTAGTATATTTAATGACATCATAGTAGTAGGACGGACATTTGAAGAACATTTGAATAACCTTCGGAAATTATTCCAGAGACTACAGAAAGCCAACCTTAAGTTAAGCCCTAAGAAATACTGATTCTTCCAAAAGCAGGTAGTTTACCTCGGACATGTTATTTCAGCAGAGGAAGTTAAAGCCGATCCACAGAAAATTAAGCCAGTAGTCGATTGGCCTCGTCCAGGGACAGTGCATGACCTTCGAAGTTTCCTTGGGCCGTGTACTTATTATCGACGCTTTGTAAAAAAATTTTCTACAATAGCAAGACCTTTACACAAATTAACTGAAGCTAAATCTAAATTTAATTGGACAGAAGAATGCGATAACTCTTTCAACAGTTTAAAGCAGGCTTTGACAACTTCCCCTGTCTTGACCTACCCTCGGACTGACAAAGATTTTATATTGGATACGGATGCTAGTAATGAAGGAATAGGGGTCGTGCTATCCCAGAAGATTGGAAATGAAGAATGTGTCATCGCTTACTTCAGCAAGAGCTTGGGTAAGCCAGAAAGAAATTATTGTGTCACACGTAAAGAATTAGTAGCCATTGTAAAGTCTGTAGAGCATTTCCATCACTATCTCTATGGACGGAAATTTCTTCTCCGGACTGATCATGCTTCCTTGAGATGGCTTTTAAATTTTAAAGAACCTGAAGGTCAGATAGGTCGCTGGATTCAAAGACTTCAGGAGTATGAATTCGAGATCCAGCATCGCAAAGGGGTCTCTCACGGAAACGCAGATGCCCTCTCTCGAAGACCCTGTAGGGAAAGCTGCAAACATTGCACGAATGCGGAAAAAAAGTTCGGAATGGAAACGGATATTTCTGTGAAAGTTTTAACAAAAACAACGGTGGATCCCTGGTCTTCAAATGAGATACAAAAAGCACAGTTGGAAGATCCCGCTATTAAGCTAATTTTGAAGAAGAAACTAAATTCGGCGGATCGACCATCTTGGCGAGAAATCGCTCCGGAAAGTCCGGCAACGAAACGATACTGGGCTCTTTGGGACTCCTGACATCTGAAAGATGGTGTTTTATACCGCAAGTAGGAGAGTGATGATGGAACCACATGCCGATGGCAATTAATTCTCCCAAAGAGTAAAATTCCAGAAGTTCTGCGAGAGACCCATGACAGCCCAAGTGGAGGGCATTTTGGAGTCATGAAAACCTCGAGTAAAACAAGGGAAAGATTTTATTGGGATCGACTTCGCGTTGACGTTGAAAAATGGTGCAGGAATGCCATGCTTGCGGAGCCCGAAAAGGACCTAAAACAAGAACGAAGGGTCGTTTACAACGGTATGATGTGGGAGCACCATTTGAAAGAATTGCCTTGGATATCCTAGGATCTTTTCCTGTGACGACAAAGGGTAATAAGTATGTCCTGGTGTTAATGGACTATTTTACCAAGTGGCCCGAAGCAATTCCCATTCCAGATCAAGAGGCCTCGACTGTAGCTGGAGAATTACTTCGAAGCTGGATCTCATGTTATGGCGTGCCTATGATTTTGCATTCTGATCAAGGAACAAATTTTAATTCCGCGCTCTTTACTGAACTTTGTAAACTTTTGGCGATTGAGAAGACTAGAACGACAGCGTTGCATCCCGAGTCCGACGGAATGGTTGAAAGGTTTAATCGAACAATTTTAAACAATCTGTCTTTATTTGTTTCGAAAAATCAGACTGATTGGGATGTACATCTGCCACTCTTTCTCTTGGCCTATAGGAGCGCAGAACATGAGGCGATCAGACTGACCCCAGCAGAAATGCTTTTTGGTCGAACGCTGCGATTGCCCTATGATATTCTCTTTGGACGACCGAGTGAAACACCTTCCTCGCCGAATGAGTACATGAAAAATTTAGAAGCGCGTTTGGAAAGCATACATGCTTTTGCCAGAGAGCGAATTAAACTGGCCAGCGAACGAATGAAAACTCGTTACGACTCCAGAGCGACCGACCACCAATTTAAGGAGGGTGATCTAGTCTGGATGTATAACCCGAAGCGACGGAGAGGTCTGAGTCCGAAGTTACAACAGAACTGGGAAGGACCTTATACTATTGTCAAGAGATTAAACGATGTCATCTACAGAGTACGGACGTCGCCGAATGCCAAGCCAAAAGTCATCCACATTAATCGGCTGGCTCCGTACCGGGCCACTGATCATAGTTCTATGTAATGAGACTACCCGGGTCGTGCAGTCTTCGAAAGGGGGGGGGGGGAGCAGTATTACGAAGTGATAAAAACGTATCCCTGACATGCCGACCTTAGCGACAAAAGTTGGCGACCTTGGCGACGAAAGGAATCTTCTAGAAGACTCCAGATGGTCCCAACATTATATCACCGAGACCAGTTCTTCCTTGAAACTTGGAGAAAGTTCTGGGACTTTCCCAAGATTACGCCACTTCCTGTAAATGACATCATTTCCTGCGGTAAGACTATTAAAAAAAGGCAAGCACTCGAGACCGAGAGATTTCGGAGAGGATTAGACAGCAAGCAAGCAAGTTGCTGAACTAATGATTAGCGATTAAATGTGTTGTGATTGATTAGCGGTATTTGTAGAAAAAAAAATTTGTAACAATATAATTATTCATGCAACAAAAATAAGAAATAAAAAGATTAACAGAAGAAGTTGAAGTTATCTGACTCTCGAATTAAGAAAAAAATATTAAGTTCTTGCTGACCAGATTGCATAGTGGGTAGTGATACATTGATACCCACAGATGTGCCCTGTACAATTGTTGCCCTGATGATATACCTTTCGACAAATTTTGCTTTAAGAGTCTTCGCCAGACAACCTTACTGTCTTTCTCTAAAAGTATAATTTTTCTTTATATTTCCCACATATATACACAAAAAGTCAAAAACTGAAAGCTCTGAAAAGGGACACACCAAAAAATCAATCTTTTTTTTTTTAAATTCTTCATTTGATCTTTTGTAATGAATTGCTATTAAAATAAAGGTAAAATTCATCATTGTCGTCATTGTTGTAGTTTAAATAAAAATGTTAATCATTTTATCAATTATTTCTATTAATTAAATTTTGATTTTTTTTTTCTTTCAAATTCAGTCTTTGTTATTGAAATATTTTAACTTGATTTTTTTTTTTTTTTTATCAGGAAAGAGATAGCAAGACTTCCTTAACCGATTGCAGAAGACTAAGTGAACCTTTACTTGCTGAATTCAGTGCTATATTACCACTTAATGAATCACAAAAGGTAAATAAAGGAATTTATTCAGTTCTTTCTTTTGTAATGAATATAAAGCAATTTTTTCCAAGAATGAAAAATGCGTATATATTTTTCTTCCTAGAAGAGTGCAGTATCTGCTTCAAATGTAGAAATTAAACCTAAAATCCCACCTTCAAGACCATCGCCTCCTATTGCTAAAAGTAACAGCTTGAGCAAGCAAGGTAGAGTTAAAAATTTTGTATTTTGAGTAAAATTTTCATTTATCAGTTGCAAACTGTTTTTTTTTTTTTTTCTTTCATTGCTTTGTAGGAAGTCTTCTAATGTTTTTTTTTTTTTTAAACTGCATATTTTTTTAATATTATTAGTTGTAACTTTTATTGGAAAAACAAAAGCAGACCTTTAAATATTCTAAATAGTCTTACAAGGAGAGAGAGTAGGAGGTTGGAAATTGAGTTCGGGATAAGATTTAGTATAATGATAGTATGCATTTAGAATATTCATTCTCGAAAATATTAAAGGGCAATAGCCAATCAATTTTGAGAAAATGGCCCTCAAAGTTTTAGTTTTTATACTAGTAATATGTCATCGTTGCCGATGTGTAAATAGTATAGTGATTAAGGTGTCGGCGTAATATTCACGAGATTCAAGTTCGGTCCTGGGCTAGCAGTTTTGCTTTTTTTATGTTGTTTTTTTTCCCCTAAATTATTTCATATTAATTTAACAGCTTACAAACAGTTTTAATTAAAATGTTTTTCATTTTTTTTATGCCAAAATAAAAATTATTCTACTAGTTCTTGGATTATAATTTAGATTTTAGAAGAAAAATAATTATAAATATGAATGCATTTTTTTCTAAATATTCAGAATTACTTAAATTAACAATTTAAGGATGATTTCAGTTAATGTATATGTTTCAGTATTTGTATGGAAAAAATAAATGTATTTTCTCTTAATATATAAATTATACCTTATTTTTTAAAAGAAAAATATATTAAAATAATCACAAATATAATTTTAACTATAAAAATATTTGAAAATAGCTATTTTTTTAATCTTAAAATCATTGAAAGTTTTAAATTTTTGGATTTTAATAAAGATAAATAATTTGTTACAACTCAGTGAAGCTGTATTTATATAAAAAAATTAAAAAGAGCATCTGAAGCAAATAAAATTATATTAAATATTAATAATCAAAAAGATAAATTAGAAAGCAGGTGTTAAGCTATGGAATGCATAGGAAGATGATTCAAAACTTTTAGTAACATAGGATATGCTTTGTGCACTGACCAATTTTCTGAAGAAAAACAAATATTTTTTGAAGATAAATGAAATTCGTTTTCTAATTGACTCCTTTAAGGTTTCTTTTTTGCATCATCATTATTTATAAATTGTGCAAGATGTCAAAATATATTTTATTTGAAATGTTTTTATAGTAATAACCATTCTGTCTCTTGTATGTAATAAAAAAATTAATGAAATATTTTTATCTTATCTGTAATTTAATTAACATTTAAGCTATATTAATTATAATTAATATCAATTATTTTTTCCTGCTTAAAAATAAAATTATAATTTTATTCAATGAATATTTGTTTTCGAAAGAGATTTATTTTGAGAGCATGCATTTTTGATTGATAAGAGTTAGAAATTAATTAAAACTGTCTGTAATTTTATTTAAATAAGTTTTTTTTAAAGAAAAATGCTTTCATATCTTTAATTTAAAAAAAAATTAATATCAATTAATTGGAACCATCTTTAAATTTTTAATTTAAGTAATTCTGAATATTTAAAATTGCTTTCATACTTCTAATTATTTTTGTTCTAAAAATTAAATTATAATTCAAGAATTAGAAGAATAAATATTTATTTCTGCATAAAAATACAAAAAACATGTTAATTAAAATTGTTTGTAGAATTTTAAATTAATTTGAAATAATTTAGAAAAAAAATCAAAAAAACAAACAAAGGATACTACCTCAGGATTGAACTCGTGAATGTAGCGCCAGCTCCTTAACCACTACACTATTTGCATCTCAGCAGCAGTGCCACACTACTAGTATATAAGTTATGCTAAAAGTTTGAGGATCATTTTCTCAAGATTGATTAGCTATTTCACTTCAATATTTTCATGAATGAATATTTTAAATGTATGCTACCATTATACTAAATATCTCATCCCGAACTGAATTTTCATCCTCGTGCCCTCTCCTTGTTGGTTTTATTGTTGTAAATTATATGGCTTTAGATTGCAAGAGAAAAAAGAAGAAACATTTTTTTGTGTGTGCCTTTTATTGTTTGAATTTTTTGTCAAAATAGTTCTTCAGTTAAAATAATAGAAATTGTAGAAACCTTTGTGAAAAAAAAAATGTTTTATTACTCATGATATTTTATAAGTCATCTTTTGATTTATTATATTTACAACTTTGGAAGTTAAATACACATTCATTGCTTTGTCTTACATCAAACATACTATGAGAAACTATTAGTATTGTAAACTATTACTAAAATCTAGAATCCATCAAAAAATTGGAATCTAGATTTTAGTAAATTTCCATGTTTCAGATATACTAAAAGAAATATATATATATATATATATATATATATATATATATATATATATATATAATATATGTTTCAGCTGTTGCTTGTGTCTATCTGTGAACACCACGACTTAAAAACACTTTGAAGATAGATAAAATTTAGTATATGATCTTAACCAAATTTGTAGATTTCTGCAGTATTTTATACAAAATCCATTCAAAGGAAGTCTGATTGCCAGAGTGCAAGTGCTATTAAAGATAAGAGCTAGATAGATAAAATTTTGTACATGGTTTAACATCTAAAATGTAAATCCATATTAAATATCCAACCAAATCTATTCGAAGAGTTGATTGCTTGTTAATCTGTGTTACTGATTTTAATTAATATAATTATGAGATACAAAGCTCCAATGTTTGGGGTTTTCGAAATAAATGGTCTGAACAATCGTCATATTCACAGGTCATGTTCAAAGCCCACATTTTCACTGGGGGAGAGGGGGTTAACATTTTTATTTATGAAATAAAGTTGTTGGTAGTTCATTTCTGTCGATTTTTCAAATTGTAACTTCTTAGAATTGTTATTAAATTAACCATTCCATTATTTTGTAGATGAAGTATTAACTTTAACTTTGTTATTGTTTATATATAGTGATATTTCGAGAAATATAAATAAGACAAATAAAATAATATCAGTTTTGATTGAGCAATTTGCAAAGTTCCTAGCATAATTACTTTCAGACTAATTTTCACTCTTTACTTTAATTCTGTGTATACATTCGCAAAAAGAAAAAGAAATCCTCTATCTTTATTCTAGCATTGTTCATTGTACAATCATATAAAAAAAAAGATATCAACCAAAAGGAATTAATATACTCTTAATGATTCTTGCAGTAAAAAATTTCATTAGCAGCCATCCATATATTGAAATAAGGATAAATTTCAAAATTTTTGATGGTAACACACATTTTTTTTTCTCATGAAATTTTAAAACTATATCGAAATCTGGAAACTAAATTTATCAGTCTGAGTTTATTGGTTTTGAAATCATGATCTAACAAAATTTTAACTTTCTTATATTAAAATAAAATTTTAAACTTTTATTCATAGCTTAATGTAGTTATTCATTTTAAATCTTTTGTTATGAAAATATAAGTTATTATACAGTTTTGCACACATTGTTATCATTAAAAATAATTTCCTAATATGAAAAAAAAATTTCGAAATTAGAGTTTAAAAATTTTTAAATGACAATTTACTTCAGTTTGGACATAAATTAAAGTACAAATCAGCTTTAAGGGGACATACAAAATTCCAGTTCACTCCTACTTGTAGTTTTTTCGTTACATAAGGTTTTCTTTATTGTCCATAAAACGATGCATTATGTAATACATTCACAATGTTCAAAATGTCTTATTATTCTTTATTTGAATGCCAAATAAAATACTTTATTTGGAATGCCAAATAAAATACTTTATTTGGCATTCGAATACCTCTGATTATGCATTCTTGAATCAGATGTAAAAAAGTATTAAAATATTATGGCTTTCTATTGCCATAATATTTTATTGTTTCTGTTTTTATGTGTGAAGAAGATAATCTTTGCCACTATGAATGGAGACTATTATCAGCTCGTATGATGTTATTTACAGAAGATAAGAAATTTCTGATAAATGGGAATTTTATTTCCTAGTAAATACTTTGGTTGATTATAATTATTTAATTTTACAAACTTGCTGACAAAAGTATATTTTTTTTTATAATTAATGCTTAACAAATTCCGCATTTTGTTAATCTAGAAAAGCAATTTGTGCTTGTTTGAATTTATTCAGGTGCTCAATATTTCTTACAAAAGTCATAAATTTCTTAAAATTAATCTTACATAATCAAAGTTATTATAATATTGTTTATAATTATAAATGAATTTAAAAAATCAGGAACAAAACATTATAAGATAATGCAATTAGTATTAATTTTTTGTAAACGAAATACAGGGTGTTTTCTTTTAAACTGACGGTACTCGGAGACCTCTATAGCTTGAACTATCAGCCGCAAGTCCCCAAATTTTGTACGAGGACTATTGACGACATGGAAAAAAAGAATTCGGGAGGGGGGGGATTAGTTCCAAAAATTGCCGATAGGGGAAAATATGGCGCTTTATACTTTAAGACAGCTAAAATTTTGCATAAAACACGGGAAAAAATTGCAAAATGCAAAATCCCGATTACGTAGTCGACACCAGTGCCAATATTATGAGTTAAAAAAAAGAAGCTAGGCATTGAAAATCATTTCAAGTAACAATTGATTTGTAAAATGCGTCTCGCTTTAGCACAGTGTGCATTATTTGTAAAGATCTTGTCTCTTAATCAATCCAATACAGCGGTTGCTCTTCGCGAATTTAGAAGTCAAAACAATTTACGTAAAGGACGTCTATCAATTAATGCAGTGAAAGCAATGATTAAAAAATTTGAAAAAACTGGTTCTATCGCAACGGTCTGGTAGAGGACGGAAATGGTATGAGAGGATACATCACAGATATTGCGACTGCAATCGTTGAAAGAAACCAAGCGAGCACTGTTGGTAATATCAGCACACGTGGAGTTGCCCGACAACAGGACGTTAATGCTTCAACAGTATGGAAAGTTTTAAGAAAAATTCTTCAATTTTATCTATATAAAATTAGCCTTTTGCATGAATTAAAACCTTCAGATTACGATCTTCGATTAACCTTTGCTTTGACATTTCTTGCCAGGATGGAAGTCGACGAGGTGTGGTCTTGGACAATTGTCTGGAGTGATGAGGTCCATTTTTATTTGAATGGGACTGTTAACACTTGGAATTCTAGAATATGGGCATCTGAACAACCCCATGCATTTCAAGAAATCTCACTCCATTTTCAAAAAGTAACTGTTTTGTGTAGTTTTACAGCAGATTTTATCATCAAACCATACTTTTTTGAAACTTATTACCCAAGCATGACCGCAGACCTGTTCCGTAAACGCTCAAAGATATCATGATATGCTGAGTAGTTTTGTTATCCCACAACTTCAGCAAAGGCAATGCTTAGATAAAATTATGCAGGATGGAGCACCACCACATATTCGTACATCCGTATAGCAACTGTTACACCATCACTTTACAGAAGAAAGAGTCATTCGTCGCTGTTGTCGTGTTGCAAGGCCACCTCGCTCCCCTGATCTAACCCCATTTGACTTTTTACTGTGAGGTTATTTAAAATCGAAGGTTTATTTTGGTGGAGTCTTGAACTGATCAGTTTTAAAGGAAAACATAACACGGACTGTTATGAACTTGCCTCCTGAAATGTTGTTTTCAGCTGTAGAGAGTACGGTGTACAGAATGTAATGCTTAGTCGAAGGAAATGGGGGTCATATTGAAAATAGCCGATGTATTCTCTGGGAAAGCGATTCTACTGAATAAAAGCAAAAGAACAAAGAATGAAAAGGAAGTCGAATAGAATCTCCTCTTTTTTAATTTCTAACCATTTACAGAAGTTATTTTTTCGAATAAAGCACATTTGTGGAAAAATTAGTTCTTTGTTATTCATTTATCTGTTTACTGTAGCTTAACAAAATCTTATCGTGCAGTTAAAATTTAGATCAAAAGCGCCACTGCCCCCTATCGGCAACTTTTCGAACTAAACTTTTTTTCGCGGCTTCTTTTTTCCCCATGTGTTAATAGTTCCCGTACAAAATTCGGTGGCTTTGCGGCTGATAGATCGAGCTATAGAAGTCTCAGTACAGACAGTTAAAACACACACACACACAAAAAAAAACGTGTATATCTTGAGTTTATTGCCTACTTATGAGAAAATGTAAGAATTTCAAATAATTTTAATGATTCACTAAATATTGGTTAATATTTTGATTTTACCTCTGTTTTTGTCAGTATAAAATTATGCATTTTTTATTTTATATTTAAATGAAAACAGAGTGGATCAAATAAAATTTTAAAACAATGAATTTCCATTTACATGAATGTCAAGAGAAATAAGTTTCTTGGAAAATAAAAGTTCCATAAGAATTCTTCTTAATTAGCAAAAATATTTCATAACAAAAAATTATATAGCATTTTAAATGAAATTTATTTTTAAATTATTAATTTATTTAAAAATTTGATATTTACAAAGAATACAAAATACTATAAGTGACCTTTTTTAAATATTTGTGGTCATTTCTTTAAAATTTGATTTCAGTTGTATGAACAATTGTAATTTGTCAAAAATTTTTGATTAAGGACACTATGACACTGTTCTTATATCATTTTCAAAAGAATTTTAAATCTTTTAAGAATGGATGCAAAAGTGAAGCATATATTATCAAAACTTTGAGTATAATTGTTTGTTTGTTTTTTGACAAATTACATTTATAGGTGTATTATTATGGTTTGTAGTTATTTTTGATCGATTTATATTACTCCATTTAATATATTTGATTAGCAAATAATAATTGAATTGAATTCATTTTGTTGTATTTAATCAAAGAAATTCTAATATAAATTTTTGATTATTAGACTAGATAAAAAAATTCTATGGAATAATTATTCTCATAATTAAAGTAATTGTTTCTATAATTATACTTACTTTTGAATTTTTCATCATATCAGGGACAATAAGATATGTGATGAATAATAGTAAATAAATATATAAATAAAATAATAATAATAAATAAGATAATTAAAAACTGCAACAATAAATGAAATTAAAAATATGTGAAATAAATGAATGAACATTTAGAATGATGGATTGCAATTTGCTTTGCTCCTCTTTAACATGTTGTATAGATGTCTTCATATAATAAAATCATTTGCAATCACAAAATATTTGTATGAAACATTAAGTTGCTGGTAAAGAATTAAAAAAAAATGATTGGTATTTTTTTAATGAATGTAGTGCACTACCTTTTTTATATGCTTATAAAGTGGTGTATCATTTCATATCTATTTTTGAGTAGTATGCAATAATGATAGGAATAGAATATACTGATAAAGAAATGCAGATATAAAGCACAAAAGGGATAAAGATACAGTTAACTTTTTCTCTCCCTCAATCTGTAAGATAATTTTAACACTAAAACCAACATTTCTTTTAATAAAAAATATATTAAATTTTATTGATTTTGCTCATATAATAAAATTTTTCATTTTGATGTTTTCAGCTTAAGTGCAGTTCAGGTTAAGATACTATTAAGCAAAATTTTCAGTGCTTTTGAATATTTCTTTGTAGAAAAAGAATCAATTTACCATGGAAATTTTCATTGTGAATATTCTGCCATATATGAAATAGCAATAGATTTTATTATGTAGATTGTAACTTTACTAATGCTTTGAGTAATACAAAGATTAAAAATACTATTACCGATATATCAATCTTGTACATCTAAATACAGAAACAACTCCTTAACAGAAAATGTCAACTATCGTTGGATGTGAACATACACGCACCAAATTTATGTCGATTGCTATCACATTATTAAAAAATCACCACACAAGAATAATTTTGGACTCTTTTTCCTTTTATTCTGGCCATCATTGCTTAGCAGCACGCTGTCTTGCTACCGCACACATCACTCGCTCACGATACACTGAAGTGTTTTTCCGTTTGCCGCAAGAGGGCAGCACAAGTGACAGGTCGGAACATACCGCCCGCCTTGACATAATGTTGTCAACACACACACACACACAAGGAAAAACTATGAAATATCACAATTCAATGCACAATGCTGAATAAAAACACACAGATTCAGATTTTAAACACTACACATTACAAGGTAATAACATTAATCACACAATAAAGAACACTAATATAAGATTACACATCAATAGGTAAAATACAAATTTTTGAAATGGGTCTTTTATAAACTCCCGATTGAGTTTTAACTTTTACAACTCTGACCCTTTTATCTTCACCCAGATAACACTCAATTATTCTACCTAATACCCATTTTTGAGGGGGTAGGTTTTCATCTTTAAGAAGCACTAACTCATTGATTTTTACATTATCTTTTCCTACCTTCCACTTGGACCTCTGTTGCAAATTATTAAGATACTGTATACGCCATTTTCTCCAAAACATTTGAATTAATTTCGTCAGTTTTTTCCAATTGGATAATCGATTGTCTTTAACTTCAATTAAATTTGGCTCTACAACAGTATTTAAGGATCTGCCAATTAAGAAATGAGCAGGAGTCAACACGTCATACACATCGGTATCGGACGACAGAGATGTAAGTGATTTAGAATTCCTTCTATTTGCGTAATAACTGTTAGGAATTCTTCATAGCTCAATTTGGAATTACCTAAAATGCGTTTGAAATGATATTTAAATGCTTTAACTCCACTTTCCCAGAGGCCACCAAAGTTAGGTGCTCTAGGTGGAATGAAGTTCCAATCAATTCCCTCTGTTGACAAACAACTAGCAAGACTATCGTCGGGTTTTACAACTAAATTGTATAACTTAGAAAGTTCCTTATTTGCTCCTATGAAGTTTGTGTCGTTATCTGAAAATAATTTCGAACATAAACCTCTTCGAGCCACAAATCTCTTTAAACACGCTATGAAGGTATCTGATGTTAAATCAGTGACCATCTCGAGGTGCACTACCTTAGTAACTAATCATACAAATAAACAGACACACACTTTATGATAAGTGCCCTTTCTTTGATGTTTATATTTCACAAGAAATGGGCCACAAAAATCTACTCCAGAGCAATTAAATGGGAAGTCAGGAGTCACTCTCTCTTTCGGTAAATCGCCCATCAATTGTTTAACTCCTATGGGTTTAACTCTAAAACACTTAATACAATCATGCACGATTTTCCTACACCTTGCCTTACCTTGAACTGGCCAGAAACTTTGTCTGACATAATGTAGTAAAGCAGTAGGGCCTAAATGAAAATATCTTTTATGAAAGAATTCTATAATAAGCTTAGTTAATTTATGAGCTTTAGGCAAAATAATTGGGAACTTACAGTTAAAATTTACATTACTATGTCTTATTCTGCCATCGACTCTTAGTACACCAACCTCATCTAAAAAGGGGTTTAAACATTTGATCTTACTTTTGTCAAGAACAGGTTTATTTTTATTTGAACGCCTTAACTCTTCTGAAAATTCCCTACTCCGGATTTCCTTTATTATGAAGGTTTCAGCCTTCCTAATTTCCTCTGTTGTCAAGGGACCCAGTCTCCTTTCAGTTGGACTCCTCAAGTTGTGGAGAAATCTGAAAACATAACTTACATGCAATATTTTAGTATAACTATTACTACAATTAAGAATATCAGTAACAAATGAATTGTTCAATGTAGTAACTAAAACACTTTCACAGTCAACTTTTTTGAGTTCACAGTCTACATCGTCCTTTATCACAGAGACAGAGATTTCTCTGCGCGGATACTCACTGTTTTTTAGAAAGGCAGGGCCTTCCCACCACAAATGACTCTCGAGCATTTTGGACGGATTTACACCACGACTGATAAGATCAGCTGGATTATCTCCTGACGAAACATATCTCCACTGCTCCTGACACGAAAGGTCTTGAAGTGTGGCTACACGGTTTGCCACGAAGGTTTTTAACTGGGACGTCTCTTTTTTAATCCATAACAGCACAATCATACTATCGCTCCAGTAATAGGTATTGGACACTTTCAATCGAAGAGCCGACTGAATACGCTGCATCAATTTCACCAGCAGCGCAGAGCTCCAATCTCGGGATCGTGAGCTTCTTCAGTGGAGCCACTCTGGATTTACTGGCCACCATCTTGACAACAACCTCACCAGCAGGTGTTTGGGATTTGCAGTACACAACAGCTCCGAAGGCAGCTTCAGAAGAGTCGCTGAACCCATGAAGCTCTATAGCTTCGACGTCGGAAAATGGAAGAATACATCTGCTCACCTTGATGTTGTTAGTGCACTGTAACTCGTTTGAAAGCTTCTCCCATTCAGTGTGATTTTCAGGGGGAAGCTGATCATCCCATTGAACATTCAGAAGCCACAATTTTTGTAGAAAGATTTTCGCTAGTGAAATCACAGGACCAAGGAGGCCCAGAGGGTCAAACAACTTGGCTATTGTGGATAGAACTGTTCGTTTAGTATGAACATCCGTTGAAGTTATGGACACCTTAAAACAAAAACAGTCATTAGTATGGTCCCCCGTGACACCTAAAGTTTTGTTATCACAGTCTGCAAAGTCGTAGTTGCATCCAGAAGTGTTAGACAACTGAGGATGATTGCCTCGCCATCTATGCAAGTTCATGCCAGCTCGTTTTAACATGGAAGTGAGCTGCTGTTGCATCTCTATGCATACGAGTAAAGTCTTAACACCAGATCGTCCACATAAAAATCTTTCTCAACAACGGGCGCTGCAAGGGGAAAATTGTGTCCCTCATCCCTTGCAATTTGAATTAGCGTTCGAGTAGCTAAAAATGGGGCACTAGTAGTACCGTAAGTAATTGTCGACAGTTCAAACGTTTTCACTGAACCAAACTCACTGTCCTTCCAAAGTATTCTTTGTAGGTTTCGCTGACTGGGATGAATGTAAATCATCCTATACATTTTTTCAATGTCCGCAATAAATGCATATGGATGTTTGCGGAATCGCAACATAATTGAAATTAAGTCCTCCTGCACAATTCCCCCATTAATTTGCAAGCTATTGAATGAAATTCCATTCGTGGTTTCACTAGAGGCGTTAAATACTACACGAAGCTTAGTGGTCATTTTCTCTGGTCTATATACTCCATGATGGGGCATGTAATACACTGTCTCTGGTTCTGTCTCATGCGTCACGTCTCTCATATGTCCTAAATTTTAATACTCATTAATAAATTCTTCATACAATTTTAAATACGTTTTATCACGAGATAGTTTACTCCAAAGTGAATTTAATCTTTTTAATGCTATACTTTTAGACTCGCCTAAACAACTAGGTTCCTCTTTAAGTGGGATTGTGACTACATATTTTCCACTAGGCTCTCTATAATGAGTTTTAACAAAATGTTCCTCATCGATTTTTGCCTCATGGAGTTTAGGTGTCTCTAACTCAACAGTTTCTAGTTCCCAGAATTTTTTCATGGTATTGTTTAAATCTTCATCAATAATTAACCCACAATGAATTTTTAGAGAATCAAATTCCATTACACTACTGCAAGCCAAAAATCCGAAAACACTATTTTGAAAAAACAACTCTGCATTTGATGAGTAGATCTTTTCTGGCCTCAACAAATGATAGAACGATTTACCACCTAGGAGACAATCAACTTTTTGGGGAACCATAAAATTATCAGCCAAATTAATATTAGAAGGAATTTGTTCTTTAACACTTAAATATTTAATTGGGGTTAACTCAGTGATTTTATCTACAACAAGAAACTCAAAATTTTGCTTAAAGCTCTTATCAGCATTTGAAATTTCAGCTTTAATAAATTTGGTAACAGTCATTGAGGAATTATTTAAACATGAAATTGTTACATTTATTTTTACTTGTTTTAACCCTAATCTGTTTGCACACTCCGAAGTCATAATATCGGACTGACTTCTTACATCCAGCAACCCTCTAACACATTGCAGATTCCCAAATTTATCTCGAATATAAAATTTAGCCGTCTTTAACAATACAGTTCTCATTTGTTTATTTTCAACCGTACTCGTAGCTGAAAATGTCGATTGCATATTTTCATTAGTTGCGCAAGAAGCTGGATAAAAGGAATTAACTTCAGGGTTTAAAGTTGATTTTGAACTTTCCCCTTTATTAACTATGGTACTAGTTTCGCTTTTACCACTCCCACTAAAATGATCAAACTCTCAAAAATGATCAAATTTCCTTTATCGAAAATCCTTTGCTCATTTTTTATTCGTAACGACTGCGCGGGAAAATAAACTGCACTCAGTTTTGGTTCCGGTTTTAGAAGCCACAAATAAATCACATTCTCTACTTAATTCCTGCACATTAAAAACAGATTCTCCTTGTTTAATACTGATATGACTTTTTAAATCTTGAGGAAGAGTGCTAAAAATCGATCAGAAACCATTAAGTCACACAATTTAGAAAAATCATTCACATTACGAAGTTGAATGTAATACTCAAAAACAGATCTAACTCTTGAAGCAAATTGCGCATAATTTTCTGTTGGCAATTTTACTGCACTTTTAAATTGTTTTAGACATTCTTGATAAGTTGGTTGAAATTGTCTTAAGACAATAGATTTAATTTTTTCATAGTCACTCAACTCTTCTTCTTTGATATAAACCATTAAATTGCCAATTCTATCCCCTAATAGATTTTGTGCGTAGCTTAACACGCATTGCCAAATTTACTTTAAAATAAAGTATTAAAACATTTCTAATTAATGAAAACTGCCAGCCTTGTAGATAACAAAAATAAATTTTAATTACAAATTAAATTAACAAATATAGATCATGATATATTGGCCGTAATTCCATCGACCAGCACGAGGCAGAAGTTCGGAGCAAGCCGGCAAAGGCAGGAAGTGAGTCACTCGTATTCGTTGGAGAGCAAAGTTCATCTCCGTAGGTATGATTGATGCTTATCGCCAGTTGGTGAAACAAACAGTCATTTATCGCCTGTTTGGCCGCTGCACACTCCCTCCGCAGTCTCATTGGAAATGGACATAACGACGTGGGGTCGAACTTGTCGCCCTGAGCGAGTTGTTTTCCTTGCTGGAACGACGATGGATGTCTCAGCTGGAAGTGTTTTGGTACACTTAGTAGTGGAACTTGCTTCTTGCTTGGCCGGTGGTATACTGGAACACTCAGGAGGAATAATAAAAGCAGGTTTCAGACGGTCTATAGAAATGGTATGGGAAGCTCCCTTGATCTCGAGATCGAAAGTTTTCTGTCGCCTGACAAGAACTTTGTAGGGTCCATCATATGGTGCTTGTAGGTTTTTGCGCACACCGTCGTGTCTCACAAATACATGTGAACACTCGTTGAGGTGAGGATGCACAAAGATTGTTCTTTGGCCATGACAGGATGTTGGAACTGGTCTCATCGTTGCAAAATGGTGTTTTAAGTCATCCACGAGCTGCTTGGGTGATGCGTCTCCAGGTGTTGGATCGAAAAATTCTCCTGGTAGTCGCAGAGACTTGCCATATACCAGCTCAGCAGTTGTCGCTTGTAGATCCTCTTTGAAGACGGACCGGAATCCGAGTAACAAGGTGGGCAGTGCTGCAGACCACTGATCCGTGTTGTAGGCTTTCAAAGCTGCCTTTAATAGGCGGATGAACTCTTCGATCAGGCCATTGGCCTGAGAATGATAAGGAGAAGATCTTATCCTTTTAATTCCTAGTAGCTGAGAAAGAGCACGGAACAAATCACTCTCAAACTGTCTGCCTTGGTCAGTAGTAATTCTTACAGGACAACCAAATCTGGATATCCAGTGCTTAAAAAAATTTTGTGCTACTGTCTGTGCTGTCATGTCTGGAATTGGTACGGCTTCTGGCCATCTCGTGAACCTATCTATCATTGTTAAACAATAATAGTTTCCTTGAGAAGGAGGTAGAGGGCCTACAAGGTCCAGGTGCACATGTTCGAACCTCTGTGATTGGTCTACAAATTTTCCTACTGGGGTTTTAGTATGGTGAATTACCTTCGATTTTTGACACGGGATGCAATGCTTAGCCCAATTGTTGCAGTCTTTTCGAATAGAAGACCAAATAAAACGCGATCGGATTAATTTTGAAGTGCTGCGAATGCTAGGATGAGATAAATTATGTAGTGATGCAAAAATGTGTTGACGAAATGATTCAGGAATATAAGGTCGAGCTGTACCTGTTGATACATCACAATAAATGGGAGTTTCGCAATTTGGAAAAGCAATTCTTTTAAATTGTAATGTTTCAGAATTATCGATTAAATTTTTTAATTCAGAATCAATTTGTTGCGCTTGTGCAATTTCGTTATAATCTAGGGGATTTGGCATATTTATAGCGTTTATCCTAGAAAGTGCATATGCTAATATATTCTCAGTGCCTTTTATGTGGTGAATATCGGTGGTAAACTGAGATATAAAATCTAATTGTCTAGCCTGTCTCGGAGAGCATTTGTCCAAGAGTTGTTGGAAAGCGTAAGTTAACGGCTTATGATCTGTAAACAAAGAGAAATTTCTAGCATATCTGTAAACAAAGAGAATCTTCAAGCATATGCCTAAAGTGTTTAATGGATGCATAAGCTTCTAATTTACTCTCTGTCGTAAGCGCTATAGTTTCTTTCTGCTGGGGAGAGTTTCAGAGAAAAAAATGCGAGTGGTTGCAATTCTTCATCTACTAATTGAGACAATGTCCCTCCGATTGCAAAGTCTGAAGCGTCGACTTGTAAAATTAATGTGGCATCTGGTTTTGGATGTGCCAATAAAACAGCATTTGCAATTAATTTTTTACAATTTTGGAATTCTTCTTCCGCTTTATCTGACTAGTCCAATTTCGTTTTATCATTCTTTTTCGCCCCTTTTAAATATGAAGTTAAATGTACCTGATGTTTTGCTATGTTCGGTAAAAATCTACGGAAGAAATTTAAAAAAACCCAAAAATCTTTGAAGATCTTTTAACTGTTTTTGGTTGTGGATATTTGAGAATCGGTTCAACTTTATGGGGTAAAGGTTTAGTCCCCGAACTAGTAATTAAATGACCTAAGAAAGGAATTTCTGAGACGCCAAATATGCATTTTGAAACATTTATGGTTAGTCCATATGTGTTTAATCCCTCCAGTACGATTCGTAAATGAGCTTTATGCTCTTCTTGACTGGAACTAAATATTAAAATATCATCCAAATAGACATAGCAAAATTTAATATCTCGCAGGATTTCATTCATGAATCGCTGAAAAGTTTGTGCTGCCACACATAGTCCAAAATTAAGAATGGGAATTCAAACAGTCCAAATGGTGTACAAACTGCGGTTTTTTGTATATGATCCGGATGCACTGGTATGTGAAAATAAGCACGGACTATATCAAGTTTTGAAAAAATATTTTTCCCGTGGAGTGCATTGGAAAAATCCTGGATATGGGGTATGGGAAAACGGTCCGGTACAGTACAGGCATTCAATCTCCTATAGTCGCCCACAGGACGAATGCTGCCTGAGCTTTTGGTAACGACATGAAGGGGAGATGACCAAGGTGAATTTGATGGTCGGCATATGCCTTGGTCCATCATGAACTGAAACTCTTTTTTGACGGCGTCATACATTTCTGGATTTAGCCTTCTAGGTTTACTATGGAAAGGCGGACCGGTTGTTTCAATAAAATGCACCGTATTATGTTTAACAGGTTTTAACCCAAATATTAATTTTGTTAATTCTGGGAATTCTTCCAAAATTTTATGGTATATTGATTCACCAGAAATAAGTTTTAGAGATGCATAATTTGTTGATTTTGAAATTATTCCGGGTTGGGTAAATTTAGTTACATTATCAATAAGTTTGCGCCCTTTGAGATCTATTAATAGGTTAAAGGTTTGTAAAAAATCGGCCCCTATTATTGGAACAGGCACATTAGCAATTAAAAATTTCCATGGAAAATTTCGCCTGAGACCTAAGTCCACATTTAATAATTTAGATCCATAAGTATAAATTTTGGAGTTGTTAGCTGCAAAAAGTTGCAGGGAATCAGGCTTTAGATTTTTTTTATTTTTGTTGAGCGGTATGCACGAAACATCAGAGCCAGAATCTATTAAAAATTTGAAATGTGATCTCTTATCAAAAACATGCAAACGATACGATTGCGCGGCTGCCGCCGATGTAGGTTGATCGACAGCCGCTATTGCGAGTTTTCCGGATCCGCGTTAGTTGAGTACGAACACGGCGATCGGCACTTTAGTGCCTTTTCTCCGAAACGCGAATAATAATAACAGAATTTTCTCCCACGATCACCGGAACGCCCACGCGAAAAACTGCGCTGTCTGTTCTTTCGATGGAAAGGGCCTCTGCTTCTGTCGCGGGAAAGCCGTTGTACCTGCTTACTTAAAGCGGCGATTTCGCTTCGAAGTGCAGTAAACTCATTCAGAGTGGAAGCTTTCCGCATAGCAGTACTTTCCGCGCCTCAGCTGACGGCAAAGACGCTGCTATCTGTTGAGGAAATACGGACCTCAGCAATTTTGTCGACCATGTTGGCCAAATTATCCATGTGTTCAGAACTTATTGATAAAATTGCCTGCATTTCTGACGGTAGTCTTTGCAGCCATAAAGTTTTTAGGAAATCGTCTTTTATGCCTGTGCCACCACCGAGTTAGCGCATCTTTCGGAGTAACTGCGATGGTTTATCGGCGCCTAAATGTAGTTCAGAAAGCAGTCTACGGATCTGTTCATTTTCCGAAGCGGAAAATTCGGCTATAAGTCGAGTCTTTAACGCATCATATTTGTTGGTGTTGGGGGGTGCAAGTAAAATATCAGCTACCGCTGTTAAAGTTTCCGGATCAATAGTTGCAATCAAATGATTGTATTTTGTAAGGTCATTAGTTATTTTTGCCAGAGCGAAATTGCTTTCTACTTGTATGAACCACAATTTTATATTGTTCCTCCACAGCGGCGGTATTTTCACCGAAAGATGGGACGCCTGCGACTCTGTCGGAGCGTCAGCATTGACAGTTTCGTTTTCTGTATTATGCATTTTTGGTTACTCGATGTGGAAAACTGATAATTTTACAATATTTGCAAATATCAGAAAAAATTATAATTATTTAAAAATACATTTTTTTAAAAAAATTTATTAGTTAAGAATCATAATAATAAACATGATAGCCAAAACGAAACTAATAAGAAATTAATACTTCGAATACAAAAAATAACACAAAAATTAATGCTGAATATAAATAATAAGATTTCTTCGCCAAAATATTGGGGAAATGAAATATTGACCAATCACAGGGAAATGAAAATAATATTCGAACACACACCTGATCCTTGATGCATTACTTCTCGGCACAATAATCCATAATGGGTGGTATGTACGAAAAGTAACTGAAGAGCTCAATCACCAAAATCTGATTTGAGCATTTTTTAGAAATTCTGAGGCTGGACTTCGCAAATTTTAGAAGAGTAAAAACGAAAGTACCGGGTCACCAGTTTTGTGCGTAGCTTAACACGCATTGCCAAATTTACTTTAAAATAAAGTATTAAAACATTTCTAATTAATGAAAACTGCCAGCCTTGTAGATAACAAAAATAAATTTTAATTACAAATTAAATTAACAAATATAGATCATGATACATTGGCCGTAATTCCATCGACCAGCACGAGGCAGAAGTTCGGAGCAAGCCGGCAAAGGCAGGAAGTAAGTCACTCGTATTCGTTGGAGAGCAAAGTTCATCTCCGTAGGTATGATTGATGCTTATCGCCAGTTGGTGAAACAAACAGTCATTTATCGCCTGTTTGGCCACTGCAATTTAATAGAATTTACGCTTTAAATTTATCACTAACTCCTTTTGTTTTGAAAGCTTTTTCGAGCGAATTGAAAAAGAGATTAAAACATTCAGCATTTTTGGGAACAGGAATCGTCAAAACTTTGATACTCTTAATTAAATTCTCTAAACTAAAACTCTGTTCATTATCGCTAAGCTCACACGATGAGGATTTGAGCTTTAAAAGTTCTATTTCTTTCTCTACACGCAGAAGCGAAAGCTTTTCAATCTCCAATTTTTGTTCTAATGAACGCCTTTCGTTTTCGGCTTGATCCGAATTTTTACTTCTTTCGTCTGAAATCTCTTTAATTAAATTTTTCACAACCTCAATTCTTTGCTTATAAATGTCACTATTCTCAATTATACTTATCAAATCTACAACTTTAGCGGAAGATGCAAATTGAATATTTAGTTCCGTACACAAACTCTTTAATTCGTCTTTCTTCAAACTAGACAAAGACATAATGAAAATTTAAGTAATTGAACACTTACCCACAATAATTATCCTCGAGAATTGGGACGAGAGAATACGCGAAAACACAGAGTTGATTTGTTTACGACCACTCAAGCTACAAGTTTCGGTTCGTGTTTTGACTAAGCACTACGCTAATCCACTTCGCATATTTTCACACACACACACAAAACACGTAATCCATCGCTGATCGCTATTTCTCCTCCGGCTCGACGGACCATGTGAACATACACGCACTAAATTTATTCGATTGCTATCACATTATTAAAAAATCACCACACAAGAATAATTTTGGACTCTTTTTCCTTTTATTCTGGCCATCATTGCTTAGCAGCACGCTGTCTTGCTACCGCACACATCACTCGCTCACGATACACTGAAGTGTCACTTGTGCTGCCCTTTGCCGCAAGAAGGGAGCACAAGTGACAGGTCGGAACAGGATGTAATCATGATATATTAACCCAAATTCGAGTAAATTTTCCATAGGAAATGCATTCATGACATCAAAAAAGAGTGTTACCTTTGAAAATATCAACTGTACAAGATTGTACTGTTTAAAATACATAGGCAATTCCTTGCTAACATTTTAGATGCAGCGTCATTTAGTATGTGTTATTAGCTTTAAAATTTAATTTTCATCTATGATAATCATCAACATAATAAAACTGTGTACCTCCTTTTTCCTTCCAAACTTAATTTGGTATAATTTAATTTAACCAAAACTGATTTTAAAATCTGTTTTATATTTTAACTGTTATTTTCAATAATTTACTCTAGATGCTTCTGTGTCGAAAGATAACAAAAGAGATTGTTGGAATGAAGATAGTGTGAGAGCTCAAGACACTAATAAAAGGGAGTTAGTTTCAGAGAAAGTACCTATCTCTACCAAAGAAATTCTTCAACCAAAAGTTTCAGAACTAACTTCACAAATCGATTCAAAGTCACCATTTTTTAAAATTCCATCAAACATAGGCTCATCTACTTCGGATTTGCCATCGCAAATAATTCCAAAAGTACCAGCTGTCAAAATTCCATCAAATATCTCCACAAAAGCATCATCGAACACAGTTTCAGTCATATCTCCAAATGCACCTAATGAAGCAATTCCATCTAAACCTTCACATCATATAGTAACTAAGCCACCTGCTACTGTACCTGCAGAGATAGCTTCCAACTTTAGTGGAACAACTTCATTGGAAACTCAGGTTCATGATATCAAGGATGACTTGAAAGTGGTGATTAACAATATGGTTACCAAGAATGAATACAATGCTCTGTTAAAACAGGTTAGTTTCATTTATACATATGAGAAAATGATCAATTTTTGTGGATACGACTCTTAGATTTATCTTAAGATTGCAGTTTATATGTACTAATCGCTATAATCATACTAATATGTATCAATTAAAAATGTATATGTTTTGTTATATTGTGTTATAAAAGAAATCAGCATCATCTTTAATCTCTCCTAATATTGGTGAAATCAGAGCAGATTAGTGCATGTGCAAAAGTTTCCCATATTTGAAAATAGATAGTAGCTATATTGAAGACATGCTATTGAAAAAAATGGATTAATAGTAGTGTAATCTGCTAACAAGGTATGTACTTATTCTAGAAATATTTCTTAGTATCTTTAATAATGGGTTCAACAAATAATTATATGTAATTTGGTAATAAAGAAAAATTCATTTAATCGTTGCCAAAGGATGTAAAAAGGTAAACACTGGATTCCTTCCTTAACTTTCAACAATGGAAGAAAGCATGCATGAAATATTTGTTGAAAGAAAAGCATGCATGAAATATTTTTAGAAACAGGGAAAGTAATTTGAATTTCATTGCAAGTATGAAAAATATTATTGTAAATTAGACATAAAAATATTTTTTTAATTGAGAAGTAGTTAAATTGCTAACTATAAAAAGATTTTTTTTTAAAAATTCTCAGTTGTGTAAAAATAGCTTATGTTCCACAATAATTTTTGGCAATTTTAGATGAAAAATGTAAATATTTAGCTTAATTTTTAATTAATTAAAATTTGCATTAAGATGCAACTCAATGTCTATTTGCTCTCTTCCAAAGAATATATAGGGAAATGTTGGCCAGTTGTTGGTTCAATATTCAGTCTGTAAAAGCTGTAACTTGCAAATAATAATTTCCTTTTATTTTGGAGCTAGATATATATGGTATTAGTCTATAGCATTTTGTAACTTTTTATCTTTCTTTAGTTCAGAAATTTTAAATCATAAATTTCATAAATTTTTGTGATAATTCCCCTTAAAAACATCAAAATGGATTTTTTTTAATCTTAAAAAATATTCATACATAAATATTTTTTTTTAATTTTATTTCTTTTTTTTTGGGGGGGGGGAGAAAAATGAGTGCCTTCTATAAGAGACATTTTGGCATAGCCCAATGTAATTGACAAATTTTATTTATTTAACATGATTTTAAAATTTAGAATCAGTTCAAAGCATTCAAATAATTGTGTAGAAATTTGGTTTAGTGACTCCCAGTGTCTATACCTTAACTGAAGAGGTTATGATTCATATGAATTTATTATAACTGAATAGATAGCAGTCTTATCAATAATACAAATTCCTTATAGTTTATGGATAAACAAACAAAATGAAAGCGTTAATTTTTATTATATTTTTTGATATAGTGTTTATATATGTTAAAATTTAATGATTTAATTTTGCTTCAGCGAATTAATGGGAAGATATATTTACATATTTTATTTCAAATTCCTCTATTTTATTGGACTTATAAATTGATAAATAAGCTGAAAAAAATAATTACATTTATATTTAAATGTAACTTATTATAAATATATTAAAAGTTAATAAATTTGAACTGTATGTTGAACTAATATTAAATGGAATTGCTATAAATTTTATTAATAAATCGATTAGGTAATAAAGCAATGAAAATAGAATAATCAAAACTGTTATTTGTAATTCTTTCATAATTTCTGCATACGTAAAGAATAAGTAAAATTTTATGAATTACTTATTTCTCAGAGGGGCCTTATACTCTGCATTTCTTGAAAGTTTTTCGGTGGAATTGTGCTTTTAAAGTAGTCTCTTCATTGAGCTTATAAAATGTACTCTGGTTAATGATTGTCCCAAAAGAAATCTGTTTAAAAATTTAAGAATGCATATTAACTTGTTAGGCAAAATTAAAATGAACCAATAGAATACACTTGGTTTTGAAATGGAAGTTTATTAATAGTAACTGTCCTATAAATAGCATACTAAATACTAATAGTTAGTACTGATAAATTAGCAGTATTAATAATACAGCTCATGGTTATATTAAAACAAAATTTGCTCTCGTATAAATTAACATTGCTGTAACTATTAGTTAAAAGTTATTTCAGCTTGCTATTGGGACAATTATTTCCTCTAATTTATTATGCATTTCTTTCAGTCTCTAATAAACTTTTTAGTAATAAAAAAAAAATTCAGTTGGATTTTGTTTTTACAGGTGGATGAATTGAAAGCTATATTAGAAACGTACAATAAAAATTGTAATAAAGCTATTTGTGATTTAAAAGAGGAATTGAGTGAAGAAAGGAGATTGCGAAGTATGATTGAGCTGGAGCTTCAAAAGTTGAAAGAATGCCAAAAGACCTAACATTTTTTTAAACGCTTACCATGCCAATTAAGTCCCTTTTTATAGTGATAAAATATTTTAGTATTATTTTTGCATAAAATGGAATTCTATTTCGACATCCTGTGAATAGTGATTATTCCCAGTGATTGTTTATAATGTTTCAATTTAATGTCACTTATATATAATATATATATATGAGTAGCTTGGTGCTGGATGTGTTTTATATTTAATTACTTAAACTTTATTTAGAAAAGAATATAAAATAACAACATTTTTTTTTCCCTAATAAATTTATTATTTTTTTTAATAATAAAGCACGAATTTTTGTTTAGCTTTTTGTATTATTATTCATCATAGCTTATTTTTTAATACAATGACAATGATTTATTGTCATTGTATTAAAAAATTTCTCCTCCACATAAAATTATTTTTTCACCACATTTTGTTTATAATATGCCTCATATGAAAGCAGATTTTTATCTAAAACTGTAAATCGTATTCAGTTGTGATTAAATTGGAAATTTTATTGATTAAAAAATTAGTTAATTAAACTTTTGATTGAATTCAGATATAAATCATAGCATTTAAAGATGAGATTTGTAAATGTTTGTTTGTTTGTTTTCAGAGTTCTGAAAATTTTAATTTTATCCCAATATTTTGCAGTGAAGTTACTTATATTTTATTTAAAATAAAGGTTTATTTCTGCTTGTAGCAGACATGAATATAGTTTAAAATTGGCAATAGTGAAGTAACTTGTGTAAAAATGGTCTAAACAGTTAACAGTATTTAAAGATTTAAAAAAATCATATTGATATGCAACAAATTTTGTAATTTTCTTTAATTTGTTTTATGCTTTTGTTATTTTCTAATTTAAAGTGCAAACGTTTTTAAAAGAAAAGTGCAAATATATTTACACTACTGTTTAAGTGACATTTTTTAAAATGCTGTTTGTTTTTCTTGAAGATGTATTCTTTATACCCAAAATATTATTAGTTGAGAGTAGTGTATATTTTCAAATTGTCTATTAGAAAAATTAAAAAGAAAATTTCTGAAATCTAAGAAATCTTCTTAAACTAGGTATTTGCATTTTTTTTTTCTTTTGTGATATGAAGTTAAAATTCTTATAATTGAAGTGATTTAAAATTGAATGTGAGAGCTTTGATATCTTATATTTGTCTGAAAAGAATCAGTTTTCTATTTTAAATGAATAAAAAATGATTCCAGAAATCATTTTTTTTTAATCTCGTATATAGTGGCAATTACAGTACTTAGTATCTGAAAATATATAACAGGTTTCTGGTGTATGAGTGTTCTGGTATGTTCAAAAGCTTGAAAATAATACCATTCTTAGTACAAGTACTAGAAAAAAAATGTCAAGTTTTTAAAAATATTTGGAAAATATCAGTTCAGATCACTCAGATAAATATAAAAATATTTTTTCTAAAATGTAACAGTCCTTATATTTAATCCTTACTGCAGAAAAATATTAGAAATATTAGTTATTTTTTTACCACTGTCACCAAATTTTTTTTTAATGAACTTATTCATTATTTCTAAAAAAATTCTCAGTAATAAAATTGCCCTTATTTGCTTTCATACAATTATTTCTTAAAATCTCAATAAAATTTTTATATTTTTGATTGTTTTTTTAAAATCATTATATATTATTCACGTCTTCATTATTCACTTCGATTTATCAATTTTTCTTCTTCTTTTGATTAAAAAATTATTTTTTCTTGTATTTAAATTTTCAGTTTCCCTTATTGAATATTTTATTTTTGTTTTAAATGTTCCTTTCAATATTTCTGTTTTAAAAAGGGCTTATCTCAGTTTATTCCACCTATAGTACTATTTCCATCTGAGACATTTTACGATATCCAAAGATTTGAATTATGAATGAGAAAATAAAGGATTAACGAATGATAACTAAAAGAGAGTTGAATTAAAACAGTTATTTAGCAGATTTCCATTGATTTTATTTATATATGCTGAAAAATGTTAATTTTGACTTGGCAAATTTCACGATTTGCTACTTTGCTTTAAATCAAAATTTTCATTCATTATGAGAACAATCATAGCATTATGCTCTCATGTTTGCAGAAAAAATTAATTATGCAGATATTTTAATATAAATATTTTGGAAACTGGAGTAAAATAATATAGCATGTTGTAAAAGCTATATTATTATTAAGTAAGCATGATGTGTTACAGTAATATTTGTGTATATGCATGTGATTTTTTTTTGACGAATTATTTCTACAAGTGCTGTGGTTTGATAAATGGTGCATGCAATAATCATTGATTGTAAAAAGGGATGTGTTTAGATATTGCACAATGTTGTTAAATATTGCACTGAAGGATCTATTCTTTGTTGATATATAAAATGTCATTGCTCTTTAAACAGTATATATATGTCAGTTGTGTGATCGAAATTCATATTTAATATCATTAACAAGGTATCAAAGTAGACATTGCGATGGTATGATAGTGTTATTTTATTTATGATAAGATTATTTCTTGTTATCATTTCTTAAAGTCTGATGTTTTTAGATATTTTCTTTTACTTTATCATTTTACTTTATGGTATCTTTTTATGTTATTTTTATGCAAGTTATATATCTTCTCTGCTCTTTTTGCACAAATATAGCCAAATTCTTTTTGTTTAATTATGTAGCATGCTTGCCCTTCCCTTTCTTCTATGAGCTTCCATAAACTTAATTTTAATTTATGACAATCAATCAAATTTTTATGTCAAGCATTTGTTATTCCGAATATTTTTTGTAATGTTAAAATGTTGTCCTCACTTTTTAAGTTGTTTTTTAAGGGATTATTTTACTTCATTTATGACTTTAATCATGCATGTTGTGTTATAATTTTTTTTCTTAGTTTAAAATTTATTTTTGTTGTTGTTAAGAAATAGATATGCTCTTGTATTCATTATAATGAGAGAATAAGATATTTCATAAATTTTGAATATATATTTGTTTGATATTCATAATTAAGTGTATGGATTTTGCAGCAATATGTATATTCACATTATTTCCCATTTAAATTTCCAAATTATGTTTATAAAATAAGCTTTAATATATGAATACAAACAGAGTTTATGTAAGGATAATCACTAAGATCTCTTTTGGAACTTTTATAAATTTACTTGAGGTTCACTTATTGCATTGGTTTAAGATCCTAGTACCTGTTCCATCACTTGAGCAATTCATTCTCTAGCCTTAGCATTTTAACCGTCCACTCCACCTTACATACTTTTGCTTAAATTGCTCATTAAGATTTTTTAACATGCTTATTCTTAATATATTCTAAAACATCAATGTGTGTATCAGTCACAATGTGGAATTTCATTTATTTCTTTATTCAAACAATGTGGTTGTAAATGTTGCTTTCATTCTCTTCTGTTATGAGCTTTTTTACATTCCAAATATTGTCAGAATGGCATGAAAGTTCAAATAATAGATTTAGTGAAATTTTACAATTTTTTAAGAACATTCCACTTTTATAAAAGTAATGCTAAAAATACAGGATTGCTAGATATTACATCCATTTCAGGATAATGAATATCTGTTTAATAATATAAAATCTATATGAATAAGGATTTAGTTCAAGAAATGTTTACTTTATTAATGATTTCTTATGAAGAATTTCAGTTTCCAGGTATATTTATGCATTTTTTTCTAACAAACTATTTATTATAATTAAATCTAATTGAAATGCATCAGTAATTTAATGCTAATCTGTGTTTTTTTATAAATATCGATCAAATGGTTCTGAATTTTTCTTTTTTAATTTGATATTGTACAATGAGCATTTATTTTTCAATTGAATATAAAATGTTAAATAATAAATCTAAATTTCTGCGCATAAAAAATTCAACAAATTTTGTAATAGTCAGAATATAATCTTTGAAAACAATGCATTTCAAAATAACGTAAAATTACTTAAAAATATTTTTTTAATACATACATCTAATATATATTGCAACTTTAAGTTTATCACAAGATCAAAATAAGTTTTTATTTTTTTTTATTTTTGAAAGCCAGATTAGAAATTTAAATTCATTATAAGCATACAAATCTTAAAACACATTTATGAGTTGAAAATTTACCTAGAAATTTTAAAAACAAAACTGTCTTTATTTTAGCATATTTAAAATAAACTTCTTGCTTTTTGAGGTATTTAAATAGATATTTAACTGGGTATAATTGTAACATTTTTATAAATGAAGTGCATTTATTGCATATTTGTGAAAATATATAGATTAATTTTGAAAGGTTTTGAATTTTGCAGAATTTTTTCATCATTGAATTCTTTCATAGGTGAATTACTGAAAAACTAACCAATTTATCCTTTAATAAAATTTAATCAGCTGAAAATATAAATTTAACTTGTAAGTTTCAAATAGTATATTCATTACTTTTTCTAATTGATTAACATATCATTTTACATAAATCTTTTCATCTAAAAATAACTAATTGATAGAAATAATCTGAAATATGCTTCAATTATTTGACTAATATAAATTATTGACTAATATAATGGGTAGAAGGAACATCAAAAATAATTATAATTGCTTAAAATAATTATAAGTTACTAAAGAATATTTTAATTGATTGGCTAGAAAGTCATTTCACATTAAAAAATTTATTACCCATTAAAAACAAACCATTTAATGTATAAAATCATCCTCTAATATGATTGCTTTGTGTGTGTGTGTTTTAAGTGTTCAAATTTTGTTATAATATTACTTGAATTACCAAAAAAAAAAAAAAAATCATATTCTGAATATTTTGATAAATAAAATTATGGCTTTGGATGGCTACAAAAATTTTGATGTGTTTGTAGTTAAAATGTTTATTACTTGTTAAAAAATAATTAGCAATTATGCTATTAATTATATAAAAATCTGTGGTTCAATTAAAGGAAACCAATGTCTAATTCAAATATAATAATTTTTTTTTCTTCACAAACTTTATATGGATTATTTAATTTGCAAAGATGGAGATGTCTCCTTTATAATTTAGAACATAAAAAGATCTTTGTTGACTTTCCTTTAATTCAACTACAGAAATATATTGTTGTTGAAGATCTAATGCATGACATTTAATTACCATCTGCATAATGTACTAGAAAATAATTTTTCATGTTTTAAAGAAGAAAAACAAAATTCATCGGAACTGTGTAAATATTTTGAAATTGGGATTGGATTTACAGCAAAAACTTGATAATGTTACTAAAGGAATTTTTAATATAATTTTGCATGAACTTTATATAAAAATTCTACTAGGAATGGGTATCATGAAATATTATGTTTCAAATATGTAAAATAATAAATGCTAATAATTTACTCGTATATAAATCCTATCAGTGAATTGCGCTATATCCTTTGACATCATAAATGCATTCAAATTTCGTTTACAAGAAAAAAGTACAGAAAATGATTATATATATATATATATATATATATATATATATATATATATATATATATATATATATAATTAAAAAAAGAAGAAAATTTTACTACAATTTTTTTTATATTTTGATAAGATTAATGCTTAATCTGTTAATTAAATCAGAGGATTTGAAACTCATGATGTAAATTTTCTTAGCATTCTTATGTTAAAAGAGAGAAAATTTAAAATTGTGTCATTGAAATTCTCAAGTGAATAGGGTTGTATAAATTCTGGATGCAATAAAGAAGAAGAAAAATGCCTCCTAATGATTGTTTAAACATTAAATTTCTTCCTTTTACAACTGAAAATTACAAGAACCAGAATACAAGACGTCAATTATTGGATCATTTCAATTATAAAACATTAACAGGTTTTTGCTTTTTTATATTAATGTCAAGCATATAAAGATTTTTGTAGTATGTACAATAATCACACAAATGTCATTTTTTAATGAAGAGATAAATTAGTCATTCCAATTTCTTTCAAATATTTGTGTATTGTTTATCTGTCCTGATTCTTTTGCCATTTTTAAAAAAATGTGTGATTTATAATTATATTGTCATGGATGTTTTGTTAATTAAGAAATAAATAAATATTTTATTTAATAAGTTGATTTATTTAATTTTAGTACAGAATAATCAAACACTTGTCATAACAATCTTTTATTAATGTAAGTTTCAACAAGGATAACAGTATATCTTTTTTCTTTTTTTCCCTTTTTCTAATCTCCAAGCTTTGTCATTTAATCATTAATGATAAAATCTTGCAATACCTAAAAAAAAAAAAAATCTATAAATTATTTGAAGAAACTTATGTCACATTATATGGTCATTTAAATATTATAAGTCATGAAAACATTTAGAGGAATCGTACAACAAATATTAAAGCAGTAATGGCTCATCAATTTAGAAATCAGCAGAGCTGCAAACATATATATACTGCCAGAGAAAACATCTATACATACACAAAACACTAACAAACGTTTAACACTGCTTCATTGGAAGCTTTAAAGCTTCACTTAATTCAATGCTCTGGTTACGGTTCACAAAAACTCGATTCACTCAGAAGGAAAAAGGCTTTCAAACAAAGATTAATTCGAGCGCCAAAATAGGCCTAACTAGTGCCGAATGGGTAATTGTTCTGACTTGCCAGTGGAAATTCATGGCCATATCTTTTGAAATTATTCTCACAAAAATGTTTTTGCATTAGATTCTGCTCCAACAATCAGTTCAACATCCATAGGAACTCAATGAGCGTCCTATCATATATAAGGCTGTTAATAACCACACAAATGTATACAAACACTAAAGCAAGTCTCCATAGCGTGAATTTATAAACACAATAAGCTACCACTCAGGTCCGTATAACGGCGGCCTGCTTCACTTATTTCTTTCAAGTGAATGTTTGGTTTGCTTTGTGAGACTTCGCCACTTGCAAGACATCCATATGCTGTCAGTCAACATTAGTCAATGGTCAACATGACCATTGATTAATGCTTCTTATCTTGCCAACGGAAACCAAACTATATACTTCAAAAATAACTTAACATCAAGGCTATAACAAGTAACTATAATTATATCCTTAACATGCAACAGAAATAAACTTTAAATAGTCAACAAAAGATAAACATTAGGGTGGAACAAAAAAATTAATTCGTGATTTTTAATTTGCAATAGTGCTGAAAAGTTTCCTTTTGGTGTAGATAAAATAAATTATAAATATGAAAAATGTTGGAATAGGTCTTGAGGTGCCAAAAGGACGTTAAGGTTTCAAAAAATTGAAATTTTTGATACATTTTAAAGTTGTTTTTTTTTAAAGAAACAATCAATTTTTAATTTGTAATAGCGCGGAAAAGTTACCTTTTGGTATAGATAAGCTAAATAAATATATATATATATATATATATATTTATAAAATATTGGAGAACATCTTGAGATGCCGCAAGAACGTTAAACTTTCATAAAAACACACTTTTTGCAACTTTGTAAGGATTTCTGCGTGCCTCGATTATGAAATAAAAAGCGTTAAATAGGCGTTGTCATATGAATAGAAATATAAAAACAGTTTTACTATTGCACTGGCATGACACTGAGTCATCGCCGGAGCGGTTGTTAATGAGGTAAGGCGGAGATTTGTCTACGTCCGGTGACAAGGACAGACTGGTTTCAAATCAGTAGCTCTGCCGAGTTCAGTTGAGTTGGCGTCTGCGCTCCGTCTATTGTGTATCTGACTTGTTAGTTTATGTGCTTTGCTATGAGTAAAAATGGCTCAGTCTAAATTAGTGAAGACTAGACAAATGTCTCAGCGTTCTGTTTTTGAGAAATTCAGTGATTTGCTTTTGAAGTTGAACTCCCTATTTAAGAATCTGTTATAAAGTGCTAATATTATACTAGGCATAACCTCAAAATTGTTTCAGAGAAGGGTCCTACTGTATGCTTCTGTTAGGATCCTTCTGTAAGTGAAATATGTGACACTTTATTTCCCATAATAGAACAATATGGTCAAGAGCTTCTATTCCCTTTGCTTCTAGCAAAAGAAGTTCACAAATGATAAACGCTTAATATAGGAATTTATTAAAGTCTAAAAGCAGAAAATGTTCAGATAAATTTGATTCCACCCTCATAGAATTTAGAGAAGAAGCTAGACATTTATTTGATATTGCTGACTTGTATAAAAGAAGAAAAAAAAGTGTCAGTTATGGAACAAAAGTTTCTAAATGATCAATGCTCTAACAGGAAAATGGTTAAAGGCAATATTGATACTGTTACCACAAGTGCTTTGAGGAAGAAAGAAGCAAGAAAGAGTAAAGAACTACAGAAAATACTTAAGTTTAATCAAGAACGCACAAAAAATACTTGTGTATCAGAAAAAATTACTGGCGACAATGGCAATGCTGAAGAACAATAGTGTTCTTTATAAAAAAGAGGTAAACCAACCAGATCCATCAAATAGACCAGAAGAGATAAAATTACCAGTTGCCTGTGTGGTTTAATATTAAGTTAAAATCTTCATGTATTCCAAACATTTTTTAACCTTATCTCATATTCACGCTATCTCACTGACGATCTTAAAAACGTTATAGACCAGATTATTCAAAGAAACTGATACTTTGATGCTTAAGAAAATATTCTTTTGTCCATGCTAAGGGATGAACGTAAAATTCAAAGAGAGCTTGGTTTACGACGTGTTTTAAAAGCAAGAACAGAAAGTAAAGACAGAGTCAGGAAGTTTAATGTCCCAAAGATAAACTTTGATGCAAAGAATTACATTGACATAATCTCATCGCTTGAAAATGACGTAACTGAATCTCCTTTGTTAAAAACATGCTTCCAGTGACAGTCTTTTTTTTTTTTTTTTTTTTTTTATACGGAAGGCATCTGAAATTGAACCAAACAGTATAGGGGACTCGGATATCAACTTTCCCTGGCTTTCTTGTCTCACGCAAGCAGTGTAAAGAGCTGTGCAATTGGTGGCGGAATGTATGTGGTTCAATCGCAAGAGAAGGATACATAAGAGCAAAAAATTGACTCACTTGTGAATATGCCAAAGTTTAATGATAACAAAAAACAGTTTAACGTGGCAGTGAAGTAGAAACAAACATTTTGCAGCTATAACATTTGTAATCATTAATTATACAGAAATAAGAAACATAAGATTTGACATAAATTTTTTTTTCTATTATTATACTTTATACATAATAATTTTTTTCAGTTCTAATGCTTATACATGTATTTAAAATCATCTTTTGTAACATTATATGAACGAAAAATTCATAAAAACTCTTTTCATCAAAGTTTATAATTTTTCAATTCTTCTACAAACTTTAAGCTCTTTGCGATATATTGAGATATTGCTGTATTGCAACTAAATTTTTTAAAATTGTTTTTGAATCTAAAAGTTAACTTTACCCCACTATTACCAAACTAAAATCTAAGAAAAATTTTTAAAGGCCCATTTTAAAAATTTGCATTTTTTTTAATTGATTTTGAACCTAAAAGATAACTTTTTCGCACTATTACTAAACTAAGATCTAAGAAAAATTTTTAAAGGCCTATTTTAAAAATCTGCATTTTTTCAATTTTTTTTATAAATTTCAAGCTTTTTGCGAAACCTCAAGATAATATAATATTGCAGCCAATTTTTTAAAATTTGTTTTTGAACCTAAAAGGCAGCTTTTCCTATTACCAATCTAAAATCTAAAAAGGCAATTTTCGTTCCACTCTAATAAACATATTATGCACACAACAAAGTGAAAACTATAAACTGAAACAACGACACATAAACAATAGACAAACGACAATTATAATCATTTACATGAAACAGTATGTGCATCACGAACTGCATATCTTTGGATGAAATAATTAAAACATGTGAAAGTTAACGCTGGCCCCAGCACGTCAAAGTTCGATAGTAAGTCCCGGAATCAGCTTACACTCTCAAAACCCAAACACACACTCAAGAGATAAGTCGGTAATATCGGAAACTTGACGTTTCACAGGAAAAAAGGCATCACTTAAATCAATAGAATCAGAGTTCCGATTGACCAAAAGGCATAAAAGAGAAAATCAAAAATGCAATACAATACAATGCGCGAAAGAAAAACATGCAAAAAGTAGTAATTAAATAGTCAACGTACAAAAAAAAAAAATTATCAAAACCATAGCCCTATAGGTTTTACATTCATTTCAAAATAGTTATCACAGCAAGAAATCAATACTATGTGATTTCCTTAAAAATGCCTTCATAAGTATATTACCCAGGATAAATTTAAATATATATAGGACAACGAATTTAAGATTAAAAGGCAGTACTTTTTTGTAAATATACTTCACAAGCATATTTTAGTAAACATTTCTTTAATGCTCAACAGATACTTTGTCACATATCTCTGCTTTACTGGTTACTTTTGTATGTCTTTACTGGCTTATATATATTATTTATTTGTATTACTGGCATTTTTTTTTTTTTTTGTCTTTCATTGACATGACTTAATTGGCTTTTTATAGTTTGCTCTGGAGCATCAGTCATATTGGTACAACAAGTAGCTTCATTTTGTGTACAAGATTCAGATGTGGAAGAAATGTTAAGCAATTGCAACAATGATGTTTTTTTTTTTTTATTTATTTATTTATTTTTTATTTATTTATTTTTTTTTTTGCAATTGCAAAAGGAATGGTTTTTTTTTTTTTTTTTTTCGGTTTCCTTCCCCCCCCCCGGATTTAATTGTTTGTCACAATATATATATATATGCTAAAAACAATCACTCAATATTTCCTTAATATTGAATTCAAGTTTTGACAGGTATTTCTAACCACTTTATATTTAAGATAATCTGTTTTATAATAATTAAACAACAGATTTCTTTTGGACATATTCATACTTCACAGAGTGAATGGCATTAAACGACTCTATACTGAATTTATTTGTTTTAGATACTAAAACTCAACTCAACTCAACTCAACTTTAAGCCCTTGAAAACAGATAAGCACACGCCTATCTTCACACCAGTGGAAGTTTAATGGAATTTTCACCTTCCAACTTTTCACCTCAGCCGAAGGAACCAGTTACCCACTGGCTGCTTTGACTGAGGTTGCCATTAACTGGCAGAAATATACTTGCGTACCTCCTTTCTGCAACCCCAATGATTATTCACCACATCAGTAAGACATTTTACTAATGACAAACAAAGAGAACGTTTCCGATAAAAGAATCAATTGCAACGCAAATAGCAGTAGAAAATTACCCAAGGACATCTCATCTGCAATGCTTGTGAACATTCAACATACGCTTGCAATATATTTTTACTAAACCTAAATCTTGGCTTTGAGGCGAAAATGGAAAGTCTTTTAACACAGCCATCGTAAATGTAAATTTAGTAGGAAGCTGATTTTACTTTTTTTTTTTTTTTTTTTTTTTGCGCTAAATTATAGGAGGAGGGGGGGAGGGTTGTTAAAAAAGTGGGATAAGGTAAGAAAATTCAAGAAAAAAAAAAGAAAAAAAAAGAAAAAAGAGGGGAAACCGCAAGTCCGCGGAAGAATCACATCCATGTAGAATCGGAAAACTGGTGATTTTATTAACAACGTACGTGTTACGTGTTTAACGTATACGTCAAGAGACCACTCGATGTAATCATCCACACAGAACTTATTTAAATAGCATCTTGACATGAATTTGCTGAGGAAACCATCACAGGATGGGTGCCACTTTCCGAGCCCACCCACCAAAATTAGAAAAACTGAGGTCTGAAGACCGCTGTCAGCATACATGCCGGTAGGCCACTGCACTTTCCCAGTTTGAGTTATCTTGCTTTCTCAGACCCACCTATTCGATTTACAAATGAGATTGTTACATCCATTATGTAGATTTTATTCCCAAACTACACCTCCAAATCTGGACGAAGATTGTTTGGTTTCCAGAGACAATCATGCTCTGGTAGCCAAAGCCTTCTTTACTCTCTCAAAGATGGTGTCACGTCGCATCTGAGTGCCATTCTCGAGATCTCCCACTTCAAGATATGCGAGATTGTTTTAAGATCCGCTTCTGTACAGCGACAACATTTCTTATCTTTCCAAGGCTGAGGGCATTGAGGGGAGGATGATCAAGCACGCCCTGTGAATGAACTCCCAGTGTGCAAACCGAGCGTATGGACCATATGTGATGAAATGGAAATTCGCTGCGGACTGGGAGGTACATCCCATCGCTTTCTCCTAGCTTGGTTTGTTGATAAGGGAGATGGACTTTCCGTTCCGAAGGCTAAATAATGACTTTTCTTCTACCAGATGAGAGAAGAGATATGTCCTCATATTTCAACCTTGGGACTCCATCATCAAATTCCCAGGTTATCCCAATGCGCTTGAATGTTAGCTTGACACATGTCCACACATTGGATATGCTTTTTCTTTCAGCTGGAAGTTCCTCTCAATAACTTCACGCAAATATTTCTCGAGGTCTGAGGCAGTCGGTTTGCGATATTAAGCCCTAGAGGTACGATCGGCCGAAAATCTTCAATTGGTAGGTAAGAAATGACCTATCAGAGGAAATCAAAGTTTGGATGAAGTATCAATTCTATTCAACTCTAACTCCTGAATTGTGATGTGCCATTAGGAACTAACTGGAGAGCTGGGAAGAATAATTTAGATATCCAGGTGCTAAGGTGCCAGAGTAAAAATATAAAATCTGCGCCAATTTTTGATAGGTCGTTTAGATTGTAGAAATTTGGGCACGAGTTGAATCTTACGGGCCTTTTAAGAAATTTTATGAAATTAGGTCCTTTAAACTGCAAAACATAATATGTCCATAGTCAAAAAATCATTTCCTTTATTTTTTTATATATAAAATATGTATGATGAATATTAGACAAGCCGAAAAATAAATAATGGAAACGCTTTAAAGTGAATAATTGCCCAGAAGTTCTAAAATATTTTCCGAAATACAGTTTAATTGCTAAATGGCAGGAAACTTTAAAGGAATAACCATACAACAAGTAAAGGGTGTCCATAATTAAAGTTCATATTTACGAGACGTCTGTATCACATACTATGCAACAGAATTTTCTGAAAATTGGGTAATGGCACAATGAAATGATGGGAAGTTTATCTAGCAAAAGAAAAAAGTTCCAAAAACTGCCACTAGGTAGCATATTATAGCTTTATAGAGCATAATACACCATCTAGTGGCCAGAAGAATTTACAAAATGCAACAATATCCTGTTGACAAAACATGCTCGATATGACGTCTGCTCCATCTGGAAGCGTAAAATCTCATGTTCTACTATTGAAAGCAGTGTATGCCAGGGAATGTTGCGTACCCTGCATTATGTTATCTTTTAGTTTCGGAGACAAGTGCAATGGTAGCACGATAGAACAAGTCTTTGAGGTATATCCACAACCAAAAGTCGTAAGGATTCAAATCCAACTATCTGAGAGGCCAACCTGTAGAGAAATAACGGTTGCTGATTGCGTTTTCACGAAAATGACGCAGAAGCCCTTTTTTTTAATACAATGAGCGAAATGTGGGAAACGCACTCCTACCTAAACATTGTTGTTAAAACGCATCACCAAGCTTGAAGTGCTGGAGTAACGGATTGATCCCATAACAATGCATATCGTTGACCAGAATGGCTCAGATTCGATAATTGTATTTTTATATCGCGTGTCCTACTGCGCGAGCACGGGATCACTATATTCTGACCCTATAATCGCGCAGAGATTTGCATATGCCAAATGAACTATCACACAGCGCTATTTTCTTTTATTAGATAAACTTCTAATCGTTTTACTATGCCATAACCCGATTTTCAAGAAATTTTGCTGCATAGTATTTGATACAATTATCTCACAAACGTGACCTTTCATCATGGCAACCTGTATTTAAATAAATTCAAAAAAGTCAAATGCAATGGAAAGCATTTGGCTGGAAGCTCTAAATGAACATTATCCAAAAATAACTACATTTTATTAATGCCATCAATAGGCTATAAGTTATTTTATGTAAAGAAAAGAAAAGAAGTTTGAAGAAAGTAAAGAATCATTTCCTCCTCACGATTTATTTTAGGTGAAGATTAGTACGAATTATTCACAAATGCTATCAGTATCATTATATTTCTCTTTCTCCTCGTAGCACTGGCTTGTGAAAAGAAATTAAGAGCACTATAATACTTAAATGTTACGAAAAGGTGCATCTGTGATTCAAAAGCCGAGCTTCTCTTCTGGGTAATAATCTGTACACATCTTTTCTAGCCATATAAATAAGTGATGATTCTCCTAATTTTATACAAGTCGGTATTTGGCAGAGATTGAAGAAGGAAAAGATACTGATATTAACTACAATACAGATAATTTTTGTATATTCACTTATAAAATATAATTGGCTGATGATTGTTTTTTTTTCCCCCTTCATTTACGCTGATGCTAATGAATTGAATTATCTGCACTGTATCACAGTTAAAATGAACATATCTGAATTCGCCGGCAGACCAACAAATAATGTTCCAACAAAAATATAAATGTCACCAACAGTTGTTTTGGCATAATCTAAGAATAACAGAATGCTTACTTTGTTCGCTTTCTCCATCGATTCAATGAGCATTTTTAATTCCTCTTTTGATAAATCTAAAGACAAAGACTTTTCTCTTTCACCAGAAATATCCAGATTTAGCAACAAACGAGGTTCATTAATTTGAGCCATTTTGTCACTGGAAAGAGTTAGCTGTAAAAATAAATGAATAGATATGTATTAAAAATATTCTATTTATTATGACAAATACCTCAGTATTATTTAAAAGTATTACTAAATTCTGTATTCACTGAAGAGCAAAATATATTTGCAATTACAATTGCAATATTAATATGTTAGGAGATGCAGTCCTGGTTCGCTAGCAATGAACTCACAACGATCTGTTATAATTCATTAAAAATGGCAGCATTATTATAGTTCTCAAGTCGGTTTTTCTTCTTCTTCTTTTTTTTCCTCCTCAACTTTTAAACATATTTTGATACAGAATCAACTTTTATGCTATCTTAAAAAGGAAGTGTGTGTTCATGTGTGCAAACAGATTTTCAATAGCAACTGGATAGAAAAAATAAATAGTTAGAAAATAATTATTAGGGTTGCACACTAATCAAATTTCAGTAAATTATGAATTTTAATTAAAAATAATGAATATTATAATCACATAAAAAGGAAACAGTTAATTTTATCACAAAGTGGCTACAACAAAAAAATTATTACTAGTAACAGTGTAGTCTTTATCTTCCTTTAAATATGAAACAATCTTGCGTTTATCTTTTTTAAGTGACAAATAAAATTTATGCAATCATATAAGCTTTTTGAAGAATACGAAGAGAACATGAAAAAGACAAAATCAAAAGAGCCATCAAGCAAATTTTATTAATATTTTCGTCAATAAATGATACTATCTATACATTATGATTTACATTGTAAAAAATAGTATGTAGTGCAGTAGGCACTCTGTTTCTCATATTCTTTCCTTATATAAAGTTACTTCTATAAATAATTTCACTCATAAACATGCCAGAGGCCCCCAAATAAAAATTTCTTTCTAAATATCGCTTCCTCCTCTTTTTGTCTAAAGTCTTATTTCCTTTTACCCACCAAGCAATTTCCCTCAAAAACAGCAACGTTGACTCTAGCATAAAAGAAAAATCGTGTTACAAACGCCGGAAATCAATAATGGATGCAAATGATTTTACACAAAATTGATTCCCATTAATGGCTTCCTTTTTAGTCTTTAGTTCTTAAAAAATAATGTTAATTTAATAATATCGTTTTTATAAATATTTTTCCTCATTTTTATAATTAATAAAATTCTAGAATGTCTCTGCCCCCCCCCTCCATGTTTTCGTAAGTTTATTTCTCTTACTTTTCAGTTCGCTTTTTACATTCATTCATTTCTTTTCTTTAAAAAAAAATGTGAGGGGAAAGTTTTTTTTTTTTCTTTTTCTGTGAACGAGCCTGAAATGCAGAAAATTTTCATCGGCTGTGAGAGATGTCGAATAGATTTTCAAGTCATTCATTCTAGATCTAAATTTATAAAAATGTATGTATTTCATAGAATCATTAAAAAAAATTATATTTTTTCTTCCACTGCAGAATGGAAGTAATACAGTAAGTTTTATTCAATATATCATTGTGGATTTGTATAGTATTTGATTGAAAATATTTATGCCATCAAAAACATAACTCGTAAAAAAAACCAAGTCCCGCACCTCAGTTCTTCTGTTGTAAAAAGTTGTGAGATCCATGTAATACCAAGTCGGTCCATTTATTCAGTCCCTACTTAAGGGTCCTTCTGTCTTAAGTTATTACGTAATTAGCTAACCTAACAACATCTTATAATGACCATATCAATATTAAAACTCTTTTATGGTTTAAATAAATAGATTGACTTGGCCTTCGCATGAAAACACAATCTATCTTTACATTAAATTAGATTACATTAACATATTATATTAAATTAGATTGTTTAGTGCGATTGCCAAGTCAATCTATTTATTTAAACCATAAAAGATTTTTACTATTGATATGGTCACTATAAGATTTTTTTACAAGTTATGTTTTTGATGGCATCTCATTTCTTTTTGTAGATAGCCCTTTTCTTATTTTTGTATGTAGTCTTCCCCTTTTTCTTTTCCGGTACTACTTCTTGAGATTCAGCTACAGTTTTTCTCAAAGCCCAGTCCCTGTCTATATGGGTTTTTCTCGTAAGCTTTGATGTTACAATTTTTGACAAGTATGGACGGTAAATGCTTCTTAGTCTGTTGTATTCACAAATTGAGGATTCCTGCGCTTTAATACTTCCAAAGTCGACAATTATTAGATGTAAGCCGTCCAGACTTGTAACTCTCGGAAGTGCCACGTAAGCTTGACCGGATGTGAACGCTGCAGAACCGATATCTATCAGTGTATTATTTAGACTTAGACCTTGACTTTTGTGTATAGTTATAGCATAGGCTATACATTATGGGAAACGGTTCGCGATGAACATAAGCTCTATTAATAATTTCAAATTTAGTTTTGACCGGACTAAGCTCGTAAACATGTTCTTTATTAAATGTAATGTATATTTTCTTAATTATTTTTTGTATTTTCCGGATCAACCTTTACTCTTTGCACTATACCGATAGAATCATTAACTAAACCAAGACTCACGTCAATATTTTGCCTTAACATGACTTTTGCTCCTATTTTTATAATTAGGTTCTCTTCCAGGCCTGCAGTCATAGAAGCATCGTCTTCATATTTTTTTATGCATTCACGAGCTCTTTTTGTTAAGTATCTGGGGAAATTTATGCTATCTACAGCTGTAAGTTTTATTTTGGGATGTGGAAGAGATTTAAGCATTGCAGTATTTAATTGTTGACACATGTTTTTTGTTGATAATAAGCAAACGGTATCATCAGGAAGTTTCGAGAGGTGTTCAATTATTTCAATTAATCTGCTTTCATTTGAATTGGATTTGAGAGTTATTAATCTAGTCGAGAGTAAGTCGCGGTCTTTTTGTGTAGTCACACCTAATCTTATTCTATTTAGCATTTCAACAAAGTCAAAATCATTGAGCTGTCGCATGTTAATTGTAAGTTCATCGTATATGAACAGTTCAGTCCACAGATTCGGTACACTCAGGGAACCTAATAACTTGTTAGTTTCAACAGTTGATAGTTTTTCAAAAGATGACTTTTCCCCTACCGGCGGACGCTGTAAAAGATCTCCGAAAACTACAACATGTTTTTTTTTTCCGAAACTACCCATTCTGGTCGTCTCTTGTGTCTAATATTTCAGATAAGCGTAAATGAATATATGTGAAAGTAACATTGGATATCATCGACATTTCGTCTATTATAAACAACACTACTTCTTTCAAATCTGATCTCAGAACTTGGAGCACTTCATCAGAAAGTTGTTTGTACTTCGGTGTTTGCTTGTGTTCTACAAGCAGCTGCAATAGTCTATGTATAGTCAATCTATTCTATGTATAGACAGCTATTCCTGGTGGAGTACTAACTGCTACTTTTTTTGTTTAAATACGTCTTAATCCAAATTTTCAGAGTTTTTATTAAAAAGCTCTTTCCAGTGCCACCAGTTCCACTCACAAAACAGTGTAAAAAGTCAGCATTATTATCAGTTGTGTTCATTTTATTTGTGATCACATCGAAGACTCTTTTTTGATCGGCATTAAGTTTTGCGATCATACTCTGAAGATCAGTTTGCTTTCTTCTACCAGATTGATTCTCTGAAAATCACCCATTGCGTTTGCAGCTTCCACAGCTTCAAATTGAATTATTTCAAATTAGATATTGTTACAAACCTGTAATTTTGAGATTAAATTAATTTTTCCCAGCGAGAATAGTGTCATCATATGAAAGACCGTTTTACAGTAATCTGTATTGGATGCTGCCGGATGCCGAGCCAGTGATACCAGAGCTTGGTGACAAACTTGGCGACAAAATGGATAATGCTCGAAACTTCGAAAAATTTATTGATCCGTCCATTATTACACGCATATTTTAATCTTTCCTTGATTTATACACTTAACTCTAATTGTATTTTAAATTTGAAGCTTCTATGTCTGCTAGAAGTGCCTTAGAGTTTTGATGATCGGTCAGTCAGTCAGTCAGTCAGTGACAAAATTCACAAACTTTGACTAGTTATAATTCTTAAACTGCTGGTTCAAATTTAATGAAATTTGAAATATACCGTGTTTATATAATGCCTGCTTGGTTACTGAAAATTCAGACTTCTAGTTTTATCCACAACGAAGTGATAGGGGCTTGAACTGCTTCGAGAAAAGGATAGTACGGCCGTGCCGCTTGTTTTTGCTCGACTTGGCGGGGGCCCCCAGATTACACGGACCCAATCATTAACGGAGCTTCGGTATTATTGACTGAGGCGCGAGATGCCCAGGTCAATTCTCATACATGTGCATCAAAATTTCCACGCGAACGAAGTCGCGGTTAACAGCTAGTGTATTCATATTTTACAAATTTAGTACCATATTCACAATTTTATTAAATAAATCGCAACTTATCAATTTTACTGCACTTATTTACGCTCAAAATAAAACTTCTTTATTATTTAGGATAAAGAAAAAATACTTTAATCACAATGTTTGATTTCATTTTTTACGCAATGATTGTGATAATAGATGAGTGAATATTACTAAAAATGACAGATGACTCAATATCAGATGACTGAAATCAGAATCTGATTTCTATAGATTTAATAGAGTAATTTAGTAATTCTAATGAAAACCAAGCATTGAATTCATAAAGTGTATTTCTTCTGATTCCTATTCAAGTACATAGGTCATCAAATCTGAAGATAAAATAATGCAATTATCAAAAGAAATAGACCTTGGCATTAAATGCTGTGGAGGACAATGCGTCAGGCATCGTAAGACATTATACAGGAGTTCATGTATCAGTTACAGAACAATGGTCAAATACAATTTTTATTTCTTGTATTGCTCATTCTTTAAATTTAGTCAGCAACTTTGCTGCAGACAGTTGTAATAGAAAAACTTAATATTTCATCTTTGCAAAAATTGTCTTTTTCTCTGCATCCACATATAGTTGGCAAATAATAAAAATCTCAAAAATTCACTTGCTTAAAAAAAATATTAAAAAATCTGATTTTAGATGATCAGCAAGAGCTGGTGCAGTGCTTACTTTAAAAGTTAGTTTTAACAAAATATTAGAAGTGTTATCAGAAATAAAAGCATCAGAATTAGGGGGGGGGGGGGAAACTATTACAGCTGAAGTTATAAGTACACTCAGGAAAATAAAACGATATACCTGACAATAATTCAGAATGCTATTTTGAAGAGAATAAATACAAGTAAATTGCTACATCAATAAATAGTACACTTTTTCAAGGTTTCCTTATTAAAATCATTAAATATTTTTATTGAGCAGTTTCAAAACGAATTTTCAGATGAAGAAAAAGAGACCAATTTCATAACTGCATAAACTTTCAAGGATCATGTTCATCAAAGAGTGCCCCAAGAAGATTCTTTAGAGTGAAAATTCGTCCTTTCCTTATGAAAAGTTAATTTATAATACTTTTAATGCTATTTGTGACAATTTAATTGTAGAGCTTTCTTTCTAGAAGGCACAAAAATTATGAACATAATTTAGAAATATTCAATTTTTTTTTCCTATTTTAATATATCTAGAAAAGACAAAAAAAAAAAAACAAAAAAAAAACGCTTGCTTGATAAACTTAATCTATCTATAAAAGTTACGTAGTAGATACTACAATATTTGACAACGAATTAGAGCAGTTTTTATTGCTTGTAAAAGTTGACAGGGAAAAATTTATTAACTTAATTGAAATGTATAAACCTCGAAAATGCTATCATCAACATTTTATAGTGCTGAAATAATTTCGAAAATTTTGTTGATTTCCTCCATAAATTCATGAATATAAAGAACTTTTTTGGTCCTAAAAAGAGGAAAATGTTAATGTCAGATTAAATAGCAAAACTTTACTGTACACGAAACAAAAACATTTCAATAATATTAACATATTTAAATAATGACAGTATTCTCTGGAGAAAAATCGAGGGGAAAATTTATTTCCATCCTTTATTTTATTTATAATTAGTTTATAAACACATATAATGACTTTTCTGTGAAGCATTGTGAATTTGTTTTTTATAATTTTAAACATGATTATTTAGAAATACTTTAAATAGCGTTTCAAAAGCTAAAAAACAATTTTTGTATTTATTATAGCCAATAAACCATTCTTTAAAAAAAATATTAGAGTATCGTGTTATTTATTCGTTAAAATGATTCTTTGAGGCATTTTAAAAGACAATATTTTAGGTATCTGAAAATGCATAAATTTATCATGATTAATTGATCAAAATAATCTACCATCACTTTCTTTTTCATAATAATCTGAGCACATTCCAAATTGAGCCAAATTAGCTTTAAATATTCAGATTACATGAAATTACTTTTTTCTAAACACGCTATTTTTATATATTTTTTCATGTCTGTAAAACTTTTAAATGACTAAAACAGAGAGAAATAAAATTATTCATAATAGATTGTCGATCTTTTAAAAAGAACAACGAAAAAAATAAATAAATAAAGAGATACATCAATCATACTGATATAAAGATTTAATTCTTGCAATCCATATTTTTATCATTATCATTGGATTTGTTGTTATCATTGTTAATCGGATTGTCTTATGTGTACAACAGAATATTTTCCCAAACTTATCGAACATCCCAAAGAATTAAAATTTTCTCTAATTATCATAAAATTCAGTTTTAATTTCAAAAGGATTTGAATGATGCAAATATTAATATTTTATTTTGTTTCTGACAATAAATTAAATTCTGAAAAAATTATAAAGCCTAACTTTTATAGAATCCTTCGATCCTAAGAATCATATTAAGTAATATATTCTTGACACTTATTTCAAATAAAAAAATATTGTAATCTTTAGAGACAAAAAATCTGACTGAATAATGAAGCTTCTAACATCATTATTTTAGGACATTCAAAAATTTTCGTATTTGAGGCCAAATTCCAGTTGAATGACTGAAGAAATTTCTTGGACTTGATATCCATGAAGCGGTCTAAAATGGCGCATTTTTATAAAATCGTGATATTTAGATTTTCATATCTCAAATCAATTTTTGTAACAAAAGAATGGAACACTTTTTTTATTAGTGTCTCAAGAATATTTTATTAAATATGACTCAAAGGACCAAGGGTCAGCACAAAAATATAAAATTCTGTAATTCATTAAGAGATTTATTGTTCAAACTATATAAAATATAATTCTTTACTTCATTTTTCACAATAAATTCATATGCATTTTACAAATGGTTTACAGTCCTTTGATACTAATGAATCATATTCTGCAAAATATTCTTGACGCTTCAACTTTTAAATAAATAAATAAGCGTTTCTTTCTTCTGTGATCAAATCTGGCCGATTTATGAAGTTTTGAATATTAGGACAATCAACATTTCCGTAATCGGGGAGACCTCTTAGAGACGGTTGATGGCATGATCTGAAATCGCCCTTTTTTTTTTTATAGCACACTGTGAATTAGTAATCTAAGTATTATAAAATATCATAGAAAACTTTTCCTTGCTTTCACTTTTTAGAAAATATCAGGTTTTATATTTATTTCATTTCATACAGACATATTGAAAATTACAATGTTATTTATTTAATATGTTTAATTTGCTTTAATAATTAACATTTTTAATTCGAGCTTTTGTCAATGCGATGGCAACATCTTGATAAAAGCTAATTTTTTCTTATTGATGTGCTCGTGCAACTTAAATTTAATTTTTATTTTGTGCAAAATAAATTGTTGAAAAATATGATTGAATTATTTTTTTAATTCATTGAAAATAGAAATTAATTTATAAGTTAAAAAATTAGTATCATTAAAAAGATTATTTTTTAAACTTCAATATAATGTAAAAATCAATTTTTGCGCTGAAATATTTTTGCAAGTTATAACAGATATTTATGCCCTGTTTACCCGATATAATGCAAAATAGGATGACGTTCATTTATATTCATACAAAACGTGTTTTAGATATTTATTTCAAGAAAAAGAGGTCCATTTATGTTAAACTTCCGTCGTATATCAATAGATAGTTTTACAAATGTGGAAATAAATTGTTTTTGTTAGAATCAAAGAAGGAAAAAGAATAAGAAAGAAGGAAAAATAGAAAGAATAAGAAAAGAAAAAGAATCTCTACACTATATTTATCAAAATTCTGTATATCTAAAATAGAAATAAAGCATGTACATTTAAAAATTAATAAAATAAAAAAGTTTCAATTATTTTTTATGATGACATCATCTCTAAGCTGAAAATTATGTGGAATGAAATATTCATTTATAAATGATCATTTGAAATTTCCTAAGAAAATCGTTCATTTATTTTAGCTGCTATTGGACGTTCTTGAGGATAATAATAGAGCTGTATGTTTCAATTCGATGTGGTTTCGAATTGGTGAAAACAAACGGGAGGAAAAATCGCAAAAAATGCGAAATAGTCAAATCTAAAGTAAAATCAACGGACCTATTTACAAATTAGAAACTAATTGTAAAATAAGAACATTTTTATCAGTATTTAATTTGACAAATTTGTGAAATTAAGTCAGTAACTGCAATCATCACTTTTTGATATATAGATGAAAACTAAACAAAATTTATGTTCATGAGAAGTTCTAAGATACGATGCATAGTATGTAAGCATTAAATTTAAAGAACTTATGAATTATTCTTTTCTCTAAAAATAATATTACAAAATAAATAAGCATACACAAAATAATATTATTTATTTAATTATGTTAGAAGATAACTTCGTCCTTTGCTGGACCAGGATGTATGAATGAGTTACATTTTTTAATAATGGGTGCATTTGTTTGCTAAATCTATGCTTTATATTTATTTAAAAAGGTAACAAAATATATTTAAAAAAATATTTCTGATCTTCCTATGTTAATTGCTGGCTATTTTAAAATACAGCTTTATGATGGCTCTATCAACAGAAAAAGTGCTTATGCCCTACATGAAGCATTAGCAAAATAAATTTTTATAAATTTCAGAAAAAGGGAGGGGAAAAAAACCCTCTTTATCTTTTATTATTTCAAAACTGATTCAAGGTTAATGTCAGCAATTCTGGATACAGCAGAAGACTTATTTCTATCATAAGTGAAATTAATTGCCAACATTGATAAATACTTCTAAATATGGAATAATTCCTTGCACCAATTTTCGAGAGTTTTCAAGTAAACCGGCAGTCATTTGTAAAATTCATGCATCCCAATTTCACTGAAATCTAAACAGCATTTTGCTTACATGATTTGGTATTCCTTCTATATCTAGGGAAATAATCTATGGCAACAAAGAAAACTTTTCTTTTAAGTATTTAAGATTTTCAAACTCAGTTTTAAAATTTAAAACATCTTAATTCTATTTTTTATATTTGTTCATTTCCTAAAATATTAATTGTCACTTAAAATTAGCATTATTTTATTGTCTTCTAATATATTTACTGATGTTAAAATGTTACATCGACATAACATCATTAATAAATGATCACTGGGCAAATATTATGGTTCATTTTAACCCATTAACCGCTGGTGTTGCGTTGACGCAACGGTCAATATAAATAAATATAAAAAAAATAACGATTAAACAAATTTTTGAATTAATTACAGTTTTATGTTAAAGAGTAGCACTACTAACAAATCAGTGAAAAAATTGACTTAAATAAATTATTTTACACCTAATAATCGATGTTTTACTTTAAGCACTTTTTTTGTTCAAATTTCCAAACTCATTTTTTCTTAGAAAAAATAAAAATTAAAAACAAATTGGGGTTTGGTTGTGAAATACATAAGCCAAGGTCACTCTTTGTCAGTACATTCCACATTAGCAGGTGTTTCTATGGGGGAGGAAAGGAAAGTAAAAACAGGTGTTGCGTTCGCGCAACGCCAGCGGAAAGGGGGTACTGTTATCCTTCTTGAAAGATTTCATATCAGTACTGTGCGCCTTATTGGTAGCAACTTTTTTTATCCTCTGTGGTTTAAAATGCGTAGAACAAGATATCTTACGTTAGAAGAAGCTTTGGAAAAAAATTTTCAAACAAAATTCCGATAACGAAAATGCAGCTGAGACCGACGTTGTTGTCGTACCTGCAGAAACAGCAGATGCTAGTGATGAAGAAGGTAATGAAAATATTTTAAATAACAATAATGAAGTTTTACCTAGAGATATTGCAAGGGAATTTGAAGTTCATATAAAGAAAAAATTAGATCCTCCTAAAAGTCCTGCTAAAAAAAAAAAAAAAAAAAAAAAAAAAGGAAAAAGGAAGAATTACGATGGACAAGAAAGAAACCAATTGATAGCCTCAACCAAAAAATGAATAAAAAGCTTCAATTGATCGTATCAAACAAATCATAAAAGATAAAACTAGTGCAAATATTTTTAATCTTTTTAATCTTTTTTTTTCAATATGAAGAAAATAAAAAGATACTTGTTCTTCGGTGGAACGACAACACTGTTGTGACAATAGGGTCAACGTTTGGAAAAATTGAACCACTAAAAAATGTTTCTCAATACTCCAAAAATCAGAAGAAGAAAATATCAGTAGCCCAACCTCACTGCATTGAGCAATATAATCAGAAAATAGGTGGTGCAGATTTGTGTTACAATTTTGTTTCCAATTACAGAATTAGGGTCCGTGGCAAAAGATGGTGGTGGCGGATATTTTCAAATTTCATCGTTGTTGCACTAACAAATGCTTGGAGAATATCAAGATTTTCTGAAGAAGAAAGTAAAAAGTCACTGTTGGATTTCAGATGAGAGTGTGCTTCATTTGTTACAGATGCCCTTGGATAGTGAGATAAAGAAGAAAACATCAGCTACAGGACGTCCGAGCAAATTCAGCCTTACAAAACCGATATCCGAAGGACATTTTATTGTTAAGTCTACAGACAGTAGAAGACTATGTTGCAAGCATTTCCACATCCAAACTATCTATCGCTTCAATGTTTGTGAAGTTGCTTTACACCACAATTGTGGTGAAGCATATCATACTTGAAATTTATATCACCTTATTCTTACCTAATAAGCTTGTCAACTACATTTATTTGTTAGTTTCTAATAAATTAAAATTTTCAAAGATGTGTTTTGACTATTTTACACCCTTTAATAAGCTGACAAAAATTTCTAGCTTTTAAAACGTGAAGAAAATGCGGCGTAGTGCTCGATGATAACGATCAACATTCGTACTTCTTTTCCGCTGACGTTGCGCCAACCCAACACCCTATATTTTTAAAGATAAGTGCAATTTCCTTATTTTTACATTAAATTGCTACTATAAGTGGTCAAAATAATAACTTGTATTGTTTGAATCGAAAACAAATACTGATTTTTGAGTTTTGGCGTTTAATGGGTTAAAGCAAAACAGCTTTCCTTCATTGAATCCATAATTGCAAACTATTATTTTTAAAAAAATTCAGTTCATTATTATTTCCATTTCAGGTGGTCACTAATAAAAGGAAGAAAGTGGAATGATGCAAAAAAATTTTATAGCACACATGTTTTACATATTTAATTCATCAAATTAAAAAAGGTAGATGTAATTGTAACTGAAACTTTTGTCAATTACTTGTTTGATAAAGGTAGCTATAAACAGTGTTTTTTAAGACTATTTTAAAGAAAGAAAATTAGAATTCACTTATTTATCTTCATTTGCACTACATTTTTTAAAAAAGAGTGTATACAGTTATATTTAAATTAAAATTAAAATAATAATTCTTAGCTAATCAAAATTTGAAAGAGAAAAAATATTTTTATATATAATATCTTAAGAGAATCATTTATTTATTCTAACTGCCTTTGAAAGTTTTTGAAGATGACTACTTCATTAAAATCAATTACAAATGATTGATGCAGATGGGGGAAAAAAATGCAATAGTTTCATTAAATTTCACAGATGCATTAAATAAGTAGAGCAGTCTAGAAATTTGAAAATAAATTCTTAACAAAAACATTTTACATACGTTCAGCACGGCATAATTCATAAAGCTTTAAACTGGAAATTTCTTTATTTTGAAGCATTTAAAAGAGATGTCATCATTTTTCAATAAAGTAGTAATAATAATAAATAATGCTAAAAAAAAATCTAATTTTAAAAAAATTTGATGGAATGTTTTTGGGTATGGATTAATAGTACCTAAAAGACACATTTTTTGGTTCTAGAATAGTAATTTTTTATCTCTCCTATCTTTTTATTGACTCGCACTCAAAAATTCTGCTTTATTATTACATATGATGATGCTACTGCTACTAAAATTTACATGCTATTATTTTTAAGTATGAGAATACCATAATTATTTAGTTCTTACTCTGGACAAATACTAATATAATGCAAATGTTGATTGCTCAATACAAAAATATTACAAATAAAGATATTTTTTTTTAATAATAAGTGAATATTACAAAAAAATTTAATAACAAAAATTGATGATAGCGAGAAATGGTACTTCCATACTATATTAAAGATACCTTTGAGATATAATCATCAGAAAATTGGGATATATCATCAAGATAGTGGTAAATCTTACCAAAATCTGCTAAGACAAGAAAGTACTACAGAGCTTCATGAAATAATAGTTGTGATCTTGGTATATTCTTAAGATTGCCAAGTAAGACAGGGAGATAATATAATAAGGAAATATCAAGAAAATATGGCATTCTCAGAATTGAAAAAAGATTAATAATGACAATGAATAAATTAGGGTTGCCACTCAAATCCGGAAAAAAAAATCTGTGTTTTCCTTATACATATATTCAAGATACGAGGAAATGCGAAAATAGAACTCATGTGCTAGTTATAAAGGAATATTGTTTAAAGGAGTGGAAAAACTAAGAAAAGGAAGCAACAATTTAACATTATTCAAAAATAGCATATTATAATTTTCATTCACATGCAGAAAAAAAAATCTTTTTATTTATTATCTAGAATTTAGTAAGACAAAATTTATATATTAAGACAGGGGGGTGTATTACCTCTCATGCTCTTTAATTGTAAATCACACAAAATGAAGGACTGTGGTGAAATAAAACACAAAACACTTTATTGTCATAAGAAAAATCATTTAATGATTACTTAACTAAAAACATTACAAAGCAAGATTACTTTTTATTTATTCATTTTTGTCAAATCAAGTATTTGGGTATCAATTTCGGCAGATTTTTCAACCATCAGTTTCGTGCAGCTAATGGATCTAATCCATAACAAATAAAGTGCAGCATTGTTATACAACCTAACATCCGTTTTTGTAGTTATTTCACTGTCAGTGAACATATATGAAAATATTTCTAATATATCAATGAATGTATTAAAGGAAAAATATGATGCAACAACTTTTAATGCCCTCAAAATTCAGCTTTAAATTAATTTTATTGAACTCAAAAATTCGAAATTGATTTATTTTTGGACATTAAATTTTATGTATTTGGAAATGACATGGCATTGTTTTTCTGTATTCCTTTTAGATACTAACTCCAACATTAGTGACTCTTTTGAGCTGGCATGCAGTCTTGTATGTTTTCCTTTTTTGGCCTGATTAGTAAGTGCCTTTTCCCCATGTTTCTTAGGCTTATTATTTTCTTACAAAAGCCAGCAATACACAATAAATAGATTTTGCGGAAATTTAGGATTGATTTTCTTATCCGTTCAATTCGTATTAAATATGGATTTTGAGCAGCTCATTGTTTAAAAAAAATTCTCTAATTTATTTTTAATGTTTATTGCTTCTCAAATAATAAACAAACCAATAATATAAAACAAAATCAAATAATAAACAACTAATTCAAGTATGGTGGGCTAAACACCACTTCAGTGCTTCCACAGATTGTATGCTGCAAATCCTGACTGAGAAAAGAATTCTATTCTATCAAGCGGTAAACGATGACTCATGCATGCTCATTAGCAGCAATTTGGGAATCTCATGAAAAAAGAAAAACTGTCTCAGAAATCGAAATTGGAATGATCTATACAGAAAAAAAAACGAGGGGAGAAAAAAGGGGTTAGTTTCCGCATCACAAAATCGCAAATTGTTTTTTTTTCTTTTTTTTTTTTTTTTTGTAAACTATGAATTGATTTTTTATTCTTGCAATCTTTAAAAATTGGCATTTTTTAAATGGGGAAAAATTGCTAAGAAACTTAAAATTCCCTGTTTTTATGAAAATTTTCAAATTTCCCTGCATTTTCCAGGTGTTTTTCTAGACAATTTTTAAATTCCCTGTTTCTTTTCCGGTTTTCTTTGTTCTCCCACTGGTGTGGCAACCCCGATGAATGGGTTCAAAAATATTCAAGTGACTATTAAAGAAATTATACAAATGAAGGACAGAGCATTTTCAGTTGCTGATTTTTCCTAATATTGAATTATACAGCAAAATCATGATCCCCCTTTTTTTCCCCCTCAACTTCTTCCTCACAGAATTCATCTACTCATGCCTTCCTCAATTTGTATAAGATGTTTGGCTTTATTCCATTTATTTTATTAGTTTTTAACTAGATTCCTCCAAACAGAAAGAGTAGAGGTTATTTTATGGCCACCCTGTATATATGTGTGTGTAATATATTTTTTACTCTTGTTTCTGCAAATCACCTTTTTGTAATTTTCACCGTTTGAACTTGATCTTCTATTCTGATAAGTACTCAGAGGCTCTTAAAAAGTTACTTAAATTTGGGAGGTATTTCCAGCTAAATTAGTATGAAATTACAGATGTCACTATCTTCTTCCTATGTGTGACACTTACTAATGAGCTGCCCTATTTTACGTGTAATGGTCATGCAGTGGGATCTTTTAATCTTAAGATATACATTTTTTATTATCTTCAATTTTAAAAAATATCTTGAAAATTTCAATAATAAGAATTTTAATAATCTTCCGATATTTTTAAGAATATTTCTACACTCTAACAAACTTTATATATACATGCATATAGTCTGGTGGATGGTAATCATTCTTTTTATACATTTTTTTTTCTTATCAGAACAAATAAATACTAAACTTAAAGATTTATAGCCTTAGGACATGACAAATAATAATTAAAAAAAATAGTAGCTCACCAAATAAAAGTCCTTGATAAATATGGATGCACCATTTTAATTAGAGCTTAATGAGGGAAAATTTAGTTACAACATAAGAACAGTGAAAAAATATGAAGTAAGAATCATCTTAAATTATATGTATATAACAGGATGATAATAAACCATCAATTCATTTTTGGAAAGCAATCATGTTGATATGGTGGTGCATCAAATCTTTGGCTATTAATGAGCCTTCTTTTATTCTTAAGATTGTTAGCATTTTAAAATTTGATTTCTTTGAGAGCTGTATTATCATTATCAAAGATATTTCTGAAAAGTTTATGCATATATATACAGAGTAAGGATTGCAATACCGGTATAACGGTATTTTGAACTATTTGTACAATTTTGTAATACCGGCATTCACAAATTCAAATACCGTTTTTTTTATATTTACTAGAAATTTTTAAAATTGTCTCCATTATATGTTCAGTAATCGCCAACATAGCAAAATAGTATACATTTTTGTTTTAATGTCACCCTAAAGGGGAAACTTAATTAGACTGTGATTACAAAGTTGCATCGTACAATCAAGAGAAGTGATAAAATACTGTTTGACAAATGGATTGTAAAACCCTCTGTGCTTTTGTGCATGCGTTAGAATGGGTTTAATTCGAAAAAATAGGGGTGGGAGGAAAAATGAAAGGAGGAGATGTTTACATTTAACAACGAAGATTCGCGGTTTTATGAGACGTAAACATTACAGATAATTAGTAATACAGAAGGAAAAAGGTACTAATGCACAGTAAAATATTTCAGAGCAATTTTTATTTAATGTAAGGGACATAAACATTAAATTATGAAAAATAAATAAAAAATTTCTGTTCTTAAAATTTGGTAATTATTTTTTTACAAAATAATAATGATCTTTTTCATATTAAAATGATTATTTTTTATACGTTATTAAATTTCTTCAGGAATATACTAATTTCCCATTTTCTGTTTCTTGGTCACAATATTTAATGATATTATGTAAAATTTTCTTCGTACCATTCCTGAAAGCTTTTTTATCACTTTTGGCTACACATATCAATACGAAATTTTGAATTAAAATAAAATGCTGTCAGAAATAACACAACACTCACATACACGTGAAAAAAAATTGAACTAAAAAGTATCTAATGGGGGAAATCCAAGGTCAAAGGTGAATACTGGAAATGTGCTTATAATTCCACGTAGAATCGTCGAAATGTGGTAGTCTCAGAATCCGACATTCGTTGCCGAACAGTATGTGAATCATCCAAGGAGGCGGGTCAAAACTATCCTATAACAGTTTCGAGCGACACAGCACACGCGCAGGATTCGTAGTCTGATATTCGTATCTGTGGAAACAAGGTTGTAGTTGTGAAGGAAGTGTGTAATATTTCAATATTTTTTTAATTGGTGAGTTTGTTATTCACATTGTATTTGCATACTGAATATCATACTTTAGGGTTTAAAATATTTTTCTGATTCATTATATATACTATATATATATATACATACTGATAAATAATAACCCATAATAATGAATAACTTTAAAGAACATAAAAAATCAGTTGGTAATACTTTGGTTTGGTTTCATTATTTATATGATGAAAAGAATATGGTGGCACAATGTAAAAAATGTTCAAGAGTTATTAAAGTGAACGGAGGAAGTAGAAGCGGACTCCATACACATTTAAAAACGAAACATGATACAAATTTGTTAAAGAGGAAAGAATCTAATTGCGATGAAGATACAAATTTAAGCACAGTTTCTAAGCCCAAGCCATCAGTAATTTTAGATTATTTTGGAAAAAAAAGATAATTTGTATGAAATTATAAGTAAAATGATAGCATCAGATGGTTTGCCATTTCAGCACTTGTACTGAATTAAGAAAATCACTATCCGCCAGCTTTTAAAAATCTACCAACATCGATTAACACTATAAGAAGTATTATATACTACAGTAACGGTGTTCACAATTCTTTGAAACACGAGCTAATACAATTAAATGTAAATACTGAAAAATTTAGTCTTATATTTGATGAATGGACAAGTGTAAGAAATAGACACTATTTAAATATAAATATTCATTCAGAAAAAAAATTGGAATATAGGACCTACACATGTCTCGGGAAGTATGCCAGCTGAAAAATGTATGGAAGTGCCAAAATCTAAATTAGTGAAACATGGATTATCCCTGAAAGAAGATATTGTATCCATAACAGTAATGAAAAAAAGTTGGAAAGTTGATTGATGCAAATCAGCAACTGTGCTATGCTAATGGAATTCAATTAAGAGTAATAGATGTATTATACCAAAAAAATAAAGGACAGAAGAATCCATACAGAAACATTACAGAAACTTCGGATTCCAACTTTGAAGAGTGAGAGTGATATTGACAGTATAATTGTTGAAGAAAATATTGCTAATGAGAATGATATTAACTCATCAAGAATTGCATCCTATAATTTATAAAGTTAAAAATTTTTTTAAGATATTTAAGCTTTCCGATACAAAAAATGCTATAGTACAAAAATATATACTAACTGAAAATAAAACAGAATATATGTTAATATTAGATTAACGTTGAAATTAGAAAACAAGTTGGAACAGTTTACTCCTAATGATGGGAACAATTTTTGAAACTGAGAAATCCAATCCAAAAAGAACACGACTTAAACCTGCAAATGAATTTTTCAGATAGTGAATGCGATTTAATATCCAGAACTGCATCAGCTCAACTTCCAAGAAAACTGGCTGTTGAGGCATTATGTCGGAGAGATTCTAATTTATTAACAGATATTGCGACAATAAATTTCATGCTGCCATCAGTGAAAGAACAACACACATCACTATTTGAAGAATTATATATTACATTGAAAAATCACACAGAAGAAAGGCATTCACTGAAAGAACAGCACACAGGGCACAAGAAAGAACAGGGTCTAAAGAATTATATATTACATTGAAAAATCACACAGAAGAAAGGCATACTGAAATAGAAAATATCTTACGGTATTTACTTAATTATAAAGATTTTAAAAATGAAAAAGAAAAAAAGAGACTAACCAATTCAAATCTGATCAAGTTTATAGTAGTAATTTTTTACCCACAAACCTATCCACGTTCAGAAGAATTCAGTATAGTTATCAAAGATTATGATGACGTTAATGTTGATAGTGAAAAGAAATTGTCCCTTGAACAAAAATGAGAATTGGCAATAAATTAAAAAAATGTCAACAAACCAAAATACAATACAAAAATCAGCTATATCCAAAACCATCCAACGATAAATCTATTCATTTGAAGATGAGGGATTAAGTGGTAAATAATTGGAAAAAGTATATCTCGCATTGCTAACAGTACCACCAACTAACATAGATGCCGAAAGAGCGTTTTCGAAAGCTGGTAATTTTTGTGCAAAATTATGTCCCAGGTTTAATGACAGTACAATTGATACATTATGTTTTTTTATGATCACATTTCAAAAATTTGTAACAGTACCACAGACTGAATAGTGATATTTATACTTTTTTGTGATTTAAATAAATAAGATTTTCCTTTACTTTTTTGTGATTCTTTATATAATGTTATAATTTATAAGTTACAAATTGTTTTTTGTGATATTTACACTCTCTAATAAAACTGACAAATAAAACACCTGTATTTCCTATCTTTTTCTAAAATTTCTACTACTGATATTAAAACTGGTAACCCATTATTAAGATCTAAAAAATACTGAATACCAGTATTAAACTTTTGATCTGATATTGCAATCCCTAATACAGAGAGAGAGATAATTCATTAATGCTGCATGTTATTGAAGTTCTTCTTAGTCTCAAAAGTCCTGAAAAAAACATAGTGTGATATTAATTTAATTTGGATAGTTTTTCTTTATTTTGAAGGGTTTCAAAATCTATAATGTGGTTTTAGCAGTAGTTCCCCTAATGATAACATAAGCAAAGAGAACAAGAATGCAGTTTCTAAGAATACCTATTTGGAAGAGCATGAGAAATTCTTAAAATGAGTAGGAACCTATTTATATCTCTGATTCCAATATTGTATGAATTTATCTTTGACATAAAGATTAAAAACAATAATGTATGAATGGATCAGATATAAGATTTCAAACATGGCACCTTTCATACCTTTAGTTTCCAATCAAAATTATGCAGATAGGCTGGTGAAATTTCATGAGTCCTTTCAATAAGTCTATTTTTTATATCAAGAGATCTTATGCTTAAACAATTATTCAAAGCAAGCTGAAATTCTTGAGGCAGAGAGGAAAACTCTGGGAGCTACAAAAAGAAGAAAAAAAGTCACAAGTCAGATCAAAATGCATAGTTGATAACAAGTTATTTACCTTATTGCACAAAAACAATATTTAGATTATTTTGAAAACTCAACATGGTTTTACAAATCAATGAGCAGGATATTAACATATTAAATAAAATGATAATTTTTTTATTCAAAGTAAAAAAAAGCTACAAGCTTTTTACTGAAAAGACACATTAGAAAATACAAGACAGTGTGAAATATATGAAGATTTTGCATCAATAAATAAAGTTTCTTTTTAAATTCTAAATTTCCTTCTTCTAAAAGGTAAACTGGAAAAGCATTTATTTAGGATTTTTTTTTTTAATTGCAGTTCAATTTGATAATATGTAGAATGAAAGTAAAAGATAGCATATAGATTAGTTTCGTCTTATAAAATAAGCACTTAATAAGAACTTTTTAAGCACCTTTAGAGAAAAAAATAGGAACAAATCTTAACTAAATATTTTTTTGTAATTACAGAACTATAAAATCGAATGAATACACATAAAATACTTCTAGGAATCATTGAATAATTTTAACCAACATCGAAACTTTATTTAAAATGTTTTTTTTCTATAAAAGTTTCATTAGACAAAAACCTTATCAAAGGATTTTCAATGCATATTTTAGATTATCTAATTACAATGCTATTTGTAATATAAAGGAGAAAAAAAAAAGGTTATACTGCTACTTCAGTAACATTCCAATTCCTCAAAAAAGGTTAGGAATATAAGTAAACAAATCTAGAATATAAAAATCATGCTAATTTTATTAAATACGTAAATAAAAAATTAATCCTCTTCAGAAATTTTTCCAAACACTTTTAATTTGTTCAATTTTTCTATTAAAATTTTTTCCCAAATAATTAATTTTGTTAGTAATGCAAAATTTCTGGTTTCTCAAAAATTAAGTGCATTGGCTTTATATTCAATTTCACTAAATTCCTTTTCCAAGAGAATCCCTCCAACCACTTAAAGAGATTACAAAATCAGTAACTTTCTTTATGTCTTTCACAACTTTTTCCTTTGCCAACTATTGCTAATTTTCTCAATTCTCTAATAGCGTTTACAGAGTGGATTCTGCTAGATTGCTTTAAGTGGTTGTAGATGGCATATTGTGAAACATGATATTTTTCATTCAAAGTTCCCACCTCAATAAATTAATTAATACCAAATCCTCTTTGAACAGATGCTTGCTCACAAAAAAAAAAAAAAAAATTCAAAACTTTCCAGTTTTTTTTTTTTTAATCTCTAAATAAAAGAATTTATAAAAAAAAATCCAATCTCCTTTTCCTGACATGAATATTACTGAGATTGCATAAGGGTGATTTGATTAAAAAAATCTATAAACTTTATGATATCTTTGATTCATATTTCACATTTACTTGTTCACCGCCAAAACAATATTTCTAATTGATGCAAAATTTACTGAATTCATTATGCATTCCAAAATTTTTTTAACAGATTACTGACAATTCATATTCAAAAAGTATATAGTATCAGATATTGCTTTTGTGGAATGTCAGTCTTTCGATAATTTGTTTCCTTTTATGTCTGCACTCATTTTATCAATTCCAAAACAAAATACATAGTTAGAAAAATCATACGGGCATTAGTAATTTACTGAAAAAATAATTTCATCCCAGAAATTCTCATTTAAAACTTTTAAAGGTACAATTATTGCTTTACTAACGTATATCATATGGCAAAAGTGGATCATGACTGATACATTTGAACAAGGACCAGCTCAGAATGTCTTATCACTACTTATTATTTCTTAAAAATGTTATCAACCCTCTCTCTCCCATAAAAATTTGAGACCTTGTGCAAAGCCATGAGTAGACAGATTTTTATTTTCAGCCCCAGTATAGAAAGAAAAAAAAGAAGAAGAAAATTAAGTATGCTCTGAAACTTATTGGCCAGCTAATAAATCCAAAATTTATGATAGAGCTACAATTTTAGAACAAGATAACAAATATCACAGATAACTATGATAGATACACATATAAATAACTCTGATGTGTGTTTTTTTTTTTTTTTTTGTTGTTGTTGTTGTTATAGTGTTTACATGCTTATGAACATACAGACTGACATATAGTCAATTAAAACTGATGCTAAAACTGTGAGCAACATCTTACCAATGCAGCATTTTACATTTTGAAATCCTGTTCATTTGTTCTGAGACAAGGAAACAAAAAACAATAGGAATGGATTTCGTTCAAAATTTGGTTGAAATGTGCAAATCTAGTATTAAGAAATTCCAGCTCAAAGTGTTTTTTAAGCTATCCTATTCACAAATAGACATAATACCAAACACATGTTATTTGGAAGTTTAAATCATAAAATAGGACAAAATCCTGAGTTTGATTTTTTTTTGGGGGGGAGAGGGGTTACAATTCTTTCTCTATGGATAGTTCATATATGAATAACTAAAAAAAGGAATTTTACTGCCATTAATTTATTTTTGGTATCATTTTGCAAGAGCAACAAATGACCTACAAGTAACTTTTGAGCATCTTGGTTTGTATTTATTTTTGGAAGCTTTGAATGATTCAATGCATTCACTTTTAAAAATTCATAATAAACCAAATGTACATTTTATACTATATTGTTAAGAAGTTCTAAATTTTTGAATAAAAATTAATTGAAATAAAAATACTAAAATAATTCACTAATAGAAAGTCTCTAAATGAAGTTGAAATATAACTAACAAATGCTTTGCAAATAATTAATCATGTGTAGAAAAGCAAGGATGAGCTTAAGTTACTGTTAAAAACATAACATTAATAAATAAAATTATTTCTAAAAAGAAAGGATTTTCCCTTTATTTAAACAAACAAGAGGAGATGAAAAAAGAATCAAGTAAATGAAAACAATATATTTACCCTATTCTATCTTAAGCTGAGATAAAACTTTTTTCATTGACACTTGGATTTATTAAATCAGATAAACATTGAAAGATCAAATATTGCAAGGTAAATTGCACAGATCTAACAAGATGAAACAATTTCTTTTCATCAGAAGAAAAATATAAGCACCTGGGTAAAAAAATTTGAGAAAGTAATTTGAAGGGTTTTAAAACTTTTAAGGCTCTTTTATAAGGACCATCCAAAATAAGCAGTTTTTAAGGAATTTTAAATGATGCTATGCACCCTGTAAAAATTTCATCAATGGCGAATGATCCACTATCTATTTATAAACATTTTGTATATTGGGAAAGATTTTTTATGATATTAAGCAAAATTCATTTTAAATAAAATTCCATTACATTAGAGATTATTGATATTTAATATTAAATTCCATTCAAGCATGGAAATTTTTATTTGATGCATTAAGATAACATTCAGGAAACTTATCTGCATATACAACCAAACTGTATAACTTTTATTATGTGACCAAACAGATTAAATATCATTTAGCATCTGATTCTTGAAAGAATTGATTTTGATGATTTTGCATGTATTTACTGATTATATATATTTACATAAAAATTATATTAACAGCAAATACAAAAAAAACAAAACAAAATGCTTAAAAAAACTGAACAATACTCAACCCATTACAGAAAACAGTATTAATAGTTTATACATAATTATGATGAAAAATACAATAAAAATTCTGGAAATCTATTCCTTTACTATTGAATAGAGAAATATATGTAAAATCGTGAACAAAATTAAGATAATATTCTTTTCAGATTACTAATTATATAAATATATATATGAGCTGTAATTTTTGAGCAGATGGGTAAAGTAAAGTGAAAGCACTTAGGTGAACAAAATTCTTACTTTTTCTGATGTGCTGTAATACATGAGAAAAATTTTCTCACTTCCACGTATTAAATCCCACCACTCAAGTAAAGTCCATACATGGGAAAAAGATTCGTAAAGAACTCCTTTCTGGCCGCAAAAAACATCAATTAAATGATGAATCAACTGAAAAGGGGTAAAATTATTTCATGATTTGTAAGCAAAGAACTTTAATTTCAAATTGTTTTAATATATTTACCATTTTCAACTTATCCTTTGGGCATTTAATAAATAATTTGAAAAACATTTCCTCCATTAATTCGGTATTAGCCATGCCGCTATGACAGCATTTCAAACACAGTTTTATCCAGGTATGCGAGACTTACGTTTGATATTAATTACTCTGACTGATGAAAAAGAATGATATTTTATGAGATAAAAGATTTATTTATATTTTCAGATATAGGCGTTTCATAAATTTCAATTCAACTGTAAACAAACAATTTGCCAAAATAGTGTTGCCAATCATAAAAACTGAACTAATATAGCGTAGTTAAAGCCCTATTTCCATTTCCATGGCCCGCCGCCCTGCAGATACTGCCATAATTCGGGCAACCATCCTCAGACTAGATTCTACGGACAACACCAAAATTTTGCTCTTAGGGAAAAACATAGTAATTTTCTGATGTTTAGGGAAAACGGAGTTTTTCAGCCCACGTGATTTCTCTATCAGATTCATGAACTGTATTGCTAATTCTGTATGTGCAAAATGTTTCGAAATTTGTTTTTGGAATTCTGAAATGTAGATGCCTTTGATTTTAGAATAGTGTTATTGACTAAATATAACGACCAAATACCAAACACAATATCATATTATTTGTTTAGGTGGTGTTATTGTGACAACAGACAAGTATTTTTTTGTTTTATATTATCAGTTAGTAACTATTGAAAGCTTTTGTATTTACTTCAGAAAATTATGATTTGATCAATTTACTGTTATATATATTTCAGCGCCAGTATGCATTTTTAAGGAATATTTTCAAACACATATAGTTGGGTATGTATTAAATGCATACCCAACTATATGTATTAAATACATAGATCTGAAAATGTAATTATGAAGAAATATGGATATATATGTCTAATATTTCGATCTCATAAATGAAAAATAAATTTCTATATTAAAGTGCATACATTTCAGTTTCATAATCCAAGTGAATTTTATTAAACTCTATTGAAATGATGTTTAAATTTTTAAAAGTTATTTGTATTATTATTTTGCTGTAAAATAATATTACAGTTTTGAGTACATGCATATTTAGCCTTGATATCTGTGTTATTGAAATATTTGATGTTTCATTTGACTACCAAATTATTAAATTAGTGTTAAATCAGTTATTATTAAACTGATGATTATGAAGGAGTTAATTGCTTATTCTGCTATGAGAATGTATTTTTGTTCAAACATAATTTGCTGGTCCTTTTTACCTTTTCTTTTTAATTTTAAATTTTGTTTTTTAAATAAATTACTTAAACTGAGAGTCTTACTCATGTCTCAATGAGAACAAAAGTTAACAATTACATTGTAATCTAAATTTGCACGATCTAACTATTGGAAATGTTATACATTGTAATCTAAATTTGCATGATTTAACCATTTGAAATGTTATATATATAATAATCTATTGAAAATGTTAAATGTACCTATATTTAAAAAAATTGTGAAAAGCTAACAATTTGAAATGATAACATTTATTATTCATGATCAAAAAATTATCCTTTTTTCTTCAATAATATTTTACTAGACTTTTGTTATTGTCAGCTCCATGCCTTTTGAGGTTTGCTTTTTTTTTTTTGTTTGTTTTTTTGTTTTACTAATAGTTAATAATTGAATTATATATATATATAACTGAGATTTTATGATTTGAAATGTTAGTTTTTAATATTTTTATTTGCTGACAACATTTGTAAATCACAGGATCTTATGATGATGTTTTAAAACTCTAAAATATTAAGATATTACTAGAATTTTATCATTGTAAAATCAAGCACATCTGAATAACCAGTATTAGTAGAAGATAAATTATAAAGGCCCAAAGCTGTGATTTTGTTCATTAAAAGTTTAGTATAGAAATATAGGCAATTAAAACTATCACATAATAACATAATGCTTAATGTCCATGACAAAATATTTTTAAGCATTTGAATATTATAGGTGATAAAGTTATGGTACTTTTAATAATCTTGCATCTCTATTGCATATCTTATCCCTCAAAATAAGAGCATGAATTGCAATAAATATGACAATGGCCTAGTAACCTTAATATATATTAAAATTTTTCTGCTATAATTTTAAAAATACCTATTTACAGTCTTCAACAGATTAATTTTAAGAAAAACTGCATGGCATAAAAAATATATAGAAATTTTTTTAAGGCTGAGAAATTGCATATGAAACAAGTTTGAGGATTTAAAGTCCTTGTATGTACAGCATTATTGATTGATCTCAATTTTCTCCATTATTACGATATTGGTATTTAACCATATGTAATATATCAATGTGATTCTGTTCATTTTCTATGTAAAATTCAGTTAAGCTGAAAGGCTAAAATTTTAGAAGTATCTCTCAGATAGGTTTATGAAATTATTTCCACAATTGGAAATGCTTATAAGTATGAGCAATTATTTTTGCTTATGACATGAAATATGTTTTATGTCAGATCCAGAATTACTGATATTCATCTTGTAATGCAAGAAAGGCAGGATTAATATTACTTTTGTCTTTAGTTTTAGTTTTTTTAATGACGTTTTTGAAATAGATTTTTTTTTTTTCTCTCCCACATAAACTCAAACCCTATTTATTTTGTTAAAGCTAGCATTTGAGGTGGACATCTTTACTACAAAAACAGAGGAGTTTATGAAAAAAAATTAATTATTTTGAAATGTAATAAGAGCAAGATTTTATTTTTGAAATTATTTTAAACAAATTGTTAAATCCATGTGTCAAGTATTCTTTTAAGTAAATAATTGTTGGTTTGATGATAACTAAAATTATTTTATGGTTTTAATTTGTTATTATCTAATTTTATTATTCTTGAATGATTCCTAAGGAATATTTAAAGAAGAATGTAAGTGAAACTGATTGCACAAAATATCACTATATATATATATATATATATATATATATATATATATATATATATATATATATATATATATATACAGTGGCTCCCAAAATTGAGTATACACTATACTCTTTCTTCTTTAATTTTATTCTTTTTGATCTTAACATTCCTATTTATGGCTAATATATATAAGAACGATAAAATATACATTAACAAAAGTATTAGGCTAAAAAACAAAATGGAGGAATGAATAATATTTTTATTTCAAAGTTACAAATTCCAAAGTCGCAAAATTGAGTGTACATTTAGCAAAATCTGTCAACAAAAGGAGAGAAAGATAAATTAATATTTTGTTGCATATCCTTTTACATTTAGAACATCTTGTAAATGGTGTGGCATCGAGTTGACAAGAGTTCGAGTTGTTTCGCCGGATATTCTCAACCATTCGTCTTGTAATACTCTATTTAAGTGTTCCTTACCCCTGATATCGTGTTTTTGAACTGATTTTCCTAATTGTGCCCACAAATTTTCAATCACATTGAGATCTGGAAATTGAGGAGGGGTTTGTAATTGCATTTTACAATTATATAACAACCATAACTTAACTATTTTAGCTGTATGTTTTGGGTCATTATTTTGTTGAAACAGAAAACTTGACTGTAAACCCAAATTCTGGGAACTTTGTTTTAAATTGTTCTTCAAAATATCCAAATATTTAATTTTGTCCATGATTCCATCAATGAAAACTAAATTTCCCACTCCTTTTGCAGACATATAGCCCCATACAAGAAGTGAACCACCTCCATTCTTGACAGAAGGGTTGGTGTTGTTAGGAAGAAGTTCAGAATTGAGCTTTCTCCAAACATACCATTGACCAAGACCATCGAACTTAAATTCGTCACTGAATATTACTTGATTCCAGAAGTCAGGAGGCTTTGAAATATGACTTTTAGCAAATGAAATTCTTTTCTCTCGATTTACTTTGGAAATGAATGGTTTTGTTCTGGCTACGCAACCATTATAATTTGCTTTTCGAATTGTTTCTGCAGAAACACACTTTCCAATTGTTCTAGAAGTAGATGTAGCAATTTTTGTAGCACTCACCTTAGGATTGTTTGCTACCTCTCGAATAACTCTTCTCTTGGTCGTGGCACTGAGGATTTCTTCTCTTCCGCTTCCAGGATTATTAGCAATTTATCCATACATTTTATACTTCTGGATAATCTTTTCAACGTATCTGTGACTGCGTTGAATTTCCCTTGCAATTTCTCGCAAAGATTTACCATCTTCAGACAATTGAATAAGAAGTTTCTGAATTTCAACATTTGTCTCATTTCTGGAACTCATTATGATAACCAAAACATTTGTTTTTACTTGGAAATCAATGATTGCCAATTAAAGTAACAAAACTACTTTACTTATTTATTTCAAAATAAATAATGGTAGTCAAGTCGCATATTTTATAAAGTGTATACTGAATTTTGTGACTTTGGAATTTCCAACTTTGACATAAAAATGACTGTAATAAAAATGTTATTGATTCCTCCGGTTTTTTTGTTTGTTTGTTTGTTTTTTAGCCTAATACTTTTGTTAATGTATATTTTGTCGTTCTTATAAATATTAGCTATAAATAGGAATGTTAAGATCAAAAAGAATAAAATTAAAGAAGAAAGAGTATAGTATATACTCAGTTTTGGGAGCCACTGTATATATTGTAAATAAAGTATAAATATATAATGTAAAGAAAGTAAATAGTTTAATAAATTCAACCCTCAGATTCTTGAAGATAGTACTAGTATTTATGGCAAAGTTGAATCTGAAAGGGTTAAGCTACAGAATTGTATTTAAACATTTTATGTGCATGCACATTACATTAGGAATATTTAACTGGCCTTTTTTAGTAATTTCATTGTATAAGAATAGCTAGTATTTGAATTAAAAATCAAATCAATCAAACATAAAAAAAAAATGAAGTGGAATTTTATTATTGGAGAATGACTAACTATGCATATATACAAATAATTCTTCATGACATGAAATGATGATAGTATTTTAAAAGACATTAAATATGAAATTTTAAGTTAAAAAGAAGTAAGACTTATCTTTTAAAAATATTCTTAGATACAATGCAAATTAAAAGGATATTTTATCATATATATATATTTTCTTTTTTGCTGAGATGTTATAAGTAATATAAAAACAGTGTTTTCAGTGCTCTTCTTTTCAGCATACAAAGAAATGTAATTTTAAATATGTATTCTCATTCACCATAACATATTTTTTATAAAGATTTTTACTTTTGATTTAAAATAAACATTTTTACATACAAAAAATTTTGTAATAAAAAACATTGTATTAGACTTCAGTAATAATAAAAAAACAGAATGATTTACATATCTCATTACAAAATACAACATTTTGCATTTTAATAAATGTTTTGACATAACTAAATGCAAGACATGCATTTAATTCCCAGTTTGATGTAGGATTTATATTTACATTTGAAGATAATCTTTTGCTCATATTTAATGTCATGCTTACCAACTGCTTAAAAAACTACAAATAATTTATTATTGTATAAATTGTCAATGAAATATTCATCTATATTATAAAAATTGCTATACATTAGATGTATTATCAACATATATAAACTTCTGAAGATATGTGGATAAAATATTTCAAGTAAATAAAGTAAACTCTTTGAAAGCAATTTGCATGCTTAATAATCTGAAAAAATTAGTGACATGGGGGAATTCATTGGAAGTTTTGTAAATAAAGATAAATATTAGTTATAATTAGCATCTAATCTTAAACCTGTTTACTGGACATGAGTAATTTCAAATACCAATTGAAAGTACTTGAATATTGTAACAGCCTGATTTCAGGCACAGATTGCAATTTTTGCATGCATAATATAACAGTTACAAATTCTACAGATTGGTAATACAGCACATAATTGTAACATACATATATATTTATATAATTCTGAAATGCAACTAAAATTAAGATTTGAAAAAAATTACTAAAACAATTAAGGTTAAAAACATTTTATATTAATCATATATATATATATATATATATATATATATATATATTCATACTATTATCATATTTAGAAATAATCCAAACTAAATTTGAAATACATACAATCATATCTAAAATTAATTAAAAAATAATTTCAGATTATTTTGAATATGCACTACAATAATAGTTATAAATAATTGAAAACAGGTTCATAATTTTTCAAATTCTCACAATAATTACATTTGTAAATGAAGAGATAATAGTTTTTCAGTAACACACTAATTTTATTTATAAAATTATTATGGCTTTTGATTCTGGGTTTAATGCATTAACAAAATATTAATGTAAAATTATGCTGGATAATTACACTACTTTTTTTACTGGCTTGCTGAATTAGTATTCTGATTTAAAAGATTTAAAGTTATTGCTTTAGATTCATTGGCAGAAATATTTTTTTGTGACTTCTTGTACAAAAAAAGCATCTCTGCTGCTCAAGGTTTGTTGGCAGGAGCATTACTTTTGGTTTGAAAAGTAGAAGCATGTGGTTTCAAATTACATCTTAAAGCATTCACAATGGGCATAATGGAAGGAATTTTTTGTTTAAGCTACATTTAATTCTGCAGTAACAAGGGAATCAATAACATTATTGCAATATTCCCTCAGTTTTTTTCGTTGTTGCGATAAAGGCATCACAGATTCATTGTTATTTACATACTTTATAAGTGAATCCGATTCATTAAAAGTTAAATTATTTGTTTCATTGGTTGGTTCTGGGAGATGAAATTGATGCTATATTTTCATTAAGATTATAGGTTTCTGCAGCTTCATCAATTATCAAATTTTCGTCATTGGAAACATTATTTGTTTTCTTATTGTACATGCATACAAAATGAATATGCTTGCACATATTCCATCTGATTGAAGAATCAAAGCAGTTGCAGATGTAATTATGGATGCAACAATTACAGTCTTTACATCGAACAGTACAGTGGCAGTTATTATTTACTTTTTGAATTTTAAATAATTCTTCACAAAATTTTATGATGGCAAATTGAAGCCATCATTGTAAGTGCATACCTCTCTATCTAAACCCAAACTAACTTGCAATTTGTAAATTCATATATAAAATAAATTATTCAGTAGATAGATTACAAAAAAGTGTTTTAGTAACTCCATTTCAAAATACAAAATTAAATCACTTTAAAAATCTAAAATAATTTTGAATATTTATATGATACAAAGATGTTTATTTAAAACAAGTACTGCATTTTTTGGCTAATTTACTCACAGGAGAAGTTTGATTATTTCATTTAAATTAATACTATCTAAAAGTTTTACATTTTTTCATTATCTTACTTGTATATACATATTTTTCTAAAATAAAATGCATGATAGTGAACCTCTAAAAAAATTCTTGAATTGAGATGGTAAACAACAACAACAATCTAAAATACAGTCAGTCTAATACAATTAAAAAAAAATCTAAAGCTGTTCTAATATTCAATATAACACTAAAAAAGTTGACAGAAGAATTTGTCATAATTCATTTAACCTAGATTCTATATTAGGGATATTTAACTAACCTTTTTTATAATTTCATTACACAAGAGTAGCTAGTATTTGAATTAAATCAATCAATCGCAAACAATTTATGGTCAAATTTTAATAGTAGAACATGACTCATTATAGGTACACACAAATAAGTTTTCATTACACGATACAATGAAAATCTTTTAACAATCATTACATATAATTCTTTAAAAAAATAAAGTAAGATTTATCTTTAAAAATTTTCAGATATAATGAAATATACAAAGTATTTTATCATATAAATATTTTCTTTCTGAATATATTAAAACATTGGAAGTGCTTTTCTTTTCAGCATATTACAAAGTCATAGCTATTACAGAATAAAAAGATCTGTAATTTTAAATATACAATCCCATTGAATATAAAGGATTTTTTTATAAACATATTTGCTTTGAAATAAAGAGAAGCATTTTCTTAAAAAATTTTACATGGAAAAATCCTGCAATTAAAAGCTTTTGTATTAGGCTTCAACAATAATGAAATATCTTGAATAATTTTCATAATATTATATAAGTAAATATAATTTTAAAATCTTAAGAAGTCAAATGCAAGATTTTTACCTAGCTAAATGCAAGGTATTCATTTAATTCCCAGTTTGATGTACAATTTATTTACACAACAGAGGATAATTCTTTGTCCATCATTTACATCAATTGCCAATGAAATGCTTTTTTTAAATTATAAAAATAGTTGTGTATCAGATTTATTATCAACATATGCAAACTTTGTAAAAATATATGGACAAAATGTTTCAGGTAAATGACTTTCTAAATGTAACTTACAAGCTTAATAATCTGAAAAAAAAAAAATGACATGGAGGATTTCATAAAAAGATATTTTCTTAACAAAGATAAATATCTAAAACTAACATCTAATCCTATAACTTCTTAATTGACATGAACAGGTACACAAACAGAAATGTGTGATCAGTTGTACATGATTCAAAATATTTATATCGTGTACAGCTTGCAATTCTTACATCCATGTTAAACATTATTTCACAAAATAATTACATTCGTAAGTGATTGAAAGATAGTACTTTTTCACATGCACACTACAATTGCATTTAATGATTCAAAATATTTGTATCGTGTACAGCTTGGAACGGACACCATAGGCATAATAAGCTAATATTCTTAAGATTTTCCCCAAAATAATTACATTCGTAAATGATTGAAAGATAATACTTTTTCATATGCACACGCAAAGACACAATCGGGTTGCCAGGAGGATACCTTTATCACCCATTCGACATCCCAGGCGTGTTGTTACTTATGGCACTTTACAAGCCCCCTGAAAGATCTGTCAGCGATTTAAGCCGAGTGAGCGTCTCTTATTTTTTCAGTAGCGCAAACTAGGGCCAAGGGTACGATTTAGCTACTTCATGCCTCACATTCGCTTGCACAACCCCTTTTTATAGGGGGCACATTCGCACACCTCAGAAAAACATTCATGCCCGAACCGGGACGTCCAGATCACGGGGAAGACGCTCTATCCTTCTGCAATGACGCCGTCTCCCAGGCATTTATTTTATTAGTATCTTTTGCCACCGGCGAAGCGGGTTTGCTGTAGAATTTTAAACTGTATTATTGTTAAGGATATATTTTAAAAACATCAAAAATGAGATTTTTCCGCATTTTAAGTAATTTAAGAGTTTAAATATTCAGATTTTTTCTAGAAAAGTGCTGACATTTCTTGATGATTTAAGAGCTCATTCAAAAATAAATTACTTATTTTCGAGGTTTGTAATCTTTACAAGAATTTTGCATCTAATGGTTTTTAACAATGTTTCATGCTTTAGTGCGATCTTGCGGACGAATATTTGTAAACAGAATGTTGAAACAAAGAATTAAGAAGTAGAATGCAAGAGTTTAAAGGCTATTTTAAAATTTATAACCATTTTAAGTCGTGGGTATCAACACTATAAAGATGATGCTATCTTAATGCATTTGTAGGAGAAATTAAACACCTTTAATTCTGCTTCTAACAAATACTTTTTAGTTTTGTAGAATAACAGAATGTGAAATTTTTAGGACCTAAGCCTCATAGAGCTAATTAAAATTGATTATAATACAGTAGACTCCCGATTATCCGCGCCTGCCGCACTAAGTTTTTATTTTGCTTCCAAGCAAAGAGAAAATGCTTCCAAACAAAGCAAGAAGCAAACACAAATGACTGATTTCTTCAAAAAGGTGTAGTTTTACAGTTATGCTTTTGTAATTACATAATACATTACAGTATTAAAACAGTACAAATGTATTAATTTTCTGTGTATCTTGATGCATCTCGTAAGTACAAAGCACTTTCCTGTTTTCATTAACAAAATGCATTTTAGGTTAGTTTTGAGTGATATACTAAAATATTAAGCGTTAGTTAAACATTACCTGCTGTTTATTTTACATTTTATTGTACATAAAACGATTTTTCAAAGTTGGAATGACTGTTTTCTCTTTTGCTATACCCGTTTTTAGCTTTTTTCGGATTATCCGCGGCGGCCGCGCCACCCAATTCCGCGGATAATCGGGAGTGTACTGTACAAAGAATCGATGTTTCAGTCTTTTTAAAACAAATTTACTTTTTGTAAGCCGGCGTCCTGGTCTAGTGCTAGCGCGTCTTTTACGTGATCTGTGCATCCAGGGCTCGAATCCTGGTTTGGACATGATTGTTCTGTCGGTGAAAGAGTCCTCCTTTCAAAATGGGTTGTGCAAGTGAGTGTCATCTTCATACGAGCTAGAAGTCAGACTTCTGTCCTCGGGTGCTCAATACCTTTATTCTCAGAAACTATTGCACAAACTCAGTTTAAATCGCTGACTTCGTCAGTGGGCTTGTTTATCGCAAGTGCCATATGTTATAACAACATATCTTAAACGTGGAAATGTACTTTTTTTTTGGGGGGGGGGGGGTTCAAATATTTTGAAATTGCACAAATGAATTAATGCATTTACGCAAGGAATATTTTAGCCATATAATAGAAAAACTCAATAACTTTTTTTTAAAAAAATCTTAGTTTACCGTCGTTTAAGATAAATACAAAGTGATATCTTAAAGCAGGCACAAATTGATTAATAACTGTTATGTGGCAACATCAATTTAAGGCAGAAAAATCAAAAATATGCGAATTAAAATATTATATCTAAGAAGTCGAAATTTATATGTCTATACGCGTGATTCTTTCAGAGGGCCCTCAAGCACTCCATTACCAGAGAGCATCTGGGATGACTCTGGTAATGGAGTGCCTCCTTTGTAGCTAAAAATCCCTAAATCCCCCTCATTCAACCAACCAAACAGAGAGCATCAAAATTCTCTATCCATCTCTGAGCATCCCGGCCTTATCTTAATTTTACATATATGTCTTTGGTATCAACCTTTCCAGAATTTATTCTATTTTAGTGTAATATTTTCGAATTCCAAAATTTCCTTTTAATTAATAATATAAAAAAAGCAAAATATTATATACATTTTGAGTAACTGCATGTCAAATTAGCATCATTAAATGATAATATTTTTGATTTTCAGATAGCTAAAAAACATCTTGATATAAGTTTAGTTTTTTAAAGTCTTCTCTAGATTTAATAGTAAAGCAACTGAATGAAGGATAATATAATAGCGCAAAAATGCAATTTCAATTTTTGTTTTTGTAACTGCCGTGTTATATTAGCTTGCCAATTCTTGAAAGAAATTGCGCAAAAGCTGTTTTGGGACGGTTCTCATAATGACAAGGAAGATACTTGAAACGCCACCACATTATCCAGAATTCCAATCTACATTAATTTAAGAACATAATTTTGTAGTCACACATAGATCAATCGATCATTATTGATATACATTTATTGTTGTTTATATAATTTTGATTGGTGATAAGATTATAAACACAATTGATTTATAATTTATTCTACAATTATTTCTTATTAATTGCCTTAGACAACCAGTTGGTTCACTGGGAGTACGGATTATATTCATTTTCAGATAAATCATTTAGATATATCATTCCCATTATTTCACCTTGTTTGACATTACAATTGTGTTTTAATTTTTACTTAAGTTCTATTTATTTCTATAATGGAGACAGTTCCATAACATCTTAGAGCTATTAAAAATATAAATATACAGTTCACCTACTAAAATTCATGATATTATAACTTTGCTTTTTATTTATTTATCTTGTATAATATAAATAAGCATTTGATGAAACAATGAAAATGGTTTAAATTTCAAGGTAACAATGTAATTTATTGTTAGAAATTAAATTAGGTTATTTAAACAAATTAAAAAGCACCAAAATTGAGTTAATTTTTTCACAACTATTAAATTGGGAAAATTAAAAGCTAATCATTTTAAAAAATACTTTTGAAACGGTGTGAAATTCACTTTTGTGCAATGATATTTTTAGCAGTTATCACAGAAAAATTCAGCTTAATTTTTAATTAAAATTTTTAAAAAATCACTATGAGGTGCATATTTGTTTCAACCTCCTAAGGTATATATATATGTGTGTCAAATGATCTGTAGAACACCACTGCAGACATATCTTTATTATTAGTAGAGATATAATAATGTGAGAACATTATTTTGCATTCTAAAAAATATGGACCATTAGTCTAATTGTTGTTAAGTAATTTTTTATAATTTGGCAGTTTCTCAAAATAACTAAAATAATAAAATAACTTGGTGGCAAAAATGTTAATAAAAGAAAAACAAGCTCACAGAAATTTTTGTATATCTATCTTAAACCAAAATATACTTTAAAAGTATTTTGATTTGATTTCTCAATTAGAAATTCCTATTTAAGAAATAAATAAAAGATTGTGGAAAAATAGAAGAAAATTGTTCAAAAAATTGTATGAAGTTTTACATTAAAAAACATACAATTTTACAACTGCTAATAAACTGAACTTGATAATTTTTTTGATTTACAGATTGAGACTACATTACTTCAAATAATTTCATTAATTTCTGAAAAAGATAGCATTGAATTTTTGATAGGGAAGAGAGAACAAGTTTGGAGATTTACTGTTTTCATTCGATGTATATAATTCCAAGTTCAATATTACAAGCAAGGTATTTAATATAAATAATTATCTTACTTCAAACCTCCAAGTGTTATAGTATAAAACGAATATCCACCTTTTGCTGATGGGTTAGAAGGAAACTCGAAAACTACATCAAATTCAATCCAAAGATATTTAATGTGTTCTTTATTATTTATTTACACACATAGAGAAATGGTAATTATGACAAATCAAAACATCTCACTGCTGATCATAATTTGCAGACTCTCTAAAGGGAAGAGGTTCAGTTCCAACCAGACAGAAACACTTTTAAGGTGCAGGTGATAGTGACTAATTCAAAATATCCTTTAGTTATTTACTAAAAACATACATAAAATGTTTTAAATATTTTTAAGGAATTATATTAAACTGTAAACAAATTCTTTAAATATACATCTGATAGCTAAATATTTCAAGAATTACCACCGAAAGAAGTTTATATGGTGGATAAAGAATAATAACCTATATTTTCTTTAATTTCTCTAAATTACATAAATTTTTAAACAAAAAGTATTTTAGTTCTTACTCTCAAATGAGGTTATTCAATTTATGACAATTAAATATAATTCTGCATTATAAATATTAACAATTTCTTAAACAATATATTCAATAGAAATACAAAGAACAGAGAACATGTATATTTCAAAATCTGGAATTGCCGTTTAACAAACCTAAAATAAAGTAAAAGGTATAAATATACTAATATTTCTTCTGCTTATCAAAAATTGTTTTTTCATTTAAAACAAGCACAAAGGTACAGAATGCTAATACATTGGGTTTGTTAGTACCAAGAATTGAAACTTTTGATAGTGATTCTACAATCATTCTTTTACCCTCCTCATCTCAAAGTACTGAATAGTGTTAAGGCATAGAATTAAAATAAAATTTTGGAAATAAAAGTCAAACAAATTAACTCTTTAAATACCACTAATTATGATGCAATAACTCTCAGTTGAGAGATTTCAAACTGGAACAAGAAGCAGGCTTCAAAACATGCAATAGATTAAAATTTCAAAATTATGTCACAAGTCATGTGGCATAATTTTATGATGTTGAAGTATAGAATAAATTAGCCTTAATAATAATAATAATAATAATAATAAAAAACTTTAACAAAACCTGTACTTAGAAAAGATTTATGATTTGACAACATTTTCATTTCATTGTTCATGCAAAACAATCAGTATTACAATTTCTCTCCTTTTTTTAGTTGAAACATAAGTTTAAAGAGACAGTAAACCATTTTATAAAAAGTAGCTATGGTAAACTAACAAAACTTCTTTGGAATGAATCTTGAAGTATAATAAATAATTAGACACATAAAGTATACATATAAAATATCAAAAGTATACAATATAATATAAAATTCAGAACATGAACCATTTTCCTTTGTACATTTCTACTAATACTCAGAACAAAGCACATGGTTCATTCTACAGAATATTTGAAATAAAGGAATCCAATATTCTGACAAAATTAATGGTTATTTGCTGGTTCTTGTATTTATTCTGAGACAGTTTAAGATGTAATCATTCATTACCAGTCTTCACATTTTAAGATAAAGTTAAATTAATGACAAGTTAAACATTGAAAAGAACATAGATAAATCTATGCCAATCCTGTATATAAAGAGGCGATTCTAAACAAGCAACTTAATTTCAAGAAGAGCAGAGTTCAGTTATATAAGGTTAATATTGTTCATCGACTTACAAAGAAACTGCAGGAATTTCCCATTTTAATATAAATATAACTAATCATGTGTAAGGTAATCATGTGTATAAGTTATTAAATCCAAATATCTTCACCTGCAATTTTCTGCAAGCAGCTCTACTTAAAAATAAAGACCCAAAATTGAATTTTTTTTTCTTTTTTCTCAGCAATTATTTTGGCGAGTTTTAGCTAAGTTGTCACCTTTTTGCCATTACTAGCAAGAAATTGCACCTTGTTTTTAAATCTTACCTTGTTTAAGATATATCCAATGTCCTGCCTTAATTGTAAAATGCGTAATAATTCCCATTAAGTTTTAATATACTAGGACATTTATATATAAAAACAGAATACTGAATTAACAAGAATATCATATTTTGTAACCTGATTATAATTTATAATATTTTTAAGCAAGCTGTAAATTAAATTGTATAAACTAAGACAACCAAAAATTAAATTTTAATGCAACAATATCTCCATTAATAAAAAGAATTAAAAAAAAAAGAGTAGGCTTAACATAAGAACATAATATGGCCATCAAATTTGAAGTTTTTTCAGGTGATAGTTTGTCCAATTTAGTTTTCAATTTAACATGGTAAATATCCAACCATTTGAGAATATTTTATGAATTTGAGGATGAGATGAAAGGTTTAAGGATGAGATTACGTAAAGTTTTCATTAACTAAGAAGATAAAATGACATCACATGATATTATAAATTTATAATTACAGAGGATTTTTTTTAAATTTAGAAATATGGAGTGAACATAGATAAATGCAGAAAAAATTTAATTACGATCCCATAGATCAAATGGTATGTTTACACATAAATAAGCTTTGATATTAATTCTTTATCCCAGACAATATTTCACCTACAGGAAGTCAATTATTTCATATTGACTTTACATAACAGAGAAAAGGGCTTTTAAAACATAGCATTATTAAATATTAGAGAATCTTTATGTTCTCATCATAGAATCGAAGAATATTATAGAATCCTTACCAAGTGTTTTTACAAATAATTGCACTTTTGTTATTTGCAGAATATTTTATTAATGTCAATTAAAAAAAATTGAACTGGAAGTAAACATTAAAAAAGCCAGTTTAGATGCCAAGAGGATCAATAGACAGTAGAAAAACAATTATAGATAGCTCAAATATAGGCTTTAGCTCACTGGTCATGCAATTCAATACAAGATCAATTTTTAAAATCACATCAATATTGCTTCAAAAATCTTACGTAAAATAATAAATTACTTTTAGTTTTAAAGCAAAATTCCCAGAAATACTGAATTTTTTTTCATTATTATTTAAGAGCATATTTTGAGCACTGATAAAATATTAGACCATTAAACTTTATGAGCATGTTTAAAAAAAATATATTATTTTGACAGAAATATTTAAGTATGTATTATAAAACATTACAATAAATACAAGCCTTCATCATTAAAAAAAGGAGCGCATGTGAAACCCCAATTAATCAAATAATGACTTTGAATAAAATATGGAGAGGTTTTATATTATGACTGAATCAATTATTTTCATAGTAAAGCAGAACGAAGATTCACAATTTTCTTATATACCCTTTCAATTTTGAAATTATGTTTTCAGTTGCACAAAAATCATTTCACGAGGAAATAAGTCAACTTCTTTCAATGATTTTGATAAATCTAATTGGCACAAATTGCGACGAGGGTAATTTGTTACTAGTTCATATTTGTCTGGACTGTATCCAATTTCATCAATGAATAAAAGTAGAGATTTAAGCTTTGTTGAGCATGGCCAGGTTACTTGTTCCCTTTTACCATCAGGTAGACGAAGGACAAGATCAGATTTGGGGTCTTCTTCGTCACCTATAAAGTCCCTCCATGAACATTCAGCCAGAGTAGGATCTTTGTCATTACTTTCAGAAATTCCTACAACATCAATAGTATCATTGGATTGATCTGAATAAACATTAGCATTGACTGTAGAGGAAATTTTGTCTCCAGCACTTTCTGTATCAGAATCAAATGTCTCTAAATCACTATCGTTGTCTTCAATATTTATAAGTTTACTTTCTTTAACAGAAGCTTCAATGGCTGCTCTTAACTGTTCTTCTTCACTCTGATCTAAAAGACTGTATGTGGCAGAATGATTTTTAATTGAGGTACTAGAACCATCGGGAGTAGAATGCTCTTTCAAAAAGCTCTCTATCAATTCACAAAGTGTAGTAGAATCAACATGATGCCAAGTCACTAACTTTTCTCCAGTTCTAGGATCAAGGATGGCAATGTATGGAAATTCAACTGGTTTATAAAATTGTATGTACTTTTCCCCGTCAATGCTGTCATTGTATACTTGCCAGAATACGAAATGCTGGGAAACAAGTTTTTTTACATCATGATTACTCCATACATCCCTATTTAACACTTGGCACGAGAATTCTTGAGAGTCTTGAAGATTTACCATTAACCACTTGTTAGTTACTTGGCCCTGATCTCTTGCTGTACTGAAATTACCCCTGTGCATCAAGTCCAGTGGAGGACGATACAAATCTTCCAATGTTCGTCTTTTTTTGTTCTGTTCGTTGTTTTCCTGTAATGTATTTTGTTCTTGTATCTGAGCTTCTGCCTGAAAATCTCGAAAAGCATCAAACACGGAGTGAGGCCTACGTTTTCTACCTCTCAAACCATAGTGAAAACCGATATCTTCTTCAACAAGCACAGCTCTCGATTGAGGTATAGGAGCTCGGATATCATTTTCAGCTATGCCATTCACAGAGGGATCAGCACATGAATTTTCCTGGTAATCAGAATCTACGTGCATATTAATTGCCATTTCAAGATTCCAATTACACACTTCCAACATTTTTTTTGCTTTTTCATCGTTTGCTCCAGTAACTGCACAGAATTGTTCGATGAGACTGCTATTACGCTCCGCTGGCAGAACTGCATTAGAAGTTGAGGCCATGATTAATCCAATAAAACAAAATGAAAACACACGGAAAATTTTTTTGTAGCACGCTCATACACAAACACACACAGAGAAATAAAACAAACAATGCATCTACAACATATAAACGCAGTGCGTTACTGTATCATACAAGGCGCCATCTTTGTTTAGATCCTGAACTGTAAAGTTGTGCTCCTGAATTCGACCAATCAAAATGAGCAATTTATTTTTAAATAAAATGTGCTTTGAAATATATATTTATATTTGTGTTATTAAGAAACAAAGAAAAAATATATCTAACAGTATAAATCATTATTTTAAAATTTAAAGAAAAACAATGTAAAAATACAGCCAGTCAAAATTTTACAAAATTGTTGAAATTCATTATTCGGTAAGTGCTCTGAATAGGGGGTGTAGCTCAGTGGTAGAGCGTTCGCTTTGCATGTGAAAGGCCCCGGGTTCGATCCCCGGCACCTCCAGTGTTTACTTTTCTTTTTTTGCCCATGACATCATAAAAGGAATCGATCGGTTATGGCGATTACTATTTAAAAGTGAAAAGATATAGATAATTCTTTTGCATTTCAGAGTGAAATCGTTAGACAATTTGTAGCAAGTTTGTAAGAATAATGTTGAAAAAAAAATCTCACTTTTCAACTTTATTTTATTTCTTAAAGAGGAAAATGTCAACAACCGCTATTTAGTTCTCCAAATTTAAGCAACTGGGGGTGTAGCTCAGTGGTAGAGCGTTCGCTTCGCATGTGAAAGGCCCCGGGTTCGAACCCCGGCACCTCCATAGTGGAAACTTTTGCCTATTGTATCATTTCTCAACTATATTCTCACATTTCTCCCAAACGTACTTGTGTTTGCCTTGTTTGTGTTTCTAAAGTTGAGAGTTATGTAAACATTTAACCCAATTAAAAGTAGGTGATAATTTCTTTCATTGGTAAAATTCTTTCGCTGAGTTAACTTTTTTTTATTTTCAATTTTTTCGATTCCATTTTTTTAAATCTTATTCGTTTTGCATGCTTTTTCAGAGTAAAATACATAAACTTAAAAAGACATGTTATATATATTAAAAAAAGTAATATAGTCATTTTTATGTCAGTAATGCTTGCGGTTAATCCGTAATACTGTTAGTTGTTGAGTTACTCGATATCGTGAAATTCTGGCATCTTTTCTTTTGGAATTTTAACTAGTTGCGAAGAAATTTTTAAAAAGAATATAACTGAAAAAATTTTAGTTTCAATAAATAGTAAGTTTAAAATTTATTTTATTCTTTTTTTTTTTTTTTTCATATTTTATTATATTAGGCCTTGTAAGATTATCTCAAATTAAAATGGTCTTGTCTTAAAAAGTTGATTAAACCCTGGTTTAAATTATGCTTAAATATATATCTAACATTGATATAAGCATTATTGAAGAGCTGCTGCGATAAAAGCATAATACTGAATACTGAATATACGGAAAGCATAATACTGAATATATTTTTTTAAGGTCATTCAAACGGGACCGCACAATGTTTCACCACTGTAATGTTATGCCATCTGTCGAGGCAAAAGGAAATGAAGTGATTTCGAATTGTTTACGATTTTTTTATACCTTAATTTTCTGTATGTGTTGAGTAAGGCAATAAAGATTTGTAATATTTGAAACGTTTATATTTAAAAAGTCTTGATTTGGGAAACAGAATTCAAAATCAAACTTATCGTTGAACTGTAGCAAAAATGTCTTTATCGTTATATGTAATAAATCGAGACTACTGCTATTAAATATTCCTGAGTCGAAAGGTAAAGATTAATTTTGAATACTTTTTGCAACTAAAATATTACTTTTCTTATTCAATCTTATTTTTCTTTCGTCTTTATTTATTGCAAAATTTTATGATGGAAGTTAATTTTTATTCATATTTGAGAAAATGTATAAATTTGGAAAATATTCATGCTTTACTTTGTAATTAATCTCATAATTAGTTCAGAAATCGCCATTTTTTTTCTTTGTTTTTTGAAATATTTATCTTATTACTTAAATTTTAGAAGTTAACATAAATCGTGTATTCACTTGCTTGTTTGTTTTAAAAGTCCTTATTTGAATTAGTTTTTGATTTTTTTTTGAAGATCAACTGTCATTTAAAGATTGCACTCTAGCAAGGGTTCACAAATCAGTGCTTATTGATTGAGAATGAGACAGAAATGGAAGTTCACTGAGAATTGTTTTATTTTCTCGGAAAAAATTATTTAAAAAAATGTATTAATAAAAATTTTACTTTAATTTTTTTTTTTAAACTAGCATTATTATTCATACAAATTGCTTTTCTTTGCTATTTTGTATTACTTCTTCCATATTATAGTATCAATTAAAATTTTAACTAAAACTTTACTTTTAATAAATACCAGAAATTTTAAAAATAATAAGTTTTTAAAACTTTGATATCTCTTTGCAACAATACATTATTTTAATCTAAAACTTTTAACTATGATATTTTTCTGCACATTTTAGAAGCAGGTAACAGAATAAAAATTGCCTTTAAAACTACATATTTATTAAAATGCTGAAAAGTACAATTAAAAAAAAAATATTATTTGCTATTTAGTTTGTAATTTATAAGTCATTATCATAAATGCTATAGAAACTTGAAATCGCTTTTCCTGGAATGCTTCACCCAATTGGTGTAATTAATTACATCATTTTAATAGAATCAAAATTTTATTACATTAGTTGATATTCTATTAATTAAATTTTGTTTGTGTGTTAACATTAAGGATGTACAACTGTACAAAATTTCAAAATTATTATGTCAGATAGCAAGATAAAAATTTATTATGGAATTCCAATTTAGCAAACACACAAAAAAAAATCCTATTAAATAAAATGTATTAAAAGGCAGTTAAATTAATCTTCATTTAAATGATTTGATTAAATCTCTCTCATCCAATGAACAAACAAATAAAGGAATATTGAATCACAGTTTTCAATTTGGTGCACTCTTTTCAAGCTTATTTGATAAGTACAAAATCAAAACCACAATAACAAAATCATCTTTGGAAGTCTGCTACCACATATTTATCCATCAATAAAAATATAGAATTCTATTAAATTTTATTTCCATAATTATCTTTATTCACCTCGCTATGCATTTTATTTTGTTCTGTACTAAAGATACTGAAATGAAAATAAACTATGTTTAAAATATATAAAGAATATTAACATCACCTCCAATAATAAATGAGTATGTGTGTGTTTTGGAATTTTTGATTAGAATTCTAATTAGTCAAAAATGAAATAAAATTCTGATATTTTCCCATTATAACTTTAAAAATATAGCTTCTAGTATGAAATTGATTTTAATACCATTTGAAAATTTGGAAAACAAAAAATCTAAAAACAAAGCTAAAATACTATTTAAAAAAAATTTATAGATTATTAAAAGTATCTTTAAATATATTTTGCTACTATGTTCTTCAATCATGTAAATTTTAATAATTTTCATTATTGTGGAAAATATTTTTTCCTGGTTTCTTCCATTGTTGATATTCAAGGTTTAAGTAATTATTTTGGGGAGGCATATTGAATAGGTTTCTTTTTGTAGCATTTTTTAACAAAACTTTTTATTTAGTTTTATGTTAATTACCAATTAGTCACAGCTACCAATGATAGAAATGTTTCATAGTTTACATATTTCTAAATCCTAATACTGTTTTTTATAATTAGGAGGGAAAAATATATTCTCTCTCTTTACACTTGAGGTTTTGCTTCCTCATTGTGTTACACTAACTTTTTGGGTGTTGAATAAGTTAACAAAATTCTCCTAACATATTACAAAAGGTTTGAAACATTAATTAAAAATTATAAAATTCGGTGTATTAATGAAATTCAAAAGAACATTAACGAAATTATTATTTTCATGTTTTGTTGCACATAATTTTTAAGTTAATGATAATAATGAAAAATGATAAAATGTGAGTATTTCTTTTATTTTCTTTTGCTACAAAGGAACATACTACATTGTGAATTTGCTACATTGTGAAAAAACTAGAAGTTTAATGTAAAATTTATATTGTAATTTTATATATTTTTGATTTCATTTTTTTTTTTTTTCACTTTACTATTATTGGCATTGATTTTTTTTTTGCAGAAATTCATTTCTATTTAATTTTAAAGAAGATATTGTTATTCATATGGCATGAAATACTATTTGAATAATGAATGCATGCACTATCATTGCAACATGATAGAAATATTGAAAGGTGGATTAGGGAAATTAGAAATTTATCAATAAAAATATGCTTCCAAGAATACTTTTTAATCCTTAAAAATTAGTTTTAATACTTTAATTTTTATTGAAAAATAGTTATTTTATTTTGAATAAGGATTTCATTTATTTCTCGAAAAATAACAGCTTTATCAATAATTGATATTTAATGCAATTCCAAATTTGATTTTGAGAGGTAAGTTCTTTAAAATTTGATTGAGTTCATTTCATATAGTGTTCAACAACATCAATTTAATTATAATAAATTTAATTTTAATATGTAATGATGTTAATGTTCAATTATCAAGTTTAATAGTAAGTTAAAAATTAGACTATTATCTTATTTTTGTTATAAAATTTAAATAATAATGTAAAAATTTATTTTTAATATCCGTGTAGTAAATTTAATTTGATATTATGTTACTGATTCTTCAATTTGTGTTATTCTTTGTCATTCTGTCGTACATTTATTTTTCCCTGACACAATACAAATGCTTAATTATTGCAGAAAGTTATTTATTATAGTTAAATTGGATATTAAATACTTAATTACCTTGATATAAATAAAAAATTAATTTTGTGTGTTATTTTGAAGCAAAATTAGAGACATTTTGTTTGTCCTCTTTCAAGAATTATTACCACCGCCCCTACCAGTTGACATATTATTCATAAGCCCCCACCCCCATTTTCACCGATTTTTCAGTTCAAAGTTGAGTTTACTAAATGAGATTTTATTTCATTCCTTTTAGCTTTTCTTTTTTTAATTAGATCTTTGACCTTGCTTTGTCTTTGTAATATCTAGAGTTCAGTTTTTTTTTTTTTTTTTTAATTTTAAACATTGTTACCTACCATATCATCAAGCTCAAAACTTAAATACCTTTTTTGAACATTTGATTAAACATTATAGAAAATTTGAATAATAACGTGAAGCAGATTATAAAGCCACCAAATTAAAAAAAAATATTACAACACATAAAGAAATAAACGCAGTCAAAAATATTTTCTTGTATGTTTGTTTAATTGCGCATTGGCATTCTTCAACTTGCATATTGCATTTTACTTCTAGAAATTATTTATTTATATATTATCTTAATTTCTAATTGTAGAATTCATTTTTAGTAACACTTTTTATTATGACGTCTGCGTTTGTTGTTACATCAAATACTTTTTGCCCTTAGATATCTCCTCTCAGGCGCCATTCAAGACGGTGCAACATTTTGATGTTGTATTTTTTTTAAATTTTAATTATTAAAAATACTTATAGACTGGTAAGAAGATTTAGACTAATTTTTCAACTTAAAACGATTATATATATATTTATTTTTCGGACAATAAACATCATTGTATTAGGTGAATATTTATGCATCGCCTTATTTTTCTGAGTGAAAAGAGTTAAATTAAAAGATTGTTATTTGAGTCCAAAGAGCTTTTAATTTCCCTTCTTTTGACTTTATTAATCTCTTTAAAAAGCCAATATTAATCCTGAAGTTTGATTTTTCCAGTGGCCAATTATATGTTATTACCGTCAAGCAATCGCCATGTATTTGCCAGATTTAGGGTTAAAAATGTCATTTACCCGAAATCCTTAAATTAGTAATTTAATTATTAGATTGAGGATATTACAATTTCTTAAAGGTGTTAAATATAAGAATTGGGCAACATTGGAATCCCCCCCCCCTTATCTGCATATAGAAGCCGTGGTTACAGTGACTAATTATACTCATGAAAGTATTTTTTTTTTAAAAATGAAAGTAAGAGGGATTTATTTCTATTAAAGAAATGGTATTTTTTGCGCTTTGTCGTGAGAAAAATGGCAAGTGATTTTTTATACAAAAAATTATACTGTGTCAAAAAAATCACTTTCTATATTATAAAAGAGAATTTCGGATTTTTAGCTTTAGCAGTTCATAGCATCCGTTCTACAAATGAAGATATAATGTCATATACGACAGCCATGACCCACAGAAGAACTTATAGCTTAAATCTATTTAATAGTTTCTGGGAAATTCATTACTAGTAAAGTTTTTTAATGAGATTATTTGTTGCTTCAATATAAGAAATTTTGTTATTATTAACTCTTTTAATCCTATTAAATTCTGAGAAAATTAATTCTTTTTATTAAAAAACTATTGCAATATAGAAGTTTTAATAAGAGTAGGATTGACTTCTTACTAATCTTTTGGCACAACTAAAAATAGACTTTCGGTTACATGTGAACTAATTCAAAAGATGGCGCTGAGACCGTCCAATTATTTATTATTTTGAATGACGAAGCGTTTTTATACAGTAAGGAGGTGGGAAACGTGTTGAAAGCCATTTTTGTGGAGATTTTGCCTGCTACTGGTATGTGCTTTCCTTTTTTTTTTTTTTTTCTATAATTGGTTGTGAATATTTTTTAATAGTTTATATTACGTTATTATAATTTTTGCTTAAATTGGAGATTGTAATTTATTGATTTATTTCTGTAAAAAAATGGTTTATCTCTAAGGCCTCAATTTCAGGGGATTTTCAGGTCACGAGGGATCAAAATTGTTGGACAAAAGTCAGACCCCCTCATAGAAAAAATCCCTTGTTTTGAATCCCTGCCTGAGGGTGACCCTTGAGAAAGTCTTCAGGCCGGATTCTTCATTTCTTTCTTGATGATACTACATTTATTCTTTCTTTTTGCTAATATTAACTTGGTATTTTTACTATTTTGGTTAAGTTCATCTGTGTTTTAATAGTAGCAGCACAGAGGTGTTTGTGCTCCGGGGAAACCCCGGAATTCCGGGGATTTTGAACTTTGATCCCCGGAATTTCCGGGGATCGTCGTTCAAAAGGAAGTAGGAATAATAATGAATTATTTATTTTGATCTGGGTAATTTTGTTTGCTTTTAAAGCAGAAAACGCAAGGTCAGTGTGTGTGGTGAAAACTTTTCCTTTCTTTCTCGAAAGGCAGTGATAATGCGTGAAAAGGGGGGGGGGAAACTTCTTTTTTGTTCTTTCCTTATTGCGAGTTATGACTCATTCCCCCGGTTCTCGGACATTCTCTTCTGGATTCTTTTCGGCAAGTAGGCGCGGCAGAAAAAAAAGGGGGAGACTTCGTTCGACCAGATGTGCGATAACGTGACTCTGGGTTCAAAGGTCTTATCTCTACTGGCGTGGCGCCAATAAGTAGAGAAGGGGGATTTTTCGCCGTATTAGCTATTTGTCATTGATCGCTTCGGAACTTTTTTTTCTTCGCTGTGTAAAATTTTCGTTTCATTTATTGATGCACGTGTAAATTTTTCGTTTCGCTTATTGAAATATTTTTTTATTTATGTATGCAAGAGAATTTCATTTAGAAATTTCAGCATATGAAACAGAAATTACCCCTTAAAAATTCATATCTAATTAGTTTTACAGCATTAGATCCAGAGCTAAGAGGTAAAACCAGTACAATATTAGCTTTTGAAAAATTATCATCTTTTATGTCCCATATTTTTAGTGATAATGAAAAGTCAAAAGTAGAAGCTGAAATAAGGTTATACCAGAGTGATATTGATATCACCAAAGAAATGCTCTACGCATCTGATGAAAGTGGAAATCAAGTCAAGTGTACAATTGATAAATATTGGTCTAAAGTTTTTAATTTAAAAGATGATTTCACAAATGATTATAAGTATCCTACATTGGCTAAATTGGTCAAAGCCTGCCTTAGCTGCTTCCATGGCCCATTAGTGGAAAGTGCATTCAACTTAATGGATACACTTGTCACTGACTATAGAACCTCTCTTAAGATTGATTCCCTAGATGCAGTGCAGACTATTAAATATGATTTAATGGCTTCTAAAGAAACCTCATGTGAAAAATATGGCTCAAAAAAACCAATGACTGATCCAATTCACAAAGATCTCTTACTGAATATGAACAGAAGTTGGAAAACATATCAAGAGGACTTAAAAACATGTATTTCAGATGAGTCACCTATAAAAGTCTGTATTTCAGATGAGTCACCTATAAAAGTCTCTGAAAAACCTTCTACATTAGCAGAAAAGCAAACTGCTTCTACCTCTGCATGTGCAGTTCTCGAGGAAATTTCTTCAACTGTAAATGAGGAAAATAAAAGTCAACCTTCCTGCAATTATGAAGTTCACCACAAAAGAAAGACAAGCCCACAAACATCAGAAAATAAAAAAAAAGCAGCAGAAATTAGATAATTTTTTTTAAAAGAATTAATTCAGGTAATTTAAAAGATTTGCATAAAATGTAGTAGTTTATATGTTTGAAAATTTATGGTTATTAATTTTGCAAAAAAAGTAATTCATTGAACTTTTATAATTAGGTCATTCAATACTTCATAATTGTAATTTTTCATTCCCCCCCCCTTCTCGAAACTCCAAAATGCCGGTAGTAAGTCCGTAAAAGTTTCAGGGGATTTTTTGGGGTCCCACAAACACCCCTGGCAGCATTAGCGCTCTCTAAATACAATTGTATCTTTTATATTAATATATACAATATATTCAATTGTATCAATTCAAGAGAGAGAGAGAGAGAGAACATAATTTTGTTTGAAGTAAAAGGCAGGTTTGAAGACATAGAAAAGACTTTTTACATTTTAAAATTAATTTTAATATCCATTCTGGGAAAGACGCGGACAAGGCACGTCCAGCACAGCACAAAAGCAGAAGCCCAAAAAGAACGAAATAAATTATCCCTCGTCTTATATAACCTGAGATTTTGATAGGGAAAATATTTTTTTACAGTGCTAATATATTAATAAGATTCTGATGGGGATTTCTGACGCATGTCAATCACAAGTAAGGGAAACACGAGGATTTAAAAAGAATGTGCTTACTCGATATTTTCCTATCCCTTCAAGCGGAGCGTGAGAATGTGTCGTTTAACCGATTCAGCAATTTTATAAAGCTTCTCTTGTATTAATTAAGTAGAGAAAGTGGAATTGGATCACGAAAGAAGAGAATATTTTAGAATGAAGTTACTATAGCCTAAATTAAGATAAAACGTTGGAAATCAATTAAATTGAAATTAGAGTTAAAATATCATATACACACACACACACACACACTAGCTATTACCCGCGACCTCGTTCGCGTGGAAATTTTGATGTGAGAACTGACGGTCTATGTACCTGACTGATAATACACTTGACAGATGTATGTATGAGAAGTGACGGTCTGATCAAAATGTAAAATGTTATCAAACCGTATCATTATGGTGCTGTTGGAAGCAGAGTCTCATATGATATAGTTAAGAAACTTGTAACTGATTGAGAAAGATCTATGGAAAAATTTCAACATTTATTTTTATTCTAATACCATAATTTGTACTACATTAAGTCCTGGTTTGGTCCTGGGATTTGTTGATCGTCATCGTCATTGATCATCATTGCGCAACCTCTTAAAACAAAATGGCAAGATGTATGGAATAACAGATATGTGGGAAATTAAAACGTTATCTCTTTTAGCAGCTCCTGTAATAATGCACCAGCTTATGCGAAGGTAACCTGTTAACTCTGGGGAGTTGAGAAATTCAACGGGTAGGCAGTACTATCGTCATCAGCCAGCACAATTTCTATGGATGTGTATAGTTCTGAATTTCCGACGATCATGTCTAAAAATTTTTTTGTTTATTTTATTGACTCGCTCGTTTTTTGGCGGCAGCACTGCCCTCTCACACAACCACTCTTCATTATTTATATTAACCTCCAAATTGGAAAAAACTTTCATGATAAGTTCTTCTTCTGTAGACACTGGATAGGAAAATTCTTCTGAAAATAGAATTATCCCATCTGCATCCGTTTCCAAACGACCCTCTCCAATATGCAGAATCTTATTTGCAAAGACACCTGATTCATGGTCGTTGTACAGTTGGACGCGCATGTTGCACATAAGATGAAGCTTTTTAGTCCTAGACCACAGAGGCGACACTTGAGACATGCGTTTATTTCATCCGCCGGTGTGGCCCTCTCAATTTGCACTGTCTGTCTAAAATCGTCTGTGAGCAAAACGACAACGCCGCCTATCACCGCCTGGTTGCCGCGGATATCCTTTAGGCTGTGGTTTAACGCCTCTAATGCATGCTTGTGCGACATTGTGCATTGGTCCCATATTATTTATTAACTTCCACTGCGGCAAAAGGACTCCTCGGGTGCCGTTTCTGGTGATGTTGCATGTTGGAATATCTTCGCTTGCAAGATGAAGCGGCAGTTTGAAAACGGAAGGTGTAGTCCGGCCACCATTAAGCAAAGTTGCAGCAATGCCCGAGGAAGCTACAACCATTCCTGTATTGCGGCTAGCAGAGATTCAGCATAAACGTTTTACCCGTACCCCCTGGTGCGCCAAAAAAGTAAACTCCTCCTCTCACTATTACTCGGTGCAGAATCGTTTCGTAGACTTGACGCTGCTTGGGAAGTAATCGTAGTATCATTTCATTGACCTCCGCTTCTAAGACCGCAGTGTCGTAGTTTAGCTCTTTCACAACTTCTCTTGATAGTTCCCCTCTTCGGTGCGGTGTGGGTAGGCTGAAATCAGGGAGAAATTTTCCAGATATGGAAATCATTTTATCCTCAATCAGTACCAAAGCTCCGTTAATGTTAATTCATTGTGAGTGCCATCCTGCCTATGCACGATATCTTCTGATAAAGCGTCTTTGTATTCATCCCACAGCTGGAGGGAGTTTGATAGTTCGCAAGTACTTTCTAAAATTACAATTATTATAGCCAGAGCTTTAATACTCCTCTTCGAAGGATTAGATTTGCGTTTTCTGGGCATTTCGAAAAACTATCAAATAATAACAAATTTTAAAAATTAAAACTAACCGAACATCTATACTTATAATAAAGCTCAATGTGTGTGTGTGTTGGCGCTCTACAGGCCAGGTCATTTGACATACAGCTATCAAATTTGGTACATGTATACCTTAAAGGTCGGGAATGTGCACCTGGGGTCCCTTTTTTTGAAATTTTAATTAGAATTTTAATTATTAATTAAAAACTAACTTTCCCGCCAAAAAAATCTTCCATTTTCGCCACCGCCAAATGAGTAAGGCTTCCGTTTTTTTTTTTTTTCTCCCAACAGTAATGAGGCTAGGGTTAGTATTTTTCGGCGGATTATTTCAAACGATTCTGTTTATTTTCTTAATGTTTGATGCATTTAAAATTAAACATTGTTAATTAATCGATCCTTCAGATTCATTCTGAAGTACTTTTGAATTAAAATAAAACAGAATAAAGGAAATTAAAAATTTCTAATCCGCATAGCGTTACCCCAACTGGCGTAGAAAAAAAATCACGTATTTGCGTTACGTAACTGGCGTTGAAAATTCACGCATGCGCACTGTGTTCTGATTGTTGGCATGGCAACCATTATCAACGGACGATTTAAATTACTTTTAGGTTAGTTGTATGCTTTTGTAAGTAAATTGTATTTATGTTAGTTATATATTTTTTGTATATGCTTATAGTTTTAAGTACATTGTTTTTTTAAGTAGTTTTTTTTTAACCTGTTTTCAATGATTTAAATTATTTTTAGGTTAGTTGCATGCTTTTGTAATTAAATTGTATTTATGTTAGTTATATATATTTTTTGTATATGCTTATAGTTTTAAGTACATCGTTTTTTAAGTAATTTTTTTAAACCTTCATTATTTTAACCGATTATTTTAACGATTCATTTTATTTTCTTAGTGTTTGATGCATTTAAAATGAAACATTGTTAATAAATCGATCCGTTCATGATGAATCTGAGAAAATTTTGTTGACAAATTCTTGAGATATTACATATATTAAGAAAGATATTCTTTAGTGCCCATAAAGTTTAAACGCTCAGTGACTCTATTATCAGTAATCATATTATTAAAAAAATGCTTTGTTTCAGTAAAAAAATATTATTATATTAATTGCAGATTAATCCTTTACACTTTAATTTAAAGCATAAATTCTACGAGGGGTAACAGAAAATGAGAGAGATACATATCACGTTATGACTGAAGGCCTTTATAATATTATGAGTGAATTATATGACTATCAAAATTTGAAGTTTTAAAATATTTTGCTGAAGAATCTATTAAAGTTGGAATTGCGTAAAATATTTAATGGTACGACCGGAGTTTAACCCCCTGCTTTGCACAATTTTTTAAAATCGCCAACAACGGCTTAGCGAAATGTTCAAAAGCAAAGGAGCAGATGTTCAATTATAGTGCATAATAAAGATTGCCAGCTTTGGGTCGTTATCGCAACTTGGCGAAGAAGGGGGTTAAACTCCGGTTCAACCTATTTAATTATTAAAATTTAAACGAACATTAAGATTGGCGAACCGGCTGGTCGCCAAAGGCGACTAGTATGTAATAAAACTAACCTAACATTATAACTATAAGCATATACGAAAAATATATATTGAACATAAATACAATTTAATTACAAAAGCACACAACTAACCTAAAAACAATTTCTTTACATTGTGTATCTGAATTAAAACAAAATAGAAAATCAAGTGCGTATTTCTTTATAATCAAGTCAAGTGTATTTTATTTATCGATCGAGATTGAGATAGCTACAAACAGTGTAATAAACATAATTTTTAAACTTTTAATTAAAATGAAAATGCAGTTGTCAAGAATCAGAACACACTGCGTATGCGTGAATTTTCAATGCTAGTTGGCGTAACGCAAATGCAAGAATTTTTTACGCCAATTGGGGTAACGTAATAGAAATTAGAAATTTTTAATTTCCTTTATTCTGTTTTATTTTAATTTAAAACTACTTCAGAATGAATCCGATAGATCGATTAATTAACAGTGTTTAATTTTAAATGCATCAAACACTAAGAAAATAAACAGAATTGTTTGAAATAATCGGTCGAAGATAGGTTAATTCTAACCCCGTTAGTGTTGGAAATAAAACTGAAGCCCTGCTCATTTGGCGGTGGGGAAATGAAGATTTTTTGCGGGAAAGTTAGTTTTTAATTAATAAAAAATTAACCACTCAAGTAACCGGAATAAATAGTAGCCTATGTCTTATTCCAGACTATAATCTATCTCTGTGCTAAATTTCATCCAATTAATTTTTGGAGGTCTCCTAAGTCCTCCTTTTGGAGGTTGGTTCATTTCGTACGATCTCCTTAAAAAATACCCTAAGATAAAGATTAATTTTTCTCCGTGAACTTTTACGGTATTTTAATGGTTATTCTACTATTCGGGGCTGAGACGAATTTATATTTTATGAACTAGTCGTCTTTGATGACCGGATGGTTCGCTCATTAATTGGGGGTATTAATTTGTTAATATTAAACTACAGTGCCTGCACAAAGATTTATTAAAATGATTAATGTGTAATTAATTACATATTTACAATGCATTGGAATACCAATCTTTCATTAATTCTTTATTATTTTCCATTCTTCAAAATAAATTCTGAAAAATATTCATTCCAAATTTCTTTATTAACTATCATAATAATTAAATGCTTTTATTTACATTAAGAAAATTAGTAATAATTATGGTTGATTTTTTAAAAATTGAATTAATTTAGTAATTTTTTCCTTGATATATATAAAAAAATAAATAAATAATAACATTTTTCTCATAATTGTTAAAATAGAAAAAAAATGTAACTAAAATAAATCTGTGATCGGCTGATTAAAAATATGGTGAAATGTAACCAATAATGAAAAGAGAGCCTCTCGTAATATATTTTGCCCAGGAGGGGTGGGGAACGCAAATCTGAAAACGAATCTAATTCCGAAATCTGAAAATCATGCTGAGGGCGAGAGAGAAAATATAATATTCGTCAGATATAAAACCACGTATTGCATTTCCAATTAGATAATTTTATTGCACTCTTAATGATATTTTTCAACAAGCGAAGATCAACCGATTTAAGTTTTTGATGAAACAATGAAATAAGTTTGACTTAAATTTTAACAATGAAAACTAATGCTATGAATTATATTTCTAAATATTTTCTGAAAATTCGTTAAAAACGCCTAAATATTGCACACCATCTAAGTTTTTATTTTAAAAAAATAATGTTTGAAATCTCAATATACATTTTTTTAGCGATAATATTTTCAGGAGTCATTACCTAAATACGCTGAACTTCAGTTCATTGTTTAATTAATTAAAGTTTCGATCCAATTACTTCGAGTGCACCGTTCTGTGTACTTATGTGCTAAATTCAGAATTTTAAGTCAAATAGTCTACTTTGTAATGCGCTCCTCGTAGTAGTAATTAGATTTATAGGTTGACATTGGGCATTATTAAGTGCAGATGATTCTTTCATCTAAAAAAAAGAAAAAGAAAAAAAGTCGTTTAGAATGGTTTAAGAAAACGTTGGTAAATCTTCTCAGAGAATTTGAAACGTTAACCGACTTAAAGAAACTTAAATATGAAATTTGTTGAATTATTTTTACAAAAATTTTGATATATTAGAAAAACCTCAGATAAATGTTTATTCCATTGATTTCGTACTTAAAATATACACAAAACATTAAATGTATAAAAATAAATATGAATAATTGGCTGCAATTAGCAACCAACTGATTGAATATAATAGCTTTTATTTCTTATTATTTATTACGATATACAATCGATATGAATATTAAGGCTATTACATTTTAATTTCACGTATATCGTTTAAAACATTGAGAACACCAGTGAAATTAATTAATGATACTGTCTTCCTTTTTCAAAAAATTCCTTCTCCTTGTTGAGACAAAAATCTTCGAAAGAATCTTACCCCTCAGGGGCACGCCTTCTTGAGATGTGATGGGCTTCACAAGCCCAAGGTGTCTGGCTGGCCTCTTTTCAATTTACCTTTCCCTCCGTCTTCTGGTGTTTTTTTTTTTTTTTTAATTTATTTATTTCACTTTCTCTCGAGGGTAGACCTCTCTCATGAGAAGCTGTTGTAGCGCTGTTTGCTTCTGCTTTTCATGGACAGCAAATATCCCCACTTGTCAGTCGTGCGTGACAACTCTTTAGATGGGTGGTATATTTTGGTCTCCGGTTTATCAATCGGCCATCATCCCAGCCATGACTAATCTGCTGAAGGTGATAAAACGATAGGGGTCAACTTCTAGGGCTTGGCGTTAAGGATGGTCAACGTCCTGGAAGTGGCCCTTAACGTATGGGTCCCGGCTAGCCCTAAGATGCTGAAAACTCCTAGAGCCGCTAATTGCCCTCCCTTACTGGGCTTCATAGTGGGCCGATATTGACAAGATATCACAGACAGCATGTTTCCTTATTATTTCCTTACTAAATGCCCACTTTCTTAACTTTCTTCATTGAAAAAGCGCTACTAGGAACTAGTGAAATCCGAAATCTGTAAAAAAAAGCTCAGATCTGTTGACCTTCTAACAGAAACATCAACTGAAGTTCAAACGAAGAAACGGACTTTTTGTTAGGAAAACATTTTTAATTCATTCGGTAACAAGTAATTCTGTATCGCACTTTAAAAGTAAACGAAGCGTAATGTCTGAACCACAACTTTTGCACACATCAGAAGAAGAAATCCTAGAAGGATTGTGTAGCTGAGTGTGTGCGTTTAATACAAGGAAAGATGCTTTCTTGTCTTTTTCTTATTTATTTTCGGACACACGCACATATAACAACACACATGGACGATGATCACACATATATAAGGAAACACATAATATATACATTTAAAAGTAGAAATTGCTGCTAACAAAGAGCGAACGAACATTTCTTTTTGCCGCTAACAAAAGAGCGAGCGGTGCCTGCTTGCACCAGTATCACACCAACTCTCTGGTTAAAAGTGTTTACAATAAAAAAGATTAAGTGCGCTTCCCTCACATTCCAAAAATACATATGGTTTAGAGCCTATTGCGCCATCTATGTTCAGTATTAATTTTTACTATATGAATAAGTATACAAAGAATAAAAAATACAAATAAAATAATTAAATAAAAACAAAAACTACAAGTAATAAAATCACATAAATAGATTGTCATCTCAAGGAATTATTACCATTAGATGTATTAATATAAGAAAGGTTCAGAATTAATTGTAGCAAAACATATTATATTAACATTTAACACTATAAAATTAACATTATATATCAGAGCCGATTACATTAGATGTAAAATCCGTCCTTATATTTCTACTCCAAAGGCTATAAGTGCCATAGATTTGGTCACTCCAAACCATCATGCCGTGGTCAGATGTGCCTCAGCTAACAATGCAGCCTCCAAATGCACTTCTATAGAACCTCACTGCGTAAACTGCGAGCTACTTCATCCAGTAGAATCTAAAGACTGTCCCCGCTGGAAATCAGAAAAAAAGATTCAAGAAATTCGTACGAAAGTAAATATCTTATATTTTGAGGGAGCAAAAAAACTGTTTCCAGAACAGAATACTGTTTCATAAACTAAAGCTGTAATATCATCAAACTTTCAATCCACACAAACAAACCAAAAAATCACTAAAGTTATTGTTTCACCATTAGTCAAACCTCTGACGATTCGATCTCCACAAGCAAAACACGCTCTCCAAAAGAACCATTAAACTTTTTCCCATGAAAAAGTCAAAAACTGGAAAGGCTGCTAAATCCGAACAATGGCAAAAAGCAAAAAAGAAAAAGGTGGAGGCTTCTAAACATGCTTGAGTATTAGCCGAACAAAGAAATAAGTAAGTAAATTATTTCTAACACCGAATCAAACTCTTACAGATAAAGACTTTCAAAAAACCCAAAGTTGACACGAGATAACTTAACGGATAGAAATCCAGTTTCGTCCTTCTGTGAGGTGAATGAATTTTCATCACTTCAGTTGCAGTCTTCTCTTTTCCTCTCTCTCTCTCTCTCTCTCTTTTTTTTTTTTTTGTATTGCATTTCCAATTACACGGTTCCTTTTTCTCTTGGAATTGTCGCTGTCTCGAAAACATAATTCATGATCTAAAAAAGATTATCAATATTTATCAACTAGCATGCATTGCCCTTCAGGAAACGCATCTAAGTTCACGGACAATATGCACATTAAAAATTATTCTAGTTTCAAAAAAATCTTTGATTGTGATAGTCTCCGGGAATGGCATTGCTTTTTGCAAAAGAGATTCCCTCAACACCGTTGCAATTAAACACAAGCCTACTGGCTAATCACCCGAATACACACCAACTCATTAATAATCACTTGTAGTTTATATTTGCCACAAAAATAGCAAATTATTCTAAATTGCTCTGAATGATCTTCAAGAACCTTTAATTCTGTTTGGAGATTTCAATGGCTATAATCCCATTTGAGGAAGCTCTGGTTCTAACTGAAGATGAGTCCAAATTGAACAATTGTTAGCAGAACATGGTCTTTGCCTATTGAATTCCGATCAACAGACGTTCTTTCATCAACCTACAACAACATTCCATTCAATTGATCTTGCTATGTGTTCTCCTTCTGTTTTTTTTTTTTTTTTAATCTGACTGTATACAATGATCTACATAATATTGATAAAAGTATGCCTGTCTGTTATCATTTATGGTTAACGGAAACCACTTTCTTTTAATCATAAATGGTAACCTGTTTTGATTACTATCGCCCTGATAGGTATATATTTGCCTCTGCATATTGCACCAAGTTTGCTATTCTCCATACCATCACTAGTGATATGGTTGATAAAAGATGAGGCTGTTTAAGCAATAACACAATTGCTGCGAATATTGCTGCGAATACTTCCATCCCAAAAGAAAATAATCCCGGGAAGAAGGAAGCAAACATTGGTGGAATCAGGAACGCCAAATGGTGCTTGAGAGGCGAAATAAAATTTGGAATGCATTTCGCAGGTACTCGACCACTTCAAATTTAATAGCTTACAAGATGGCCAGGGCAGAATTACGTAGTATTCGTCGACGCACTCAGAGGGCTCCGCGGATCAATTATTTACAGTTTTTAATAGCTATTGGATTTTATACTCAGATTTAAATCAATCTTACATTTTTACCATGTTTGCTTTTATCACTACTACTGTTAGTTTTCAGGAGTCCTTTTACCTTTTTTTTTGTCATCTCAAAATAATAATTTACACAAAAGAAATATGGTATCTTATTTGGTGCAGTATAGCCAAGAACGTCTCCTATGCCTATAAACAACAACAACAATAATAATTAATTACTTAATAAAAAAAACGACTACCCAATCGGAAGAATCTCAATGAGTTTTTTTCTTTCTCATACGGAGCTTTTGATTATCAAATTTCTGTAACGTAAAACTATTTAATATTTCATTTTGAGAAACCTAGCTTGAATGGTTTCCCAGGTTGTAAAAAGGATTGTGTCTGATTTATTTTTCTGCACTTAGATATTTTATTTTTTAAAAATCTGAAAAATAAGTATTTAAAAAATGTACTCCACCCTTGTTACGCCACTGAGCTACAGTCTGAGTGAAGCAGCCAGACAGCATATAGAAACCAATAATTTAACAGCATTGCTGATGAATTCAGCTTGTGTTAATGATACAAAAAAAGTTACTTTGGAATTAAGCAATTTTTATTTAAAACAAGGAATTTCATCATAGTGAATATTTATAAATATTGTTCAAAACTATATTCTGTTCAAACGTATCGATTACAGTTTATGCAAAAATTTTAAGGCTAGTAAACAATATTAAGTTTATTGACAAGTTGAAAATCATAACTTTTATTTAAGTGATTATCTCGAAATTGAAATGCTTATAAAAAGGGAACAATAACAGATTTTATAAGAAATAACATATTCGCAGAATGCAATAATTTTTTTAAAGTAAAAAGAAAGGAAATTTTTGACCCACAATTTATCTTTTTAAAAAATTGATTGCTTTGTGAATTCAAAAGCTTAACTTATTTGCAGTTTTTATATCAGCATTATGAATAGCATCTAAAAGTATTTTACCACTTTTGCTGCTGCATATTTATCATAATGATTACTCTTATAAACTAAATATAACATCATCAAAGAGATGATTATGAATCAAAAATAGTCGGATTATCGCCTTTTTTTTAAAAATGTTATGACCTGACCGTGTAAACTCATATTTCTCTCTAATTTTATTTTAGAACTAAAATTAATTGCATAGGTAATATTATACCAGAATGCAGAACATGCCTGAACCGAGATTCTGTACATATTATTTATTTCCATTAAACAAATATGTGCATGATGTTTTTAGATCACAAAATTCCAAATAAAGCCCGATTGTTAAAGGCTTTAGAAATAACTTTCTGATGCGCTGTGCGAAAAGCCATTATCCTCATCAAAATGATTTTGCTGATCGTACTGAAATTTCAATCGTTATCGAAGAGAAGTCTCTTGTAGAAAATAAGCTGAACTTTTTACATATTTTATTTAACCCAAAATCTTATAATAAAAAGAATTACGGTAATAATAATAAAAAAAGTTATAATAAATCGTTTCATAGCGGTTCCTTGAGTATCATACTAAACAGGTTTTACTGTTATAACTTTACTCTTACTATATAACTTTAACCTCTTAAACTACATAAACACTGTTCAGGCAGACAACTTAATTTTCTTATTTTTAAGAGGAAGGATTTATATAAAATTTTAAGGGCTTTTTTTTTTAAATTAGAAAAAAACTTTTCATAAAATGTATCAAGTAGTTGTGCATACAGCTTGTCATCTTTAGTTGTTCATGATGCACTTAGTTCAAGGAGTTAATTTGAAATTTGGCGGTATTTTTAAATCGTATTGTAATACCTACGCAACGAGTATGTCTTTTAGTCAGATTGAGGGAAACCTAACGATCCATCATTTTTTAAAGTGATTATAGAAGTTCACCACATTTCATTGGATAGTCGTTATTTAAATCTTTTTTAGCTTTAAGAGAGAGTTACTCTTACTCTCTTATAGAAATACTCTTTGAAAATCAAACTCTGAAATGACACAATACTTAATAATTTCTTTCCGTTTTTTTTTCTCCCTGTAGATGTCAGAAGATGAAGATTATATGTCGAGTGCATTTTTAGAAATCCAGGAAGATATTCGTCCCGGGCTTTTACCTAAAAGTGTGAAAAGGAAGCTAGAAATCGAAAAGAAAAGAACAGAATCCAATGAGGTGTTTAGAACCAAATCTCGAAAATTGCTCGAGGAGGAATCTAGAAATGTTGGCTTAAATTCAGCTATTGGGTCTGACAACAAAGGTTTTGCCTTATTACAAAAAATGGGCTACAAACCTGGCATGAAATTAGGGCCAGAGAAGAGGAGCGATTCTGGTTCAGGATTGATAGAACCTATTAAGATCGAAGTGAAAACTAACAGGAAAGGTTTAGGAAGAGAAGACGAAATACGGAGGAGAATAGAAGAAAGAGAAGAAAGAAGGCAGAAACTGAAAGTTTACCATGAGCAGGAAACTAAAGCTATGACTGAAGAATTTCGTGAAAGAATGAAAAGTAAAATAGATGATAGACGTTTAATGAAAGATCTTAGGAAATGCCAAAAAACATGTGAGCAACTAGATGTAGAAAATGGCATTACAGAACCAATGAGGTCGTGGTTTTGGTACAGCTCAAGTCTAGAGAGAGAGAATGACGACGATAATGGCGAAGAGCAAGATTGTGAAGAAGAGGAGGAAGAAGAAGAACTGAGCCTGGAAGAAAAAATTGGTTTCATAACTGATTACATAAGACCCAAATACTTTTACTGTTCTTGGTGTTGTATAAAATATGACAATGAAGAAGATATGAATCTGAACTGCCCTGGCCCAGACAAAAGCTGTCATGATGATTTTCTTGATTAATTTATTATAATTATATATTAACTGTGTCATGTGTATTAAAAATTTTAATTTTAGTTCTTATTTATAGTTAAAAAGTAAAAATATGCTCCAAAAATTATTTATTTGAAAAATATATTATTAAAAAATTGTCACATGGTATTGCATGAATTTCACTTTTTTTTAAATTTTAATTTACATTTTAAAATAATCTTTAAATATTTTATGTAAAGATATTTTCATAAAATATTAGATTTTCCCCATTTAGATGCTGTGTATCTTACATTTCATTGCATTGTATCTTTTTGAATGTAATCACAAAAAGTTAAACAATTTATTTTTCAATTAAAACATATCATTTTTTATTTTTTTAGACCATTGATCAGTCTGTCTTAGTTATCAATGGATATAATACTGTATTTCAAAGAATATCAATCTGCCTTTTAAATAAATAAATAAAGCATTTACTGAAGAGAGAGTTTAATTAGCTGGCTGATTTTAGAAACTGAATTTTATAAATGGACAAGAATTTATTTAAAAATCTAATTATAAAACATATATTTTAAAATAAATTTTAAGGTAATATAATTAAGCAATCAAGATGTCTATATCAACCAAGTGCATTTTAGAAACTATTGAACATGTTTCCTTTATAATTTCCAGGCTCATTAAAAAAATTATTCTCTAACCGATTTTTTTTTTAATAATGAGAAATGCATCAATTTTGAAATAAACAGCTATCACAATTAACAAATATTTTATTGTTTCAAAAATGAAACAAAACAATACTTTAGAGTAAGAACACACATTAATAAATAAATTATTTCTGCTAATAATGAGGCTACAATATACAATAACAAAAGATGATTATCACAAATTTCACACGGACTTGCAGCTGTAAAAATTTCATTACAAAATACATCAATCTAGAGCACAGTAACCACTGGGTCCAGAATTAGATGCAGTTATGCTTACAAATCTATAAAACATATGAAACACAGCAGACTTGAAATATATACGGAAACAGTTAAAAGCAGTTATTAAAATAAAATACTACCTATATAAGTTAAAAATATCTATCAAAATTCTAATTTGACTGCAAAAGCTAAAAAAATTGCTAGTTTTTATATTTTATTATTTTCATAAATTTGGTATAAATGATTAAGTATGTTATATATATATAGTGATATAATATTTATTAATTTAATTATCATCATTTAAAAATTTTCAAGGAAAAATCTCATTTGTTATTTCAAGCATAATTTACATACAATGGAAATAAACTGTACTTTTATATATATATATATATATATTCACCTTAATTCTGACACACAAATACTGAATAACTAGCAGAAATAACACTAAATCATTCAATACCAGTATGCCAAAATACAAATTTTGGATGCATTTTAGTTATATATATTATTCATATATATATATATATATATATATATGGAGATAAAATACTGAAGAACTTGGCTATTTTTTATTTGAAATGTTTTGGTCAGTTTGAAGCTAAAGCAAGAAACTTTAACTCATGAGTCTTATTGTAATGACTAATTTTGAAATTTTAAACCAACTATTGTATTCAAAGTACTATGTACTGTTTATTTATTACAATTTTATTTTACTGTTTATTTAATAAATTTTTACTTTTAAATTACAAAAATTTCATTAATTATAATTAAATATTTATTCATACTTTACTTATTAAAACTGTTAATTAATATATATAAATCTTTACTGTCATTTTTATCTTAAAAACTGTAATTTTTTGTTGCCTAAAGAATTTTATTATTAATTCTCTTCATTCGAATGTTTGTTGTGGTCCCATCAGCTTCGAATTGGTCTCCTATAGTATATGAAAAGATTAAAGCGCATTTATTTTATTATATAAGTCTCTATAGAACATCTTAAATATATATTGATGACAATAAAGGAAATAATCGATTGATGTTATTATTTAAAATAATAGTAGACTAAAATATAATACAACGAACTGTATTTTTAAAAGAACCATTTAAACGAACGTTCAACAATAAACAATGATTTGAAATTTGTGATTAAATAATTAAAAAGATTTGCCAATTTTTTTCTTCAATTAGCTATGTACATACAAGTTGACTGATATAAATAAATTTTGGTATTGTTATTTTTAGACGAAATTTTTCATTATATATGATAAATGGGAATGAAATCAAGTAAAAGAAACATAATTTTTTGAATTCGATTAATAAATTTCAGAAAAAAAAATGACTTTCTTATTTCATTTACATTTACTTCATTCTTTTTCAATAGAACCTACATTGATAGAGAGTGAGCACAAAGTTTGATGGCAAAATGGTATGCAAAAAAAAAAAAAAAAAAAAAAAAAGTCAACATTTAATTTTTAATGAAAATGTGAATAAGGGGGAAAATCCACTTATAATCGGTATTGGTTGCGAAAAATTCAGCCCCCCCTCCCTTTTGTAAAATTGTGGTCGTTAGTTTTGTTTGTTAGACGACGAGACGCCATGTCTGGTATACAGAACAAATATTGCACGAAGCAGAGCAAGAACTCTAATATTGCTTTGACTTTTTTAGAGCAGCTCCATGTAGAACTTTACTACGACAGTTGGTTTCATTAGAATTCAATTGCGACATTTACAAAAATAAATATATGCCTACCAGTTATATATATATATAAATAAATTGCAATCAAGAAAAGACCTTGTGCTCGCCCTGTATATTGCAAGAATGCCCATGCGATCAGTATATTTTTCTTTAAATTTCCGTATTCATTAATCGAATATTCAAAAATTTCATAATTTTTTAAAGAACAATACTTTTTTAAAAAGAACTTTCCGTTCTTTTTCAGGTGTTAGTATTTGAATTTTTTGAATCGTGCATAGATATTCTTATTGAATTTATCTTTCATTTGATGTAGCTTCATTCATATCTTCAAACTTACAGGGAGAGCAAAACAAGCTTTTCTTACTTTCAAACATGAGAAGAAAAAAGCATAAAAGCAACATTAACTTTATATTCTGGTACTGGACATGCTGATTCATACATAAAGTTTCCATATAGAGATTGGCTGTCTATATATCCCAGGGGCTCCTTGTTCTCTTCCGCCAAACATGTACAAACAAAGTTGCCATTCATGTTGCTCTATCTTTGTTCTAGCTGGGCTTGGCGACCAGTGGGAGACTGGAGACAATGGAGTTTCTCTTTTTGAGACGACAACAGGCTTGGGGAGTTTCTTTTCGATTCGCGATACAAAACTGTCCTCCACGATACTAGTGGACATCAAAACCGTTGGCGTGATACTGCCACCTGAGGGATAGCTGCGAACCATTTTCCTCTGCGAAGTTCTGTCTAAAGACCTTGCCCTCTGTTTACAAGGTGGTGGAGGCAGAATTATTTCGCTGTCACTATTCTGAGATTCATTGGGGGACAAGGTCTTCAGCTCCAGATCTTTACCCTTAAGCAAAAGCTTTCGCGAAGCAACTGTATTCAAACAGCCGGCGAATTCTCGATGGCATTCAAAACTGTTGTCTTCTTCAGTGAAAGAGTGGTAACCAGAGCTATGAGACACAGAGTGTGGAAGCCCACGGTTCTCAATACTAGGTGTAAATGTCTGAGATGCGAAGTCGGAGATGGTATGGCTTGACTTGAATTGATTGTTACAATATTGTACTGTTTCTTTGCCATCTCCTAAATCGATAAGCAGCCCTTCTTTCTGTTCAGTGCAGTTGGGATTTTTGTTTTCGTTGTTCTGAATACTTACAATCATGTTTGGTTCATCGGCATTCTCACTATTTTCCTCAATAACATCTCGAACCGTAGACAGTAGACCATCGTATGTCAGCCTCCCAAGTCTGGTAGTGGGGGTTGTGACGATATCGGTGCTGTTCGCTCTAGCAGAACCATTGGTGGTTGGATATCGGTTTTGGAAAGTGCTCTCTGACCATGACGATCGCAGCAGCGTATTTGGATTTTCCACCCACAAGGGAGGGGAGTCGGTGACATCAATATTTTTAGATTTATGCTGAGGTGTAGATTCATTATCTGATTCCAGGACAGCATCGGAACTTTGGGATTTTTGGATTTTTAGGCGTGGACGATGCTGAAAGTGTGGCGTTTTTTCTTCCACGAGCTTCTCCAGTTCATCCCGACGAACTTCGTTAGATGCCTGGTTGTGCAGGATGGAATAGCTGCCACTGGATATGCTTCGTACTAAGCGACTGCTGTGGAATTTATCACGTAATGTTCTGGAACAAAACAAGATGCTTTAATTTATACTTACATAAGCAAAATAACATATAAACGCTGGAAGGGAAAATGCATTATTTACGATCCTTTATTGGGAATGTGAACTCAATTCGACTCCAACAAGCTTCGGACCAGTTTTGAAAGAAGGCAGTAAATAAAACAGCAGGTAATAATTATAGGGGGCGAGATTATCCTAAGAGGTTGGTTCCTTTCCCATAATCCCTTAAAGCGGCAAGGAGGCGGTTCCTATTCATAAAAATATAAAGCTTCTATTCAGACTTGCGTTGTTGTCATTTATGCAGAAATCGCATTTTAGAAGAAGGTTATTGCATGCGTAGAAAAGATTTTATGGATAAAAAAAATCCTTCGCATTAGCATTATAATCAGTGATACCGTCTCTTCTAAGTATATTTAAGGACTTGCCGCGATTGGGAAGAAGATATTGCCGCATTGAAAAGTGGCAGTCGACTCGCCATGGCCAAATGGTCATAGCATTGGTCTCATAATCAAGAAATCGTAAGTTCGAATCCCGCAAGAGACAACGCGATTCACAGTCTGTGTAAAAATTTAATTCCTTGATTTTATGTTTTCCTTTATTTCATGTTCCAGACGATTCTGGATCTTTAGTTAGTTTACCAGATAAGTGTTCTGGAACTTTTCCTGCTAGTATAAAAGCAGAACATCTATCAGTCACTGTGTTCTGAGTTGAGTTAATAAATTGGTTTAGTTCTATTTCTTGTGTGTGTCATTGAGTTCCATACTAAAGTACCCACGTGAGATTCTTTGGTGGAGACGCCAGGTACGATTCCAGTCAGCGTGGAAACGGATTTACGAAGAAGCAATCACCTTAAAGGCTTTGAACCAGAATTTGGACTTTGTAATCCACCACCCAGAAAGACAAGGAAACCCGTGGAACAGGAAACTAAACCGGTCATCCTGACACCAGCACAGTCACAATACAGGAATCCATCTGTATTTAAAGGAGACGTGGGACAGGACCCAAACAAATGGCTGAAGGAATATGACAGAGTATCAAAATTCAACAGATGGGATGACAGGACTTGTCTAGCAAATGTGTTCTTTTTCCTAGACGGCACAGCGAAGCAATGGTTCGAAAATAATGAAGATAAATTGACTTCCTGGGATGTTTTCAAATCAAAGTTAAAAGAGGCATTTGGGGAAACACAGCACTGTGTAAAGAAGGCAGAAGATGAGCTCAAAAATATGGCGAAAGCACGCAGTCATACATCCAAAGCGTGTTAGGATTATGCCATCAAGTCAAATCTGATATGTCAGAAGAAGAGAAAGTGTCTCATTTGATGAAAAGAGTCGCCGAAGTTGTTTACCAGGCACTACTGACGAAAGAGATAACCACTACAAAGGACTTCGATAATGTAGAAAAATCGAAGAGATGCAGCAAAAGAGGATATGGGGTAGGAAATTTGAAAGGCTCCCAAATGCCGTACCAATGGCTGCAATTGATCAACAACTGCACCTAGTATCACTAGTACGTCAAATAGTACGAGAAGAGGTCCAGCGCCTCATGTCTCCGGTAGTCGATCAAGAACTCCAAGACCAAGGCATTGAAGCCATTGTTCGAGAAGTAGAAAATGCTTTGGCTCCTTTGTCACACACAACACCAGAATGGACAAAGGTCAAACCAAGACGCCAAACTTCCAATGCCGCCGTTGCCAGACGACCTACGCCCATAGCACAGCAACCACAGAGGAAGACAGATGTCTGGCGCACCCCTGATAGAAGACCCGTCTGTTTCCATTGTGGCCGCCCTAGCCATGTAGTTCGATACTGCCGAGATCACAAAGCTATTTTTGAGGCATATTGGGCTAAAAGGAGAGATTTCGGCCGTCCGCCATCGAATGAGGGACGCTATGCCGACGAACACAGCCGACCAGCAGCCCGAAGTTTGTCGCCCAGCCCATCACGAGGACGATCGCCGACACGCTGCTATAGATCTCCGTCGCCATATAGAAGATCCAGTCAATCTCCTAGCTGGAGAAATGAGGAAAACTAAGCGACGCGACCTTCCTTGGGGGTGAGACCGTTAGTGACAAAAATCCTCCGATGGCCGCAAAGATGTCCGGAAACAACATTGAAGTAATCGTCGACAATAAGCCAGTACCTGCCCTTGTGGACTCTGGAGCCTCATTTTCTGTTATCTCGGAGAAGTATCGTCACCTACTGAAGACAGTTATGTTTCCAACAATTAACAATGTTCTTTTAAAAGTCGCCGATGGAAATTACGTGAGACCAGTGGGAAAATGTACGCTTCGTCTCGAAATCAATGGTCGACCTCAAGCTTTTGAATTTATTGTTTTTCCGCAATGCAGTCACGATATCATCCTAGGTTAGGACTTTTTGGGCGCTTCTCAAGCTGTTATAGATTGTGGCCGTTCGGTACTCTTGTTTCAAGACGTCATTCGAGAATCCCAAACTCAAGACTCCAGCCGTTTATTCACGTTGAAAGACTATACAGTACCTGCTCGTTCTATCATTAAGATCACCGTCTTAGGCCGTAAGAACCTTCCAGCTATCGACGTAATAGTAGAAGGAAATGGGATGCTCCTCTTGAACAAGGAAGTTGCTATTCCGTCTACTATAGTTACGCTCCTTAATGGTAAAGCCGAACTATGGGTTGCCAACGGACAAGGGGAACCTCAGATCATCCCTAAAGGCATGTGCGTCGGATATGCCGAACCCTTACGCAAAGACTGCGTAAATACCATAGACGAAGGATCGCCTTATTCAACGACCTCCAAAGGCAAAGTTGGGTGTCATCGACTATACCACGATGATAGCTCCGGATTTGAGGATGGACCAAAAAGAAAAAAATGTTTCATCTACTCCAGAAGATTCCAGAAATTTTCTATCAAGAAAAGACGTTCAAGAAAGGAAGTCCACTCAATGTTAAACACCGAATAAACACAGAAGATTCTGGGGCTTTCTTTAGTTTACCAGAGAAGCGTTCTGGACTTTTCTTACTGTCTCCAGAGAAGTATTCTGGAACTTTCCCTGCTAGTATAAAAGCAGAACATCTGTCAGTCACTGTGTTCTGAGTTCAGAGTTGAGTTAATAAACTAATTTAGCTCTATTTCTTGTGTGTGTCATTGAGTTCCATACTAAAGTACCTACGTGACAATATCACTGCCTGTTATTGTTGGGTAATTTAAAATATTTCGAATGTTTTTTTTCCCCCCTCCACGAGCATGAAATCACATTGAATTTCAAGCGAATACTAAAATTTCAACTCCATTGCACTATTGAAAATTTAAATTTTGCGTTCATACTTGCTTACATCTTGAAAATAGAATGCGACAAATATTAGTAATGTTGATTTTGATCAAGACTTTACAATCGTTTCTCAAATTTCAATTACATTTAATTGTTATTACTCCATAAGATATAATATTTCTATTCTTTATTAAAGGAAGTTTCTTTTTAATATGATTATCAATCCGTTTATCAAGATTATTTAAGTATTAGAACTTTCGTCCTCCCTGCTGCCTAGAGGAACAAAAATAACAAATATTTATTTTAACAATAAAAATATTTAAAAAGAATAATTCATTATATTACATTTTTTAGCTTAAAATAGCTATGAAACAAAAAAGGATTTTTATTACGAATTCAGTTTCAGCGTTTTACAAAGAAAGGAGTACGAAAATTTTTGAAATGCACTACGAAATTTAGACTTGTATAAACTTCTTCGAAAGGATTGAAAAAGTATTCTAAAAAATCAAACCACCGTCCAAATACTTCGTCAAGCGTATCTGTTTTGAATCTCAAATTTGCATGAGCAAATGTTTTAGTGACAGTAACATCCATTAATTGTACAGTTGCTATGAAGAGTGCTTAAAATTAAATAAAGTTTAAAATTATTCCTGAAGAGATACATTTGGAGTTCAGTTACATGTATGGCTTTTAAAATTAATTTAACCCTTTCTAGGGCTGTGGGAAGTATGCTTCCCACCAAATTTATCGATCTTTGTATGAAATTTTGTAGGTTGGCATAAGTTCTGATAAATTTTTTTAGAAAGACAGAAATTTAGATGCTTCAGTTCTTTATCTGAATCAAAATGACGTGTCTTGATTTGTTACTTAATTATTAATTAACCTAATTAATTAATTAATCAAATCAAATTTATTTAATAAGCTAAATGAATCCCTTTTCTTATTCTAATGTCAAGCTTAAAAATATTTTAACATAATATGACTAGAAAAAAATGGCCCTTTAAAGGGTTAAGTAAGAATCAATTTTTTAAAACTTTTATAATATTATTTTGTGAATATATTTCGCATGTTTAAAATTAGTACAACATTAAAAAAAAAGTTCTGGTGCAAACATTCAATTTTTTTTCGTGTAACTTTCCTTTTTCACCTTTTCCAAGCCATCAGATGGAATTCTTCGAACATGAAGGACAGAAAAACTAAATGTTCACATTTCCAACAGATTTTCCTCTTATACTCGTTTTCGAATGGTAGAATTAACACAATTGCAACGATGATAAAAGTTTCGAGTAAACATCTGTTAAGTATCGAAACTGAAAATTAGTTGTACATCATTGTACTGCGATCTATCGTGGGCCATGATTCACCGTCCTGATGTTAAATAGATTTTTTCTTCGAAAACTGATATCGTAAAATTGATTTTTTTTTTCGATAAAAATACTTGAGCACCGCATCTCTCTCTTCTCGTCATCCATTTCTCTCCTCGCATGTTACAATAAAGAGCCTTATTTTATTTTTGTTTTTAATCGTGTGGTACCAGGCGATGAGTGTATTTTACATAACAATGCTCAACGCAAGAGAGCTTGAAAGAAACAGAAAGAGGTGTCGCAAAGCCTTTTCTGCACTCATTAAAACTGTTGTGTGTTTGGTGAGGCACGATCGGAGTTATTTATTTTGAGCAACTCCAACGTTAGATTCGATGCAATTGTTGCAGAAAAAGTCTGCTTCTAACAAATAGAAATGGTGTAATCTTCTTCCACGACATCCACATGTTGCATAATCACTTGTTTTTGCATAATCACTTTCTAGAATAGTTTAAGCGGCAAAAATTTGTGAATCATGATATTTTTCCAAAGAAAGCCAATACCATTCTTTTAAAAAATGAAACTGACAAACTTGTGAATCGATGAAAATCTATCATGCAGAATAACGAAGTTTATAAAAATATCCTATCTAAATTTCGTTGTAAGACTATCAATGCAATCATCTGATATAATATAATAAATATTCCAATTTATTTTTCAAATAATGAATTATATTTTAATTTACTTAATAATAATTTTAATAATTCGACAATGTTAACACATTTTGCATACCCAATATTTTCTAATATTCCTAAAAACTCATGTATTTTTTTTAAAAAATATTTATTTGGCAACTAGGCTCCTAACTTTTTGGAATCAATCTGCCCGCGACTTTAGACAGCCGTTGTCCCGAACTTCTTACATTTTCTCGTTCTCTACTTTTCTGTTTTAGTTTAGCTTTCAAGTATATCCGATGAAACATATCTGGTTTAACACATATTTTTTTTTCCCCCCTTACGTCAAAAGAAGCCATGTCGAAAAATTTTCAATATACAACTCAGTTATACAAAAAGTATATTTCAGTAATATTTTCAAGAGAAGTACTTCTTACAGCAATGCTTGTTTCTGAATTAATAATTAATTCTTGGGATTGAAGTCGTAGCCTAAAATACGCACCTGAGGTTGACCTGGGCTGCGCTCTGGTTGTAGCCGACGTTGTATTCCTCGTCCTCGTCTTCGTCTGAGCTAGTGTTTTTGCTGCAAAACCTGGACACTGGATGGACTCGAAACTTGAAGTATCGCTTTGTTTCCGGTTCCACAGAGGGGGTCTGGCCGAAGCACATTGAGATGGACTTGGGCGGATTTGCTCGATTTGGCACTTTTTCGCTCATGGAGTCACCACCCCATGCCTGCAACTTGGTCTCGGCGTTGTACAAAACCGGATTCGGGACAGCCACGTGCCGGCAGCGGGGAGGAGGGATGATCCCCTCGGCGTTGATTCGCTCCCAAGTCTCCGTCACTAGAGATGCAAACGAGGTGCATTTAGAGTACAGTAGGCGATAAAAAGACGAACTCAGGAAAACTGGGTCATAGTTAGAGAAAACGATAGTTTTTAAATACGAAAAAAAAAAGGCCGTAAATATTTTAATAATAAGCAGTTTTATAGTAAATATTAGCAGTAACCGCACAGTGCAGCCCGTAATATGATAAGTTTTAGCAAAGTGGAAAAAAAAAATCCACGACAGAGCTTATCGACATTAATCATTGCACTTATATCAATTAAAAAAAAAAAGTCCAGACGTGTCATAGCCATCTACTCCACACTACTCTGAATTATCTAAAAAATATCTACTTCACTTTACAATTTTTAGGAGGAAAAATATTAATTTAGTTCCCACACAGCTACTAAGCCGATTCAGAAATCTATTGTTTCATATCAATGCTCACAACGGTTAGAAATGTCCTACCGCCTTTCTCATGTGGAATGCGCAGGATATAAAAATATTGTTTGTTTGTTTTTTTAATTCTAATGTAACAATGTAAACTGATTACAACTAAGCTAGTTCCCTTTTGCACACATCTTTTATTGAAGTTAAATTTCTGCAAATTTTTTCCCCCTACAATTATTTGAAGGCAAGTACAAATCTTTCAGAAATGTAGATTATAAAATTAATAAATAATTTTAATGAATAATAAAATAATTGTAATTAAAATATATATATAAAATGTAAAGATGATTTTTTGTAAAAGCAGAAGGCAGGTTCGTAGATAGAGAAAATACTTTGCATTTTTAAATTCGCTTTAATCTATTCCGGGAAGGTATCATTTATTTACAAGAGGCGCGGACAAAGTACGTCCGCTCACAGCAACAAATTAGGCAAGAAAAGACAGAAATAAATTATCCCTGGTCTTATATAACATGAGATATCGATAAGGAAAATATTTTTCCACAATGCTAATATACTATTAAGATTCTGATAGGGATTTCCGACACATGTCAATCACAAGCAAGGGAAGCACAGGGATCTCTTAAAAAAGAATTTGTTTAGATCAGCAATTTTTATCCTTTCACTCGTAATGTGGAAACAGTGGAATGGAGTCAGGAAATAAGAGAATATTTTAGAATGAAGTTAATATGGGCTAAATTAAGATAAAACTTTGGAAATTAATTAAATTGAAATTAGAGTTTAAAATATCATTATATATATATATATATATATATATATATATATATATATATATATATATATATATATATATATATATATATATATATATATATATATTGTTACGAAATTCCCGGGTTCGTTTGGATAGTGGGAGTTATATGGTGTGGAGAACGCTCAATCACCAGGCGGCAGTAGAAAATAAAACAACGACGTTTATTTACATGAAGACACACAGGACAGCACAGAGACGACAACTATATACAGCACAGAAGACGATTATCTTCAGCCGAGACGTGCAGCAACAACAGCATACACAGCAGCATATAACAAGACAGACAGACAGTAGCGCACAGCTTAGTTCAGCACTAGCTTCACTCCGTCGCTGCTCCGCTTATCTCTGGAAGGCCAGTTTTTTACTGTTGATTCCGACTACTCTTCGACTCCACTGGTTCACCACTCGACTCACCACTTCCCGGCAGCTGCGGGTGCTTCCTTTTATAGGTCTCAGGAGGCGGGGCTAGAAGCCTCTCAACCAATTAGAAACGTTCGAGGCGTATCTCCGTTCCTACTGGACGGATCGAGAAAATTCGCGATGTATCGGGCATAATCTATTTTGGCGCCAAAGTCGCCAAATGGTCGTCAAGTTTGTCACCAAGCTCTGGGACCTCCTATGGAATCCACTATGCTGGAAAGCCGCATCACAGGTTCGTAACAATATATATATATATATATATATATATATATATATATATATATATATATATATATATATACAGGGTGGTTATAATTAAACTTCCCTGTAGGAAATGAGACTATATCAAATATTTTCTGTTGCTCAGTGGCAACAGCTGTAAATAGTTAATTAGGTTTTGAGAAGAATAAAGTAATGTGTCTTTGATTAAAATTAACAACTATTTTAATGAATGCATTCGGAATTTCTTTCCTGATCATTTTATCATTGCTACTGATGCATCCAAAACACTCCAGCACACCTGAATTGCTGGTTTTTCTTCCATTCATTTCTTCATGTTTCAAGTCCATCCAGTCAAATCAATTTTTACTGCAGAAAGTTTAGCCATTACTGAGGCATTAGATGTTCTCGTTGTTCCTGGTAAAAATTGTCTGATTCTTACAGATAGCTACTCTGCACTTACATCGGTCAAAAATATCTCCATCCAGTCGCCAAAAATTATTCAACGTATAGCCTCTAAAGTTGAAACTGTTACCAAACTAAATCAAAAAATATCCTTCCTGTAGGTACCTGGTCACTCGAATATAATCTGGAAGGAGCTTGCAGATCGCTTAGCCAAAGACCTTGGATTGAATGGATCTCTCCTAAAGATATAATTTCAAGCCTCAAAAAAGAATCGCATCAGATCACAATCAATAATTATAGAAATAATAAACATTTCATCGCCTTAGGAGACATCCCTAGCATTGAAGTACTATCTTCCTGGTCCAAAAATCGGAGGAAAGATGATGCCTTGGCCAGACTAATCAGCAAAACAATTATAACACCAGGACTGTTAAATCGTTTTAATCTCCAAAATGATCCCCTTTGTCATGAATGTAATAGCATTAAGGATGTTGAACACATAATTCTCTAGTGCAAAAAGTATACATATTATAGAGACAAGTTGTGGACATTTCTATAGTTAGATAAGAAATATATCTCCTTCAAAAATGCTCTGAACGAACAGTAGATCATCCTAAATAGTACATTCAGTAACTAGCCGGCTACACACTGCGATCCGCATTGCAACCCAACGCACCCTCCCCACTGCAGCTGAGTTCCTATTGGAAGGCGTTCCACCTTCCTCTCCCTCTCCACCAGGGGACTGCTCTGCTACGCAGAGCAGCGCCAGAACAACTACCAACAACAACAACCAAGGACCACAAAAAGTCCCGGGCACTCATCAACGCCAAGGCTACCTTACATCAAATTTCCGCCACTACAGTAGATAGCTTCTGGATGAAGCGGGCTCTCCTTAAGCAGTACAAGTAGTAATAGCTGACGGTATAAATTACACATCTGCGTCTTCAAACATTACAGTACACCTACCTACAGTAAAAATAAATACGTTTTGCGGTGACATCTGAAGAATTTCACAGTTTTGGGGAGCGTTTTGAAAATTGCATCGACAAGAATGAACATTTATCGCTTATTCATAAACATGTTATTTTACGAGGATATTTAAAAATCGAAATATGGCAATAAGGATACACCTATTAAAAATCCATATCCATCAGCATTAAATGAGTTATATATTGATTGTAATAAACGATTACGAGCGTTGGATATCTTAGGCGAAAACACACAATCATACGGAAAAATTTTGTCTCCAAAAATACTCCGTGTTTTTCCACATGATATATGTCGCAATTGGGTTGTATAGGCCAAACGTGGAAACTTGGCTGAAGGCGACATTACAAAACCAAACGCGGCATTACCAAACGCGAAGACAAGTTCAATTTCAGTTATCAAGCAAACAAATCTAAAGTCAGCATTATTGCATTCGAAAGCCCCAACAAGTATGCATCACATCCGCCTCCACCAACTGACATTTCACGCTTCGCGAAAAACAAACGACTGAAGCTTGCGGACCCAGATGATTCACTGTCGAACTTGCCAATTGAGATTTTAATCGGTGAGGATTTTTACTGGAATGTCGTGAATTCTGAACCTCCAGTCAAGCTTCGGATTCTCTGACCTTGATCCCATCAATTTTTGGTTGTATACTTAGTGGACCTCGATCATACGCAACAGTTTCCTTCATTCCTATAGTACATCAATGTGGATACTTCAATTCAAACATTGGACGATGTGGTATGCAAATTCTGGAACTTAGAAAGCATTGGCATACAACCAATTCAAGAGAAAAAAAGCACCTTAACTCTGAACTCTTGACAAACTTTCATCAATCTTTTGAAATTATCGATGGTAGACGAGTAGTAAAATTACCATGGAAACTGGAATTTCATCAAACAATTATGAAGTCGCAATTCGACGTTTTAATTCTTTAACAAGAAAACTACACGCAGACACAGTTTTTAAACAAGAATATTCTGAGCACATGCAAGATTACATTGATAAAAAACAAGTTGAAATCTTATCACATGAAGCACACAATAAAGAACGTTTATTTCACTTAGTCCATCATGCATTAAAGAAAATTGCAAATGAAGAAACTAAGTGTCGTATAGTTTTCGACGCATCTTCCCATTCGCCAGGTCATCCATCTTTAAACGACGCTCTTGAAATTGGACCATATCTACTTTTCGATATCATGGCTACGTTATTGAGATTTCAAAAGAATAGCAATTACTTGTGACGGAAGCCAAGCATTTCTACAGCTGATACTATCAGACGAAGACAGAGACGCAACACGATTTCTTTGATACAAGACAACGTATACTCCTGATGGAAAACTCTGCATAGAAGATGGAATTGTAATTTACCGATTCACGCGTCTTCCCTTCGGACTCACTTCAAGTCCATTTTTATTATCAGCCTCTCTTTGTGAATTGGCTACAATGTACGAGAAAATGCATCCTACTGCAACTAAACACATTAAGAATAACATCCATATGGATGGATGATTATCTTAATGGGAACATCTACAGATACTGAAGCTGCAATTCTTACTAAGAAATGCAGCAACTTACATCACATATTAGCCTACCGTTAGCCAAATGGACTACAAATTTAAAGATTTTGCAAAAGATGTGGAAACAAGAAAACGTTCCGTTTAAAAATATTACGCAGGTCTTAGGAGTTGAATTGGATACTGACAGAGATTTTTTTTGGAATTGATGTACAGGAAAAGATTGTTCGGGCATCTAAAGAACAGTAACAAAGCGTTTGCTACTGAAGTTAATTTCAAAGTTTTACGACCCTCTAGGCCTATTCGTTCCAGTTATTGTGAAGACATTATTCCAAGATACGTGGCTTAGTGGTATTCAGTGGGATGAATTATTACCGCCAATTATAGCACAACAGTGGCAGATGTGGCTAAATGAGTTACAATGTCTGAATGATATACACATCCCAAGATGGATTGATCCTTCACATGCCGTTACCATACATGTGCTTTGCGACGCTTCTGTCCGTGCATATGGTGCTTGTTTGCACGCTTGTCACACATTTGACAACTCTACAGAGGTCAATCTCATTTGTAGTCGAAATAAATTGGCTCCAGTCAAAAAGGTCACTCTTCTGCGACTTGAATTGTTAGCCGCACTACTAGGAGTTCGCTTACTTCAATACTTTTGCAGAGAAACGAACATAAATTATTACACAGCCATATTAGTGATTCTACTGTAGCTCTAAGCAGGATAAAGGGAGATCCCAACCGTTGGAAAACATTAATTTGCAACAGAACAAGGGAAATTCTTCAATACACTACTCCAGCACAATGGCGCCACTGCTCAGGTACAGATAATCCTGTGGATCATCTAACCCGTGGTACTTCCCATCACAACTATCGGCTTTGGAGTCTTGGTGACACGACCTGAAATGGCTGACACAGAATCCGGAAATTCGGTCTACCAAATATTTGTCATCACATACACATCCGTTAGCGGAAGTGGAATTACAAAAACGGAGTTTCAATTTTTATACGTTGCAACTTAGAACCCATTGTAGATATATGTCGTTATAGTTCCTACACTAAACTTCTTCGTGTGGTTGCCTGGATTCTACGTTTTGTACAAAACTGCAAGTCTCAGCCACATACTACTCATGAATTGAATTGTAACGAAATAGAAAAAGCAAAGGAATATTGCATCCAAACTGCACAGTATCAATGCTTCCCGGCTGAAATAGATGTCTTAAAAGGTGGACCCCCTTGCCAACAAAATCAAAAATTTCCTGTTTCAATCCTTTTCTCAAAGATGACTACTTGCGCCTTGGAGGAAGACTTCAATTTTCTGACATTCCTTCTGATACTCAACACCCTTTATTACTTGATGGAAACCACCCCTTTGTCCATCTTTTGATCCAGCATATTCACATACGTCTCCATCATTTAGGTGTACATATAGTCCTTTCCGAGTTACGCTCTACCTTTTGGATACTAAAAGGACGTCAAGCTATAAAGCAGGTTCTTCACAAATGCCTACCTTGCAAGCTGTCCAAAGCGAAATGTGGAAAACAAATTGAAGCTCTTCTGCCTTCTGAAAGAGTTGTGCCGTCTGCTCCATTTACTACCACAGGAATTGATTTTGCTGGACCTGTGAATATCCACTGTTTAAAATCAAGAGACACAGCCTATATAGCACTATTTACTTGTGCAACAATACGTGCATTACACATTGAACTCGTGTCAGATCTTACCACTGACAAATTTCTTCTAGCTCTTCAACGATTTGTTGACAGCAGAGGACTGCCACACACAATCTATACTGACAATGCTATTACTTTTCATGCAACAAATAAAGAACTGGTCCTGTTATGGCAAGCTTTGTCATCAGCTAAGATTCAACAATAGTATGCCCAAAATGGTATAACTTGGAAATTTATCGCCCCATGAGCAGCTTGGTGGGGAGGCTGGTGGGAACACCTGATAGGAATTATCAGACAATATCTGCGAAAGGTCCTCGAACGAGCCCTTTTAGATGAAGAAAGTCTAAAAACTGTCCTTGTTGGAATAGAAGTCGCTCTCAACAGCCGACCATTAGTCTACGAAGAGGGAAAAGATGACAGCTCCGCAGCCTTAACACCAGCTCATTTCTTGACAGGACGAAAACTAACGGCTATTACATCCAGCCCAGATAATGACACAAGGCTACAAGACACAAGCTGCATCAGGACTTAATTGACTATTTTTGGGAAAAATGGTCAAATGAATATTTAATTGAACTGCAATCTTTTCATCAAGTTCGTAACCAGGACAATCTCGTTAACGTCCGAGTTGGCGATATCGTGCTCCTGCAAGAAAACGTCCGACCACGGCACATGTGGAAGAAGGTCAGAGTGATGGATATACACCAGGGACATGATGGGAAGATAAGATCCTGCGAATTGAGGGTTGATGATCGAAAGGTAATCCGCCCGGTATCTCTGGTCATCCCCCTCGAGGTTGACTAGGGTTGGGAGGATGTAGGAAACGAGACTATATAAAATATTTTCTGTTGCTCAGTGGTAACAGCTGTAAAAAGTTAGTTAGGTTTTGAGAGGAATAAAGTAATGTGTTTTGATACTTTCAGTTTAATTTTATACCGACAAATCCGCACATTCCCCTATAAACAGCATCCTGCAGCGCAAACGGGTTGGAATGGAATTTGGTATGTAGACTATACACGAGATGCAAAAAAAAAAAAAAAATATTTTAGTTCCAAAATGTCCGCCAGAGAGCGTCTTTTCCGGAAAAACATTAATTTTAACACAATCAACGACCATAGAGAAATAATATTAACATTTATTGACTAGTTTTTGATCATCTTGTTATCGAACCACATTAAGTAAAGGTAAGAAAAAATTAACAGTACTCTGAGAGGGAAAAAAAACCAGTTCAGTTTGCAGAAACAAGAACAGATTAGGGCGAAATTGCACAAGAGAAGCAATTCTTAATTGTGCCCAGGATGATGTAGGGAAAGGTGCTCCATGCGACCACCCTCATTCACCTGCAAAATTTCAAGTCGATGGACAATGTGTTCAACAGCAGATCGTAACTGATCAATTGTGATGCTTCGCACATGATGTGGTATGGAGTTCTTTAAGTCATCTAACTTCGCACAAGATACCGTCATCATTACAGACGGAAACGTCGACATAAAACATAATAACGATTGCATAAAGCTTCTTCTTCGCAAGCATGCAAATCTCGATATTTTTTTCTAGAACTCACAGTTTTTCCAGGTTTTACAATTTATTACTCATAATTCTTGTTCTGTATTGTTAATATTGTTTCTGTATTCCGTTTTGGTCTTTTATTGTGTTAAAATTAATGTTTTTTTTTTGGAAAAGGCACTCTCTGGTGGACACTTTGGAACTTTTTTTTTCCCTGTAATTTCGTGAGCACATCTCGTGTATAGTCTATATACCAAATTTCGTTGCAATACGTTCACCCGTTTGCGTTGTATGATGCTGTGTTTACGGGAAGTTTAATTATAACCACCCTGTATATATATATATATATATAATTTCAGTAACTAACAAATTGTTACAGACATAACATTAAAAATTTATGAGTCTCACTATCAGGAGTGGATTAATCATTAAATAAAATTAATATTAGTAAATCATTAAATAAAATTAGCGTAGGGTATAGAAAAAAGAAGGATACCAAAGAAATTTTTCATAGCGAATCTGGCAGACCGTATGTTGGTTCAAAAACCGCATGTTGTAGGATCCATGTCTTAGGAAAGCACTTCCTATACCAAATGGGAGACCATAGTAATAGAAGCATTTAAAAATGCTTTATTATAGTGTCTTATTATATAAAATTAAATCAAAATATTAGCCAACGATAAGCCAGAAAGGAAAAGCAAACAATATTGCACATAAGATGAAAGAGCTAAAAACTCTATGTAAAATGAGCTACATGGAACTTACTTCATGTTGAATTTTTCGGATGAAATTATCCAAGCTTTTCATTATGTTAGAAAAGTTTTTCTAAATGTGGCTGTGAACTTATAAAACATGCGCACATATATGTGTGCCATAAGCTGACTTACTGTGTGTGCACTTCGCGAGATGAATTCGGAGCAGCTGCAAAGGAAATGCTACCAGATGTTGATTACAAGTCGAAAACTTATCAGAAAGAACGCACGCGAGGACATGAGAAATGTATCTGAATAGCAGGCACAAACCTTTTCCACAACCGTTGACGAACTTGAATCTGAGACGAAAAGAAGAAGAGGGATATTAAAAAAAAAAAAAAAAAAAAAAAAGAAACACAGAAAAATTTTTAGTTTGTTATTTACTAACAACGAAAAATATTCTCAGAATTGTCAAAATCGGACCGAGGCTTACTGAGAGTACCTAAATAGAAATTTCAGTGCAACAAAATATGTAAAAGGAGTTCAGTGCAACAAAGTATGTAAAAGGAGGATTTAGTGACGATGCAATTTATAAAATAATTAGATTGAAAATGCAATTCAGAATGCATACATTGGATTTCCTATATTTTTAACATTGATTGTTCAACTGAGCGTTCTCTCTCTCTCCCTTTCCTTTAGGTGATTCATGATAAAAGTGCCCATCAAAACAACCATGCGAAGAGACTGGTTGACTGCTTTAACTCTGATAAGTGCAAAAAAAAAAAAAAAAAAAAGATGTGCCGTATATAAGATATTCTTATAATTCTATATAATATATTTATATAAATACTTTGTAATAAAAAAAGAAAATAAAAAACTTTTCTATTATATTTATTTCTTAAATGTCATTTTCCAACTAAATGTAAATTTTGTTTAATTTCGATAAATAAAATTTTATTTTACAGTGTATTTTATATTTTAAATTACATATACATGGGTGTGCCATACATACGTGTTTAGAGTCTTTTAACTCTCAATCCGGCTTTATTCTTATAGTCTTTTCATCGATATATGCACTTTATTTTAAGGCTAACAGGTTCGTTCGTTGCATACTTTATTGTGCCTTTCCTTTCTTAGTCCACAAACATGATAATAAGCAAACTGCATTGGGCATAACGATAGGTAGGGTTAATCCGAGTAACAAAATCGCATGCCACATTTAAATCTCTACGCTTTTGAGTTATCGCATTTCCATGCTTCTGAATGGTCACAAGTTGTTGAATATGGCTCAAAATTTGATAAGTGTCCAAATTTGGGCACCGAATTTTTATCCATCTAGCTCTCTGCATTTTGTAGTTATCGTGTCAACTTATATTCGAAAGCTGGACAGACAGACTTCATTCAGAATAGATTTTACTTAGAAATCTACAGATAGGATGTACACTAAACTTCATCCCTTTAACTCAAAGTTAGTCGTTTCTAAAGTTCGAATTTTTCGACGATTACAATACCTTTTCCATATTTCGAATACAAAATAGGAAAAAGGAGCCAACCAGCTCTATTCTGCTATCGATTACTGTATATGAAAACTAAAAATTCCATTTAAAAACTAGTAACTTATACTAAAAGATGCCGCGACTAAAATATTCGCAAGGGATTGTCTACTTATTTAAAATTGTATTAACTTTGAAATTGCCTGCAACATCCCTATTTTATAGCATGAATAGATTCCCAATTGGTAAATTACTGAGAATATAAATTTTGGTCAATATATCATGAATGCATTAGCAGAGATTTCACATGTTTTGTTCATGGGCTGTTTCCATATTTAGATGAGTAAGCATTAGATATTCTCTGGACGTCAGCAATAGATTTTTTTTTCGGTACTTTAAAAGCACTTGTGAAGTTACAATTAGGGATTGCAATATCAAACCAAAAGTTCAATACCGGTATTCGGTATTTTTTAGATCTTAATACCGGGATGCCGGTTTTAATACCGGTATTAGAAATTTTAGAAAAAGAAAGAAAACACAGGTGTCTCTTTGTTTTATTTGCCATTTTTATTAGAGAGTGCAAATATCACAAAAAATAATTTGTAACTTATAAATTATAACAGTATATAAAGAATCACAAAAAAGTAAAGGAACATCTAATTTATTTAAATCACAAAAAAGTGAAAATATCACTATTCAGTCTGTGGTACTATTACAAATTTTTGAAATGTGATCTTAAAAATAATAAGTCATCATTTATACTGTCATTAAGCCTGAAAAGAAATTTTGTGCAAAAATTACTAGCTGTCGAAAACGCTCTTTCGGCATCTATGCTAGTTGGTGGTACTGTTAGCAATGCGCGATATACTTTTTCCAAGTATTTACCTCTAAATCCCCATCTTCAAATAAATCGATTTCTTGTCGGATGGTTTTGGATATAGCTGATTCCTGTATTGTATTTTAGTTTGTTCAAGTTTTTTTTTATTTATCGCTAATTCTAATTTTTGTTCGAGAGACAATTCGTTTTCACTATCGACATTAGTGTCATCATAATCTTCGATAACTGTACTGAATTCTTCTGAATTTGGATAGGTTTGTGGGTAAAAAAATTTTAAGAAAATTTACAATGCACTTGATCAGATTTGAATTGGTTAGTCTCTTTTCTTCTTTTTCATTTTCATTTTTAAAATCATTATAATTATGTAAATACCATAAGACATTTTCTATTTCGGTATGCCTTTCTTCTGTGCGGTTTTTCAATGTAATATATAATTCTTCAGATAGTGATGTGTGCTGTTCTTTCAGTGACTGCAACATGAAATTTATTGTTGCATTAGCTGTTAATAAATTAGAATCTCTCCGAAAAATTTCGTATTGATATGTGTAGCCAAAAGTGATAAAAAAGTTTTCAGGAATGGTACGAAGAAAATTTAAATAATATCATTAAATAGTGTGACCAAGAAACAGAAAACGAGGAATAAATATATTCCAGAAAAAATTTAATAATATATATAAAAAAAAACATTTTAATATAAAAAAGATCATCATTATTTTGTAAAAAAGTAATTACCAAATTTTAAGAACAGAAATTTTTCATTTATTCTTCATAACTTAATATTTATGTCCTTTAAATAAAAATTGCTCTGAAATATTTTACTGTGCATTAGTACCTTTTCCTTCTGTATTACTAATTATCTGTCATGTTTACGTCTCATAAAATCGCGAGTCCTCATTGTTAAATGTAAACATCTCCTCCTTTCATCTTTCCCCCAACCCCTATTTTTTCGAACTAAACCCATCCTAACGCATGCGCAAAAGCGCGGAGGGTTTCACAATCCGTTGCCAAACAGTATTTCATCACTTTCTTGATTGTACGATGCAACTTTGTATTCACACTGTAATTAATTTCGCCCGTTAAGGAGACCAAAAAAAAAAAAAAAAAAAAAAAACGTATACTATTTTGCTATGTTGGCGAACCCTGAACAAATAGTGCAGACAATTTTAAAAATTTCTAGTAAATACCGAAAAAACGGTATTTAAACTTGTAAATAACGGTACAAATCATTTGTACAAAGTACAAATGATTCAAAATATCGGTATTCGGTATCCCGGTATGGCAATCCCTAGTTACAATCAACATGCTAAAATCAATAGCTGATTCCTTTATGCAAAATATTTAGAGTGGAAATTTCTGGGAGAAGTCTGATTCTTTTCCACAAAAGAAATATTCAAGGGCATTGAAAGTTTCGTTTAAAATGCATCTTCATCTGAATCACAATTATGCGACGAAGCTACGGAAGCCACCCGGGTCGCTTGGATATCACTGCAAAATTCATTTCCATTTCGTTAAGTGCGATTCATTGATTGGATCAATGGAAGGTGCTTTGTTCTTTAGAGACGGTCGCCCGGATTGGTGTGGAAGACAAGGAGGTTTTCTAAGAATACTCAAAAGATGTGTCATTTGTTTAATACCTATCAACTAAACAGACATGTTTTGTATATCATCCCTTTAAAAATCTAGACTGTCATTGCGGTTTTTGAGGAGAGAGCAGAATTTTTCTTACTCTAGAAGAGTAACTACTGCGATTCCGTATTCTGACGCACCTGAAATATAAGGCGCTTAAACAGAATTATTTGCCGAATCACGAGGGTCGCGGTGGCCTGGTGGTAAGGTCTCGGCTTCAGAACCGGAGGGTGGCAGGTGCGAGACCCTATTCTACCGAAGAACCGTCGTGTAAGCGGGTCTGGTGCAAATTTAAGCCGCCGGCATCAATCGTCCTCCCGCTGGAATGGTATGGAAGTTTCGAGAAGGGTTGCCAGCTCAGATGTCCTTATTATCTGACCGCGGTTCAAAATGACGAGGTCCGCCCCAAAAATAGCCCTAGTGTTGCTTTAAAACGAGACGTCAATATAATTAAACTAAACTAAACTATATGCCGAATCACGATTGTTCCTATAAAAAAGATCGTGATTGTATTATAAAAAAAAATCACTTATATTCTTTGGTTTTCTTTACATCAAATCTTTAAAAAATAACTTAAAACTGAATTTTATTCAAAACGGTATTTGATGAAATCATATTGATAAAATAATTAATCAATTGATTGATCAAAATGATATATATTTGTTATGAAATTTATATATTTGAATATTTTTTTTGCTTAAAGAAATTTTTACAAAACTTTATTTTCCAAAACTTTTATTCATTTCGATATTTAAGCAAATTGAAATTTATTGTTTTAAAATGTCTTTCTTCTTCCCTTCATTTAAATATTAAGCAAAAAATTTATGATATTACACTGACAAAAATAGTGGTAAACTAAAATATTTATGAGTAATTCGTGAATCATTAAAATTATTCGTTTTCACAAGTGCATGAAAGTAAGATCAAAAATTAATATTAAATGCATTATCTAATAGCGTTTGGATGGCTGCATTTTTTAAAATTCCATTTATGATTATGTATAAAGTTATAATTGAGGTAGATTAATTTTATGAAAATCGAGATTTTTGTAAGAAGTACCGAACATATAAAATAAATATCACCAACTTTAAACAAACAAAAATGGCCCTTTACTTGTTATAAAATATAGAGTTCGTTTTTGCATTATTAATCAAGAGAAATCTTGTAAAATATTCTATATTCTTAGAAAATAGAGTTCCCCTTTATTTTTTATTCTGTAAGTGGCATTAAATGAGCCCACGAGTAGAAATTCAAGTTTGCCACAAGGACAGATTAGCCTTCATATTTAAAAGTAGAGATATCATGAAAACGGTAAAGCTTTTATTTTATTTTGATTCCTATTTTTTGGTACTGACAAAATAATTTTTATATATCCTTACATTACAGCAACGTGGAAAATTATATTTGATTCAAGAAATGAAAACCATTAACATTTGAAAGTCAAACAAATGTCGATAGCATATCGACGTTTTCAAATTTGTCAATACGCCCTAAATGCATCGTTTTAGAGGCAATCGTTTAGAAAACAAAGTAACGGAAAAAGTACTCGGAACAATGAGTTGAAATTGTGTATGCCTCCATAAAATGTCCTCCGACTTATGCCCAAATTTAGTTTTTTTAATTCTAATTTTTTTCACATATTAAAATTCACTTTTTATCGAAAAAATGTGCCCAAAATATGTGGAATACTTCATATTTTCATAGTAAAAATTCAGATCAATAAAAATATTCTTTTTCAAGAATAACTAAAAATCCAAATTTTATTAAGATTGGGAAGTCAAAATTTTGTTAGATCATAAATACTAACGAAGTTTGGTTTCGGTAATAACTGAGGAGTATGGGTATTGCCATTGGAAAGTTTGTAGTTTGTTTTTATTTCATTAGATATCCGAATGCTGACGCCTTAGAAAAATTTTAATTCAAAAATGTTTGGAATACGTTCGTTCCTTTCGAATGATACTTTTCTTCTGACTGTATTATGATCAGCGAAATGAAACTGGATGGATCTTTTTTCTTTTTTTCCCCCTTCCCCCTCTCTCCCGTGATTGTACTGGTGTTTATTGTCGAGATCTTTTTCAAATTACAATAATCGTGCCACGGAAGGAAACGAGAGATCCTGAAGCTACACAATTGATTAATATAACATACGCGAGTTGAAGTAGAGAAAAAAAAAATCAATTAGGGAGTCATGCAACGTGTTACAGCATTCAATCGGCATTTGATATTAGCTTTATCACTGCACTGCAGCATTATAATTTTTTTTTTATTATTGAGCATGCCGCATGGTGCAATTCACAGATAGTCTATAAATATCATCAGATTAAAAATATTGAGTATATCAATCATTGGAATAGTTTGTTGCACATAGAAACACTGATTTTAAAAATAAATAGATAAATTTAGTAAGTAAAATTAATTTGAAAATTTCATACTCACCAAAATGGAACCTCCACAATTCATTGGTGGCCATGCCAGATTTTTCTCCGCCAAACACATACATAAAGGCCATCCCCTTGACTGCAGAGTGGCTGTGCAATTCGCCGGGTCCGCGCTGCGTTTTGATTCTGGACCACCTGTGAGCACCTGGAAGATGGAGAAGGAGTGAGTGGAAATAACATCACATATTCATGCTATATTTTAGTTAAAAACTTTTTAAAGCAACATTTTTGTTTTTAACTAAACAACAACTTTGCAACATTTTTTTAAAGCAACATAACATGTAAAAATATTTTTACATGTTAATGTTAATAAAATTTACATGTTAATAAAAATAAAGGATTGTTTAAAATCTCAAGTCACTTCGTTATACTTTAAGATCAGAAATTTAAACACTTGGGGGTTTGCCTTATCGATGAATCCTTCTTAGCATTTGGGTGTTCGCACATCATTACCTCAAACCAATTTGACTGCAAGCGGCTCTGATTTGACTGAATAAATTTAAATTTTCTTTTATCGATTATCGAATTACTTTTCTAAATAAATTAATTATAATACTGAACTGAAACTAATCGTAATATTTTACTAACTATTACGATCGCTAAATAGCACGGCTGAGAAACCGAACCAAGTTTTATACCTTGCATTTGCAGTTGAATTCATGCACTTATCAATTCCACTCCCACCCCTGGGAAGACCACAAGTACGTATATGCTGGGAATGATTTGCGGTCTCAGTTCTGATAACGGGCCGTACCTCCTGTGGCCTCAGAACTCCGCTCCTCGCCAATCATTGTGATCCCGAGGAATGGCGCACTTGCAGTTGCATTACATATTCGGGTTCTGTAGCAACTGTCATTTCGCGTCTTTTTTTTTTTTTTTTTTTACTTTGTTAAAGCAAATTTCGAGAACTTTATTATAGGGAATGACACGGAATGTTCAAAAAAATTTCGAAAATGTCAAAATGATCTAGAATTTTAAGTCGAAGAAAGAATACACTGTCAAGTAATAGAATGCTTCAAAAAAGGAAGCTTTATAGATTTCCAATAGTAATAAGCGCTTGAGTACATTACAGAACATTTCGAAATGTTCCAAACTTCTTAAAAGATCTAGAATATATGAGAATAAAAAGAATGTTCTGAAATGATTTTTAATTTATATAATGTTGCTCAATATAAAAATATTCAAGAATGTCTTGGGATGGGATACTGCAGAATGTTCAATAAACTTGTAGGAGGTCCTATAAATTTCTCAGGTGTCCCAAAATGTACTTTTCAAATATGTTTTTTTCGTCCTTTCTGCAAAAATAAATTCGGACACCACAATGTTTTTGTTAAATCAACAATTGTACCGATTGAAATCGGTCCTGTGGAACAAATATGCTTGCAATGACATTTGATCACTTTCAGATTTTGAAATAAAAGCTGCTCTTACCAAAATCCCACTTCCAGAAGTCTCCCCTTGGCTGCAGGTCCGTGAGGCCCCCGTAGATCCACATGGCGTCGTCATGGACGATGCACGAGTGGTTGTGGCGAGGAGGGGGTTGCTCGAAATAACTCGGGGTCAGAAGCAAGCTCCACCGCTCCGTAGCTGGTGTTGAAAGATACAGACGTCACAAATGTGATTAAAATGTTTTATTTCAATAATAATAATAAAACAGATTTAAAATTTTTCTTTTTTACAGAAATCGCTTGTTTAGAAAATTCATAATCGAGTTTGTTTCCAGCTGCTTAGTTGTGCGTCTCAAAGGCCCAAACTGAAACACACACTTTCGTTTAACTTGACAAATTTAGCAGTTGATTTTTTTTTTCTTGCACCTATTTGGTATCCTGAAATTTTATATAATTGTATGTTTTCAGTGACAGTACAACCTCTATCTATATCTATACTTATAATACAGTAATGTTTGTCTGCTCTACATGGCAGACCGTACAACCCACAGCTATCAAATTTGGCCCATTTATAACCTTAGAAGTCGGAAATGTGCACCTCGGAGCGATCTTTTGGAATTTTTAGTTAAAATTCTAATGAATTAAAAATTAAGTGACATTTCGGCGTTTTTTCGCAATAACTTTCGAAAATATAAGCGAACAAAAATGCTTTTTACATCAAGCCAAAGTTCTAAAAATTATGTTTTTAATAATACCAATGTTTTAATCTATAAATACGGTTCCTTTTTTAGTTTTTTTTTTAAAAACATATTTTTACCATATTTTTCAGCAATTTATTTCACACAAAATAAAAACAAAATTTAATCTGCGCGAGCACATTCATGGGAAAAAATTAACTTTTATCAAAGAGTTGCCATCACATTGACAAAAGCTTAAATTACAAAATAAGTTAATCTTTACTGCAAACCTAGAAAAGTGTCATTTTCAGCACGCGTCTGTTTGAAATGAAATAAATAAGAAATATAATATTTTCTTAAAAAATATTATATGCAAGACAAAGTTTTCTATGATCCTTTTGCAATATGTACATTGTTAATTCAATAAACCAACTTTATTTAAAGCAAACATAATTTAACATATATCCTTTAAATCCAGGGCTTTGTAAATCTTTAATAATAGAAATACACGTGTTAAAATGATCTATATAAATAATTATATTTTTCATATTATTTATCTCATAATTTTTTTAAGTATATTTATAAAGGCGAGTTCGCAAATTGTACAGACTAAGTCTATGACAAAGGATACCGACGTGCTCTGATTGGTTTAAGCCTTGGCATCTTTTTGGCAATGTGTTGCACTCATAATAGTGTAGTTTTCGCTTATTTGGCTCAAACCTTGTACCTTTCATTAGTTTTATGGAAGATACAAGTGAATATCAATACGATCTAATTCTTATTAATATAATTGTTTTCTCTAAATATTACTAGTAATACAACTAATACTAATTAATAATCATAATAATAAATATTACTAATAATACTAGTAATGCAAGTAACTAATGTTGTTTACGCACAGAAGTATAAAAACTATATGAAAGTAATTACTCAACATATGATGCAACAATTAAATAATTCTTATTTTTCTATGATTTTCGTGCCTTTATTTGATAATTTATGCAGTCATTGAAACTTGTTGCTGAACGTTTGTTACTTTCCCATCAACTACATATGGGAAGATGATTACTTAATGCCCAAAACGTATAAATAAGTAAGCTTTAACGGAATATGTGATTCTGTAGCTAATTTTTTTAGTTATATCAAAATAATATTCACAAGAAACACACATAAAAATAATAAATTGTAATTTGTATATTTCCTGAATTTAAGTTTCAGGATTTGATCTTTTCTGATGTATATGTGTTCCAGATTAGTATTACAATTAGTATTGGCAATGCTTTGCCAAAAAGATGCCAAGGCTTAAACCAATCAGAGCACATTGGTTATCCTTTGTCACAGACTTGGTCTGTACAATTTGCGAATTCGCTTTATAAAGCGAAACAAAATGAAATATTGTTACTCACGTCATTTAAATCCATTTTAAATTAAAACTAAAAATTGAATTTTATGATGAACCCGAGTAAGTTTTGCTGAGTAATTCTAGAGATATCACATAAATTATGAAAATTATTCTGTACTGAACATACGACTTAAATGCTGAACAACAGCATTTTCATTATTCATATTTTTAAAAAAATGCTTTATTTCAATAAATAAAGTTTTTTTTATATTAATTGGAGTTTAATCATTTTCAATTAATTTAAAGTGGACATTTCACGGGAGCTGACAGAAAATAAGAGAGGTACATAGTACATTATGAAGGCCTTTATAAAAGTATGAGTGACTTATATGACAATCAAAATTTGAAGCTTAAAAATATTTTGATGAAGAAGCTATTAAGAGACAAGTTACATAAAATATATAATTGAAAATTTTAGCAAGTATTATTACTGGCGAACTGACTGGTCGCCAAAGGCGACTAGTTAATAATGAGAAGAATGTGCGTATATGCATTTGACGTTCTACAGACCAAACCATTTGACATAAAATTATCAAATTTGGCATATGTTGAAGGCCAGGATTGTGCACCTCGTTGATATTTGGTTGGAATTTTAATTCATTAAAAATCAATTCCTGAAGTTATTGCTGCTTTTCAGCAATAACTTCAGAAGATATTATTGCACAAAAATAAACTTAACACTTTCAAAAATGTCTTTTTAATTATACCAATTTAATAATTGTGCGAATTTTTGCTGAATTTTGGCAATTTTTTTAAAAAAAATAGTTTGTTGCCTGACTCCCAATAAAAAGATTAAATTGCTGCCCCTGAAATTCAAACCTCTTTCATTGTTTTATCAAACTTGTCGTCTTTGACGACCAACTTGTTCGCTTATATTATTGACTTTTCAGGCTATTATATATTAATGCAGAAGTTATAATCTTTAAAAAAATTTCACTTCTTTATTGATAAGACTGAAAAAGTAAAATTTAACTGAATGTCAAAACAAATTATAATGTGGGTAGCTTAAACAATGTATACGTCACAAAATAAAAACAGAAGTTTAAAAAAAAATCCTTCTTTCCAAAAAACATTGTTTTAATCTTAATTTTAAAATTGGCAAGAGCAAGGGATTGCATTTTTTCATGGACGAGTTTAAATTTCATAATATTAAAAATGTCAGTTGTTACAAATTATGCATTTCGTTTCAAAAACTTAATTAAAAATAAAGAAAACACTGCACAGAAATGAAATCAATATCATACAAAGGCAATTTTTCGAGTTCTAAAATAATGTAAAAACCATTTTTGTGGCTTAAGGTAATCAAATCCCATAAGTAAATCATAGCGATTGCCTATCTGGAAAAAGTTAAGCTTATTTTCGCGCTCGATTAATGGCTAGTTCCCCTCCCCCTTTTGCATCTCCATCCTCTTATTAATACAAGCCACATTCGGCAAACCATATTGATGGTATTAATAGAGTTATAACAATCCATTTCGATGAAAAAACAAAAAAACAAAATTAAAACAAAAAAGTATTATTTTAAATTACACTTGAAAATATTCTGAGAGCATTCTGTTGCATAGTCATATTTCATAGTGGCAAATTCAACTGTCGATGTATATTGGTCCACTGATTATAAGATAACATTTATTATTATGTTTATTAAATAATAAAAATTGTATACAAAATAGCATATATTATTTACAAAATATTTAGAAAATGGAGACGATATGCGTGTGGAAGGAGAGAAGGTGGCACGAGCCTTCAAATTGCGAAATTGGTATATTTGATATTTCATTTAATATCCCCCCCCCAACTGTTTTTCGAAGGGGCGTCTTTTGAGTGGTTGGTAGAGGCAAGATATACGGAAGTAAATCGATGCAGCAAACACCCCATCGGTCATGTGAAGAGGGATCGCACTTGGGATGACTCACCGTCGTCATGGTAACTAGATGCTCTCAGGCTTCCGATAGCAGGGATGATCGGACTCTTTCCCCAAGGCTGCATTTGAAGGCCCGCCGTCCTCGGACGCATCGCGAACGCCACATCCACTCTCTATTAGCTCTAAAGCTACGCGCGAGCTCCCAGAAGTCTTTACAATATGCGAGAACAAATCAACAGAATGCAAGCTTCGTGACGAATTAACACAGTTATTTAGTTCTGATTCATAATTTCATACTCTCTTCTAGGGCAGAACATGGGTAATTATAAGCTGGAATTCATAATTCACAATTGCTGGCTGGGTGAATCCATAGTTACATGGATAATAATAATAATAAAAATCATTTGTCAGAAATCCTTATAGTCAGCATTCTAGATTTCATTAATATCCGAGAGGTGAATAAAAATCAATGGAAAAATTGTTTCTAATTTCAAAATTTAAGAAACGTAAATTACCGCGTATATGCTGAAAAAAAAAATTCTTACAATAAATAGTGCTTAAATTAAAAAGAAATGGTCCCTCCACCAAATTTAACCGAAAAACGTTTGTCTAAATAGAAATCAATGAACTATTTGAAAAATAAATGATTCCGTTTTTTTTTTTTAAATCAACAATGTATTAAATTATCATTCAAACGAATTAATGTTCCGAGTATAATGGAAAGAAAATTCTGCTCAAGTTTTGTTACGGAACAAGATGGTGCTAAATTTTAACCAGCTATGAAGTGAAGCGTGTTGGAACATTCCAAATCTCGACTAGTGAGCAATATCCTATATTTACACATTTAAATTCGATGCGTAGCCATCATTTATTCCCGCTGGTAATCTGTACATCAACAAATGGTGTTATCGATAGACCTTCGGCTCTCAAAATAGTTTTTTTTTTTAATCCCACAAATGTTACTTATAATGTTTCACATATATTTGTCGAAGATATTTAGCCATCACTCTACAATAACAGCTAATAACGAGCTATCCATTGTTCCAGTACATGGTCGTAGCCCAAAGCAGTCATTTAAGGACATTACGGTCATTTACAGATGCCCCCCCCCCTATTTTTCGAGTCATAAAAAGATATTTGTGAGTCTTCGAAATGAAAGAAAGATTTATTAAATTAGATTCGTCCGTATGTTAGAAAATAAAAGGATTCCGTAAAAGAATAAATCTGGCTATTTTGAAACTATTATACATAAAATGAACTGATGATTGAATATCCTCATAAGAAGTGGATCACTCACTAAAAAGGTCCTTCTATATGGAGGGAGAAAAGTGAAAAAGCAATTTCTCGTCGGCTATGGGTAGGGGAATAAAATTCAGTGAAGAGCTTTTCAGTTTCCTTAAATGGTCTTAGAAAAAGTGAACCAACAAAATAGCTTTGCCGTGTGTTTTGGTATAATAGTCGTCATTGGAGACCAGCTTGTCCGCCTAACGATTGATTTTTTGATAAATTAAATATTATAAAGCATGTTTAAAAAAAAAAAAAAAAAAGACAGAAAAACACGAATTTAACTGAATAAGTTCAAAGAAATTGAAACGCATGCATATTAAAAAGAAAAAACGTACATTTACAAAGGAAGTGAAAATCCTACTTCAAAATGAATGTCCAATGAAAGCATTTTTAAAAACTGTATTTTAATATTGGCAAAAGCACACGATTAAATATTTTGATGAGTGAAATGATTACAAATTCTGTATCACATTAAAAAATTTATTAAAAATATAAAGTAAATATTGCACAAAAAGAAAATGGATGTCATTAAAAAAAGTTTTTTTTTTTTTTTTAAGTTTTTAAGATTATGCAAAAATTGCTTTTGTATGATAATAGCTTAATAGCTTTGGAAGATACGAAAATGGCGATTTGCTTACATTTGACAGTTGCCATTCGGCAATATGTAACAAGAGCGATTTCTAGGCCACTTACGTTAACGTTTTATATACATGTAGATTTTAAAAGTTTTCATGAAAATTTAAATTTTAAAATTAAAAAAATTTTAAAAGTTAAAATTTTTTGTTCCATTCTGCTAATGTCTAGAAAAGATTTACAGTCGCCAATTTTCTACCTTTTTTTTCTATGAACTGCTAATTAGTCTGCCATCTATAATAATTAACGCTTACAGGTAACGCAATGAACAGAAGTGCATCATCTTGCGTGGAAATTGTGACGAGAAGATAATTTCTGAATGACAGAATGTCGAAATTCCGGAACACTTAAGAATTAGAAACAGAACATGGCACTGCCCCTGAGGCTGCGTTTTCCTTGAAATTACTAAGGACCAATGGCGAAAGATGATTTGTAGTCACACCACGTTTCGAGCATGCAAAGGGATATATATATATGTCAATGAATGTGGGTGGTCGTGGAAGAAAACATACAGCATTAAGTGTGTGTCATTTAAGTGGAAATAAACCTCATCTGCCAAGGTTATTTCACCATCTACCGTCGTTTAAAAAGTGAATATCAAAGCAAATACTTTCGGGCCTCATTATCACTATAAAGTAAGAGCGGTACATATTTAAACGGCTAAAACTTTAGGACAGTTTTCGTAACTCTCCGAATTTCAACTCTCGAATTCAATTTCCCTTATATCTATCGCACATGACAAGCAACTGCTACTAGCCTGGATCTGATAAAGTCAGTTGCATGAGGGAATCCTCATTTGGAGAAAAAAATGTTTCACAACTATTTATAAAGAATCCGAATCGATATAAGACGTTGGGCATGCGAAGAAATATATAAATTGAATGTCCTCAACGGTCGAAATATGAACTAATCTTTTTGTTTTTGAAAAAGAAAAATCAGAAACCCGCATACTCAGGAAAACGTGTGTACGAAATGTGGGTGAAGTGAATTTTTCCTACGGAATTTTCCTCCCGTTTCATTTGGATTACTCTATGTACTGATAACAGTCAGGTAATGTAAACGTACCTCCGGCTTTCTTTCAACATGATGGGAAAAACAAATAATTCTTTGAAATATTGTATAAATTATTAAATATATATACAGTAGACTCCCGATTATCCGCGCCTGCCGCACGAAGTTTTTTTTTTTTTTTTTTTTTTTTTTGACTGATTTTTTCAAAAAGGTGCAGTTTTACAGTTATGCTTTTGTAATTACATAATACATTACAGTATTAAAACAGTACATATGTATTCATTTTTCTGTGTATCCTTGACGCCTCTCATAAATACAAAGCACTTTTCTGTTTTCATTAACAAAATGCATTTTCGGTTAGTTTTGGGTGATATACTAAAATATTAAGCGTTAGTTAAACATTTCCTGCTGTTTATTTTACGTTTTATTGTACATAAAACAATTTTTGAAAGTTGGAATGACTTTTTTCTTTTTTGCTATACCCGTTTTTAGCTTTATTCGGATTATCCGCGATTTTTGTTATCCGCGGCGGTCGCGCCACCCAATTCCGCGGATAATCGGGAGTGTACTGTATATATATTCTGTAGTGTAAGTAAGAGTTGAATACTGAACAATTCTGTTTTCTGTACTCATAGTGTAAAAAAAAAAAAAATTCAGCAAAAAAAGTTTTGCTTCAATTAAAGTTCCAGTTTCAGAGGAAATGACAGAAAAGCACAGTGTAATGAAAAGAGTAGTGTAAGCATAAAGTGGCATGAGTTATAAGATTTCCATATTTGAAACTTAAAAATATTTTGCCAAATAAGAGACCAAATTATATAAAATCTTTAACTAAATACTTTAGCGAGCATTAATGAGTGCAAAACAGCTCAAAGTTGTTCAAAAAGCGATTGCATCGGCAATTATTTACAGATATACGGCGATAAAACATGTTGGCACGTTTAGGACATTCCCCCCTTCCTTTTTATAACAAATTTCTGAGGAGCGGACAAACTGCGAATTAGATTTCGTTTTTCAGACTCTTTCTGCCTATAAGTATCACGTGCGCAATTCTCGAACAACTAATATGGCGAGGCGAGAGCAAAGCTTAGAGGTTCGGTCATTTGCTCGCTTATTGGACGGGTACAACTGTGTCGATTGGTTCTTCAATTCAATTATGCTGAAGAAACGCACACGAACGGAGTGACCTTACAAGCAATCAGCGATGGGTGTCTTTTAAACGCAATCTTTTGTTCGAGGATTGTCACGCAAAAGCAGCATAAAAAAAATACCGCAATGTATTGTGTAGGGTTTTTTTTTTTTTTTTTGAACCATCTATTAGGGCAAAATTTTATACAATTTGCATTCAAAGGAACTTACACCAAAGTGAAATCGCAGATAAAAAAAAAAAAAAAAACAGGAAACTGATTTAACATAATAGAATAATACTGTTTCCGCCTTGATTTGTTTCCAGTTATATTATTTTTAAAAACAATTTATTTGTAATTAAAGCAACAATAATACATACAAAAATAATGTTTTTAGTATAATCGCTTCACTCATAATTGTAAATCCAATAATTAAAACATCGAAAATTATTGACATTTAACAACAATTTTATGCAGAAAAAAAAAATTGGCATAGCTGAAAAACTTTTTTTTTTAAAAAGTTTGCAAAAATGATTTTTGATTGATAGTATGTTTCTGAGGTTAAACGGAAAACATTAATATTTTGATTCAATTTAAACTGAATATCTAATTAATACTTTGAAAAGCCCCTTCTTAGAGAGCACATCCAATAATTTTATTGCTTTCAGACACTTTGAAACCATTTGACGTCCTTTTCCCGAATAAAGGTCGAAGTGATCAGTCGTCCATAATCCCTTAATTATTTGGCGCCAGGTCAAAATGAAAGATGATGTGAGATTTTTTTCTCCTTTTCCGCCAAAATAAAAGTTGCTCTACTACGGGAAATCGAAAACCGATTGAACTGTGAAATAGAAATATGGATGAAATGTAAATGTGGCCCGTTCAAAATAAATAAAAGTAAAAAAAAAAAAAAAAATTAAAAAACCGACGGACTTGATTTTCACTCTAAAGGAGAAAGATTTTGATAGCACTGGCAATTTTTCTATTAAGGCAGAAATATTTTTTGGGGGGAGAATATTTACGTTATATATCTGTGGCACTCGTCTATAAGTCACGGCATTTTTGAATTTCTCAATCCAGATAGTTAAAACGCAGTGAATCGTTTTTCTTAATAAATGAATATTTTGGTTGAAACCGATGGAAAACCAGCTATCATGTTCTTCCTTCGATTTCTTCATATGTTTACAAAATATAATAAAGAAAGCAGGCATCGATATCGAAACTCGTTCCGAGTTTAAGCGCTTTTGCCAGTTGAAGTTTTTCTCTTTTATACTTTCGTGACATGCTGAAATTTTCGATGGACTTTATTCTTTAAATTAACGCAGGTAATAACTTTATGAAACTAAACATATGCCTAAACTTGTAAAAAATAATAATAATAATTCATAAATTTGTAGTTAGCTGCCCCGGAGTAAATGGTAAATAGCCCTCTAAAATAAAAAAATAAATAAATAAAAATGATGAGATTCTTTCTATTGTTCAGATTTTATGGTTAAAAAAACAGAAAAATTGACATTTTATTGCAGTTGTAAGAGCGAAGAACAAAACATGGAAAGTCCATTCACTTCCTCTTATTGTCACTGTTTTCATCCGTTTCCAGATTTTCTCCTGAGAAACAAGAGAAAAATCTAAAAATAAAAACAAAATTTCATTAGCGCGATGTCCTACGAATCCAAGAAAAGTTGGCCGTGCAAATAATTGATGTCGGAAATAAATAAAAACAATTTTTTTGGGAACACTTTTGTTAAAAAAAAAATGACAATATTAGCAAAATATATATATAATTAGAAAATAAGACTGGAAAGAGAGGGGGGGAGGGCAGTGATTTTTGCTTTCCTCGAGTGTGCTTTAAAGAAGGCACATATTTCCCTGCCTCGCGTTAAGGCTTCATCTTACATTCTGTAGTCGTTGCTCTTAATTATCCTCACTAACCTTACATACTTGGCCCGCTTTAAAAATTTTTTTTTCCTTTCTTTTTCTATAGCGTCTTTGGATAAGTTGTGTAAATAGACAGTATAGGATCTCGAGTAAGATTTTAAGGAAGAGATTTTCATTTTTTAAATTCCAATGAGTAGAATAGTAGTAAAATCCACGTACAGCTATGCATACTTATAATTGCAATATATTGGGTCAAGGCCCATTAAACATCTTTAGACATTTCCGTAACTTGAGAAGTAGAAATTTGGTGGATATAGGTACTCTTATATTCGTATCAGTTTTTGAAAAGGAGTCAGCACTATGCAACTACTTTATATTAAACAAAAGAATAAGATTAAAATGGAAATGGATTCTAACAAGTCTTACTCTTCAGAGCGAGTTCGTTATCTTTATCGTAATTATAAATACTCATCGGATTAGCTTGAATCGACAAGAATCTTAAGTTGCAAGCAGAAACATTTCTTCTTTCCACGAACAATCTCTATTTTCAACTCATCCAGTACAACTGGCGATATGGCCATTCAGGGTTTGTAGTGAGAAACTGCTGCAGAAATGAAGCGCCTTTGTATAAGTATGCATACGTAAATTGCGTATTCTCTAAGCATAGTATTTTTTGTTTTTGCTTTATAATAATGTATAGTTTTTATTGAAAAAGATTCCTAAAAATTAATTTGAAATGCTACTTTTTTAAATTTTAATAATTATTTCTGTATTTTCACAACATTTATTGGTATAGAAATGACCCTAAAAATGAAAAAACATTAATACCCCAAAAAATGAACTTTTATAAGATTAACAATAAAGATCTGTGAGCCGCTTCAACATTTCTTAAAATTAAAATAAAATATGAGATAGATAAAACATTTCTGAAAATGTCGAAAGTGGTGTAGAAGCTCAGCATGACAACGCATTTTGTATTTGATTTTTATATAAGCAACAACAAATAAGATCCAACATGGCTGGGATGGAAAGAGTCCATTTCTCCCTGCGCCGACTCATTCTATTAAGCCATTTTATTTGCAATCTTGTAAAATACCAGGGATGCTTATTTAGGACAATGCCACGTTCCAAATAAGCATCCCTGGCATGAGGTTGAAATGATCCGAAAAGCGTATTTGGGTTTTAGACGCATTCACCCCGATGGATCGAAACAAAAATCTGACTCAAAATTACGTACCAAATTCAACATATTTAAGTCGTTATATTTTTGAATTATCGCGTTTACATATTTCCGAAATGCGGTGAACCCCTTGTTGGATTTGACTCACATTTTGACAGATGTTTATACAATAGACATTAAATCTGTGTGCCAAATGTGAATTATCTAGCTCCCTTCAATTTGTAATTATCATGCTAGTTTGTATTCGAACAGGCACACTGACAAACAGATTTCCTCTGAACGGATGATGCTGAAAATCTGATCGTAATCTACAAGTTTGGCATGAAGACCGCATACCAAATTTCATCCATCTAGCTCAAAGTGTTTTTATGTTATCTACGTCACAGACGGACATTTTCCAAAAAATGCTTTTTTCGAATTCAAGGAGGTATGAAACATGGAGATTCATTAAAATTTCGAGTACGAATTTTTTGACGACTGCAATGTCTTCTCTAAATTTTGTGCACGAGTAAGTGAAAATGCCAGTTGAAGCCTTTTTAAAAAACGTCTTTCTTGAAGCCAGCGCGTGACAACATATCGCGTTGCTTCAAAATTTAAAGAAACTTATCAAGTGAATAATTTTATTCAATGAACATGCCTTAAAATTTTTAAGTTTAAATACAAGCAAAGAAAGCCTTTTTCTTTCTCTCTTTCTTTTACTACAATTTTAACAGCTGCAGAATAATGTAATTCAACGATTCAAAGGAGCAATATCATTTTGAATTACATTATAATAAAAATCTTTGTTATAAAGTGTGTTCAAAATTAATTTTTCAGAAATTATTTTTTTAAAAATTACATTCAACCAAACAAAATTTTTATTAATCATTATTTATTTATTTTTAAACTTTAAATGGTGTTAAAGTAATTTTTTATACGATAATATGCTTTGATGTCATGATTAAAACACATAAAAATTTAATTTTTTAATTAAACTTCGAATTAAAAATTTGAGAAATTCTGTTCTTAGTGCGCCTCTAATGCCCAAAAAATAACTTCCAAAATGTCATGCTCCTAACTTCAGTGGCTTTATGTTGGATGTTACACAGGACAAGACTTTATATATAAAAAGAGATTCCATTGGGAAAAAAATTTATATAAAAGTTATAAAAAGAAAAAACGTTATGAAATCATAAAACCTAAATCCTGAAGAAAAAAAAAAAAAAATGGTGCTTAAAAATAGTTTTCAAATTTAAGCATATTTTAAGCATTTTTCATGACGCTACGCACCCTGCCATTATATCGGAGGGAAGACATAACGAGAATTGCCAAAATAGGTTTTGGAAATTTGTTTGATTCATATTTAAACAAAAATCGTTCGGACGCTCCAGGGACCTCTTCACTCCGCCTTCTGCTTCGTTGCAAAATGAAGAGAACCGAGACTGCATTTGCTTTTCATCGATTGTGTTCAAAATTTGATGCAGATCAACAAGTTGAGTGGCAAGACAATAACCTTAAATTAAAATTTCATTTACCTTGCTCATTACGTTTTTGGGTTATTGTGTGCGCATACAAATAGACATACATACGCAATACCGATCCGACAGTAGATTTGGTCCAAAATACCGCGGACTCTTCTAGTCAACTGTGATACGATGTTTGAACATACAGAATTTGGCGTCGATCGAAATTCGTCGTTAACTATGTTAAGTGGTTTGATCAGGCATCATAAGGAGGCTTTCGGTGCGCATGATTTTCCGAAATCAATTCCCGCTCCATATGCAAGTAGCTGTACGACAAAAAATAGTTGGCGAGATAGCACACGGTGGAAAGTAACCGTTTCCACTTATCTTTAACTGTAGTGCTCCAAACAGCTATCTAATACCTACAAATCATACACTTGTTCCTATTCTAGGTGGCGAAATTCTAATACATAGATTCCGACATGGTATCGACAACTAAAGGTAGAATTTGTTTTGTGCAAAAATAGTTCCTGGCAGCAATGGATTGCCATATCCTTTAGGGAGGCATTTGTGTGATGACCGTAATTCAAAGTACAAATAATTAATGCCGGGAGACAAAACAAATAAAAAATAAACATAATTGTAAGAAGGGAATAGAATTTTTACTTTGTGATAAGACTGGAATTTATTTAACAGTAGCCGCCTTTGGCGAACAGCTGGTTAGCCAGAATTAATGCTCTCTAAAATTTTCAATAAAATATTCATGTACCTTGGTCTCTTAATAGCTTCTTCACAAAAGTACTTTTAAGCTTCAAATTTCGATAGTTACATAACTTATATTATTATAGAAGTCTCGTGATATTCCGTTCATTGTACCATATCTCTAATTTGCTGTCAGCAGCAGTAATTTGAAATGGAAAAGAGATAAAACTTCGATAAATACGAAAACCTTTTTCTTGAAACAATATTTTTAAAAAAGTATAACTACAGAAAATCAAATTATTCAGTATTGTAATCTTACAATATTGGTTTTAATTTATGCAAGATTTCAAAGAAAATTATTCTATAACAATTTCTGTAACTCATCATAAAATTCAGTTTTATCTTTAAAAAGATTTAAATGCGGTAAATGATATTTGAATACAATAAATGCACTTTTGAAAACAATTAGGAAATCAAAATTTTATACTGTCCCTCGATCCTATAAATCCTATTCAGTAAAATTATTTTGACAATCTAGCATTTCAACCTCAGCGTTCAAGCCAGATCGAATTATAAAGCTTTGAATATCACTATTTTAGACACTCAGTCACGGGGAAAGTCCAATCGTGATTGGCTATTCCCCGTGACTATTCCTTCAAAACGGTCGACTAAGATGTTTAAAATTGCGCGTTTTTTTATAGAAATAGAATAGATGTATTCAAATTTTCATAATTCAGTCAGTTTTAATAACAAAAGAGTGGAATTTTTTTATTTGCCTCTCGAAAATATTTTATTAAAGATGACTCACAGAAGAAAGGATCTATATAAAAATTAAAATTCATAATTCATCAAAACATTTATTAATTCAAACTGCATAAAATATGATTATTTCTTTCATTTAGACAATTTTCTATTACATATATACACCAATTAATAAAGTTTTCGGAATTAGCTCTTGCGTCCAGATTAGAGTGTATATTCTGTATATATTAAACTATGTATGCCTTAAATAAAACTGGATTATTGAATTAATGATATAACTATTTTAAAACATCACAGAAAACGTTTTCTCGCTTTCATTTTTTTAAAGAAAATATCATATATTCATTTCATACAAACACGTGCTGAACATTTCACTTTTCTAGATTTTTAGATAACCGTAAGAGTTTTGTAAAATTTAACTTAATCTTTCAATTTGTGTTTTTGGGAATGTAATGGCAACACCCTGTTAAAAGCTCATTTTTCTCACGTATTTATAACTTACTCGTGCAACTTAAATTTTGTTTTCATTTTGTGCAAAGTTGTAGGAAAATATGATTGGAATATTTTTTTAATAAATTAAAAATAGGAACTTAATTTACAAGCTAAAACATTGGTATCCTTGAAAAGATGATTTTTTGAGTTTTAAAATGATGTAAAAATCACTTTTGAACAGTAAAAATTTCGGAAGTTATCATCGTAATACGCAAAAGTTTCCTTTTATTTTTAATTAATTAAAATTCTAACTAAAATTTCAAAAAAATCTCTCCGTGTTACCCATTTCCATCCTCTTAAGTATTTATAAGCCATGTTTGGTATTCTATGTCATATGATCTGGCGTTTAACGTGCCAACACATACATATAATAGTCAGCCTTGAAGAAACTCCAGGCACTGCTTGGCGTATTTTCTTCAAGACGGTGGATCGAAAGGTCCAAAATCGCATGTTTTCATTACAATGGAGGCATTTAAATTTTCATAAGACAGTCAGATTTTGTGACTTAGTTCATTGGATTTATTTTAAATAAAAATATTTATTAAATTTTTTTATTCAAAATATTAGTGTTTCAAGAATATTTTGTAAAATATGATTTACAGGACTGAGGATTTTTTTGAAAAAATTTAAATTCTTAATTTATAATTCATCATTTATTGACTCAAGTGACATAAAATATAATTATTTACTTCCTTTAAACCATTTTGTTAGCAGAGGTAAATCTAGCACTAAAGGGTTAAAAATAAGCTGTCGGACTCTGATTTAGAGTGTATATATTAAACTATGTAAGCCTTAAATAAAACTGATTATTAGAACAAGAATATAGATGTAAAAGACCACAAAAACTTTTTTCTTAGATTTCTTTTTTAGAAAATATCATTTTTTTTTTTTTCATTTAATTGAGACACTTTTCTAGGTTTAATTTGCAGTAAGATTTAACTTGAAACTTGAACGAAGTAGGAGATTGGGATTTATAGCATCAATGGCTGTTATCCCCTGTTTCTAGATGAAGATAGTAAAAACTTTATATCACTAAACATAAGTGCGAGCGCAGACACAAAAACAAATTGAAGTTTCAGTCAGTTAACAGCTACAAAGCAGTTCCGCTGATGCGATTTAGTCCATATTCGAGATTTTAAAGTTCCAGTGGAAAGAAAAGGTACCATAAGATGGGCAGTTCCCGCCACACGGAATGGTGATAAAGGAAAGATACTGAAAAAGGCCACAACAAAATGTGGTCATAGATATTGAAGTGCTTCAGGGCTTGAAAAGAAACTTGCAGATTGATTTTGTTTGCAGTTATTTTATCCAAAACATTTTTGAAGGAGATATCTTGTTTGTCTAACAGTAGAAAAGTCCACAACTTGTCTCTATAATATGTATACTTTTTGCACGAGATAATTATGTGTTCAACATCCTTAATGCTATTACATTCGTGGCAAAGGAAATCATTTTGGAGATTAAAACGATTCAACAGGTGTTATAATTGTTTTGCTGATTAGTCTGGCCAAAATAACATCTTCCCTCCGATTTTTGGACCAAGAAATAGTGTTTCAATGCTAGGGATGTCTCCTAAGGAGATGAAATATTTACTGCTTCTATAATTATTGATTATAATCTGATGCGACATTTTTTTGAGGTTTGAAATTCTATCTTTAGGAGACTTAACTTATTTTTGTAATTCCAGCTTTTATCAACGTGATGGCAGCACGTCGATAACAGCTAATTTTTTTCCATGCATGTTTAACATGTTCGTGCAAGTTAATTTTTTTTTTATTTTTTTTTTTATTTAAGCGAAATAAAGTGTTGAAAAATATGGTTAAAATATTTTTTAAAAAAAATTCACTGAAAAAAGAAAATTAATTTATACATTAAAACATTGGTATCGTTAAAAGATTAATTTTATGAACCTTTAAACTTGATGCAAAAGCCATTTTTGTGCGATAATATTTCCCGAAGTTATCATAAAAAAGAAACATAATTTCCTTTAATTCTTAATTAATTAAAATTCTAATTAATTCAAAATTCAAAAAATCGCCCCGAGGCGCACATTCCCTACCACTAAAGTTTGCGTGTATCAAATTTGGTAGCTATGGGTCAAACGGTCTGGCCTATAGAGTGCCAAAACACACACACGCACGCACGCACACCTTCTATAAGTAAAGATATAGAGCAATAAAATTCAATAATACATTGCAAATATGTTGTTTTTCTTTAGAAGAACTCTCATGGTCATAACATAAGAAACGCTTGACAACAGAGCTGGTCATAAGAATCCCTACCGCTAACCAAAAGCGAAATAAAGAAAATTATACATTTCTTATTGGCAAGGGAAGAGGGATACACATGCCAGTGCATCACTCTGCAGTCTGGTTCATGCTGCACCGATGGGAAGCGCCCACGACTGTGGACTTCTCTCTGCCCTCGTGTAGTTGAACACGCGCGCGCGTTCTGCTCAAAATACAAGAGATGTCGACAAATAAAGATATTTCACAAGCTGTTGCCTTTTCTACACCTTTAAGTACTTACTGTGCAGCTCATCTGGGTGGCGCTTTAAAGTGCTGGGCTGGGCACCTACCCCTTTCTAAAAGTTAGTAAGCTGAATTTTAAATCGCCTTTTATAAACTATTCTTAAAAGTTTTAGAAGACCATTTTATAAAATATTCTAACAAAGGTTAAAAAATAATAACAAAAAAAAAACCCCTCAGTAAATTACTTAGCCCATTTCACAATTTTTTGCACAGTATCAAAGAATTTTTACCCCTTATGCGCTGCATATTAAAATACATAGAACAAATATTACTACATATTAACTTGCTTCTAAAAATTTCTACTTTTAACCTACATTTCTTATTATATTTTGGAGAAACTACTAAAGATTTACTTGCATCTGATTCTAATTTTAACAGCGTTCCATAAACTTTCACGCATGTAACTGTGCACTTTTCACAGCATCAAAGAAAATCGTGTTTTTTTTTTTTTTTTTAGTTTGCTGAATATTAAGATACACGGAATAGCACTATGCATCTTTGAACAAATATCACGAAGAAACTGTTAAATGAATCCGAACGATTCTGAACCGCCATCGGCACAGATAAGGCACGATCCTCCTATTAACGCCCCCCCCCCCTCCCGCCTCATGGGCTATCATATACATCACCGTTAACTTGAGAAACGTTTGTCAGTTTATATTTTACTTTCCCACTACGCATTCCAAAAGGTGATGGTGCTCTCCTGCCCCCCCCCTTCCCCTCCAAAGGAGAAAGAGAAATCGTGATCCGTGGCTCGAATGAGGGATCTTGACTCGTTCATGAAAGACAGGTAACTAAGCAAGGGGGTGGAGATGTTGAGAAGAGGTGGCGCCGGGACATGTGTCAGGGACATTTCACTGATCGATTCATTTTATTTAATCTTCCCTCGAGTGACTGGAGCGAACTTATACCAGCTTTGGAGTCGATGAGAAAAAGCAAAATTCAGTGTTCTCCCTTCAACAATATTGGATAATTGCACAATGGAGTAAGATTACAATTTGCTATCTTCTATAATTACACAATTTTTGATATAAATTTTGTAGCAATCTAAAAAAAAATAATTTTGCATTTTTTACAATTTTCTTTGAACGAATGCGTCCAAAACGCGATGCAATTACTAAACGTGGGTTCAAGACTACGCACCATATCTCTTTCGGGTAAGCTGTGTTTTTGATTACATACACTGATAGTCAATCAACTTCTTGATGAAATTCGTCCAAAATTTGAAGCAGATCTACAAGTCTGTTAACAAAATTATACACCAAATTTCATTCATTTAGTTCAGTGATGTGCAGGCTACAGAAAGCGCATGGAATCTGGCCACGAGATTTTATAGGAATTTATCTAGTCAGTCGCAGATTTCATAATAATAATATAAGAATTTAAAATCAGGTATCAGGTTAGAACCAGGTATGAGGAACATCTGGAATTAAAGTTGCTGCTTAATTCACAGCTTTAGTCTGAAAGAATTTTTAAAAGAATATTTTTAGTCTTAATAACGCTTTATAATAAACTAGCCTTCTTTGGCGACCACTTGCCCATCTGGAAAATTCGCTTTCTTGTCAGTCAAACGATTAACATGCATTTACTTAAAATTTCACATTTGTTTTTTGATTAAGCTGATAATACATTGAGGTCAGAAATAATCCATATAGGCGTGCATATGCAAATAAAGGAGCAATGCAACCAGACAGAATAGCCTGGTGTAGTCTCCAGCTGCTATATAAGACAGTAGGTGTCTGGCAGATCGGCTCTTGCTGTTACAATGGCAGGTTATGGAATTTTAAATGATTTTGAATGTAGCGTTAAAGTCAGCACACTAGAAGTGTGATAAAGCTTCTTCAAAGTAATGATGAAATTTGAATTTTCAAGCACGACAATGTCACACGAATATCGAATATCCGGTAAAATATCAAAACTCCGACATCAAGACGGAAAAAGAACTTGAAAGAACAAGATCATCAGACTAACGAGAATCCTTAAAAGAGACAGAGGTACAATACTTTTTCAAATTGCAGCGGATATCAATGCAGGGTATCAATAAGTGTCAGGGTGCAAACTATTAAACGGATCATCATTGATATGGGCTTTTGGAGCCGAATGCGCATTCAAGTATCATATTCACTTCATGACACAAAGCTTTGTACCTTGCCAAGACCAGCCAACACCGCCACCGGACTGTTCATAGCTGGCAGCACATGGCTTTATCTGACGAATCTCAATTTCAGTTGTACTCTAGCGAATGGGTTTGCATAGGTATGACTACAACACCTATGAATTATGGACTTAAACGTTAATAGGGGGAATGTTCAATGTCATGGTGCCTCTAGGATGATTTGGGGCGTGTATGGTGTCCATGATATGGAGACCCTGATAGGCCAAGAAATGAATCTGACAAATGAGAAGCACGCAAACATCCTGTCGATTTAACTACACCTATTCATGTCACGATGTGCATTCCGTCGGATTTCGACAATTCCAGCAGGAGGATGTGACACCTCAAGCTTGGAGAAATCCTACCGACTCGCTCCAAGAAAACTCTTTTGATTTTAGACACTTCCAATGGTCACCTGAATTATTGAAAATATCTGTGATGTCTCAAAATGTGTTTTTCACAAGACATCTCCACACATGGATTTGTGGACTGCCCTGAGGAATTCATGATGTGAATTGTGTCCAGTATACTTTCAGATGTCAGTCAAGTTCAGGCAATGTCGTATTGGGGCACTTTAACGTGCGCATAGGTGTACCGGTTTTCCAAGTTTTACAATGCAAAATTCATGCGAAAATGAATTATTTTTTTCTACAACTGCTTTCAAAATAAAGCATTTAAATATTAAGTGCCTGCACCAAGTCAGATTTATCTGGTATGTAAAATGCAAGTAAGCTTAGCACATCCAAAAGGATCCAACTGCAAATTCAAAATAGGGAGACTTTGTGATATAGCGAATAAAATTTCCTTTCTATATGTGTGGTAGCGGCCGTGGTGTCCACGCGATCAAGTTCAGAGGTTACTTCCTTCTTACTTCCGGCTTCTGACAGTTCATCCGATGCCTATAAAATTTGAGATTTAATGAAAAAAAGATGAAATTTAGATGTGTGTAAATTGACTCAAAAAATAATTTCAATAATGTTTTACATTATATATTTCGTAATTTAATTGCCCAAAAAATTGTTTATAGAGGCAATAAAAATCAATAAACTACAAGTGAAAAGTAAAACGCGAAATTGATAGAGCAATAAAAAAATTGAAATATACCAAACGATATAAACGAATTGAATACCATTGTTTAGATATAACAAAAATATAAAATTTGATTTTATTATTTTGTATGCCCAAGATTAAATCATAATAAAAGTTACTTAAAAGTTAAAATTAGTAAAAATTTTAATTACGTTTTAAAAACAGTAGAATATTGTGTAATTAAATAATTTTTAAATATATCACAGCATCTTGCTATAATAAGAAATTATTTGGATATAATAAGAAATAATCTGGTATTAATAGGTATCTACTGATAATAAAGATGCATACGTTTCTCTGTGTGCATTGGAACTTTGTATGCCAGGCAGTTTCACCTACAGCTATTAAACGCAGCACACATATATGCTAGAGAGTAAGAATGTTCACCTCGGAATGATTTTTAAAAAAAAATTAAATTAGAAATTTATTTGATTAAAAATGAAGCAAAATCTTAACGTTTTTCCCACAAAAATTTTCGTCTTTTTTTTTTTTTTTTTTTTTTTTTTTTTTTGCACAAAAATGATTTTTGCATCATCTTAAAATTTAAAGCATTATTTTTTCAATATCATTTTTATGTAACATAATTTCTTTCTTTTTTTTAAATAATATTTCCAACGTATCTTGCAACAGTAAATTTCCTTGTTGAAATAAAACTCAAATCATTTTCATAGTGTTTAATTTTAGAATCAAGCCAAGATGAAAATTTTTTTTAAAGTGTATCCATTTTTAGACATTGTTACTCGTTTCTGTAACATAACTAGGTATGAAACTTTGGACAGACAAGTGAGGAAATGCATACAGTTATGAACAGAACGTTGCAAGGATTCTAAAATAGTATAAGTTATATGCTTATCAAAATTTGAAGCTTAAAAGTATTTTGCTGAGGAAGATATTACGACATTATTATTATATTATTCAATTGACATAGGTAGCTATCATTCATTTCGGTGAAGCAATTCGTCGCTAAAGATGGTTAGTAAGAAATAAATATCTGAATTTTAGATACTACAAAGAGAAAGAAAAGCTCAAATTCTGAAGTCAGAAGGGAAAGCAAAAAGTAATGTCCATTCCGGTTAGAGAAAATATAGCACAATAAAATAAAAACTAAAATTATTTATCCAGCTTGTGCTGTAAAAATAGTTAAAAACGACATAGCAAACATTAGACATACCAAATATGAGACAGGACAAGCCTTATAACAAAGAAAACAAAAGAAATTCAAATGTACTTAAAAAGTAAATTACTGCATGTAGTGCATTAAAAAAATGGATACACTCCTAAATAAAAGTTATAACTATGAGGATTCTATTTCATCATAACTAATTTTATCTCTCTTTTGCGATTGAAAAAAACGAAAAAAAAAAAAAAATCTTGTAACATTTAAAAATATTATTAAAAATTGTGTATAAAATCAATCCGGAGACATTTATTACAATTAAAGGAAAAATTGTACGAAACTGTTTGATTGATATTATTAAAAGTCTATTTTTTTTAGCGTTCAGATAGTAATTGTTAATAGACATTAAGTTTACTTTCTCAATAATTACATACAATTCCTCCCATATTTCTTCAGATTAGGGACATTGAAAATTCCCTGCTGTGGAAATGGCGTCGTCGTTCATTTTCTCTTGTCTCTATACGACCCAATTTTAGTCTAAGGCATCCCATTCAGACCATAAATCTTCCTGGAATAGGGCAGCTCTAATTCTATTTATTCCATTGATAGATATAAAAAAAACTTTTCGTTATTTCTAATAGAATTTCATAGCAACCAAACTGATTTTCTATGTTATTAAGTAAATTCATTTTATCATTTTCTTTTTCTGTATTTTGTACCGGAACAACTTTGAAAGTTTTTCAAAAAGATCATATTTGGTCAGAAAAGAAGTTCCTGAACCGAGTAATAAAGAAGCCAATGACTTCATTGCACTGAGGAGAACAAGACAGCCTTTAAGCATGTTTAAAGACAACCATTCTGCACGTTTTAACTCTTACAAGTGGTTTAAATTTTCAGTTAGCGTTTTCGTTATGGCCTTGCTGAACAAATATTTTTGGTAGTCAAGTGATTCGAACAATCTTTACTTACAATAAAGATAAATATGTGCTTGACCAAGTGCCGCAGCACGCATGCGCTATTAAAAGTGGTAAATGAAAATTAAGAGAAATTTTTGCGTTTTTCTGTATTAACATCCCAAAAGGTTACAGTATAAAGGTAATTTTTACATTCTCTTAAAATTAAAAAAAAATTATTTTTCCGAAATTATTAATTTTTCAGGATATAATTTTTCTATTTTTAATCAATTTTTAAAAATATTTTAATCATATTTTCCAACAATATATTTCACACAAAATAAAAATAAAATTTAACCTACACTAGCACGTTATGCAAAAAATTAGCATCACACAGACAAAAATTAAAATTTAAAAAATCAATTTAGCTCTGACAGAAAGCTAAACCTAAAAATGTCCGATTTTCAGCAAGCATCTGTAAGAAACGGAATAAACATTAAAAAATGATATTTACCAGAAAAATAAATGCAAGGAAAAGGTTTCTGTTCACTTTCAAAATAATTACGTCATTTTCGATCATTCCGTAGTATTTACGGCAAACATAATTTATATATGTGACAGAAGAAAACCTTTTACTTGCTAAACGAGCAAGACGAAACTTAATTAAATGTACAAAATATGATACGCGCACAATGACACTCCTTACAATGAAAACAGTGGAAAATTTATCTTTTCTGATGAAACTGTAAAACGTTTTTTAGACTTCTGAGATTTGAGAATTTTAAATACTCCAATTTTCATATTTTGAATATTTTTTCCATAACTTTCGTCACAGTAAAGAGTTAATACTGATGTGTAAAATGTTTTTATAGTTAAAAAAGAAAAACTTTTTTTCCTTATGTCTTTGGGGAATTTTAACTGCTTTTATTGGGAAAGTTGCCTCTTCACAGGGTAACTTTAATATTGTTTTTTGTTTTGTTTTTATTATTTTAACACATAAAAGTTTACTTACTTTTGTCAAAATTCTAAAGAATGTAAAACCAGCGATCTAGTGGTTTTATAATGGCTTTGAAATACTTTTATACATTGTTAGCCAAAAAAAAAAAAAAAAAACTATCGAGGAAAAAGAAAAGAGTGGCAAAATTGTCACTGCATGCAGTATTATATTGCAATGCAACGCACATGTGCTGCTCCTATATTGTAGCTCACTTTTTATGCTTATCATAACACTGTGTTTCATGGAATGCTCTAAGACAAGGGTGGGCATTAAGTCGATCGCAATCGACCAGTGGGCCGCCAAGACATCTTGGGGTGACCGCTTTTACTAAGATCTAAGACGCGCATAATAAAAGAAACATATTTATGGAATATCAACGAAAAATTTCATACATATTTCAGACGAATTGTTTAAAAACGGAGGTACAATAAACAAAGAGAAATATTTGGATGAAATAATAAAATTTTACTCCGAATTCAAGGGACATTTTCAAGAATTTACTAGATTGGAACCAATTGTTAATTCATGCATTACCCATATGGCAGTGTTGATGCGAAAGAAATAACGGAAAATATAAATTATATATTCACTTTACCTCTTGAGGAAAATGATGTTTTTCTCTTTCAAAATGGCATAATTTTAAAAGCACATAGTTCAGAACCTAAGAATAACGTTTGGAATCTAATGGTACTAATCTAAAAAAAAGTTGCATACCATTTAACCTAGTTATTTGGCTCTACCTGCTTGTGCGAATCTGCATTTTCAACGATGAATATAAATATCGTTTCCATCTCACAGGCGACCACTTAGAATCCAATACAAGATTAGCAATTAGTAATTCAAGATATTCAAGATTGGCGGGCAATATGCAGATTAAATCTTCTACTAACTATAACTACAAGAATTAACTTTAGATAAAAATGATTTATTTACTAATGCATTTTGAATTGTTTGATATTAAATGCATCATTTGATAATATTATATTTGTGGCTATTATTTTTATGTTTGTATCTTGCTATTATTATTATTATATTTGTACTTATGTAGATAAGTACATACTCCGTATTTATTATTAAGTTACAATAAATATTGTAGACCTTTTTTTTTTTTTTAGTTCACCACACCTACGCCCCTGGATGGACTGCAACACCTTGAAAAAATTAGAAGTAACCCGTACCTTGGAAAAGTCTGCCCACCCTTGCTCTAAGAGGTTGTTTCAGTATTTGCACTCAGGAAAAGAATTCATGTCTGTTGCTGTTCTCCAAATAATCCAATGATCATAAACTAGGCTTCAACTTTTCCAACTTTTTCTGGTTTGATTTTTATTGTTATGGCAACCCATGGCAATATTTTTATTTCATTTCTTTAACTTAAACAATGCTTGTAAGCGTGTTTTTTTTTAGTGTCATTATATTGTACGCATCAATTTTGTATATAGAAATATCTTTTAACTATTTCAATGTTCGTTTAGCGTTTTCTTTCCCTCTAAATGAAAAGGAAAATTGTTAATATCACAATTCTTCCACTTTTTGTTTTAATCAAACACTATCGGAGGGTGGATGGGACTAGACGAATTTTCCCAGTCAGTACGAATTCTCACTACATTTATGGTGAATGACTCCAAGTGGATAATCTAAATAAAGATTTCCTAAAGGCGAAATTCGTTTAAAATTTCACTGTACTTTACAATTTTTATATAAAGATCGAATATTAAATATTATATACCAAACTTGTTGCTTTCACAAACAAATGAATACTAATTCCAAAAATATCATCTTTCGAATTTAGGGAAACGTGGAGATTCAACAAAAAGTGAGATTGAATACTTTAACGATTAGAAAATTTCCTCTTAGTGAATCAGAAATTAAAAATTGAGGTACTTCCTTATTATCTCGTAAAGAAGGTAATTATGTTCATCGTTTTAAGGAACTTTTAACAACGCAGACATACCTTCCTTTCATTAAATTCTCAAATAGAATATATTTAAAAATACGCTATTATGCTAATACGCTAAATACGCTATTCTCGCTATTATTTATACGCTATTATGCCTACAAAATCTACCACAGAAGGACGGTGCAATCTTCTTTAAAACAATATACGGGGAAAAGGGGGGGGATCGTGTTCTGTGCATAGCAAGAAAGAGTAGGACGAGAAGCAGCAAGAATACAATGAACAAACACACAGCAAATCATCGCCTTAAGCTAGTTCATTATATAACTTCATCTAAACTTAAACTTAAAAAACTTAAGCTAGTTCATTATATAACTTTTTTTTGTCACATTTACCTTTACTTAAACTACCTCGCACTGTTAATTAAAAATTGAAGTAAATGCATACACCATTGTCAGACAGAGATACAAGCCCTTATTGGTTGTAATACCTCCTGCACGCAAAGAAAACTGGAAAGAGATGTGTGCTTACAGAGGTCAAATATCCAGAGCTCCGACGAGGATCCGCGGAGGTCCTGGTATCCTCCGAAAACATGCATGAACCCATCAAACATGACGGCAGTGTGGCCCCTGCGCCCGGACGGTTGGTGGACAGATGACCCCCGGACATGATGTTTTCTCCATGTCGAGGCATCTGGAAACAAAAATGGTTATAATGACATTCCTCGAAAATTGCAAATGGTTGAAGTACTTGAAAAAAATCGAGGTAACATAACCAAACAAAATTATAACTGAAAAATGCCCATTCAGAGTGATTTTAAAATACATGATACTCTTTTAAAAGTAAGTACAAGAAGCCGAAATTAAAAAAAATTGTAAGGATTGTTAAGAACAGAAATAGAGTATTGAAATGTCAAAAGAAGCTGTCGCACAATACAATATTTTTTTAAAGAAATAAATTTGTTTCACAGCGATACCTTTAGAATACCACAATTCCAAAATACAGCAATTGAAATTAACTTCTTTTTTCCAAATAATGTTAAATTTGAGAATCTCTAGCAAATTGCCTTAAAAAAAGGAAAAGCTAAAATATTTAATGTGATAAAAATATATGCATCGCAATAAAGTTATCTAATATCAGAATAAAATAAACTAGCCGTTTTAGGCGACCAGCTTATTTGCCAAGATTATTGATATTTGAGACTGTTAAACGATTAATAAGGAAAGCCTTTTTAAAAAAAATTACTTCTAGTTATTTAATATGCCCGAAAAACACGCCTTTAATTGAATCAATGCATTAGAAATCACTGTAGGTGCAAACTAAAAAATGACGTACTACGGCAAAAAGAGGAAATGGAAATCCTATTTGAAAGTTAATGTCCAAAAAAGCATTTATTAAAATTTAATTTACCGTAATAAACATTGGCAAAAGTACGTGACTGAATGCTTTGATGGATGAATTTGAATTTAATGATAATATTAAAAATATTGTTACAGACTGCGTATCAAAATAATAAAAAAATATACTAAAAATAAATTTTAAAAAATAGAGAAATGACACTGATATCATTAGAAAGGAAGTTTTCTGAGTTTTCAGATAATACACACACCATTTTCGCGAGATAATAGTTTAAGAAAATATGGTCAATATCCAAAGTTAAATCAAAACAATAATTTATCAAACAATTCATTATTTTAGGCCTATTTTGACGCTCACTTAAGCTTTCTGTTTGATACCTGTTTCTTGATTTCTTTTCAATTCTGCTCTTTCTGATTAAAAGGAGTTTTGGGAGATGCAACAAGACCTCAGAAGAAAAGTTCTAATTGTATTTTTCCTTTGCATTCATTAGCGTAGCATTGAATTCAGAGCAAATGTTAAAAAAATAAAAATAAAAAATCCCTCTCTGCAAGCCAGAAGGTCTTTATGTATGTGTACTATTTTCAAATTCATTCCTTTCAATCCTTAGACAAAACCTCACGAGAATGGTCTTCCTGCAACATTCTCGGTATCCTTCAATGAATTTCCCTCCCCCGCAATCCCCACATAAAAGTGTGGACTTTGGATAAGGCCACGAATACCTTGAATGGTAACAAGTAGTTACAAATTACATATCTGGTGATAGTTACAGATCCTTGGCATGGATCCACTGTTTTTACTGAATCTATTTTGAGAATGCGTGTTTTGGACGTCTTTTTGCAGACCGATTCACATCAAAATTTGACACGGAATTACCATTGCAGTCACAAGACAATACAACGCATTTCACTGATTTAAGTCATCGCGTTTATAAATGATCGCATTGACATGCACGAGACAGTACAAATCGACAGATGGTCAATCACTTGACAGATTTTATGCAAAATTTGCTACGAATCTCCATTTTAAATGTTAAACCTAAGTACCCAATTTTATTCACATAGGTATTTGCGTTTTGTAATTATTCAGTCCATTTGTACTCAAACAACCAGACAGACAAACTTCCTCTGAATAGACTTTGCTCAACATTTGATAGAAATATAAAAAATCCGTGAAAGGACCGTATATGAAATTTCAATTACCTACTTCAAAACATTTTTGAATAATCTTTGTTACAGAAAGGCAGCTAGAATGCCAAGAATATGTTTTTCGAATTCAGAAAGGTTCGAAACGAAGAGTTTCATCAAAAACTCGAGTTTGAATTTTTTTTTTTTTTGGGGGGGGGGCGATTTAAATATATTCTCTAAATTCGTTTGTTGAATTGGAGGAAAAAATCGTCTGCTTTTCTTAATTAATTTTGGAACTAAGATCTAATTGCAGTGCATTTAAATATTTCAATTATAACCAATAATTGAAGTAAAAGCAAATTTATGATCAGTTTTATTTTTTAAAATATTCTTCGGTTTTATTGTATTATTGTTAACTGCATGTTATTGACTAACTTTAGGCTTAACCGCATGTCAGTCTTAGAAAGTAACTAAAAATTCAACTCATTGCATTTTTACATATATCCAGTTAAAAAGCACACACAAAAATACCCATATGACGTCGAATATTTTCAAAATTCACATTAGATTTTAATATAAAACTTTTTTAATACAAAACTTTTCCACATATTAAGTCATTTCCTCATAGTTTGTTTGAGGACTCCATGTATAAAGAAAACAAAACATTAAAAGGTGGAATGTTGAGAAAGCAATTTTTATATCTTCCCGAATTATTTTTTACAAAGATGTATGTAAGTATTATATAAAGCAAATAAAATGATTCTTAAAAGTTTAAAACATTATCTTCGCTCTGTGAAATTGAAATCCTTTTTGACATTCATCGATTTCTGGTTGGGCCATGAATGACCACGTGATAAAATCTTAAAGTAGGTTCGGGTATATTTTTTTTAGAAGCTCCCGGGCAGTTCGCTTATTCTTTCTGGATATATTTTGAAAAAAGAGTCTGGACACTCTTAATCGCACTGTATGTGTGCGCGTATATAACCACTGAAATAGGTAATGTTCCAATAAGAAATCTACCTGAACTCGCAATTAAAAATGGAAGAGAACTAATTAATAATAAGTAAAATAAAAACTAAAGAAAATCTAATTAATTAATTTGTAACCCTTAACGCCCTTTCGCTTTGCAGGTTCAATTATATAAATGGGGATGCAATTATTTGATTGAAAATTGTGATCTCAGTAAAGGTTTGAGTAAAAAATTGAACTGTATGCTTTTTAAGTCTAAAGTACGGATGCAATCTAATATCTGCGCAGCGGGGGCAAGAAGAGTGCTAAAGGTTATCACCGTTTATGAATCTTTATATTAAATTTAAAAGGAAACTGGAACAAAATAAAAAAGGTATTTGGATTTTCTTCACGGTAATATGGATGGAATAAAAGGAAATAAGTAACTATAAAAACAATAATAAAAATAGAATTATATAAATATCGAATAGCTAATTGACAGTTCGAAAACAAATGCAGTAGAAAGATAGCAGGATATTTAGAAAAAAAATGATTAAAAATGAAACTTACTTAGATCAAGAATCCACAATGGCGTCTCTCCTGTTGAGGCGAAGCCAATTTCTCCGCCAAACACGTAAATATTATTCTAAAATAAATACAAACACAGAAAGATAAAAATTGATACCTAAAACATTACCTAACAAAAACACTAACAATACCTAACAAAAATTTATTTAATTCTTTTAATTATCATAAAAATTACTATTGTACTGCATTATCTACTACTGTATAGCATTATTTAATTACTATTCAGTCTCTCTGAAGAACGCATCACATAGTTGCGAAAAATGAACATAAAACATCCTCCCCCTTTGCTCTCTACTAGTGGCCATTCTTTTAAATTTATTATTTTGAATATTTGAGTTCAACAATTATTGCATGAAATAAAAACAGACAGAATGAATTTTTCAGCAGGAAACTTAAAACTGTTCTTATGTTCACAGGACAATGACTGTTTCCCACAAAAATTTCACTAAGACTTTGCATGGTCATTATGATAAAAATTGTCAATTTTTTTTATTGAGAGAATTCAAACTAAATACCTTAATCTTTCCGTGGGAAAAAATGTTATCCTTTCAATAAAGTATTATTTTTAAATATTTCACACAAATTTCTAAAAGCAAAAAATGCAGTAATAATATTACGATTTTGCCAATTAAATATGGTTAAGTTTAGAAATGAAAAGATAAATTTTTAATCAAAGACGAATCAGTCACGTTGTGAGTCATTCCAGCTATTTTAAAAAATGAAAAGAAACTATTTGTTGGAAAATGAACAATTGTTTTAAAAGGAATTAATCTGCAGGCCAATAGTTAAGTTATTTTCGAAGGCAGAAAACGCAGTAATAATATTACGATTTTGCCAATTAAATATGGTTAAGTTTAGAAATGAAAAGATAAATTTTTAATCAAAGACGAATCAGTCACGTTGTGAGTCATTCCAGCTATTTTAAAAAATGAAAAGAAACTATTTGTTGGAAAATGAACAATTGTTTTAAAAGGAATTAATCTGCAGGCCAATAGTTAAGTTATTTTCGAAGGCAGAAAACGCAAATGAATTTTTCTTTGAAAATAATTAACACTTAGAACATTTGTCCCTTCCCTTGTCGTCTTTTAGATTTTATTTACCTTGACTGGATTTAACTCTTAACATGACAGAAGTCTGTCATCAATTGTGCACTCACTTCTGGATGTGACAACTTTGAAACGTAAACTTTTGTATTCTCGATGAAAATACGCCATCTTAACTATGAAGAATTAAATGCTTTTCAGGTCTAATGTCAAATCTGACTCGACACTCTAAAGTATGCGTCCTTTTCACATTCTTGTTAAATACCGATTGTTAATAGCAAAAACTCTCAAATTATTTTTTGAGAATTATAACAAACATATAAATATTTTTGAGTTCCCTAAGCCCAAAAAGAATCTTTAAACTCATGTGTGTGTGTATGTAATTATGTATCTGATTATTTTTCACACAGTAGAGGGGGGTTAATTATCAATAAAACTTTTAATTATTGTAAAGTTTCGAATTTACTCCACAACAAATGAGATTTTCAGACACTGTTGTCTTTTCAAAAGCTACCGTAAGCTATTCCGATAGAACAAACAAAACAAATGGAAAGTATTTTTCAAAAACTAGATTTTATCTGCTGCCGATCAAGATTCCTTTTTGAAATAAGAAATTAAGAATAAATATTATAAGACGATGAAAAACAGATGAGATAATTAAAACACTCATTCTTAGAAATTGCGAATAAATATTAAAAAACTAAATATAAGGAAATAATGCCTATAAAAGACACGCAAAAAAATCATTAGTGCTCAAGAATAATCGAAAGATTTTTTTCTTTAAAGGCATAAACAAAAATCCATCTTTGAAAACAACCATGAAGGAAAATTAATCCACAATCTATAGAATAAAATGCTTCTGTGGATACAAAATCAGGCCGAATGAGTTCATCATCATTCGACAGCAGCTCGTACGTTCGGATTGTTTACATGCTTGCCGAGGCTAAAAAAAAATCCGACACAAAGCAATTTTCGTCGCCAATTAATTTCTCCACTTTTATAGTACAGCCAACTCTCGAAATGTTCAAGTATATTTTAAATGTGACAAAAGTAACGTGGTGTCTTTTTGCGATAAAATATATTCATCATGACATGATCAAATTTATCTTATTACGACTGGCTGTCTTCGGCGATTATTTCAATGCTATACACATTATGTGGATAAATTGCGACAACAAAAAGTTTTATCAAAGCGGAGAAACAGAAGTAAATTCAATTTTGAATTTTAAACATCTCACAATTATATATTTTTGCTTTCTCACTTTCACATAGATATCTGTAGTCAGAAAATTTTAATTTTGGAAATGGATGCTTTAGTTTTGAATAATGGATGAAAAGTTCTTGTCAGTAAATCATGCAATATGAAAGAATTTAAATTGAATTTCAGAAATGAACTTATTTATAATTTCTTGTTATTAGTAGAAATAGCTACATAGCTAACATGTCCACACTACTAAGAGCGAAGAGAGCCGGGTGACTCCAAAAGAAGAGCGAAATTATTCCTGACGGCTAGCGAGAGGTGCGAGAAGGGGCGAAACCCCTTCAGTGAACATTCTAAGACAGAACATTCATTAAAGAAAAATTAAAATATATTATGAATGTCATTTACCAATTTACTATCTGCGCAACAAGCTTTGCCATTTTTAGTTTGAAGCTCGCATTTTTGATGCATATAAAATGTTTCCCATTTCATCTCTAGTCATTTACAATGAGTCAAGCATGAAAAAAGTTTTAAAAATAAATTAACTCGATACGCAGATGTAACAGAGAATTTTTACGGTTAGTTATGATGTATCAACACACATCTGCGAAAATGACCATTTCGTTCCGACATGAAGAGCTCGAACTGAAAGAAATGGGTGGAACCATTTTTTTAAAAACTGAAAATCGATTATGTCTAACAAACGGGCATGTTTATAAATACCATTAGTTCAATTATTTCGTGCCAAGTGATTTCATCGGTGAAGTTTACACTACATTATGCACTATCGAATTTTTGATAGTGGACATTCATCGCAGCTTCAATTCTGTTAAAATACCTGTTGCCGTATCAGGATATTTGTGTTGCACTATGTAAATATGAAACCATTTTTAAAGAGATGCGATGACAAAGAACAAGTGTTGGCATTCAGATATCCATTAAATATTTTAACAGAAGAAAATGAGCTCTCACACTGCTTTAATCCTCGGGAAGGAGACTTGTTTGCTTATGACTTACTATGAAAATTTTATTAAAGGATGAGGCGATATTTTTTGAATCATCCAAAGCTTTTTAAAATGTCACCTGAAACAATTGCTTAAATGAGACAGTTTTAAATCAATGGAAAGGAGAATAATCCAGAAAGCAGTTACAAGCATAAGAAATCCTTACAAATGGCACAATTCAAACAAACCAAAGCAACAACACATTCATCACATCACATACTGATTCAAAAAGACTGTTCTCTTTTGAATGAGTATATAGACCAGCTCTTCTTTCCCATACTCAAGAAAACAAGTATCATTTCCCCCATACTAAAAAAGAGGTGGAGGAGGAACGCGTGATTTTGGTGGAGGCAGAAAAAGAAAGGACACAGCGAAAAAAACGTTACTGCTATTTTGATGCAGTGTAAGCTGGTGGGAATTCAAGAACGAATTTTTATTTTTTATTTTTTTATTATTAAAATTTCGGATAGCAGTTTCCTTAATTGGAACACAGTTTGGAACAGATGCCTTAAATATTTTTTTAATAAAATTAATAATTGGAATAATATTTTAATTGTATCTTAAGTACAGTAGTACACTATAACTGTTCCGCACAAAAAATGTGAATTATTTAAAAAAATTAAAAAACATTTTCAGCTTTTTTTTAAAAAAATTTTAAGGCTTTTTAAAAAAATGCAGATTATTATTATCAAAAATAAAATGATTAAAATTATTTTTCTAGGTAGCTCCAATAATTTACATAAAATTTGCTAAAGATTATATATAGATAGAATATGATATTTAATTTTTTTTATTGTGAAACAAGTAAAACATTCTGGAAAATGCATTCATTTTGATTTTGAACATTTCTGAAAAAATGACTATATGTCTTAGAGCTCATTCCACACTCATTTTTATAAAGCAAATATTTTAGAACATTCGCAAAAAATTTCACACCATTACTTTAATTTTTAAACAAGCCTAAGGTTTTAGGAAAATAGCATTAAGCAAAGACACGACACGGAGAATAAAGTTTTTATTCATCAACACCATGGTATAAAGTCCCTCCAATTTGTCTGTAACTTTTACAAAATATAAATTAATTCATTCTCAATTGTTTAAAATATAAAAAATGCGAAAAGATTAAATGATATAAAATATTATGTTTTTTTAATGAATATATAAAAAAAAACCTATAAATAGTCAATATTTCAAAAATCATAACCATAACAACCTAAAAAATAAACACATATTTTAGCTTGTCGAAAATTGTAAATGATCCAAACCGAAAAAATCTCTCATTTAAATTCGTACAAGGAAAAATCGCATCTAAACAAAACTAAGTGATTGAATTCATTTCAATTCAACTATACAAATTTGGGAGTGGTAAAAAAAATATAATAATTCCTTTTTTTATCGGTCTCTGTTTTAACAGATGATTTGAAAAGTGGGAGCGGAAACATTGTTTTCACTACTGTCATGCATTAAAAATTTTTTAATAGCTTAAAAAAATTCAGATACAGCTTGAAAATTGTACAGACATATTTAGAAAGATTTTCAATTTATCATACGAGTCCATCATTTTTTTTTCGATTTTTTTTAATGATTTTTATACGTACTGTGTTATCTTAAAAAGCATTTCCTGTAAAATGAATTGCATTATTTTGAAAATAAACAACTTCTCTTTCATTTTACATTAGAAATGTTCTGGTGGTCCAATCTCGCCACTTTCCCCCATTCTGAAAATACGCACCTTCCAGCAGACCATTGTGTGCTCTTGGAGGCAGGGTGGACGGCTGCCCCGACACTTCAACTCTTCCCATACGCTTTGCACTAGAACAAAAAGAAAAAAACGTTAGTGACTCAGGGGCAATTTCTTCTAACGGAAGGAAAAGTGTTTCCCTTCCTCGGGATTAGCATAAAATAAGAAGTAAACTTATGATTCGCTTTTACTGCCAAATACATTATAATTCGGTTATTAATTATTTTTAAGATAATCAGGCTGAATGCAAGAAAACTTATTCCGAACCCGTCTCGTCGCCAATACAATGCAGAGAGAGAGAAACCTGCACGCTAATGGAATTATTCTGATCCGGCGCAACTGGGTTGATCCTTATGCACTATTTCTGTAGTCTACGTCTCTTTCTCGCAATTAATTTAATGCCTACAAAGATAAGTGTAACATAAAGGATAGGTTTTTTTTTTTTTTTTTTTTTTTTTTTGTAGTTACGAGCGGATTTAAACAGCGTATAGATTTTTTTTTTTCAGTTTACAGTAGAATATTATTACAGAAGTCATTATATTTCATACTCAATTTACAAATTAAGAATTTGAGTTAAAATATTCAGTTCATTCATTTAAACCTGTAGGCATCAGGGAAAAGCTACAAACACAAAGTTTCGCACAAGGTTCATCTCTCTGATTCTAAATCTTTCTACAATATTCATACGATCTAAAATATTATTTTTAATTGTAGCTCTTACAACTTGCGCATGAATAAATGTATTGAATAATATAAATGAAACGAAGAAGCAACAACCAAATAAATAAAAGCAATAGCTAGAAATGTATATGATATTTTCCTTGGCCTGATTAACTACTATCAACTATCATTAATTTAACAATAATTATGTGTACCTTACATTATGTTACAATTATAATTAATTTGAAGTAAAGAATATGTCTAGAGTAAAAAGAGAGAGAGAGAAAGAACATATTTTCCGAAAATATCTCTTTCTTTCCACAGATTCGATGATGACCTGCACATTAAAATGAGTTGTTATTTCACTCACTCTCTCATAGACACACATCTTCGGCTTCGTTTAAAAACCATGTAAGTTGAATGAATTAAATCATGCAACTGAAATTCTTTAGGAAACTCTAAATATAGTTTAAAATGTCTATTAAGAGCTATTATTGTCTAACTATTCGTGTGTATTTGAAGGCGATAAACCAGAAATATAACAGATGGATGGAATAAGGAAACTTCAAAATTATTAATTTGTATCGAATTCGGTTTCGATCAGTCCCAGAGAAGAGACCTCAGATGCCCCTCGATTCCTTCCACTCTGCTACGAAGCTAAACAGGCATAATATTACGCATTAATACACGCATATGAGAAATATCTTTACACAGAGACAACAAAATCTGAAGGCCAGAAATTTGTAAATTCTGGAACACAAGTAAGTAAATATTTCACAGTTTCAATTTTTAATCAAAGTTGTGAGACGGAAGAGATTACACATGTTTAAAAGCCATCGGTCATTTTTTGAAACAAATAATCAAGTCAAAAATTTAAAGATTATAGCGGGAGATTTAGAGGTAGATAACAATTCCTAATTAAGCGCCCAATGTCACATGGGCAGTTAAAGAGAACAAATTAAATTTGGCATAGAACAAACATAATCGGTCTGAGCAGATAATCAACGTTTTCTTCCGGCAAGCAAAAGGAGACTCAGTATCGATTTGTTCAGAGATCCATGTCAAACAGACGGAATCCTAAATGTTTCGATACTACAAAGAAAGTGAAATTGCATTAAAAAAAAAAAAAAGAATACAGCCCAGACAGACAAAACTGGCTTTCCAATTAAAGGGTTAGAACTTCAACAAAACGAAGGCAACCACTTAAAATCCTTTCTTCATCCATTAAGCATTCGACTCTTCCTCCTCTTTCCATCCGGCGTTGCCATGACAACGAGAAGAGGATTGGAAAATGGGGTCACTGACACAATCCAATTTTCTCGCTGCAAGGCCATCAAGCGGTTCTCCCCCCGCAAAAGCAGGTGAATCACGACAACTGATAAAGCGCGACCGAAAATTCACAAACGGAGTTCTGCTGTGCTTGCATTTTGATGAATTTATAATAACAATAAACAAAAAGTGCGGAATTTGTTTGAGATTTGAATAAGTAAAAATGATCGTAATTTCAGTATTTTGATAAAGAGATTTTTCTGTAAATTAAAAAAAATATTTCAGTTCCATTCGTATGATAATTAAATAACGAATTTAAATTTTTATTCCATTCTTAAGATATTATAAAAAGAGAAATAGTGAAAAAATTCGATCTCGAAATCCTTCATCTTTCAGATCTTCTGAATCCAAGTGAAAGAATATATATATACAGTGGCTCAAAAAATTGAGAATACACCTTACTTTTACTTGATAAATCCGACTTTCAATATAAATAACACATTACTGGGAAGTCCAAACATGTTTTTATTTTTACACATAACAAATGGTTTAATTTAGAGTAAAAATAAAGAAAAACAGACGAAAAACTTCTAAATTGAAAAGTTTCAGAAGCAGTTTAAATAAACATACGCAGAATTTTGCCTCAAAATATTAAGAATACACCAATGAATTTTTTTGCAATATCACGCATAGAAACAAAGTGTCACTATTAAGTTGCATGTCTTTTGGCTCTTAGAATGGCCTCTAAATGTAGTGGTACCGATTCGTACAATTTTTGGTGGAATCTGAAGATATTTTACCCCATTCTTCATGCAACAGCAATTTAAAACAATTTAGATGGGTTTTGTTTCTAATTTTGTGTTTTTGGACAACTGCTTCGAGTGTGGCCCACAGATGGCCACAATGGTATTGATGTAGGGGTACTGTGGTGGTGTGTGTAACTGCTGTTTACAATGAAAAAGACACTATATTTTGACGTTACGTGCATTCTGTTTGGGATCATTGTCCTGCTGGAAAATGAAATTTCCATCTAAACTCAAATTTTTAACACATTCCTTTAGATTGCTGCGACCATATGGTTCATCCAACTTGTTTCAGAAACTTTTCAAATCATAGGCAGAAGTGTAAGTGCTAAAACTGTGCGAAATACCATTAGGCAAGCTGAATAAAAGTCGCATTATTAGAGAGAAACCATTCATCAGCTTGCAAATTCAGAAAAAGCATTTGAAGTTTTCAAAAACTCATCAGTTGTAGACCAATAACCTTTGGAAGAAAGCTATATTTAGTAATGAAAGAAAACTCAACATTTTTGGCAATGACAGCCATCGCACTGTATAAAGAAAACCTCATATTGCTTTGGATCCAAAAAATTTAAGTCCTACAGTTAAACATGATGGCGACTCCGTCATGATTTGGGGTTGTATTTCTTCATCTGAAGTAGGAAATTTAAATTTTATAGATGGCATTATAAATGATGTGTTTTACTTGGATATACTTCGCAGCAATCTAAAGTTAAGGGCTAAAAATTTGGGCTTAGATGGAAATTTCATTTTAAAGTAGGACAACGACTCCAAACAAAATGCACGCAGAGTCAAAATATGGTGTCTTTTTCATTGTAAACAGCAGTTACACACACCACCACAGTACCCCTACATCAATACCATTGTGGGCATCTGTGGGCCACACTCGAAGCAGTGGTCCAAAAACACAAAATTAGAAACAAAACCCATCTGTTTTAAATGGCTGTTGCATGAAGAATGGGGTAAAATATCTTCAGATTCCACCAAAAATTGTACGAATCGGTACCACTACATTTAGAGGCCATTCTAAGAGCCAAAAGACATGCAACTTAATAGTGACACTTTGTTTCTATGCGTGATATTGCAAAAAAATTCATTGGTGTATTCTCAATATTTTGAGGCAAAATTCTGCGTATGTTTATTTAAACTGTTTCTGAAACTTTTCAATTTAGAAGTTTTTCGTTGATTTTTCTTTATTTTTACTCTAAATTTAACCATTTGTTATGTATAAAAATAAAAGGATGTTTGCACTTCCCGGTAATGTGTTATTTATATTCAAAGTCGGATTTATCAAGTAAAAGTAAGGCTCAATTTTTTGAGCCACTGTATGTGTGTGTGTAATGATATCTCTAAATCTAAATTAAATACTAATTAATTTCCAAATTTTTATCTTAATTTAACCCATATTAACTTCACCGTAAAATGTTTTCTTATTTCCTGATCCAATTCCAATTAATTAATACTACATGAGCTCTGTCAAATGCTTTAATCATCATTTCCACACTCACCGAGTTGAGGGACATAAATCTGTCATGCTAAGCAAATTCTTTTAAAAGATGCCTATATTTCCCTTACCTAAATCAGCATGTGTAAAGAAATCCCTATCAAAAGCTCATAGCATATGATCATTAGGGTTAAATATTTCGCGCTTTTTTGCTCTTTCGCATTTGTAGCGCGATGCGAACAGACGTTAATTCATTGTCGCTTCTTTCCTGTACATAACTTATGCCTCCCAGAATGGAATAAAGTAAGTTCTAAAAATTCAAAAGTGCATCTCTCTTCGGCCACGAAACTGCTTAAAAAAATGTGTTTACGTTATGCGCGTGTGTGTTTCGAAAATGAAAAACGCAACAAGACGGATGGATGAAACTTTGTACACGATCTTTACATTAAAGTTTCAGATTCCCATAACAAAACCGTTTTAGGGAAATCTATTCGGCTGCACAATGAATAAACTAAATCTGAAATGCAGGGAATTAGATTCATGAAGTGAGACATATGATTGCATATCTATAAATATAGATTTGCAGCAAATTTTGAAGCAAATTAATCTCATGAGAATTTACTTGAAAGGGCGGAAATGTGGGATTGAAACCATTCGGTCAACGAGAAGTCTCTCTCTGCATTCGGAAGCTAAACACAAAATGCGCATTATTTTGTTCAGGGAAGAACCCTCCAGTGGTTCAGGACAATCATATGACCAATTGGCCGTTTTACCCTTAGTGAATGTTTAATTTGTGGATTTTATTTTTAAGAGTGCATAAGTGGGTATAAGTAGCATGATATACACTGAACCCTCCACTGCCCTCCTGATCTTTCAACAGGTAAGAGAAACGCGCATATATAAGAGATGCTATTAGTTTGCTCATTCGAAGTGCTTTTTAAATCATTTCAACTTGTTTTTCCAGAAAGCATGCTAAAGATGAACCATCCTGCTTGTATCAAAAGTTGCCTACCATCTCCAAATACAGAAATTGTTTCCTCATTCCACAATTCTTCACGGTAACAATCAAACACTGTTAGATTTTATCTTTTGCACCCGCCGCTAATTCTATGTGAAATTCGGAATTGCTTTCGAATTTGGGAGCATTGCATGCAGTTTTACTATCTCGCACGAAATCCAAATAAAGAAAATACTGCCATTTCAAAAACATTCGTCCAAGAGATTTTTTTTTTTTTTCATATTTCAGAACATTTTAAGTGAAAGGAACACATTTGTGGAATGACTTCGAGCCTATGAAAATACGCTGAGTTCACCAGCGTACATGATCTTTCTCAAATGAATGGAAAGTGTGGCGTGTTTTGAGTGTTTAACCGAATTTAACCGGCTGGATCTACAATTTGATATAAACTATAATTTTGGTACCCCGACGCAATGTTAAATTCCATTCAACTACTTTGTTGAGTTTGGATTAGTCATGTTTTTATGCATACGGATTTGGAACAAATATTTTGCCTGTCTAAGGATTTGAAACCAAATGCTGACAAAAATCTATCATTTTGGTGTAAAAATAAAATACGACAATTCATTTAGCTAGCTTTGGTTTTGCCTTTGCAATGTTCCCATGAACGTGATGGAACAAAAATGTTATTCATCTAGCTCGCTCTGTTTTCGAGTGACCGTGTCCATATACAAAGAGACATAATGCCGGAAATGGCATTCAAAATATTTATTATTTTTCGGAACAAACTGAATCATTTATTTTTTACCCGGGAGAAAATTGTAAATAGCAGATTTCCACGCCACACTTCACAACATTTGATGACCCGTTTTCAATAAAAGCTTAGCTTAAGACACAGAGCAAGTTCTTCCGGACAGCAGATAAATCTGCTTCCAAAATACGGGAAAAGCTTTCATATATATTCCAGAACTGTGGCAGGCTGAATCGACTGGTTAGCAATCGATAACTTTCGCCCGGCGGGCGTTCCGCATCCTCTTTGCGTGCTATCCGACGAACATCTTCGACCAGAACACACTTTTCTCTCCGCATTTATTTCTTCAGTTTCCCATCCACGAAAGAAAAGGTCATTCGACTTTTAATACATTTCGGCGTTTTAAACCTGCTTAGAAATATACCAATAAAAAAGCAAAGGCAAGAATTCTGTTCCCGTAAGAGAACATGGCAACTTTAAAAATGCTTCGATGAATGAAATTCGACATGTGGTTTTTTTTATGCCTAAATTGTAAAACTGTTTCAAATTCGTCGACGAAAAGAAGGATTGCCTTTCCCAAAATACACACTTTTTTTTTAAATGGCGTTTTTCACAAAAATTTCTACTCTATGCACTTAGTAATTCGCTTCCGAAGGAAATATTGCGCCTAACAACATGATTTTCGCTCAGAATATTTAAAATATTTGATACATATTTGCTTGTAAGATTATTATTTGTAAAGAGGCGGATTATGAGACGGACTGTAATCGGATATTTTTAGACACACTAGCAATTTTGCTAGCATCCCTCTCCCAAGCCACACCAGCGGGACCTTCGGTGTCAGATTCAAAAACAAAATAGATATCCTTCGGTTTCGAATCCGGAACATTACATTTTCGTAGCTCATCGTCGTGTGCGGATCATTTCAAAAACGGAGGCATTTAGCCTGAAGAATTTCATTGGTATTTTCTCGCATATAATAGTTATAGATTAAATTAAAAATTGTTTACCTTTAGAACACACAATATTGTTTTTTGTTATTTACAAATACAACAATAAATAAACAAACAAATTTTAAAAAAGGAAATATAAAACTTAGATACAGAAAAATAAAATCATAGCTTAGACGTCAAAAAAAAAAAAAAAAAAAAAAAAAAAACTTCCTTCATCATTTGTCACGGCTTCTGGCCGATTTCATCAGAATGTGACATCGATGGCAACAGAATGTGCCTTCACATTTCATCAGACGTCCAAGGAAATAAAACAATATCAGGTTTCTGCATAAGAAAATAAGTTAACTTCCGAAAAGATAATCGTTTTTCTAAAAGACTTTTATTCTTCCATAAAAAAAATTAATAAATAAAGGAAATCGTGAAATAACAAAACAAACAGAAATATCTAAAACTAATAGAAATATCGTAAGTAAATTAGAATTTTAATCGCATCTGTGCTACTAATAAAGATGAATGTATGTGTATGTTGGCGCTCTTGGTATAAAAAGCTGCTAAATTTGGCACAGATATACATTGGAAGATGGGAATATGCATCTTTTTTTTAAATTTTAATTAATTAAAAATGAATCGATACTTTATTTTTTACAGAACTTTAAAATAATATATATATATATATATATATATATATATATATATATATATATATATTAAAATACCAATCTAATAGTCGTGAGATTTTTCCCATCATTTCGGCAATTTTTATAAAATACTTTCTTGCCTTATTTTCAGCAGATTACAATGCAGCACTGAAATCGAAATCATTTTCATTTTTCATCAAATATTTAATCATGTGATATTCTTTCCATTATTGAAAGCTAAGGCGGAAGGTTTCTGCTTAGTATCTAAACAGATTACATGACAATAAATATGAAATTGCACTGCGTAAATTAGAAAACAGATGAAACGGGCAATTATGCTTTTAAGCAAGATGATGATATGGGATATAATTCGACTAGGATGGCTCATATATACAATGAATAGAGCAGGTGTTATTCTATTAAATCAACAAAGCTGTCAAAATCTGATGCTGAAATAACTGTCATGAGGAAATCATGAATAATAAATTACACAAAAGAGATTACTGAAAGTAAACTTAATACGTGAACCAACTGGTCGCCAATGGCCACTACTGTCTCTATGATTTCAGCATTATAGAAGATATAATATTACTAAAAATGTTCGGCATCATTCGAATTTGTTGGTGTCTCTATTGAAGCAGAATTGGTTTAGTCTTTTTTACACATTTGCAATTGCTAAATTTATATTATGATTAAAATAATGTGCATTTAAATAGAAATTAAAATGATTTCTTAAGTATATAATAGGCAAATAAAAAGTTTCGGTTAAGTCAGCTCAAACGGTATTAAATAAAAGACAATCTTATATTAAAGAAATACATAAAATCTTCAAATCATCTGCTAGCAATCTTATGGGTGCCATAAACTGAGTTTACTTTGATTTTCTTTTCACATTTTCGCTTCATTTTCATTATTTTGTAATCCCGTATTTAAAAAAAAGGAAAAGAAGGTCATTTTCTTATGTAGAGATTATTTTCTACTCATAATTTGCAGACTTCATAAAGTATCAATGTTGGATAACCGAAAGGGACTATTTACACCGTATTTTCCAGCATCTTTAACATATTCTGTGAGAGGTTATTTTGAAATATATTTTAAACACATTTTGTGCAAAAGGAAATTATTACAACTTTTCATGAATGGTGATATTATAACATAATCATTGTGTAAAATATTCCTTTATATTTAGAGATAAAAAAAATTAACGTGTTTGTTTTTAAAAGTAAAGCTATTAAAAAAGCAGAGTAATACTATGAACTAAGTACATAATTGCATAAAAATATACACATAATAAATATAACTAATAATTGCTAAATATTTTTCATTAATATTGAAACAAAGTTATTAAAAATTATTTTTATACAAGCATCATTTGAAAAATATTATTCGATAACTTTCAATGCAATATTTAAAATTATTTCATTACAATACAATTAGAAGTATTAAGAAAAAATACATATATCGTTATTACGTTACATTTCAATTCCTTGAAAAAAAAAGAATAAAAATACGTAAATAAATCTGAAATATCATATTAATTTTATTAAATACCAGCCGCCGATGGGGACCAGCTAATTTGCAGAGATCAACGGTCGCTAAAACTGTCGATTAATAATTTAAGTAACTTTGCATTAATGGGTTTTTTAGCAAAATATTTTGAGCTCTAAATTATGAAAGTCCTACAACTCATACCATTTTAAAAGCTTACATATTCTACTTATTGCATTATGCATTTCCTTAATTTTCTATCATTTCCGATAAAATTTGAACTTTAATTTGAAAAGGAAAAGATCGAATTTCACATATTACAAAACATTTTTGCAAAAACCAAATACTGTAGCAGTTGCATTAGTCGTATCTTCTCTTTTGGATACAAGATGGCGATGCTTGATTAGGCCATCCCATAGTGCATTGCGATTGTAATGGGAATGAGATGTGATGCTGAACTGTGAAGCCGCGCGCGTGAATGTCTTGTCTTTGTGTTTGTTTAGTGTGTGAATGTGATTATTAAAAGAAATGTTCCTAAAAACATTCGTCCTGTTGCTTCCTGCATGGATCATAATAATCGACATACCACCACATTGGCGCCCAACGTGGGCCCGACGGAAAATAATTTGTGAGGAAACGAAAGTGACCATCACAAGAAAAGTTTCCCGCCACCACAATACGTTTTTTAAAACCATGAGCGCATAAATGGAACCACTCAGCATTCAAGTCAAAAGTGCATCAGAATGTTTTTACGTTTAATGTAATATCACAGATGCTTATTAATTAGAAATTCAACATAAAATTCAATTTACTACAATAACGAAGTAATTTTTTTTTAGTACTTAGAACGATAATATATTTTTATACACCCAATTATACAGAGGGTATTGACGCCTTTTTAAAGTCAGTTCTAGGACGTTTCATCAGTTTTTAGAATCTACAGACAATTTTTTTAAATGTTCGATTAGGTAACTTTTTTTTCAACTATAAATCTGCATCCTAGTTTTCATGATAGAAGAACTTTTTGTAAAATCTATAGGGTTAGTCATTTCCAATCCTTTTCTTCTATTTTCCAGAGTCCATCAATCGTAGTGAGTTCGCACTTTAAAAATCGCTCACCTGTGCAATTTTCAACCTCCAGAACACATATGTGTGCCACGTTTGTCACTCAGCTTAGCCCGTATGCATGCACGCATCTTTATTATAAAACAGAGATGTAAATAAAAATTTCTTTTCACAAATTTTTTCAAAATTATTTGAATTCTTTATTTTTCACTAACAGCTTTTCTAAACTCATTAGATTTTGTCAATAGTGAAAATTTTCTGGCTTGTTGAACAAGTGCATTAGCTTTATGTTCAATTTCAGCCATTTCGTTTTCTAAAAGAAATCTCTTTGTGTGTGAAAAATATACTTTATGGTTTACATATATATTGATAGATATTTCTTTAGCCACCTGTTCCTCCAAAATAGGCGATATTTTAAATAGGTGGATGCTTCTGATGTTCTCATCTCATTAGTAAGTGGAGCCGCCAAACTGCTTTAAGTAATAATGATACTTTGTTTTGTGACATTTCCTATTCATATTTCCCACGTCAGTATTTCTAGTAATACCAAACACTCTTTCATTAGCTGTTTATTCACTAGAAAAAATGAAAATAATTTTCAAAGCTCTCCTATTTTTTAAGTTTATTGTCTTTCAATAAATTTTTAAAAATTTGACCCAATCTCTCTTTTTTGACATTAAAATTCTCAAATGGAATCATTTGACGAAAATATATAGTCACATTATGGGAATAGTATCTTCATCTTTTTATCACTTCTGAAAAACACAAAACCTTTTTCCTTTTTTTCTTCCATTTATTCGTTTTCTGCCGAAACAACGTTTCTTACTGATACAAAACTTAGTGGAGATCTATTCATTGTGAATTTTAATACTTTTAAAACAAGCTACTGACTATCGTGCTTGAAAATTATATACACTTATCGGGTATTTCTTTTGTCCTTCAAAAATGTGTTCTATCCTAAAACCTGCATTCACTCAATCCATTTCAGAACATGATGCATTATTAGAAAAATTAAATTGGCGTGAGCATTTTACTGAAGAAATAATTTTAACCGAGAAACTTTCTTGCGAAATTTTTTAAAAACGCAATAGATTTTTTTCTTTCTTTTTTTTATTAGTTTACGCATATCAAATGCATAAGAAGGCAGAAGTGCGTCATCCCTCCGGTGCATTGAAAGAAATGGAGGCATGCGCTCTGCAACACACATTTGAAACCAGCAGAAAATGTCTCCTCGATGCTCGCAGGCATTATTCTCCTTCTCTTTAGCACGAAAATGAGGAAGTGACGCGCAAGCAGACTTTCATTTTCCATGTCCAGCACATGAGGATTTTGTATTTTGAGTTTTTGTGAGAGTTACGTTAAAATAAACAACTATGCATTTTGGAAATTTTTTAGTTGGCCCATTAAAAAACAAAATTTCGCACAAAATTCTTTCTGCCAAATTTTCTTAGTTCTTTTTTTTTTTTTGTACTGAAAATATCAACCATCATTTGAAATTATTTTGACTCATTCAGTTTCAATTCTTCAAATCTGAGAACTGAAAGTCCAATTTTATTATATATATTTTTTATTACAATATATTATTTTTTATTTCGAATAAAGATTATTTTTAATGGATACATTTTATTACTCCAATTTATTTCATATTACGTGCTTGGATTATATATTGTACTTTACAAATTTTTAAACAGTTTCTTTCCTTTTTTTTTTTTTTAATTTGTAAATGAACAGTATTTTGAATTGATTTAAAAATTCCTGCATTCAATTGGCTTACGAAATAGAATACTTAGAAATAAAAGATAATTAGTTGGAATTTTAATATTCAGAAACACAGTGTTGTACCTAAGTGTTGGTTATTTTTACACTGAGTTTATATTAATGATGATATATAATGACATATTTTTCTTTTATTTAAACATGAACAGGACCTTTTATAAAATTCTTAATGCATTACATCATCCGTCCGCAAATAAATTCACGCTCCATAATATTTGTTGTTAACTAATATTAGTTTTACTCGTTTTGGAATGACTATTTTTTGTCTCTTTTTTTAGTTTTGATATATTAAATTGAATGATTAATTTTAGTTATATAACGTACCTATTGTTAAAATTTTAGTGCATATTTAAATTAAATCTCCCAATAATACTACTAAAATAAAAATAAAAAAATTATGTAATTCATATACGAAATTAATTTTTTCAAGATATCAGATTTTAAATTCATGATTTATTAAAACTACTTACTCTTACTTGTTAAATGCATTATCATGTCGGTTCCCTTTTTTCTTTATTTTAATGAAGAATGAAAGAAACTGAAGTTTCATTAATCAGCACTATATTATTATATTGACACAACGCAATATTATAAATTGTAACATGCAGACATTGCTTTGGCAGGGTTTGTGTGCGTGCGTGAGTGCGCGCGCGCGCGCGTGTGTGTAAGTGTGTCTCGGAGCAATTTTTTTTTTTTTTTTTTTCATTTTTAATCAGATTTTTTTATTATCCGCTACACTTTCCAAAAGTATAACAGCACAAACAGGATTTTTACATCATACTGAAGGTCAAAAGATATTCTTTCAGATATATTTATAAGATAAGATATATTTATTTCAATGATACTAATATTTTAACCAACAAATTAAATTTCTATTTTTAATGAACTTTTTAATAAATAATTTAATCATATTTTTCAATAATTTATTCCGCTCAAAATAAAAATTCAATTTAACCTGCACAAGCACGTTATGCGTGCACGGGAAAATATTAGTTTTTATACACGAGTTGCCATCCTAATGACAAAAACTCAAATTAAGAAATAAGTTAATCATTACTGCACACTTAGAAAATTTTAATTTTCAGCACGTGTCTCTGTGAAATGAAATAAATAAGAAATATAATATTTTCTAAAAAATAAATGCAGGACAAAGTTTTCTTGATTTTTTTTTCTATATCTACATTATTAATTCAATAAATCAAGCTTTATTTAAAGCAAACATGGTTTAATAAACATATCAATTTATTTAAAAGTTGATAAAAAAAGTTTTTTTTTATTTATTTAAAAGTTTAAGTGTGTAGAGTATTTCGCAGAATATGATTCCTTAGGACAAAAGGACTGTGTAACATTTATACTTCATAATTTTTTCATAAGTAAATTTATTGACTGAAATAAAATATTTTTATTTGCAACATTTAAATATTTTGAAAGTAAAACTAAAAATTGAATTTTACGATGAATGAGAAAATTTTTTGATGAATTCTTTAAGAAATTATATAAATTACGAAAATTATTCTGGAGTGCACATACAACGTCAATGCCAAACGACTCTGCTTTCAATTTCCATATTTTTTTTTAAAAAAAAAGACATGGTTGGTTTCAGTAAAAAATGTCTTTATATTCATTGCAATTGAAAATTTCCATTCAAGTGTAAAGATGAAATTTCACGGGTGCTGACAGAAAATTAAAGACAGAGACAAGTAGTACAATGAACAGAATTGTTTAAGGCCTACATAATAGTATGACTGAATTATATATCAAAATGTGAAGCTTAAAAGTAATTTTGGGAAAAAGCTATTAAAAGACCAAGTTATATAAAATATTTAATTGAAAATTTTAGTGATCATTAATACTGGCAAACCGGCTGGTCGGCAAAGGCAGCTAATATTTAATATATAAACGAATATTTTGTATTTAAAATATCACTTGCATGCATGCAAATTTGATTCGTGATAGTTTAACTCTATTATAACACAATTCAACTTTTGCTCACATATATTGAAATATAAGAAATAATTTATTATTTTATTAATAATTGCATATTTTTAATGAAGCTTTTGAGGTAGTTCATGAAATAAGTTAATTTTTCATGAATAAAAAAGAATAATTTCGGCCTGAGAAACACCGGATGCACCAGCTCATTTCAAATAAACTCTCTTCCGTCGAACAACAGTGCCTAATGGATTCTTTCAATTAAATGCGAACTGCACGCTCCCAAACATGACAAATAGGCCCGCGAGAGAGAGGACGCCATTTTAACAATACGGCGAGTGTTTCGAGAGAGAAATATTAATGGGCCAGGGGACAAAACGAGGCTAAATGAATTGCATTCCCATTTCCTTATTATTTCTAATGAAATGAGACATTTTTAAATAATATAATCTACTTGCTGTTAAGGTAAATAAAATCACGCCGTTCGCTCTCAAAGCAGATTATTTGCCGCTTCTATTATCAATTCTGAGGCAGCGTTGTTCCGAGTGAACAATGAAGCTTGCCCTAGGAGTAGAAGAAAAGATTCAGAATATTAAGTATTAAAAACTTCTTAAAGACACGGTTTTACAAATGCATTAAAATGAAGGAAATATGGGTGTGTGTTTTTTTAATTAGAAATCTGGAAGTCAAAGCTATAATCGCAGAAGCGCGATGAAGAAATTAAGACACAATCAGCCTCACCATTGGCCTTGTGGATAAAGTGCCAGCGTGGTCGAGGAATATGAACCAGAGGAAAAAGATTATACATTATTTCATGAGCCTTCAGCATAACTGAAAAATTAATAGATTGATGTTCGTTTTAACAACGAGTTGTTTTCCGCTTCCTCGGCTGGTTCATGGATGTTATCCTCCCAACGAAACATAAATATGACCGGTTTCTCTGGAAGTTACTTATATACTCCAAAATCGGAGACAGCCGGACATTTACTGTAGATGTTAACTACCATGGTTCTCCAAAGTCACTTCTCTTAACAAAAGATGTTATATCCCCTCCCTACCAAAAATCATTGACTCAAGGACTTGGCTAGATATATTTAGCCGAATAGGTGCAGGACGACCGTCTATACAAACGCAAAACAATTCTCAAGCATTCACCATATTATGAATTTAGTTTTGAATATTTCTACCAGCTTTTTACGTTTTGACGACTTTTGCATCGACTTTCTGATTTCACCTTATACAAGGATGTAAATTCTCAATTCACAAAGTGAGTGCTAGATGCGTTGAAGCGTTAAGAATAGAAGTAAGCCTTGGTGTCGAAATCAGGATCCGCTGATATAATATCTTCATTGAGGGTATCAGTCAAAACCAGGAAAACACATTTTCCTATCTTATAAAGTTATATATCTATAACAGAGAAATCTTCAGCACGATTCAAAATCAAGAGACAAAAGTGAAAAACCGCCAAATCGAATGGTGGGTTCTTACGAACTAGGACGGTTGTGGGAGGGGGGAAAAATCAATTAAGAAAAATGTCAGGCAATGCATTTTACTAAGTACAAGGCAATATGAATAAAACAGCTGTTAGGACAGTAGCAGTAGTCATCCCTTATATGAATCCTTCCTTTTATGTTGATTTTTCATGTTTTTTTTATTCCATCTCACCTTTATTATCACATACATTAGATAAATGTGGCATATTAATTAAATAAAAAAATCCCTATCAATTCTTACTTTAAAAATGTACTAACCATTTCACCTGTAGTTCAAAGAATGATACTTAAAAAAAAAAAAAAAAACTCAAATATAGCTGCTTTTCTCCATTGATATAAAATACACTAGCAAAAGAGTGGTCTTAACGAATTTTTCAGCTTATGTTAATATTTTATAATTCATCATTATATGTATTTTATAATCGATTTTTCCCTCTAAAATACTTAAACTATATTATGCCACTCATACAGAAACAAAATGTGTTAGAATTGAATGATAATTTAATCACTAAGTTCTGGAAATATTAAAATACTGTAATGTCATCAGAAGTATCTAATTATACGGAATTTAACAAATCTAACATTCGGGAGGTGATTTTAAAAATGATTACAGAGCTTCTTCTTTAGAAAGATAAAGAATACATAATATCAAACTCAAAGACATTAACTAATACTGAAAAATAAAAAAGAGTTCAGAATGCCGCTTTCCCATAAATTAAAGACACTGAATAAACGAGCAAAACAATTACTGAAAATCAGAATTTACAATGGGTTTATATTATTATCAATGAATTACCTTTCTAACATTTTCACGAACTTATTTTCAAAACTGTTTTTTAATCAACAGGGGGTTTCCGATCACTTTAAAAGCTCCATTAGAAACTTAAATAATTTAATGAAGTTCACGTGCCTAATCAAGCCAAAGCTGTCGCCCTTCTTTTTATTGAATCAGGAAAATTTTCACCATTGCGCGCATGAATAACTTATTCGATTTTAGGGAAAGTTGACATTACATCAAAATTCTGTAGTTTAATTATTTTAATTTCTTATCTCTTATAATAATTAAAATAAATATAGTAAGTGTGTGTGTGGGGGGGGGGGCACGCTTTCGCGCGTGTTGATGTTCTACAGAACAGACTGCTTGATTTAGAGTTATCAAACTTAATGAAAAATATTTTAAATGTATTTTACAGTAATACTTTTTATTGTTGAAGTGAAACTAACCATCTTCATTATCACTACTATATTTTATTCTGATTGTTTTTCTGTCGCCAATGACCAATATATGAAGATTCCTCTTATTTTGCCCTGTTTAATAGGATTCAGGGGATGCTTAAAAAAAAAATTGAAATTTTGTAGCACTTACAATTAAAGCTTAACTTCAGAATCAAGAAAATTATTTAAAGAGTCCTACTTTTAAACTCTGCTGTCCGTTCTTGTGATCTACATAGTTGTATAAAAATATGCAGAGAAAATTAGGGAAATATACAGCATAATGAACAGAACGGTATAAGGCTTCCAAAATGCTATGGATTGTACGCCTATGAAAATTTAAATTTTAAAAATATTTTGCTGAAGAAACCAATAAAATTAAGTTGCACAAATTACTCAATAGAAATTTTTAGTTATTATTAACCTCGTTGAACCAAATAACTACTAAATTTGGCTCATTTCTAATAATAATAAAAATAAACGAGTCTGCGTGTCTTCTACAGGGTTTAGATTAGAGCCCTCAAACATTGTATTCACATTTATACAATAAACAGAAGAAATAAGCACCGCAGAAGAGATTTTTAATCTATACATAGTATAAAATGAAGTCTTCTGAAAGCATCTGTATGTTTGAAAGTGAAACACTCGACAAATATTTAACTGATATTGGAGATATTTGTATCATTTGTAGGGCATTTATTGGTGAATGTTTTAGTATATTGAAATCATTTCAAAATAAAAAAAAATAGTTTTATAACTGCTATTTTAACTTTTTTCCTACTATAATTTGTGCATGCGTAAAACAGCAGTATCTGTACTTTGCACTTATCCGCGCATGTGCGAAAACCTCAAACTGCGCATGCGTAAATAGCAAGAGCTGTGGCATGCACATGCGATATATTTCTTTGTATACGCCTGATTTTAAACAGCTATTCAAAACTCATTACTCCAAAAAATAGGAAATCCAACCTTGGTCAGAGCACATTAAATGCCAAAATGTTTCATTTGTTGCGCGAGAATGAAAATGTAGAGAAAGAAACGTTCCGTTAGCGAATATCAGAGAAAGAATGTCCACATTTAGGGAAGCAGTTACTTCTGTTGAGCGAAGTAACCGCCTCTCTTTGAATCGCACTTTAATTGAATTACAGAGAGAGAATGCTGACTTAAGCAAACAATGTTTTTCTCATGGACTATTTTATGTGGCAGTTTCTAAAGGTACACCCAAACAAAATCTTTTCATCTTGGAACCAGGAGGAAAAACAACCAATATAGTTTACAAAGAAATATTATAAAACAAGCTTAATATTATTTTCATATCAGATTATAGAGTTGATAAACAAGTGTGGAACAGTGGATACAATGACTAAATTGTATATTTTTAAATTTTAAAACAGCTTTTCTGTTGTAAATTTTTAGTGAATTGTTTTGTCTATGAACTTATCATATTTTTACCTTTTTAACAGTCTAAATATTTCCGAAGGTGTGCTATAAAAATTGTTTTGTAATTATTTTTGATTATTTCTAAATATATTTTTATGTTTGTTTTATGTTGCGTGGCATGCTCATGTCATATCGAGAGGAGGCTAGACTTAAGTTTAAAGCTAATTTTTTCTCTTGGATGTTATGTCACGGGCAACGCTGTGCGGGTACTGCTAGTTTGAAATAATTAATTGAAAATGAAACAAAAATTTCATTCTTTTCTGTGACAAATTTCGTAAATATTACAACACAAACATCATTTTTACTTCATCTTAAACTTATATATATTCAATAATATCAATTTTTTTGTCATGTAACTTTATTTTTCAAATTTATATTAAAAAAAACTTTCTAAATTTTAACATGATGAAGAGCTTTTAAGGTCCGCACATTTTAAAACACATTTATTGTATCGCTTTTCCAGTCATATGTTTCGCTTTCTATTGCAGAGCGCTGAATCCCTCCCCCCCCCCCTCCTTTTTATTAAATATGAGAAATTATTATTGAATAACTTCTGATGTAAATAATGAAATGAGCCGTTTATTTTGAAAGTAGGGCAAGTCCATTTTTGAAAAAAATGGAGATAATGGTAGTTATAGATAAAAGTTGTTATGATCTTTTTATGCGTAAGTAATTTAAAGTAAAAAAAAAAATCAGATTCTAGTATTTTGGAGATGGAAATTTTAATTCTTATCAGTATTGAAAATCTGTTTATTTTGAAAGTCGTGCAAGTCCATCTTAGATTGAAATTATTTTTGACCTAATATATTACGGCAAAATTTAGCTCCGGTTGCTGTATGGTGAAGCGAAGTGGGTCGTTTGATATCAAGTGTGAAATCTAGGGTTTTTCTATCTATCTATCTTTGATAATGAAAATCGGTGGTTGTACAGTATCTCATAAATAATAAAAAGTATATCTTAATTTTGTGTGTCGATAATAATATTTACTTCCATTACCGATTATTCAGTCCAGTGACAATGAAATAAACATCATTGATCACAAATTTTTGATCAATCATTGATCAATTTTACCGAACGATTTGGAGTAGTAGAACTGGCAATCCGGAATACCAGTTCCTTGTATATTTCCCAGGATTACTATAAAGTAATACGAAATTGTCGAAAACATAATAAATGTTTAATACATGAAATGAAACGTGTATATTTATTTTCAATCCAATCTCTAGAGAAAGCGGTTTAAAAAAAAAATACCGATGGAGAAGCCATGAATTGTTTAACTATATGCTAAATCAGATTTACAAGGGATGCACCATATAAAATGTTCTACAAAACTTCGATAGAACGAGATGCTGAATTTAAAACTGTCGATTTGCCACCACAACGAGGAAGACCAAGCAATTTCAGAAATATAAAATTATCTTTTATGTATGAAAAAAGGAGATCCATTACATCTGAAAAATGCATGAACATGATATATTTATTACCATACATACCTTCTGTTCATCATAAACATTTTAAAATGTTAAGACAAGAATATTGTTTGCTTTGTTTCACTTTTTATCAAATGAATAAATAATTATAAATTTTTGAATAATATTTTGTTTTTATTATTAAAAAAACGGTTGATGCAACTGAAATATTTCTCAATTAAATGAACGTTTACAATAATTCATTAATTTTGAAAGAGAGACAAGGCCATTTAGTTATAATAAAACTTTTTTTTTGTCAACACTGTAAACACTATTGGATTATAAATTTACATTATCTGGTACCACAAAATACAAAAAATATATCTATTAATACTTACCAATACTTTTAAATTTATTAAAATTTATAATTTATAAATATTATTTTTAATAATAAATATTATTTAATAATAATAAATATTATTTAATAATAATTATATTATTATTTAAATATTATTTAATAATAATTTATAAATTTATTATTTATTTATTACCTTTAAATATGTCGCAATAACAAAAAAAATGGACTTGCCCATTTTCAAAATAAACGGCTCAAATATATTCTGCAAAATATATAGAACTTCGAGAAATTGATGATTGTTCCTCTTGTTCTTATATTTTTAAGGAATAATTTCGATTCAGCAAACACGTTACTGGATAAGTTGAGATTTAATCACTTCCTATTTCAAATTAAAAGAGAAATTTTATCCGTGATGACAGGCAATGAAGGAGGTGCATAAAACAATAAAAACAGAACTGTGTAAGATTTCTAAAAAATGTTTATTAAACTGTGAATTACTTTCTACAATATCTACACAGTTAAAAGCATTTATTACAATGATGTAATTAAAGAAAAGCAATGTAATGTGTAAAAACGTCTTGAATGTGCTAAACACTATGTTGGAAAACCCGAAGATTTCTGTTATTTTTACTGACAAGTCAAAATTTAATTTGTTTGGATCCGACGGCCGCTTTGAGTGGCAAAGAGAAGTACGGCACTAAAACTAGCAAATATAAAAGCAACTGTTAAACATGAATGATGGTGGTAGATTTATGGTATGGAATGCAATGGAAACTAGCAGAGTTGGAAATTTAGTTTCATCGAAGGGGCGATGGACAAAATGGTGTATCTGAATATTCAAAAGCAGAATTTACCAGGCACTGCTGGAAAATTGAATTTAAATAGAAACTATTCCTTGATTAAAGATAACAATCCTGAGCATGATGCCTCGCATCATGAAAGAACGGTTATTATATAATGTACTAAAAGTACTACCCCATCCTTCACAGAGTCCTGATTTGAATCCTATAGAGCTTTTGTGAGTGTTTATGGAGGAAAAATTACGAGAGAAGGAAATAAAAGAATAAAAATGCGCAAAAAAAGTGTTTTTCAGACAATATGGGACAGACATCACTGAAAGGTTGGTCCTTTCGATGAATAAGGGATTAAAAGCTGTTATAGCAGCAAAGGACATCACACGAAGTATTAAATACTTTTCTCTTAAATTTAAAAGTTATTTTTGTGACCTTGTATAAGTGTCCAAGATTTTTGTTTTTTTTTCTTCTTTTTTGAAATCGGGCAATATCATCTTAATGTTCTTTAAATTTATAATTTATATTTATGTATTACTGAAATCAAATCAAGAACTGATTTATTTTTGGAATTGTCTTTTTTCTGAATTTTATTTTAAAGGTATAATGTAGTGCGAAATTATCAAACGGTGAAGTCATGCAAGCCTGCAGTCCAACTTTTTTTTTTTTTATTATTATTATTATTCATTTATATGTGCAGGCTCTGTGTGCTACAAATAAAATATGCTCATTTTAATGCTGATTCGTATCCTTTTCAGGACATTTTACAGCTTACCCGCAGAATTTGCTTTTATATGATAGCCACGCCACGCAATTCCGCGGATTTTCGGTAGTTCACAGTATTAATAATAAAATATGTATTCTTTATAATGAAAAAGCTCCCCATTGACAATTTTGTAGATAGTACAGCCATCAAGGGAGAGCAGCTCCCTCGGGCATGACTTGACAAAGCTGATCTACGTACACTAATGAGCACATGTTTGCCTCACCTGGGTCAAACCTCCAGAGGTCCTTCAAAGGCAGGTTAGCGCTTCTTCCCCCTAGCAGATAGATGGAGCCAGTCGGAGAGACGCACATGGCGTGCTTGGAACGCGAGCTGGGCGCTGGACAGCCATCGGACACCTGGACATTAGACCACATAGCCCTAAACAAAGGAAGACCCTTTTAGACACTCACAAATAAATAAAATATATACCAAGTAGCGTGGAGTAAAGATGCGAAACAAGATACAAATATAAATATTAGAAACACTAGGATAATAAATCAATTTTGAAAGCATTCTTTCTCTTATATAAAATATCAACATTCCTATCAGAAACTTGATTCCGAAACAATGAAATTAAACCACTGAAGCAATTACTTACAAAAAGTTTATTTTACGTTTCATTCTTTAATAAACATTTTTTAAACAAAATATTTTACAACGAATAAAAATAAGTAGAATTGTCAGAAAATCAATAAAATGGACAGAACGGTATTTCGTCTGACCGTTGGAGGGGAGAGGGGGCTTTATAGCTTTTTAGGTTCTAGTCAATTTTCTTGTTATATATCTATAATGAAGTGAAAAATTTAAATATTTCCATAAAGTTCGGTTCTTCATTACTGAAGCGGTGAAGGTGAGGGGGGGGGCAAAAATGTGTTTGCTCCGGACCCCAATTAGGCTAAGTCGGGCCCTGGAAATATCTATTAGCTGGGATCATGAAGTTAGGCGATGCCTTTGAATTCCGATATTTGTGGAAAGGAGATTAGAAGAAAACTGGCCCTAATAGATATTTGGCAACTATTTTCACATCACAGAAGCCTTTAAATCATAATTTGAGAAATAAATATCTCAATGCAGAGTGACGTTTCTCAATACACGATTCAACATTTCTCTTATTTTATTGAAAAGTTTCTGTCCTGCGGAGGCTGTTTTCTCTCCCGGCGAAATCTCTCCAGCAGCTTCCTGCTGTGGCACAGAATGCAATTCGCCAGTAGTCAGATCTTCCTCCAGCAAATCGATGTCATTGTTATCCACCTTTGAATTGCAACTATCTCTGTTCGGAACAGGCTCCATGGGCACTCGCTCAAATCTCTCAATGGCGCGTCCAATAGTGCTGTCCGGCCAAAGCGTTCCCCATGTGCAAAATGAAGGGACAAACGACAAGCACAAACTGATAGTCGAGATAGAGGCTTGATGTTCCATGTGACGTCACTCGCTCTACAAAAAACCGCTCATTTGTTTTGATCGCTATGCGCATTACACGTTACGGGAGGCACTCGTTAAGCGAGGTTTGGCTATAACTGCAAAAAGAGCGCGAATGTAAATTTATAGGTTAAAACTAGACTCATTGTGCAATATATTTGCTGATACATTCATTTGTGATTCATAATCGCAACTGATTTTACGATTATTTGCCAAAAATCCAGTCATTTTTTTAATCTCAGAATATTCTTCCCTTATTATATTTCTAACAAAGCCCGATTTTTGGAATTCTGAATACCTTTAGAGTAAGATATAAATTAGAATAAATAAATAAAAATAATCACTCAAATTAAAAACACTTTTACTACTTGCACACTTGCAATAAAAATGTCAATAATTTCTCTTCCAAACTGTTTTATGGATGTATATTTGAATTGACACACTGTAAAATAAATATAAAAATTTAAAAATAAAACTTCCGTCATATAATTATTTTTAGGACTCATCAGTGCAATGATTTATAATAAAATGCAATATTTCAAACCACAATCTACATTTATGGAAGAAAATATTCGCGTGTTATCTCTGTATGTCTGTGATTCGCCAATGCCCAGACAAATCTATTGCCCTGACGGTCATGCACTTGACCCTACAGGCAGTCATGATTTGAAGAAAGGTTTTTATATAATGTTTTTTGATATTTTGGATGATTTTCGAACTTACTTCTCAGAAGTATGTCTTCAAATAACTGTAAAGAAAAAAAAATTGCACCGACAATTGTCATTCTAAAGAAATCTGTTTTAGACTTCTGACATAATTTAACGAATTTTAAGACATTTTGAAAAATGAATCACTTTTCAAGAAAAAAAAATATTAATTTGAACTGAAATAAAACTGAAACTTGTGCATCCGACATTCTATTTCCATTACCTTTTTCCAATTTTTTTTAGATTATTATTCGAACATTTCTCTCTAAATTAAAACAAAAATAATCAAAATACTTTCCTTGATCGATTTTTAATTTATTGTATTGCCTTTTCCAGATGTTTTTTACCGCTGAATCAATCAGTGAAAAAAGAAAACATCTCCCAGAAGAACAATTTGGCATGTTTCCAAATCAGAAACCAAGAATCGTGAAAATAAACCGTCGTGAATAAATCGTGAAAATAAAATTTATGGGGAAGCTAATCTTGCCAAATTGTCAATGACCCTTTTGGTAACAGCTATCAAGTTTAGATTGGTTATGCTTGAATCCTCAAAAATCTGGGACAGAGATTTTTTTTAAAAAAATTGATCTTAAAAACACTTAGCATTAATATATTATTTGTGAAATTTAGCCCCAACAAACAAAAGAAGGAAAAAAGAAAGAAACTGGCTCAGTTGTAGCCAACTTACAATATTACATCAGAGTAAAAATACTGGCTCTGAAATTGGCGAGATATATTTTATACCACGCATATTTCTCATGAGAAAGACGGTAGGACATTAGTAACCGTTGTGAGTATTGATATGAAACAATGGATTTCTGAATCGGCTTAGTAGCTGAGTGGGAACTAAATGGATGTTTTTCCATCAAAAAATTGTAAAGTGAAGTAGATATTTCTAGATTTATCTACATCGATTCACTGATTAAAGCTGGCGAGCACTGCAGCGGGTTTTCCCGAAGGAACAAATAAAATCAATTGTTTAACTTAGTTTTTGATTTCGTTGACATTGAACATTTCATAGGCAATGATGTGCAGTCGAATACAAAATCTATATTAAAGATTCCCTTATTTTCTATTCCGACTAAACTCATTTGATTAGAATTAAAATAAAGCTCTCAAATGATGTTGATATTTATATATTAAATCAGCTAAAATTCCTCAGACGTTAAAAGACACCTTACAGAAGAAAGAGCTTTTCAATGTAGGTATTTTCAGATCAAAAGGAACTGGGGGAAAATGGCACCTGTAAATGAATTTAGCAAACATTATACAAAAGGGCAAAAAATTATTATTGGAAATGGGTGAAATAGAGAGACAATTTAAGTTATTCTTTTGGCAACTCCGTTAAAATATAATTATAAATAACTCATACTCTAGAATATGATTGAAAATTCAACATAAATACACAAAAAGAAGCCAAAATAACATGCGAAAGTGTGCCAGATGAGCTAGAAGACACGTTCACAAAAACAGAAGTTGAATTTCGGGACTGACAGTGGGGAAATGCACCAAATATTGAAACTCTGAATCAACTATTTATTTACACGAAAATTTGAATTTTTACATCACCTTACTACAATAGACAGAAATTTAAATAACTATACTTCTTTTTTCTTTATAAGGAAGTTTAAAATAAAATGTTCACATTTTGTTTCGAATTTTTTTTTTTTTTTTTTTTTTTTTTTTTTTTTTAATCTTACTGAATTTTTTAAAAAATTCTGCAGTGATTTTTGGCGGCGCATTATGGACAATCTAAGAGGTCATAAAGTTTTTACCACTGAAATGCAATAAAAAGTAATCGAGATCAAGTCGAAGGGATGAATCAACCATAAATATGAACTTAACGTGCTACGCTGTATTTTAAATGTACAGAATTACTTTACCTCTAGTGCGGAATATTTGTTCCTTTCGACGACATGGAACTTGCCGCTGTGTATTTCGAGCCAACAGCCGCTGCCAGAAAGACCAAACCCACTTCTCTTATGGGAGTGAATGAAATAACTTTTGAACATTTCAAACATTGCTGATAAAGTATCAATTCGGAGAGTTCATCCAGAAATATGCAGTAACTGTCACTAAAATTAGATTACAAACTGAGAGTGAGAGTGATTGTTATCTCTTCCGCTCTCAACAGCCAGATATAAAAGTATTGTTACTTCGCATTGTTTATCCGGCAAGAATGTACACATAGCAAATAGTGACCAATTTTTAAACGCAGAATCTGAATTAGAAAATTATCAATATCTGCCAGCAAAAAACATTCGCAAATTTTAAACTATTTGTTGTAGTGTATTATAATTTTTAAAACAATAAGAACATAAATAAATGCACTATCTGAAGTTATTTTGAAAAACATTTCATTTTTTGATTTATTACAATTTTACTTCTGTTAAATTTTACACAGAAGGAAAATAAAATAAGGCCAGTTACAATCCTGCTCACAAAACAGTTAATTATTCAGAAAATTTATTTTATTTGTATGATATCTACCATTCGAGATCAAATCTTTCTAAATATTATTTCGATAAGCACACTTTCCACGAATCTTCGATCGCACATTGCAGCTCACATTTATTGGCGCCCGCCTGAATAAGTACCATGAGTCATTACGCTCCACAAATTTTCCGTAGGGTGCAGATCGGGGCCTTTTGATGGCCAGTCCAATAATTCTGTTTCATTTACTTAAAACCACGACTTTGAAAACGATAACAGGCGTTATATTGTTGAAAAATGCAATGCCCACTAATAAGGCAAGGAGCTTCTGGTTATAATTTTTCAGCAAGAATGTCTTGATATCCTTCCGAGTTTTTGGTTTCAAAATGGCTAATATTACGAGCGAATCCTCTCTAAACCATAACACTGCGACAGCTGAACTAGCGTTTAGAAAACATTGTTCGTTCATGGCATAAATCATACCAATAATTTATATATTCAAATTAATAAGGAAACCCAATGAAGCAGTTACTAAGCCTCAATCACTGATCAGATTTCGCCATTATTTTGTTTCATACGAAAGTTCATGGCCCCTAAATATACTGTCATCTGTCGATTACTTTCCAAAACTTTACATTTTTGAGGGGGAGGGAGAAACCTTCACTCCACATTCTCTGTGGAGAAATCTTCTGACACAGCTTTCCAGCCCCGTACAACTAAACCGATTAAAACCCCCAAAAGTTTTACTTCATATGAAAGGACATGGGCCCTAGATATGTCATCATGGATCGCCTACCCTCACCTTCATTTTTGAAAGAAATATAAAAAAAGCTTTACATTTTCTACAGAGGAAAACCTTCACAAAATTTTCAACCACAAACATTGTACCGACTGTTTTTTATTTCATGTGAATGCTCGCGATCCCTTAGTAACATCTTCAATGGCCATCTATCCCCTACCACTCCATTTCTAGAGATATTGCAAAATAAAACCTTGACACAATCCCCAGCCTCATCAACTGGAAATATTTCGCTAATTTTCGTCCTCAACTTCGTGACATCTTTGTCAATTTGAAAAATCAGCTTAAAATCAGATTACTCTATCAGTATTGTGCAACTTTTTCAACTATATTTTTAAAATTCATCTTGGCAAGCTAAAAGGCAAAATGTAGATATCATCCAAGTTATTGTTTTCGAATTCCCTTCAATCTTTCGTCAAAAACAATGAAATATTGTATATTAAAACAACCAGAGATAATGATTGTATTGCTATTGAATAATTCAGAAAACATTGCAAAAAAAAATAATAATATTAAAGTAACAGATATCATAAAAATAAAATACAAACAAGTTTGCTACAAAGTTTATATAACTGAAAAGTTTTGAATTACTTAAGCAAATGCCAAAAGATTATATCAGCCGGCAGAATTAAAAAATTATCGCCTACATTTTAAAAATATTTGAAAAAATTAATTATTCTCTGCAATTATTCTCCTTTTAATTAGACCTAGAGAATAACTAATTAAGAATTCATAGTTTGATTCAACAATTATATTGAGAGCATCATTTATTAATATTAATTAATATGGAATTGAGGAATCACCTGTTGCACTTTTACAAATAGTCCAGTTATAAGTAGTAGTTATAATGGAAAGGGCTGTATCATCCGTTTTTTTATTTTCCACTTAACATAGTTGTAATAAGAAAACAGTTGTTTATAACGATTCACTAATGCAATATACTCTCAGTACTGCGTGGCCTCAGGCCGGTTAAAATCCAATCAAAATTACTCAAGTTAACGTGTTAATAAGATAACATGGACAAAGCCTGATACGCACAGATATATAAAAAGTTTTCAACAAAGAGTGGTTTTCTTCTAGTATCACAATTGGTAAAGATCTGCTGAAATTTTCCCAAAGTCGTGCTATGAGAACCATCGCAATCAGTCGTCTTCCTCATTATACTTCTGTTGGGAAAAGATGCAGTTCATTGAAGTTGGCCAGCATGACTCAATTATTCCGATTAATTCTAGTCGTCACAGACGATCATAATAATGGCATTGATGTAGTCATGTTGAAAACTTTTGATGAACACTTGATCCAAACAAAAGAAAGCATTATTTTCGATTATAACTGTATAATATTCCTATATGGTTAGCTATATTTCAAAGTGGCAAAATTAATTGTCGACAGAAATTGACAAAATGTGTCGAATTGTTGCTGGGGGCACTATCTAAGCTTTATGTTGCAATATCTCTCCAAAATATAAGTAGTGTAGGTAGAAGGCTCTTATCAAAGGATCATGAGATTTCATTTGAAATAAAAATTGACAAAATCAGTACATTAAATATTTTATTTAGTAGTTGAACTGTCAAGGTTTTTCCCATAAAGTGTACAGCGAAGTCATGTTTTTGAAATATCTCTCTCTCGAAAATGGACGGTAATTGACAGAAGGGAAACAATAATTTGAATGACCATTAATGATGGATTTTATGCGAAATAAAAATTGACGAATTGGTATAGTGTTTGTGACTGGGAAAATGGTTCTTAGGTTTTGACAATGATTTTAAATATACAAATGTTCGGCTGGAGAATAGTTGATGTTGGTGTGGCTATTTAAGGATAAAAACATAAAAATTAAGATAAAAAAATACAAATGTTAATTAGGAAATAGCTATGAAATGACAGATACCAATATTGAATTTGAAGGGCATAAAATCTGCATAAGCATTCGGATATCATAATTTGATATAGGAGAATTTATTTGTAAGCTGCAGAACTGAAGAAAAATGATGTGATCAATTTATTGGATGAGCGTGATACACACTTAATCTTAAATTTAAATATTAGTACATTACTATGATTCAAAACTATTTTGAGAAGAAAAATTTTTATTTGATATTCAAGCTTTCAATTTTTGAAAAAATTTGTTGATTGTATGAACACTAAATATTTAAATTAAACTGGTTAAGAAACGACTTTCTGGTATTATTCGTCTTTTCACAATATTTGTAAACAAAGTCTCGTCCCATATATTATACTAGAGAATCAGCATATTCCAGCAGGAAACTTCTTATTACGATTAGAGTAACGAATTAATTAACTTATCTGTTCATAATTACAAATTATTAATTGATTGGACTTCGTAGAATACAAAAAGTTATCTACTTGTTTGTTTCCGTAATGAGCAATAATTAATTTATTTGAAAACAGATTTGGTACTAAAACGGTAACAGCGATGAAAAACTGTTAATTCAGGTTAATTAATTCGCCGTTCAAAGTATGTTGATTACTTTCGCAGATGTGTTCCAGAGGAATAGAGAAACACTGGCAGTCAGACGACACACGGAGAGTGTGCATGTTAATTCTGAGAGGGTTGCTAACTGCGATGATAGCTATAATTGAGCTTCCAATCCTGTCAAAAATTCTGATCACATATTGTGCAGCGGACGCTCAGCCGAGATATTTTCTGTTTTCAAATCATTGGATTTGATGAATCCATAGATGGAACTGTACACGATAAGCTTATAAATGACACACAAATAAATCTTTACTATAAATTCAATTGCCTCAGCATATCAAATGATTCGAATGCTACCAGAGCAACATCAATCTAACTCTTTTGTGGTATACTTCGTTTACTATTAGTTGCCTTAATTTCATTTTTTTTTATAAATATGCGTGCATTAAAAAGGCACACTTCTGATAGTTTGAAACAATGTAGAGAAAGATTTGACTTTTTTCAGTTTACTCCAACCCTCAATCCCCTTTGCTACAAAATAACTCCAACACTATAGGGTTAACAGAAAAGACACTGACCTAAAATTAAAAAAGAAAAAAAAGAGACTTATCTTTTAACAGAATAATTTCATGGTTACCTGAAAATACCTCAATTACTTATCAACAAAATTTAGCAGGGAATGATGCATGTTAAATTCAACTTGAGCCGTTTGAATTCATCCTTCAGTTAATGTAAAGAAGGAATTTGCCGCTTCAAATGTTGAATTCGATATCTAGCCACGATTCAAACTGGTAAGATTTGCTCCAAGACAGCCTCCGTATGGCTTCAAACGGGGTGCTAATCTATGCAAAATAAACTAAATCTTTGTCATTATTAAAGAACTTCTCATACCTTGCAACCTTCCACGAAGGAAAGCAACGCCAGTGGTAGGCACTGTTGCGCAACATTTTTCAAGTCATCATAGAGTTAACTGTTAAACGGTAGCTTGAAATAAATCGATGCCTTGCAATCGATGTCAGGCAGAAAATACGTTGAACTTCCTGATCAGCTTCTATATGCTAATGACAACAGAACTGCCGTGAAGAAGAAAAAAGAATCATAGGATAATAGGCGCCATGGTTTCTGGATAGTATCACAATACATCGAAACATTTCAGATCTCAGAGAGAAAACTAATAACATATACCAGTTATGCCAGAATTTGCTTTCCCAGATTGAAATGAATTTTCTTTTTCGGAGATGTTGCTTACGTCAGCTATTTGGATTCTGAGCTGTTGTGAGATCACTATTACCAGTCACTATTTGGAACCTTTTCTGACGCACCACAAAAAAGTCGTCACCTTCTGCGCAGTTATGGACCTGCATTGATACGGGTGTTTGTGGCGCAAGGAGGAACTGATTACGAGATACAAAAAAATGTCTTGGTAATTGCGGTTCAGTTGCCAAAGGCAAATTCTTTCAAGGGAAAATAAAATTGTTTTGTTAAATTTCTTGATATGAAAACGGTATCTGGGTATGCACACCCACTCTTTTGGAAATAAATATAGCAAAACACTAAAAATACTCTTTTTTATCATAAAGGTATATTTCTGATTGAATACACGTCTTATCTGCTACTAGAAAGCAAAAATACAAGTGCTTCAAATATATCAAAATCAGCCAGGGCGGTGAAAAAGATTTGTTATTGATAGTGAAAATCTGGGCGGTGTTTTTCGGGAATTCTGCCAAAATAGAGGTGATAACTGCCAGTCTGAAAAATGACTGGAAGGCTAGCAAAGAAACTTTCATTTCACACAGCACATAAATTAATCGGAGTTCAATACTTCAGAAGTCGAACAAAGTAACACGTCTACATGAAACTGTATTCTTTTCTTTGTATAAACAATTGTCTGGTATTTACATACGATAAAATTAAGAAGAGTTTCAGATTTCTCTGACAACCATTAACTGGGAGAAAGATCTGCTCTCTCTCTTGCAATACCATGTGTATTATTTTTACAATATGACCCGTTTTGTGCGCTAATCAGAAAACCCTCTTTACATTCTTTACAGTTTCATTTCGACAGCTTGGGTCCAAAATTTGACATGACAACACACGAAATTTGATTTGTTTCGCTTGCTGCATTTTAAAGTAATCGTGTTCACAGACAAACCGAGACCAATCATTCCAAATATATTTTCTTTTGGAATCAGGTAAGTGTGCATCATTGAGAAATATCAAAATCTTAAAATCGAATTTTTGATAAAAACAGGGTTTTTTTTTTTTTTTTCGTTATAATACAATAGAATATAATAATATCTATGAAGTATCCATTTATTCTTAATATAAATCCACAGTTTTTATCCAATCTCTTAATGAAGAATGCTCTTCAAAACATGACAAAGGTCACTGCCAACCTTTCAATGCCCGAAAATTAAAGAAATATCAACTCATTACAAAGTAAATGAATCTTCGCATGTGCTGCAGGATGCTACACTACGAACTGCCATATAATATGACACCAATAATTATTTCGCCCACTTTTCCCAAAGTTAATTGCAATTTAATTGATTTTCATTTCTGAATTAATTTCGTTTTATATGTGACGTGGTAACTAAGATTTTAAACACACCTTTTAAAATTGTCCAAATTTCTTTTGCTATTTGAACTAAATAGTTTCACTTTGTCTCATATTTTAATACTTCTAATTTTTAATGAGCCTAGTTGATCTATCATAAGTCTTTTTATGCTTGCTTTTTTTAGTTCGGGATTATTGAACAAAAACTTAATTCGCTTGCCAATCTTTTTTCATTTTTATTCTAATGCTTTATACTTTCTCCAACCAAATTCAAAATCATACTTTTTACAGAAAACAAATCTTTTCAGTTTTGCATTTTCAGTAAAGGGATAGTTGCAATTCCACATCAGAAATCCCGAAAACTAGTGAGAAGTAAAAATATAATTTCAGAATGTTAATGCGACGATTACGTGCATATTTTAAAGCGATTACATTAGTAAGACAAAAAAAAAACAATTTTGGAATAAAAATTATTAAGAACTAGTAAAAATTTCACTTATGAGTACAATTATAATAATTTTGTGATGTTCACATTTGTAAACTATTTCATTCAACAAAGGAAAAGAGAAATTTTGAAAATAATTATTTATCACGTCAGTTCAAAATTATATTCAGTATTTTGCTTTCTCAACAATTTTAAAATAATTGCTACATTTCGATTAATTTTTGGAAAGGCAAAAAATTTTGGAAATTGATGTGTTTATTTTTTCTAAACAGGTAAATGAAAAATTCAATTTGATCAAGACATAGATCACTTCACTTTCCCATAACCCATTCGATCTAAAATGCCTGCTAAAGTATCCATATTAACAGGCATTGGAGAGGAATTGAAAATAAGAAGAGAAAATTTATGGAATTTTAGTAAGATGCCATAGATGAAACTTTTAATAAATTTTCTATAAACTTTTACTCACTGGAATTTTTGAAAAAAATTTGTGCCCCCAAAATTTCACGTACATTTGTTTAAAGATTTTTTTTTTTTTTTTTTTTTTTTTAGTTTTACGGTTTGCGCAGCATACATACCATCCATTCTCAAAGATGTTCAGCACTTGTCATTATATTATCCAAAGAAATCAATGGATTTTCAAAAATAGGTTTGCAGAAGAAATTAAAGCAGATTTAACTAGTTTTGTCAAGACTAGGTATTTGATTTTTGCATCCTTTTTATAATTTGAATATTTCAACCCAGAAAGTCATAGTAACAGTATTTTCAGCTCTTATTCAGAACAATTCTACAACTATTTGATACTTATTGTTTTCTTGGTCTAACGATATTTAAACAATTTTAATTATACTTAAGAAATTATCTATTTGTTTCATTAATTAAAAACATTAATTTCTTTTTCTAATAAACTGACCTTACCATGATTCCTGATAAATTTAGCAACTATATTCATCATATATCTATTGTAACTAATCAAATAAAAATTAAATTAGCAGAAAGATGATTCACAAAATTCTAAGCATAAAACTTTAAAATTAAATTAAAGTTTAGGCTGATATATTAGTTCTAGCTAAGCCTGTAAGCGTCACAACTCAACTCCACTCCAGTGTAATTAATTCAGATTTCGTTTTTTCTATGCTTTCGAAACTTTCTATGTAAATAATCGCAAATAAAGTGTTCTCTCATATCACATCCACAGTAATTATTGAAGATATTTTACAAATTGGCATCTGTGACAGGACTATGGATTATCTAAAACGGGAGAGAACATCAAATCGTACCAAATCGTTGAAAGAAGTTGAAAATGCTGTGAAAACGGAACCGGTAAGTAAAATTGAATTGATGCCGGTATTTAATATTTTAAGTGATAAAGCTGAAAGGTTATTTGAATTAGATGAAAAAATTAGAGTAAAATTGTCCGAAAGGGAAAATTTTGAAGAAGAAGAATTTTCTAATGACCTTGACATAGCGGAAAATTATCGCGATCAATAGATTGCTATGAAAACAAAAGTCGATTTTGTTTTGGCTACGAAAGAAGAAAATAGCGATACTTCCGGTGCATTAAATGGGACAAAACGAACTTTTCGCCTCTCCAAGTTGGAATTAAAACGTTTTGACGACGATATAAAGAAAATTCACGATGATGATAGTATTGATTCGGATGATAAATTTCAATATCTTTTACAGGCGACGGAAATTGGTTCATCGACAAGAGATTTAGTCGAGAGTTTTCGTCGTCGGGCGCGAATTATAATAAAGCTATTGAACAATTGAAATCGCGTTTTGCTAATGATGAGTTGTTGATTCAAATTTATGTTCGTGAACTTTTGAATCTTATTTTAATGCAAGCAAAAAATGCAGAAAATTTCACTTTACGTGCCCTTTTTGATAAATTAGAAACCCAGTTAAGAGATTAGAGACATCAGGAGTGACATCTGAAAGGTATGAAGCAATGCTGTATCCATTAGTAGAGTCAGCTCTTCCAGAAGATCTTATAAAAGAGTGTGAACGAACACGTAGCAGAGTTGAAAATAAAGTCAAGCCTAATATTTTGGGAAATTTGTTAGAATTTCTTCGATCGGAAGTCGAGAGTGATGAGAGATTACAACTTGCTCGATCCAGTTTTGCGACGGATCAAGAGTTTCAAAGAATTAAATCGAAAGATAAAATTCCTACGTCAGCCTGGATTGTATCTAGTGAAAAGAAAAAAGCTGGGGAAAAAATGACAAGCAATGCTTATTTTGTAATAAGTCATTTCATAATACAACAGAATGCTTTAAAGCTCTTGATATGTCACTGGAAGAGAAAAAAGAAACACTAAAGAAGAAAGGTGCGTGCTTTATTTGCTTGAAACTAGGTCATAATTCAAAGATTTGCAGGGCCTATTTGAAGTGCATTATAGGCAAGAAAAAACATCATAGTATTATGTGTCCAAATATAAATCAAACTAAACAGAATCCATCACCTGAATTAGATGCCAAGATTCTCTTGTCACCAAGGAATTCATCTACATTATTGTTAACGATATTGGTGAAAATCGTAGGTAAAGACAGATCTTTAATTATCCGAGGATTATTCGATACCGGTGCTCAAAGATCTTTCATAAAAAAAAGGATATTGTGGATAAACTAGGATTGGAACCAGTAGATCAGGAAATGTTAAGTCATGGGCTTTTGGGGGGCAGTGAAACTAAACAAAAGTTCCATAATGTGTATAACATTACATTGCAAACCTTGTGTTCAAATTTCAAGCACAACATTTCCGTTTTAGATGAAAAGAAAATATGTGGTGCTATTCCTTGTAAGTAATCCTGAAATTTTCCCCATTTTAAAGAGAAAAAAATTATAGAATTAAGTGATACAGGGGAAGACACTCCTGAAATAGATTTATTAATAGGAGCAGATTACCTTGGTGTATGGCTGACGGGAACACATTGATAAAAATTTAGTAGCCATGAAAACAAAACTTGGATGGACACTTCAAGGTAAACAAACGAAGCAGTCAAAATCTTTGGGGAATATTATTTATGTTGCCACTTTAGATTTGACTGAATTATGGAGCCACGATGCCATCGGTATACGAGATCCTGTAGAAATTAAATCAAGGCAAGTAACCGATGAAGAAACAGTTGAATTTTTCCGTAAAACTATTAAGAGAAATGAAGACCAGAGATATGAAGTAAGTTTGCCGTGGAAAAGTGGAGTCTCCGTACAAAATTTGGTGGTTTTGCGACTGCTAGTTCGAGCTACAGAGGTCTCTCAGTACCGTCCGTTAAAAAAAATAAAATAAAAAAAATAAATAAAAAAACAGAATTTAAGGCAAAGCGTTTTTGAACTATCGTGTTTACGTGCATGTGACAGAAATTCGCCTCCTGGATGGATACGGTTCCAAATCGGACTTGCTAAATTTGTATAAATGCTTGTCAAATATTACGAACTGCACGTTCGTTGAAAATTGGAAATAATAATTATACTTTGCTAAGGAAATAAACAAAACTAAGTTGTATACAAAAGATACAATTGAAAAATTGCATAGTTAATAATTATAGTGAACCAGTTGGTTGTCAAAAGCGATAAGTATGAAATAAGAATTGGCGAAATCCGTACTACGGATATAGCTGGGGGAATAAATTAGTTTCTCCAATGAAATTAAACATATATAGAATAGTTGAACAGCTGAGTGGCTAGTAAATAACATGAAAAAACATATTTAGAATTTATGTTCGTAAATAATTAATTTTAAAATGTAAATAAAATCAAGAATTTAAGTTTTTGTACGTTATTAGTTATTAAAAAGATTAAATCAAATGTAAAATATTCAAAAGCTAAGCATATTGCTACGAATCTATAATGTTGCTTCTCGGTCTATTGGGTTTCCTGGCAAGGAAGACAGTTTTATAGACAGCTCTGATGGATGCCGAGCGTGCAGTCTAGTGAGTCGTGTGCTGAACATCCAGTCTGTGTTGAGTTAGGAGTAGTGAGAGTTGAGTTCTCTTTGTGCTATTACGATTGTTTATTACCCATTTGCAGCTTGTATGCTGCTGTTTACTTAAGCGTTGTTCTTATATATGCTTCATCCCTGTTTTATTATCTGGTTTTCGTGCTGAAAAAACGTTATTTGTTACTGAACCTGTTGGATGTTTCACGTCACATCCACTACATCGGGTCCGTTTGTCGTCGAAAACGGATTTGTAAATTTTGAATTTTTCATAAAAATTATTCAACCTTAAAAATAATTAAAAGCAAATTATGAATTTAAAAGTTGAATATAACCTATCTTAGAGCATCAAGACACCTCAGTGACACTTAAGTATTTAAAAGCTAGAAACATTCAATCCAAAAATCTTAAACATATTTCGAAATTTAAAAATTGTGAACATTTTATTTTTTAAAAATCAAAACAAATAAATTTTGTGTCATGCGTATTTATATTTGACAAAACACATTCCCAAATAAGCTGCTGATTCTAAACGTTCCTTTTGGGACAGCAAAATGTATACAGTTTAACATGGCACAACAATGGATCATTCAATGAATTGATTTTAGAGTAAAATAGAGAATAAGAAAGGTCAGATCAGTAAAATAAATAGTGCATAGCTTTCGTTTGCATTTGTTATAGAATTCCAATTTTATTTTTATCTTGGGGAACAAAAATGAGACTGTAATATCCGGGATTAGATTGAACAACACAGGAATACAAAATCTACAAGGTCAGGCTTGCTAGATTTTTTTTTTTTTTTTTCATTTTAAATCTGATAAATTAACTCTTTTTTATGCAGTCCAAATGCTTCGAAAATCCTGTTTTAGGTCAAGATCCATAATTTACTGCCTATACATTGTGACTGCCTAACTTATAATCAAGAAGAATGCGCGAGTCAGTTGTGGACTGGACTCGCTGGCTGAAGAGTTACCAAATTTGTAGACTGAAGAATTATCACGTGTACATATTTTGAAGGATGAAATGTACAACGAGGAGGGATTTTTCTCAAATTTTAATTCATTAAAAATAAAGCGAAATTTTACCTTTCTTTCCGCGATAGTTCTGAAAAATATGACAGCACAAAAACAATTTTTGCGTTATTTTAAAATGTCATTTTTAAAAATAATTAAATCCTGTGCAAATATTTCATGAATTTCGGCTCTTTTCTCTCTCTCTTTTGAGTCATTTTCAACAATAGATATCACTGTTGAGCTAAAATTCAAAATGTTTCATTCTTCTAAAACATGTTTAATCGTATGATTGTCATTCAATGTTGAAAGCTAAAGACGTCACGTTGTTTTTAGTTTGGGTTTTATGGCACACTGGCCAGTTCCGGTCATGTTGAGCCAATCATGTGTTGGAGATGAGCAAATAGTAAAATTCTCAATATACAAAACGAAAAGTAGTTTTAAAAACATAAAAATCTTGTAGAAAAGAAATGACAACGTGTATAAAAGTATAAATGTGAAATTTTAATCTCCTGACTCTTGAAGATAATTTAAATCTGAGTTCAGTTGTATACAGAGAATTGTTCATTGTTTACAGCTGGCAGACTGAAATGAATTCACTTGTATTTTCCCCTCATGACTGATGGTAGCAAGTCCACAGGTTTCGTTAATAACTGATACTTTTGAGGCTGAAAATCACCAGGTGGTGTTCTGCCTTAGACAATAAAAGAATATGCGTGAGGGGAGAACATAACAGGTTTGTTTGTTTTTCAACTGTTACACAATAGTAAGGATTCTTCACATAGTCTTGCAAAACCTATTATTTAATTATATTATAATATGCAGAGCACTGTAACCAGGGGATGCACTTTCCCAGGAATATTTATGCACACTTTCTCAACATTTTGGATCAGAATTATATCCATAATCCAGAGCATTCATTTTAAAGTCGAAACAAATACATTACTTTTTATTTGCACATAGGAAATATATAACGCCCTAATATATATATGAATGAATATTAATAAGATATAATATTACTTATTGTAATACATCAACTCAGCTATATATACGTATATGTACACAAGAAAAATGAAAATACATTTTGATGATTTTTTTTATCGATTACTTTTAAAAAAATTAGAGTACCGCTTTAATCCCTGTTCGGTGGGTATTATCATTCATTTCTAAGTATATATTTAAAAATATTAAGATAAAATATTTTAATTAAAGCAGTGTTTTTTTTCAGAGTTTTCTGTTAGGGTAATAAAAATGAGAAAGGCTATTGATTTTTTCATTAATATTGATTTTTTTTGACTATTCAGTCAAATTATTCAAATTGTAATGAATGATTTTAAAGATTTCTAATTTTCTAAATTTTGAAAATTTTAGAAAACTATTTAGCGTCAATGTTTTTAATTATAGTCTCAAAGGTTACGCTCAAAATTCTATAGCATAAATTTGTTTTAAGGGACGAATTATGTCACTGACATGTACTTTGTTAATGTGGCTTCTTGTCACTTGAAAATAAAATTTAATATCATATATTTTACATTTTTTTTTTTTTTTTTGTCTAAATCATGTGGAGTATTAATCCTAAGATAAAAAAATGTAACACAGAATTTTATTAATGTACCAAAAAGAAAAATGATTTTATTTTAATTACTTCTTTCTTATTAGTCTTCATTTGAAATTCTTTATCATGGAATCTTGAAATTATTCTTGTTTCCAAATTTGCAAATATAAAATTGAAATTAATTAAATTAATTTATTAATTGACAACTAGGCTATAAAAATATTACAATGTAATATTGAGTTCATGAAATGTGCATAGTTTTGAGAATACAAAAGCGCATAAAACTGCATGACTCTACTAAGTTACTAATAAATTTAATGCGGGTTACCAGACTTTTTTTTTTTCACTTTACATCATTCAATAAAGCCCAATCACTCAATATAAAATATAAATTTCTGCCTAAAACGTTTTTTATTTTATTTTCTAGAGAAAAAATTAACGCAGCTTAGAATAAGCATTGCATACTTGTCTTGAATATAAAACTTTCAACAAAATAAACAAAAGTAAATGAATTTCTCAAAAATTAAAATTTATGTGCGGTATTCGAATCAATACAGAAGCTTATTAATACACAATATTAAAAAAAAATTAAATAATAGAATTTTTTATAGCGTTTCTTATTTTGAAAATTAATTTTTATTCACACTCGCAAAATTCATAATATTGACTCCTAATTCTTTCCGTTATTTTTTATTAAGTATCCGGCAAGCAAAAGTAATCCATCACTGTCAAATGTGCAAAGCTGACAATTCCTCCACCATACCCATCTTGAAGATGCTCTTAATGATAATTTACTTTTCAACTTGCACCCCTCGCTTAAGGCCTTATCACACGGGCAAATACCGTCTACACTTTCGTGGGCAATTTTCCGTTTTTACCCGCAGGCAACCGGTCAAGCAAGTTTTCCGTCATCGTGAGCTTTTTCAAACCTGCTTGAAAATGCAGACGATAGCGACGGAAAGATTGTTTGCAAACGAAATTCAACCAATCGTGCATGGCTTTGGTACTGACGTAGTTGCCAAGAATGGCGCGATTGGCGCCAATATGAAACTAATTTGTAAACACATTTCCAAAATGTTCTATGGTCGTGTGATAAAAAATGGGTTTTGATCGACTTTATTCATCAAAAACCGGCTATTTCGAATCCACTGAATATTCATTATTAAAGACAAATGCTACACGAAGAAATTCGTACAATAATTAAGACGAAGAGATATTGACACCCGTAGATAGTCATTAAAACTAAGAAAATTTATTTTCAGAATTAAAAAAATTATTAATGTTTATGTGAATTGTCTTCTTTTTGTGAACTGTATTTGAGCAGATTAAATCTTTAATTTTTTTTTAAATAATGGTATAATTTTTGATTTTCTAAAATATGTAATTAACATCTTCCATACAGTTGAAAAATTATTTAATTCTTTGCTGTTGTGAAAGTTAATAAGGATCAATTAATTTTCTTATCTCTGAAATATTGTTCAGCACATTATATAGTACATTTAAGGGAAATGAAGAATATGAATAATTCTGTTATTGTTTAATGCTTTGATTAATAAATAATAGTGAAGTTTTTATTTTTAAAATTAATTGCACATCCAACTCACAAAATCGCTTTTTTAGCATATTTCTGTGTGTCAATTTGATTTTCACAATTTAATCTATGAAATACCAATACAGATACATTATGCAATTATTAGATTTTTTTTTGTACTTAAACCTGTCATTATTACTGAAAAATTGACGAAATTGATGAAACAGCAATATATCCCAGGATATAATGTATGGAATGTATGAACAGGAATCCCACTAACGAAATGTGTAAACTACAGATATTCACCAAACAGAAAAAGCGAATAAAGAGCGATAAATTAGCCATAAAGTACACCTGTGTTTTAGGTTTACCATACAGCAAATCCCCACATGACGTCACTACACACATTTTTCCGTGCGCGTTTGCCCACGAAAGTGCAGACGGTATTTGGCCGTGTGATAAGGCCTTTACAATAGAAACCGACCCAAATCTGGCCGCACAGTACAGAAGATACCCGGTCGAGTAGAACTGGATTAGTATACGTAGTAAGGTTGGACGATGATCGAACTTCATCATCGCGATGTATCATCCAACACAGATCGATACCATTATTTGTTTATAGCTAATATAAGTTATAAATAGCATCTCTTAACATATTGACTGATCAGAACGACCCTAAATAAAAGGAAGTTCCAATTTATATAATAAAAATATTCGTTTTCTTTTGTGTCAATGCTAAAGCAATGATCGCCTGTTACAATTTATAATATTGCCTTTTTTCAATATGATAATTTTTAAAATGTTAACTTTTTTTACTGCTGACTTAAAAAACTTCAGTTTCCTTCATTCTTCATTAAAAAAAAGAAAGAAAAAGAAAAGGAAAACGACATAATAATGAATTGGTTTGCAAAATTTTTGTGGAAGAAGATATCCTTTAGAAATGGTCGCATAATACAACTGTTACAGTCAAATACATTATTTGCAGCATCAGCAATTATGTTAAGAAAGCGCATTTATTCTTTTAACAATGCATTCTTAGTAAATGCAACTCAGACTGCCTTCTGGAATGCATAGGTTTGTGGGAAATTCGTCACACTTCTACTATCTGAAAAGGAAAAATCAATGAAAAGTGATCACTGTCGTGAAGATTATTTACAGTGTCAAAAAATTCAACAAAGGAAAAGTATTGAAGAGCAAAGTGTCAGACCCAGGGAATGAGACATAGGTGCGGGTTCGTGGAAGAACATTCTCTTGTCATCATTGAGAAGACAGAAACAGTTATAAGAAATGAATTGTTCAACCTGTCGCCAATTATAGTCTGTGTATTTTCAGTACGCGGTTCAAGGTCACATTTTCTACCGCGTTACTGGTACCAGACAACCAATAACGAGGTAGAAAATGTGACCTTGAACCGCCTACAGACTATAGTAGTTGTGCTCTCAGAAACTCACAAAATTTAGCACCCACTGATATCGCCTAGTAATATAAAAGGTACCTGTGGTAGATCAGCCAGGTACCTTTTACTTATCAACCTCAAGGCATTTTGAAAGATAACATCATTTTGATGGCAGAGAAATGTAGCAGACAGTCATTAGGATTCGAACGTGAAGCGGCACTAACCTTAGCCTGCAAAGATGCATGTATAAAGATGTATGTATAAGGATAAAAGTTAAATGTTAGTATACAAACTCCACCAAAAGTTGCAGCTCCAGTATCATTATCCTTCTGTACAAAATTGTATCTTCATATCATTGAGTAAGCATTTGGCTTCATGAAATGCAATACAGATAGGGTGTGCCGCATTGATAAGAGCTTTAAGATTCAAAAATTTCAACCTGATGCCGTAATAATTCTTTAAAAAAAAACCTTAAATAACTTTAGAGAGATTTTTATTAACGCCAGTATGTGAAGTTGCATGTTCTTCGCAACTCTTTTGGAAAACTTATTAATCCTCTGAAGGATGGATTTTTCAAAGCTCAAAATGTGTCGATGGATTACCAAACAAGGATGATAAATCCTTAGTTGTGAGACCTGCTGTATCAAAATTCTAAAGCAGCTGACCTTTTTTATTCCAAATCTTTAAGAGGAGAACACTACTTATAATATTTTAAGGATAGAGAGGTCTTGTTTCTTTCTTTTTTTATCCATCAGATTTGATCTCTGATAGCCCAGTTGTAGTATCAGTTGTTAAAATGGTAGTACATTTGGTTTGTGTTTTAGATATTCAACGGAATTTTTTTTAGTAGCTGAAGCATAGTTTTTACTTTTTATAGACATTTGAGCTAGTATGAGGTATTTAGCTTTAGGACAGAATATGTTATTTTTCATCTAAGTATGATAATCTCTTTAGAACGAGATTTAGAATGAGCACGAATAGGAACTGCGTTCGCACTTACAATTCACTCATTTTTCTTTAGATGTGCATTAGGATAGAACAAAAATTGCCTTTTTTTTTTTTTTTTCTTTCTTTCTTTTTTTAGATTTTAGTTTGATAATAGTACGGAAAAGTTAATTTTTAGGTTCAAAAACAATATTTAAACATTTGGTTGCAATATTACATTATCTTGAGGTACCGCAAAAAACTTCAAATTTGTAAAAAAAAAAAAAAAAAAAAAAAAAAAAAAAAGGAAAAAAAAAAAATGAAAATTTTTAAAAAAGGCCTTTTAAAATTTTCCAGATTTTAGTTTGCAATAGCGGTGAAAAGTTAGCTTTTAGGTTCAAAAAGAATTTTAAACAATTCTAGTTGCAAAACAACAATATTTCGAGATGCTGCAAAGAGCTTAAAGTTTGCAAAAAAAAAAAAAAAAAAAAAAAAAAAAAAAAACAATTATAAATTTTGATAAAACATTTTTATGAATTTTTCGATCATATAATGTTACAAAGATGATTTTAAATACATATATAAGCATTACAATTGGAAAAAATTATTAATTACAAAGTATAATAATAAAAAATATTTTTTTATGTCCAATTTTGCGTTTCTTACTTTTGCTTCCGTAATGGTTACAAATGTTACAGTAGCAAAATGTTTGCTTCTACTTCATTGCCACATTAAACTGTTTTCTTTTAAATTAAATTTTGGCATATTCACACGTGAGTCAATTTCTGTTCTTATGTATCCTTCTTTTGCGATTGAACCGCGGACATTTTGAGCTGATTCGGCTACCAGTCTCACAGCTCTTTCCATTGCTTGCATGTGACAAGGAAGCCAGAGAAAGTCGATAACCGAGTCCCTTATATTATTTGGTTCAGCTTCAGATGCCTTCTGTATAAAGTTTTAACTTAATAAACCGCACAGGCGCATGGTAGTTTTATCGTTTCTTGTCTATTTGATGGATCTGGTTGGCTTACCTCTATTGGTAAAGAACCACGTTGTTCTTCAGCGTTATCATTGCGCCAGTAATCGTTTCTGATGCAGTAGTATTTTTTGCCCGTTCTTGATTAAACTTAACTATTCTCTGTAGTTCTTTACTCTTTCTTGCTTCTTTCTTCCTCAAAGTATTAGTGGTAGCAATATCAATATTACCTATAACCATTTTCCTGTTAGAGCATTGATCGTTTAGAACCTTTTATTTCATAACTGGCACGTTTTTTTTTTTTTTTTTTTTTTTTTCCTTTTATGCAAGTCAGCGATATCAAATAAATGTCTAGTTTCCTCTCTAAATTCTGTGAGGTTGGAATTAAACTTAACTGAACATTTTCTGCTTTTAGACTTTAATAAATTCCTGTATTTAGCACGATAAGCTTTTTATCATTTGTGAAATTCTTTTGTAAGAAGCAACGGGAATAGAAGCTCTTGATCATATTTGTTCTATTATGGGAACTAAAATGTCATATATTTCGCTTACAGAAGGATCCTTCTCTGAAGCAATTTTGAAGTTTTGTCTAATATAACAGAATCACTACATTTGTCAGTAGCATGTTTAATTTCAAGCAAATCACTAAATTTTCCAAAAATAGAACACTTTGATATTTGTCTTGTCTTCATTAATTTAGACTGAGCCATTTTTACTCACAGCAAAGCTCACAGTTACCAAGCCATTTTTACTCGCAGTTACATAATAGACGGAAGGGAGACGCCAACTCAACTGAACTCGGCAAAGCTACAGATTTGAAACCAGCTCTGTCCTTGTCATCGGACGAAGACAAATCTCCGCCTTACCTCAACAACAGCCGGTAACTCAGTGCCATGCCAGTGCAATAGTAAAACCCTTTTTTATACTTTTATTCATATGACAATACCTAATGAAAGCTTTTTATTTTATAATCGAGGAATGCAAATATTTTAAAAAGTTACAAAAAGTGTGTTTTAATGAAACTCAAGATGTGCTTCAATATTTTTTATTTATCTATACCAAAATGTAACTTTTCAACGCTATTGTAAATTAAAAGATTGTTTCGTAAAAAAACTTTAAAATGTATCAAAAATTTCAATTTTTTGAAAACTTTAACGTCTTTGCGGCACCTCAAAACGTACTCTATAATATTTTTCATATTTATAATTTATTTTATCTACACCAAAAGGCAACTTTTCAACACTATTACAAATTAAAAATCAAAAATTGTCCCCCCCCCCTCATTTCACCCTAATGTGCATTCGTGGTCAAATACTGCACAACGAGCTCAAATAACAGCTCCGCGGCAATTAGTTTTAGAGTGGTCAGCATGCAGGCAATTAAAGAGCTTCAAAGGATTCGGAATGAAGAGCTAAAGGTAATCGTGTATGTCCAGCTATTATAGTCTCAGGCAATCTTGAAGACTTGAAGGTCAGAATTTAATACTTGGTTGGAAGGAATTGTCCATCTCGCCGAATATTGATACGATACGCATGAATCACTCCTTCGGCTTAAGCTCGTCAATAATTTTTTCCAAAGTATCATTTAGTAACTCTCCGCAAATTATCACACTTTAGAGGAATTCGGTGTTCTATGAGTAGTACGTTGATTTGTATAATCATTAACGCTTTTAGTTTTGAAATTCGTTAGGTTTCCTTGCGAGAATTTACAACAACAAGTAAATCTTTAGAATGTAACTTTTGAATTTCAACAATAGTGCTTACAATGGTTGTTTGAACAAGAAACGGTGACAAACATTTCCTTTTGAGTTGATAATTTTAAATGATGAAAAAATATATGAAATGGTTGAATAAGATTAGTATTTTCAATTCAGTTCTTTCACAGAAGGGAGCATGTTTGGATTTGCCCATACGATGTTTATGGAAATTCAAGTCCGAAATCGCGGAGCCCAACAAGGAAAGTCGCCCACCGGCTTTAGATATCCCCAGCCTCGGATTCTAGTCAGAACCTATACACTCAGAGTTATTGCCGTGGATAGTAACGAACCTTAACATCAAATTCACGAAATGGTTCCTAGATGGATCCTTAGCTGACTAACCACTCACGTGGCTAGCTATCGGCCGACTGTTACACTGCGTACCAAAAGCATCAGTCGGCGAGAGAGCCTCCTCGCACGGCCAACACGTGGAATTTTTGACTGTCCATTAGAAGCAAGAAGAAAACAGAGCGGCGACGGCTTCTCATGGGGAGCTCCTTAGTTTGCCGTCGAGGGAAGGAAAAAAGACAGTAGAATGCAGCAGACTGAGATGAAAAGAATCTGGAAGGCAGACCAGATCACTAGGGAGCCTCGGGGTACCTTAATAATCCTGAGGTACCTAAGGTACATAAATATTTTTAATAGAATAGGAAAAAAAAAAAAAAAATGTTTGCTTTAAGAAAGGTGCTTAAAATATAAAATGAGTTAATAATAATTCGTTATCCAGCATAGCCAAATCAGGCTCTAGTATTGAATAAAATATATCAGCAATCAATCTAATCTAGTAAAATGGATATTTTTTCGAATTTTAAAATGGCATCATTTCTTTCCGATTAAAATTTGAGAATTTATTGATGAAAGACAGAATTTCATCAATTCTAATGCGTCAGTGGAATAGTTAATGTCGACTGCTGTTAGAGCATGTAAATTGCTTTAATAGCGACTATTCCCTTGTTTTATCCATAAGCATGAATACTTTTTTACTGCACTTTAAAAGTTACTTCATTATGTAGAAATATGGAGCTAAATATATACAGAAATACTCATTATCGTATTCAAAGACAGGCATAATTCTAAAAAAAGTACTTTTACTGGGCGGGGGAGAGAGCTTCAGGAAGGTTTAAAATATTTAAAATCCTGAGGTCTAGATTTTTGGCAATTACTACACTTACACTCTTTATACATTTCGTATTCGAAAAAATAAAAATAATAAAGAAATGGTTACAAAAATATCACTTAGTTTCTTTATTCAAATGCTTCAATAAATATTAAAAAGTGTTGCATTTTCTCCTGTAACCGCATTGTAAAATTAATTTAGAAATGATGTACAAACACAAAGTACGCATATTCATTCACTGCCTAAATGTAATTAGCTGCAGATAATTTATTCATGTCGTGTGATTTCATAACATATGGCTCAGATGTAAAAGTATTATATCCTTCAGTTCCGACGTTGAGAGCACGCAAGGCAAGAAAAAAGTGCGACCTGCATTCGTTTTCTATCTAATCCCGTATAGTAAACTTTAAGATTAGTTGAGCCAATTTGTATAAAGCCAGGACTAAATGGGCAGTTATCGTTAGTATATCGAACTGAGCTAATAAGAAAAGTAGGAGCAGATTAAAAGTAACAAGGATTTATGGAACAATAAAATTGACTTCGTAGGATATTACTTCGAGTTTGAGACTAGCATTAAGAAGGCATACGTTGTAACTCGGTGGGGGTGGGAGGTCTAGAGGGAATTATTTCGCACGCAGTCATCGTCGTAGAATGGAGGGAATTCCAGTTTGCAGTTTGGGCTTCTTTCTTTTGATGAACTGGATCCAAAATTCTAGATTCTTTATAAGTCTGGTGTCAAATTTTCATACTAAATTTATTTAACTTATTTTGCTTTTGAGTAGTCGTGCTCTGACAAATAAAGACAGTCTGCCTTTAGACAGATTTGGTCCAAAATCTGACACAGACAAATTTTGATGTTCAAAATCATATACTAAAAAATCTATTCATTTAACTAGCTGCGTTCTTGCATTCATATCGAAGAAAAAATAGAGGAACAGAATCAATAATTCTAAAGATTATATTTGCATTTTCTGGACGTTTCGAAAAACTATCAAATAACAACAAATAAAAAAAATTAAAACTAACTTAAAAACCGATGCATTTAAAACAATATGCATATGCGAAAAATATATAATTAACATAAATACAATTTAGTTACAAAAACACACAACTAACCTAAAAACAATTGATTTACATTGTAACCTGTAATAAAACAAAACAGCGAGTCCGTATTTCTTTAAAATCAAGTCAAGTCTATTTTATTTATCGATCGAGATTGAGATAGCTACAACAGTATAATAAACATCATTTTTTAACTTTTAATTAAAATAAAAACACAGTTATCAACAATCAGAACACACTGCGCATGCGTGAATTTTCAACGCCAGTTGGGGTAACGCAATGCAGATTAGAAATTTTTAATTTCCTTTAATCTGTTTTATTTTAATTTAAAAGTACTTCAGAATGAATCCTAAAGATCGATTCATTAACAATGTTTAATTTTAAATGCATCAAACACCAAGAAAATAAACAGAATGCTTTGAAATAATCGGTCGAAAATATATTAAGCCTAACCTCATTAGTGTGGGGAAAAAAAACTGAAGGCTTACTCCTTTTTGGCGGGATTTCGCCTCAGATTTTTGGCGGGAAAGTTAGTTTTTAATTAATAAAAAATTAACTACTCAATTAACCGGAACAAATAGTAGTCTATGTCCTATTCCAGGCTATAATCTATCTCTGTGCTAAATTTCATCCAATTCCATTCAGCCGTTTTGGCGTGAGTGACTATCAAACATCCATCCATCCAAACTTTCACATTTATAATAGTAGTATAGATTCAATGGATAAGCTTTGTCAGAAATCTAAATTAGCGTGGACACAATGCATCAAATTTTATTTAACTGCTTTGAATTATTGAGTTTACAGATAAATTTAAGTTGAAAACCGGCTTTTTCGGACTAAGGGAGATCTATAGAGGAGAAATTCATAAAAAACACGAGGTCAAATTTTTCACAATTACAATATTTTCATGACATATACATATGACACATTTCAATACATATGACAATATATAATGACGTTCTGCAGTCTTTTGTACAGCATATGACTTAATTATAAAGCTGAACAATAATTCTGAGCTCGATTAAAGTTTGAAGAACCGAAGAAAGTAGTTTCGATTCCTCACATACAAGACAGAGTGGCGTAGAATGTTGTTAGGATCGCTTAAACTTTCATGCTGCATTTTTCTCAAAAATCACTCCATTTTATGAGCAAAAATAAGAATTGGAATTCTCTTATTGTAATCCACACCTATTCAATGGCCCTGTTTGCTACAAAGTGAAACATTTTTAAACAGTAAACCTCAAAATTCACTCAAAACATTGCTACCTTTTCAATATCTCCATTTGGCATTTGCATTCAAACCACAACTGATTTATAAGCTTCTTTTCATAGGAATTTCATCATCTTCTTAAAAATATTCAAAAAGTGGAAAAGCACATTGGCATGTACTCAAAAGAAACATCTAAATCAAGAGAAGCTTGGTTTAAAAAATTTCATTATTATTAGCTAAATAGCCATTTAGAATTAAAGTAGCATTAATCAATGCAAAGTTATTTCCCATTTCTAGAGTTGTCATAAAACATTTTGAGTAGGCAAAACTTTCTTCAATTAGAACAAATGGAAAAAGTTAAAACAAGTACAAGTCTAACTCTGTCCTATTATTTTCAAAACCTTTAATATTTGCACATAATCTCATGCAGGAAAAAGAAATAATTTGAAAAGCATGCAATATTAAAAATTAAGGTTTCTTTCATCAATTATTCAAAAACATGAGCAACAATATCAAAATATTTTCTTTCCACTATGATGTAATATTTTTTATAAAACATTTAAATTTGGGCTGTTTAACAAAACTAATGCGGAAAGAAAACAAGTATAAATTACAATCAATTAAACACTTATGCCAAGGAATCAATACAGTTATGTTATCAATTAACAATTCATCAATCCCTCAACTGAATTATATTAGGGTGGAGGATTTAAGATTCTGTCTTGGTCCAGAAAAATTTAAAATATAGAAAAATAATATTAATCCACTCTAATTCCATACTTAATAATTCAATAGCAAAAATAAAAAAGTCTGTTATTACATTTCCTTCAGGAATGACAAGCATATTAAATATGCAATAATTGAGATGTCAAGGAATTTAAATTGTAAATAGTAATAATAATAAAAATTTAGTTACTACTTTTTATTAATAAATTATATGCAATCTTGTTTCTTACATTGAATATATCAACATATATTTTATTTATAATGTAAAAAATAATAATATAACCAGATATGATAAATCTTGCTCATTTTGATCAAAAACTACTATTATATTACCTATACTATCGTAAATCCATATAAAACACAATATTTCAGCCTTTTTATGCAAACTCACAGAAATTATCTAGGAAAAGAAAACAAAAACAACTTTACAATTTTCTTTCCTTGACAGTTTAAAATTACTGTAATTTATAACAGCTTTTTTTTTTTTTTTTTTTTTCCCCTTTCAATATCTGAATATAGTTTCAAATGCTAACTTTAATGAAAATTACAGCACAAATTTTATTAAATTTTCTCTCTTTCATTTGTATTAAAAGTAAATTCAAGGTATACAATACAACTTGATCAACTTAAAGATTACCATGTTTCTAAAAAATGTTCTGTAAAAAAATACTGCATTCTTTTATAAAAGATTATTAAATAGAATTTTTTTAGATTAGACTTCAATAGTAACCTAAAACATAGATGATCAATTTATAACATTCTACATAAAAATAACTTTGTAATGAATTATATTATAAAAAATTTTCTGGTTACTTCTTAATATTAACTATGCAATCTTTCATAAGCCTTTGGATATTGATGAATATTTCTGTTGAAAGTTCGTTGAAATCCTAAATATAAATTCATAGAAGATGCAATCTTACCTCCATTTATTGCTGCCCTTACCTCAATAAAAATATTTGAAAAGTCTAATTATTCATTATGAATAATTGAAAAAGTTTTACTATATAATAAAGCAAATTATTAGACATTACTAACTACATATAGGAATAAACTTGCTATCAATGTAATTCATAATAATAAAATAAAGTATACATAATTGATAAAATATATATATAATTGATATATATAATCAATAAAATGTATAAAAATAATTACATATATATATATATATATATTAAATATGATTTTATGCTTCTAAATATCACACATACTTCACTAACATTAAACCTTTCTGTTAAATAAGTAAGAGCAAACTTTGTAAAACATAAATAAATTTTTGTAATATATATTGCTAAATTTTAAAATAAAATACTTAAGCTATTAATCTTAAAAATCAAAATCATTTTCAAGTTTAAAGCTGGTATTGCTTTGATTCATGACCTATTGAATTATTTCTTATGTGTTTTCAGAAATAGACACAGAAAATCAATGAACAATGGCTCCATTTAATTATGAAGGAAATATTTCATTTGAATTTAACAATATTTTTTAAAAAAAAGAACATATTTAAATTTAATAATTATACAACTTAAAGTCTTAACCTTAATACACTTGGAATCATACAAGTTTTATAAACAGCCCATTTAATTCAATGCATCATTTAACATCCAAACATTGAAATTGCCAACTTATACGATTTTTTTAATATGGGTAAGAAGGACATGTCATCAACATAAAAATTTATCCACACATTTTATATAAAGCATCTGAAAAAATAAAAACATACTTAATATTTGATTCTTTCACTGTGTTTTTCTTTCTCCTTTTACTCCTCAGAAACCTCCAATCATCCAATCTCCTTCTTAAACTTGATCTGTATGTTTTGGATCCCGCCAACTTTAAAGCTGATTCAACAGCTCATACAATTAATGATAACACGGACATATTTCACTGGCAGTGTTGGAAAGGATTTAGTGCAAACACACGGTATTTTGTGTAAAATTATGTAACGCGTGAAAATTGATATAAAATTAATCCAAAGGATTTCATAACTTGTGCATATTCTAAAAAGAATGTATCATACACCATCTGTTAAACTAAAAGCTTTTTTAGTAAAAAATTCAGATTTTGAAGAATCAAACATTTGAGAAAAGTTGCGAATGCAAGTAAACACACAAAAGTCTAGAATCCCACCTTTGAGTAACTAATGAAATAGCGGGTGAATTTTAAGTCTGATGCATCTCAAACACATAATCTCATTCTCATCCCCGATGTACTTTTAAATCGCGATCGATCTTTTTCAAAACAATCATTAGCCATTCTGCTGCCAAATCAAAAAACTTAATGTTATAAAATGTCTTCTTAAGATGGCTGGGACATTGCTGGAACAGTTAAATAAGATTTCAGAATTTCATGCCATAGAATTTTTCAATTGATCATTATTTTGTGTTATTAAACTTTTTATTGAGCTGTTTTTGTTGCAGTCTGTGAATGTTATATTCAAATGTGTAAAAATCTTCTATTATGACGGCGCAATTCATTTTTACTCATCTCTATAAAGATCGAAACCGAAACTGCTGCAAGTTAATTAGAAGCGGATAGCGAAAGAACGATCATACAATGTTAACGGACTTAGAAATTTTCTGAACAGGAATGAATGTCTCTGCGCATGCTCCGATTTTACTGGAGAAAATAAGTAATATTCACTGTGGTTCATGATCGTTCTCTCGCTATCCGCTTACGGCAGGAGCATCATCAAGATGAAGAATATTTTCGTGTTTAGAAAATCAAAAATGTTAAAAATATTTTATCATTTACAATTATTAAAAAAAGTAGGACCGTTTTTTTTTTCAATGTATTTTGAAAGTTAATTAAAAAAGTATTTCATGAATAAAATGTTTTATAATTGAAACTTTAAAAATAGGGTTGATTTTTGGTTTCTTAAATATTTAATGAGACTTCCTGAAAAATGACAGTAAAATTAATGTGTCTTCAGTACTATATTGAAGATGTAAGTTAGGAAAGTATGGTTATGTTTTTTTTTTTCCTTATATTTAGAGTAAAATAAAGGTTGACCTTATTTTTTTAAATTTTTAAATGATTTATTTAAAAATGTTAGTAATCAAATACCCACATATATGAATTTAATATAATAATTTAGAACATTTAAAGAAATTTATCTTCCTTTGAGGAATTTCTGAGAATAACATTTGAAATCATTTTAAAAAGGGCTTTTTAGCAACAAGGAAGTATCAACCAGCATATTAATTGAAACTACTGTTTTTCTGCATATTCTGCATATCTATGCATTCTGCATGTACCCATTCCCTATCATAGTAATCCTAATTCATAAAAAACAGGATTATTTACATCATGTTTCATAATTTTTCTAAGAATTTAATAAATATTCCACTTAAAGATTCCATGTAATCAATCCAAATTCCATTTAATCAATGTATTTTTTAAGGAAATAATCACTTTAACTATTTTTGCAATAAAAGTACTTTGTGTACATAATAATTTTAAATATAATAAGCATCTACATCCTATTAATAGAACAAAAATTTGATCTGAAACCTTTTTTTGAGCATTTTGAGCAAGGAATTTAAGGGTATATACTTGTACTGATTTCAATCATTCCTTAAATTTTATTTCAATCTAATAAATAATTGAAAAAATAATAATAATGAATTATAGTTTTGAAATTCAGTTCTGGCAAAGAAAAAAAAGCTATTTGTCAATTAACTGTGATAAACATGAACTATTTTGCAGCTGCATTCCCCCCCCCCTTCAGTGGCAAGGACTATCTTTTAAAATATATACACTTTTTGTTATTGCATATACTTTAAGTTTGATTATGGTAGTATCAGAGAAAGATAACCTGAAAAAAAAAATCATCAGTTTAAATTAATAATAAAATGTTTATCAAAAGGGACAAAAATAAATTTAATAAGATCTGCTCCCCAAATTCTTTGGATTCTTAAAAATAAACAATATTTAGATAAAATTTAACATGACTATATACTCAAAAGGGATTCAATCATGGAACTATCTTGGCTATGTCTTGCTGAAATAGTTTTCTGTAGTTAGGCAAGTAAGATAAAATAGAAAACCTGCATGTTTTCACCACCATGATTGATATGCATTTATCAGAAACAAAATTAATCAATAATCCAAGAATAATATTAACCATTTCTTCTTTAAAAAAAACCTTAATAACTCATATGATTTCAACTTTTGTCCATCCAGGACTACTGGTGTAGCTGCCAAGATTTTTCAGCAATTTTTTTTTTTAATTCAGAGAATTTAATTTACTATCTCATTCTCTCAGATATATTTAAATAATACAAATATGTTTTTAAAAATTTGATTTCTGAACATTTTAATTTAAATAAAAGTTTCAATATTTTTGTTTGAAATTATGAATTATAAATATTAATAATTTTATATTTTTATAAAAATCTGATAAGATATATTATGTTGCCATACCAAAATGTTAGCGTTTTTAGAGAAAAATTATAAGAGATTTCTTATATCATCATATTCATTTTATTTATTTTAAGCAATAAATATTTTGATATTTTTACTTGTCATTTTTCTAAGCTAAATTAAAGAAAAAGTGTACTGAAATGTAAAACTGAATGAGAGTAATAAATTAGAAGAATTATAAACAATTTTGAAATTTTTATTACAGACATCAGAACTACAAAATGCATCTGATTACTCTTTACAAAATATAAGATGAATACTGCACTAAGTTATAAACATTTTTCAAATATCAAAATCACAAAACAAATTTTGAAATTATAAAGTAAATTATTATGAGTATAATTTAATGTAGTTTTACAATGTATAGGTAGAAAAGATAAAAATCAAGGGAAAAAAAAAGATTAATTCTCTAAAATATCTGAAAATCACGCAACATAAATATAATTGCCATTGTATACAAATTCTAAAAATTAAAAAGCATAATAAATTCTAAATCTTCTGGACTAATTAATAATACAAAAACTCAAACAATATAATTAAAGAGATTTTGAGGAAAAAAATTGGAGAATAGTAATAGAACTCTAGATTGACAAGATAGAAAGTTCAAAATAAAGTTTACAACCAAATATACATAAAATATAACATACATTGTGGCATTATTGAAAAACAATGCTATTTTTCATGACGTAATTAGTTATACAAAAATTCAAACAACAATATAATGAAAATTTAAAGTTATATACGTTTAAAAAAATTGCAAAATGTAGAGGGTTAAAGCAATACATGAGTGACTTGATAGAGAATCTAAAATAATGTAAAATTTATAAATGAATTTAAAATCAGATATGTAAGATTATTATATTCCTTATGAAACCTTATCATCATATTCCTAGTGTTATAATTGAAAAAAAAAGAACAAAAAAAAAATATTGCTTTTGGATATGCACTAATCCGAAATATACAAAAATTAAATAACAATGAAAGTGATATATGTAATTATGAAAGTATGTGATTAATAAAGCATATATTGATAAATAGTACAAAACCATAAAGAATTTTATATGGCTGAAGCAACATAAACAGTTTTAATATAAAGCTTTATCTTAATATATATAAATTCTGTGTCACGTTGTTTGTCCTCGATGGACTCCTAAACTACTTAACCGATTTTAATCAAATTTGCACACCGTGTGCAGTTTGATCTAACTTAAAAGATAGGATAGCCCTTTTTTTGAATTTTTAATTAGAATTTTAATTATTAATTAAAAACTAACTTTCCCGCCAAAAAAATCTTTTCATTTTCCCCATCGCCAAATGAGTACGGCTTTAGTTTTTTCCCCCAACAGTCATGAGGCTAGGCTTAAGATTTTTCGGCTGATTATTTGAAACGATTCTATTTATTTTCTTAATGTTTGATGCATTTAAAATTAAACATTGTTAATTCATCGATCTTTCAGATTCATTCTTAAGTACTTTTGAATTAAAATAAAACAGAATAAAGGAAATTAAAAATTTCTAATCTGCATAGCGTTACCCCAACTGGCATAGAAAAACTCACGCATTTGCGTTACGTTTCGAATCCGAATGTTCGAATTATTTATGATCCTATCCGAAAACGTTCTCAGGAATAAGATATCACTTTCCACAATTATTTTTTAATGCATTCAATAAATTTGATACGTTGCAACGGATAAAGTATCACGATCTTATGTTTGAATTTTGTATTACTGTGCACAGTGGCAATTCTCAGAAATAAGATATTTTATTTGAAAATGATTAATTACAAACGTTTTAACGGATCACTGATTAATATAACATACTAAAATTCTGCTTTTTTTTTTAATTATAAAGAAGTTTGGAAAAATACTTGGAGGTGCACACGGATAATTATTACTTTTCGTTTTGAATGAATTCCGATTCTTTATCTGACTGTTTACTAAGAAAAATGTTGTACGGCAATAACATTTGTTACCTTCATTGAATTTTCAATTAAATTATTTTATTTCTTTTGTGAAGGATATCGTAAAAAAGGTAAGTGAACGAGCCAATAATAAGTTCCTCTAATCGGATAATAAAAAAATATTAACTCATTTGTATGCTAAATGAAATTTAATCTTTTTTTATATAAATTATTGAAGATATGATAATAAAAAATGGTTACAATAATCGTTTCAGTTTTTCATTTCTTTACTAATAAGCTGCATGTACGTATCAAGTTATGTCAGCTATCATCAACTCGGCTATCCTTCACTTCAGCTACAATGCTTATCATTATTTAATAAATGTTTCTGAAACTGATTTCATTTTGTAAATGAATTTTGAATTGTTGCAACAGACAGATGTATCAATGACGGAATAAATCTCATGGCAACTTCATGTGTGGAATATAGAACTTTTTTTTTTTTTTTTAATCTTTCCTTTAAGCTGAGGAAGCGAAAATCTGTATCACTGAAGTTAAAGGATTTATTATACATCATAAAGGGTTTTTATACTAAGAAGGAACAAATTATTTGTTCTTTATTTGACAGTCTCAATTATCTGTTAGCTCCAAGCGATTCTAACAGATGGCGATATCTGTTGACTGGATTGAATAAGTATGGCGCTGTGTTAAAAGTACCAACTTTTCACATAAGCTACAATTTAATGGCATAACCACCACGTGTTGCTGAGACTAAAGTATAAGTTAAATTTATTTCGTAGTAAATGCAATACAATGAAATTCAATTGTTCTTACTTTTTCAATTTTTGGTATTAGCATAGCCGACCACGTGTTATTTAGACTGAAGTATAAATTGAATTCATATTATAGTAAAAGTAATACAGTGAAATTCTTGCTTTTTAATTATTCGTGCTTCATTGTTCAACAATCTTTAATTAAAATGCATGTTTAAAACAATAATTCGTATGGCGAAGTGTTGAAACACTTCGATTGGCCATAAACATGCGCGTACAATTGCAAAATGATCCATCAGCAAAAATATTTTCTGAACAATTACTAGATATTGGGAACGGTAAACTAGAACTGCAACCAAATACGCAATGCATTAAACTGCCAGACAATTTCTGCACTGTTCTTCAGGGAAAAAATGAATTGATTCAGAGTATTTTTCCGGATATACATAGTATATACAGAGTAATTACTTGAATCATAACTGGCTCAGTGATCGGGCTATTTTGGCAGCCAAAAATGTTGATGTTGACGAAATTAACTTCCAAATACAACAGTTGTTACCAGGCGATCTGATGTCTTTTAAATCAATCGATTCTGTTGTTGATGAAAATGATAGTGTAAATTTCCCAATTGAATTTTTAAATTCACTAGATATACCTGGAATGCCACCACATAACCTTCGATTAAAGATTGGTTCACCTATTATTCTTCTGAGTAATTTGAATCCACCTCGATTATGCAACGGTACGCTTTTGGTCATCAAAAAGATCACCGGAAATATACTTGAAGCTACCATTTTAACTGGAAAGTTTAAAGGAGAAGTGGTCCTGTTGCCACGTATTCCGATGATACCATCAGAATCTACGATACCCTTCAAAAGGTTACAGTTTCCAATTCGTTTAGCTTTTGCCATGTCTATAAATAAGTCTCAAGGCCAAACAATGTCCATTTGTGGTTTAGATTTTGAAAATCCATGTTTTTCTCATGAGCAACTATATGTTGCATGTTCACGTGTAGGAAAACCGTCAAATCTATTTGTGTTAGCTAAAGACAGGTTAACCAAAAATATTGTGCACCGATTAGTGCTAAATTAAATTGAAATTAAAAGTATTTATAATTCAAAATAATAAACATTATTGTCAAAGATTTAAAACTATCTGCCCTACCTACCTCATTTATAAGTTTAAGTGTTACGTGTTTTTTACTAACAACTTTGTAATGTACTCGTTTGTTACAAACTTGAATACAAAAAAATACAGAAATTAAAAAAAAAAAAAAATTATTGATTTTTGCTCATTATCAACGATAGTAGAAAATCAATCATCGAAGTCCCCATGTTTTTTTACAAATGGCATCTGTGTAAAAAAGCATGGTGGTCCCCATGACTGGTGTTCTCCTACCGTTTTCCTTGAATAGTTTACTACTATGTAATATATCAAAAACCTTAGCCACAGCAACGAGTGGCCGGGTCTGCTAGTATATATATATATATATATAGTCAGATAATATATATGATTCAATAGGAGAAAATGATAATAAATAAAATAGTGTAAATTTTTATTTTTAATAATTGCAGTTTCAAAAATTTGCTAAAATTAATCACTCAAATGATTAACATTTTAATTTAAATCACTGCATAGAATAATTCAATTAAAATTATTTATATACCTATCTATACATAATTCTAGATAATGACACATTTAAAGTATTAAACAAAAATCTAAATCAAAGCAAAAAAATTACAGAATTAATAAAACAAACAGTCTAAAAGTATTTGCATACAATAATAAACTTTAAATAATATTATATCTGATCCAGGGTGCGTACTGTGAAATGGAGGCAAAAATTAAGCACCTTAGCGAAATATTATCGATTAGAGCTGCCAGGTGGATATTTCTCCCGAAACAATTTTCTAAGTCCGTTAACATTACATGTTCGTTCTCTCGCTATCCGTTTCTAAGTTAATTGACATGTGAATATGTTGTGTTTACCTCTGATAGAATTTTTACAATTAAATTTAAAATGAGCTCAAATCTCGAAAAGCTATTAAGTAAATAGAATAGTTAGATTTTATTACAATATATATTGATTTTTTTAAGTTTTTAAAGAAACATATTGAATGCCTGTGTGCCTTTCAATTTTGTATTGTTTTAGAAAGATGAACATTCTTTTATAATATGTTTCATCTCAATAAAGTTTATGGTAAATTTATATTACAATTGTAAATAAAAATCCATTTAAAGATTTAAAGTGGTAATTTGATATCTTAAAAATCAACTATGAACGAGGATTGTAAAAAAGCTGAAGCAGATGCAGTTGAATTTGCTACTCGTGCCATAGACTTTGATAAACAACAAAATTTTGATGCTGCAATATATTACTATCGAGTAAGTTTTCGTTTAAAATTTCGTTATTATTTCTTATTTTATATAATTTTATTTGCTATAAATCAAAATAGAGGTTTATTAATAATGTTAATTGGTTTGAATAGAAAATAGCTAAATGTAAAATTTAGGTATTGATTTATGCATTTGTTGATTTGCTTGAATACTTACTACTTTTCCCCCCAAACATGATTTGCCAATATAAATTTAATGCCTTTCTAATTTTTTTTATTATCTATTATTAGTAGTATTATTATTTACAGATTGCAGCCCAGACACTAAATGGTGCTTACCTTCTTGGATCTCAGGTAGCTGGGATATTAGATAAAGCTCATGAATATATTAATAGAGCAGAAGCTTTGCAGAAAATAAGTATGTATTTTTCATTACATTTATTATTCTTTAAATGTGACATTCAGCATTTTTGTACTTGGAATAAAAGAGAGAGAGAGAGACTATGTTTCACAGATTGTAAGAATGGTTGTAAACCACATTTAAAAAACAAGAAAAAGAAATTGTTTAGAAATTTTCTATTAAAGAAGAATTAAATTCTATTAATTGGTGCTTTTTTTTTGTTGTTGTTCTGTTCCTAAGTTTGAAAACTTACTATGTAACCACTCAAGTACTATATTAGAATCTGAAATATGGATTTTAACTTATGTTTGAGGTGAAATGCTTCTAAGATGAGAATGCTTCATTGGATAAAAAGAATTTCAATAAGCTAATAACCAATTGTATGTAGTTAAATTGAATGTTTGTTTTAATATATAATTCCTCAGCCCAGATTCAGAACATCATACTGATAAATTTAAAAGAAAATTGTGATGTCTGATCTTTAACACTTAGAAAGATTATTTGTATTATTAAAAAGTTATGTTTCTCTAAATAGGTAAAAAAAATTCTATATTTTTAAGCCATAACTTCAGAATATATTATTTTTTTAAGAAGCTATTTTAACACTATTTTAAACTTACAAAGTAACTTTTCATTTGCACCAGTTTTATTTCCCTACTGCTATTTCTCTAAATTTAATTAATTTTTTAAAACTAATTTTACATAATTGGAAACAATTTTTATTGTTAATGTATTTTATTACTGTAATATATTTATTTCTTGCATACTTTTGCCAGTATTAAAATTCAATATTTTCTTTGGACATTTTTGTTTTTATTTTGTAATATAAGTATCTTTTAGTATAACAATACAATAATTTGCATTTAGCATCATCTTTGGTATAACTTTAGTTTGATTTACCTTTAGGCTCAATTTTGTCTTGTATTAGTTCTTTCAAATATTTAATGCTCTCTAGTGGCATATCATATGTCTGTTTTTTTTTTCCCCCCTTGTCCTCCATGAAAGTTTTGTAATTGACCTGTTTGTATAAAATTTTATTTTATTGCATTTGTCAGTTTTGCTGTAAATGTTATCTTGCCTGCTTCATAATTATACAGTTTTAAACTTGTCAGCAAAGTCTTTCTTCTTACTTTTCATTTTCTAACAAAGGATTTTTAGAATCTTTTTAGTTTTGCAATATCTGGAATTCTGGAATGTCTTCCTTATCAGCTGTTACTGGGCTACATTTATCAGGACTCAAATCCAAATACTGAACATAGAATCCTTTATGCTCTTCTTTAGATGACACATCTAAAGAAAAAAATATATCATGGCTTATAAAATAGTATGGGAATGAATCTAGATTACAAATTCTGCATGAAAACAAAAACATAACCATTAGAAGCCGACAAATATAAATGCAACCAGAAATATTATCCAAAAGTATGGTAGTTTTTCTGTGCATTTGCAGTTTGCTGAGTGCATTTTTCCTCATGGAATTTTATTTAACTGCTATCTGAATTCTTAAATTATTGGAATTCTTTTTTTAGTAGCAAGTAATATTAAATTATGAAATCATTAAGTATCAATTTTAAAGGAACCTTTTAAATTTTCAATCTTTTTAAGTTGCCTGTTTCAATTTGAAAACATCAAATTTCTTAAATGGCAAAATATTTTGCTGAGTTAATATTGTGTATGTTGCAGTAGTTGAAAGTAACAAATAAGTAATAACAAGTAATTTGACCACAATTTTGCTATCATTGGAATATTTAGGAAACAATTGAATGTGTTGTAAAATCGAATGAATAGTTATATAGTGAGAAAAGTTGGTAATATATGGGTATATTGAATGAAAATCAAAAAAGAGGCATAAAATCAAATTATATGGTTTATTTTAATTATAATCGCAACATTATCTAGTGCTTTCTCATTGGTTCATTAAGTGGTGAATATCGTACTTTTAGAAGTTGTTTGGTTAAAATTGAAATCAATCTCGAACAGTCCTTATGAATTCACTGTCTGAATAAAAATCCTTCAATGCCTTTATTCAGCAGATGAAAGATGTGAAAGTTGCATGGTGAAAGATTGGTCTATGTAATATGTGTTTCAGCACAGTCCATTAACATCGTCAACTTGTAAATGTGTGAATGACCATGCATTGTCAGGTAACAAAACCACTTCTGAGGACAACAAGCCAGGTTGCTTGGTCAGATAATGCATGATATTGATCAGTTTATCCTGGTGTGGAAACTGTGTAAAAATGACCCTTCCTATTAAAAAAAAAAAAAAAGAATTAGCATGTTTGTTGCCCTTATTCTGCACTGTTTTAGACTTCTTTAATGGTGAGGGAGCCAAAATGTTGTAACTGGGCTTTTCCCCCTCCTCCTTTTCTTATTTGTAGGGATGACACCAATATTAATCGCCTGTCCAAATTCTACTCAGTAAATTGTTAGGTTTCTGTGAAATTTTGTGCCAACTAGTATGGACTCAGTTTCTTGCTTTGAATTTTTTCTGCAAAGATACTGTTGTCTAATCTCTGCTATTGGGTATAATGTAAGCAAGCTGCAGTCAAGGTTATCTTTCTTCCCACTATGCCTTTATAGTTTTCAAAGCATTCAACAAAAATTCATTAAATTATAACAACTGATCAGTTTTTATTTTAAATTAATGAATGTGATCTATAATATTTTATGCCATTTTTCTGATATTAAAAGAAAAAGACATGTTTGGTTTTAATTTAAAGCATTGCACCTCACTTCCATGTTCTTTTGATTTTGTATTTTAATTATAATTCTTTAGTAAACAGTCCACAGAACATTTTCTAGCACATCTAATTTGTTTTATGATTATAAAATAACCAACTATAGTTTTCTTACAGTGTGTATGTAATCTGTTTATTACTTTATTCATACTGAGTTTTATTTTCCCCCTATCTATTGTATCATCATATATGTGATGACTTAATGATAAAGATGTAGATGTAGGTGGATTGGTAATAAGTGATTGAATAAAAACCACAAATCTTATTTTAAGTAGTTTGATAAGTGGTAAGAATTGTGCTTACTTCACCGCTAAAATCTTTAAATGGTATTTTAGTTTTGCCTCCCCCCCCCTTATCCATAATCTAAACTTTGAGTCTTTTTCAAAGTAATTTTCATGTGATTTATAGAATTTTATAAAATATTTTTCTGTTATCCAACCTTTTGGATTATTTTTTTCTTGTTATTTATTTGTTTTTTTATATATAAAATTATCCCACAGAACATGAAATAAATGCAAAGAGGCCAGAAAAGAATGAGCAAAAGTTAGAGTTGGAACGTGCTGAATTTTTGTTACGACATGGCTTAGAAGAAGATGAAGCAGGGAATGATGAGGAAGCTGTAGAACTATATCTGCAAGCAGCTGAACTTTGCTTAAAAGCTGTAATAATACATTTTCATTTATGTTTTACTTTCGCATTCTTTATTATTATTAATTTTTTTCCTTTTTTTTTTTCTTCTGTATTTTCAATGCCCAGTTGTGGCTCATCTATTAAGACTTCAGATTCCCAAAAACTATTTAAGAAATTTATTTTCTCTCTTTCTCTTTCTTTTTTAAAAATTTTGCTTACTTTTCCTAATGCAATTTCATTTCCTATTGCCACAATCCGATCAGAAAAATGTTTTTACTTTCAATAGATTTTTAAGTTTAAAATATCAAATGCTTCTTACCTCACCTCAGAATTCCTTGCATGTGCCTATAAAATTACTTAATGCTTATATTCGACTGATTCCCATAATTCTGCTGAGTTTTCAGCCTATTTTTTTACTATAGGAAAATGAGAAATTAAGGAGGTTCTTTTCTCCTTCTAAACTGTTTTTTTTTTAAATAATTTTCTTTAATATTGCTGCAAAAGAAAGTTTGTCATCTTACTTAACATATATTATTAAAATATTTTCTTTGTTTCTGTTATTATGCATCAGTTATTTAAATGAAAGTAATTGTTTTTCTGAAAAAAAAATGAACATATTGTAAGATATGTTCATTTAAAAAAAAATGAACATATTGTAAGATATGTTCATTTTTTCGAACATATTGTAAGATATGTTCATTTTTTCTCAGAATTCTTGACTTATTTAGAAATGATATTAGTTAAATCAGTATCAAATTATGTGTCTATTATTATTAAATATAGAAAATACAATGATAAATGTAACAATTTTTGTGAATTAATATGGAAAGTTTCTTTTATGTCATTTAAAAACTGTTTGTTTCTGAATTGATAAGCCATCATTGCCATATCAATAAAACTATTTGTCTTTCATTAATAACTTTTTATTCATTATCCCTGTGTGTCATACAGGTATCATATTATTGCATTTCAAACTCTTAATGAAATTAAATCATTCAAAAACATTATAATTCTTCATAAAAATTACATGTAATACACAAACACCTCTAGTATGCTATGCATTTTTAATTAAATCAATAGGACAGAGCATTCCTGGAACAGATGTCATCCAATTAGACAATAAAGAAGATAAATAGTTAAAGTTATAGTTTTTGTGAAGGAGAATGTTTTTGTATGTAATTAATTGGGTTTTTTCCCCCTCCAGCGAAAGTCAACAAATGATAAAAATTTACAAGCGAAACTTACTGGTTTGGCAGAAAATGCTTTGGACAGGCAAGTATTTAGACCATCAGAACAATCAGTCTGTGATAGGAAATAAAAGTTTGTCCATTTTAACAATATTTCTTTGCAAATGTGTTTCAGAGCTGAAACTTTGAAAAAGAAAACAGCAGTTGTGAAACCTCCATCTCCTCCTTCATCACCCCTTCCTGGAATCTCTAATTTGAAAGTGAATGAAATCCCTAATCAAAAGCAAGTGTTAGTTAATAATCGACCAAGCTCTCCCACGCCTCTTCATCAGATATCTGGTAGAGGAACTTACACAAAAGAAGAGATTGCTGTTTTAAGGTATACTAATATATTGATCACTGTATTTAGTGAAAAGGGATTTATGTTTAGAATAAACATAGATCTGCAAATATAAAGTTTTTAATTCTTAAGTATGGTATTCTGAATTTGTTTTCGTAATAGAATGCATCCATATTTGCCAATTCCAGTACTTGGGTTCTTGGAATTAGCATTTTGTATTTTAGCAAACTTTTTAACATACTTAATCAATTTCAACATATATCTTTGAAGAGGAGGGAAGGAAATTACACTACAGAAGAGATAAAAGAGAAAAATGCAGGAACACTTCATAGAACATTTGAACTTTCATCACAAATCCCATTTTCATGACAACCAGAAAGAGCATTAATTTCAATTATAAGTATTACTTGTATATGTACATGATTTCTAAATATTCATCATAAATTGCAAATATTGTTTTCAAATTTTGCTTCATGTTACTGTGAGTAAATTTGCATGTCTAAGGGTGTTTCTGATTCATTCATTTTACTTCTATGTTTTATAGAAATCATTTAGGAAAAGTAGTTACAACAGCATATCGTATTTTTGTTGACATTTTAAAATAAAGTTAAAATTTTGTTTTGAATGCCAATCAATACATAGTTTATTTTTATAGTATGATTCTTATACTAATTTACTCTCGGGTAAAGAATCGTATTACAACAATATCTCATACATTAGTTGGCATTTCAAGATTAAGTTTTTCCTTTCAATATGAAGCTCCGATGTTATACAGTATTAAATTTTAAATTATTATTATAGATAATTAAATTTCAGATCTCTGTCTAAAAGTATTTATAATTTTAGTAAAGATTGGAATTACATGATTGATTTTTTTTAAAAAACTATGAAATCAACATTATATTTTAAAGATATTCATCAGTATTCAGTAGATATAATAAATCAATTATTATAAATATGCACAAAGAAATTAGCCATTCTTTATTTATGCATCCTATTTATTATCATAACAGCACTTGAAAAGATTACTTCTTTAAATTTAAAAGTTAATTGTTAGCATGTTTTTCTGATTGCCTATGCTTTAGAAAAGAAAATATTTATCGCATATCCTTATTTCTATTTTTAGAACTACATCCATTGTAAATGGTAGAGAATATGTGCCATTCATGTCAATCGATCTGAAAGAAAGATTTGCTTATCCAATGCCTTTCAGTGACAGAGATGGTAAACTTGCTCTTAGTCCTAAGCAGAGAGCTGTATTTAATAAATGGGTTCGCTTGGAAGACATTTCATCGAAACCTGTTTTGATTGAAGTAATAGATTGTTTCAGCTTAAGGCAGGTTAGTTTATTTTTAATTTATATATTGTTCAGGCCATTTAATTTGCTTTGAAACATTTTATAGTTAATATGTATTCTTTGTGCCTGCAGACTATAGTTTCTGATTGTTCCTTTGTTGCATCATTAGCTGTCAGTGCTCTCTATGAAAAAAGGTTCAAGAAGAAAGTAATAACTAGGTACTTAATTGTATTTATGTGGATATTTGTCATTTTTTAATACTCATTTATAATATGATTTTTCTGCTTTGAATATGTGTTTTTATCTGTACAAATTATAAATTTTGTTTTTGATATTTAGCATTATATATCCACAGAACAGAGCTGGTGACCCTGTATATAATCCTTGTGGGAAATATATGATTAAAATGCATTTTAATGGTGTTCAGAGAAAAGTAAGAGTTTTTTTTGTAAATATTTAGTTGCTTTCTTTAATTTTAAATAATTTCAAGAATAATGTAATAGTGATACACTACAAGATAAGACTACTTTTTTAAATTGCTGTTGGAAATGCAAATAAAATTTGTTATTAAAATTTACTAAAATATTGATGTTGCAGAATATACCTTTGTAATAATTAAATGTTTAAAAAGAATTGTTTCCATGTGTTAATAACATTGCATATTTGATTAATCTCCATTTTCTTATATATCTAATTATTATTAATAATATTTAACATCCTCTGTAATTGTTTCTAGAATCTTACTATTAAAATCAATGTTATTTGCAAGTATATTCATTTGTAGTAAAATAAAGCTTTTAACAAAATATTAAATATATTTTTTTTTAAATAAAGGTTTTGTGCATTGTTCAATGAGAGAATATATTAAGATTCTTTTCTATTATTGCAGCTTCTCCTATTTCATGTTTGATGCATGAAATATGTATAAAAGTACATATGTTCAATTTATACAGCATGATTTTATGTAATCCGAATCAGTGTCAAAAATTTGTTTGATAATCTTCTGATTTAAAATATGCACTTCTTTAAAACTGAAGTAAGGTTTGCTTTCAACCAACTACAATCCATCCAGCAAGACCATGCACATACAGAAACTATGCAGTAGCAAGTACATGTCTGCCTCTTTCGCTGCAAGAACAATCTTTCTTCTGTGCACAAGGGATCTTACTGGAATCTTGTAGATCTTTACCACCACCTTTAAGATCTTTCTAAAACTAAATTAATAAACGCAATAAGAAAATTCCATCTTTTGAAAAAAGTCATTTCAAAAAGTAGCTAATTCTTTTAATTGTTGTGTGCTGATGTTTTTTAACTTGACACGAATATTATCTGCAAGTATATATTTTTTAATTTGCTACAGTTAAATTCCATTTTTTAGTAATACCAATTTTATTTATTTATGAAACAATGATCCATGTTGAAAGCTGCTGATGAGATGCTTTTTTTTTTTTTTTTTTGTTTACTTCATGTTATATAAACTTTAACAAAATGTTCTACTCAAGGAAAGAAAAAGTTTAAAAGCATTTTAGAAATATTATAACCTAGTGAATAATACTTAAAAAAATTATCGGAATGATAAATGACTAATTTTTGTTCACAACAATTTTTACAACCATTAACAATTTACTTGCTTTTCAAAATTCATCATTTCTATGTAATAAATCAAACTTCAACTATCATTTCTATGTAGCAATAGATTGATGCTTAATATGCTTTTTAAATTCAACAGTTAAAAAGAACTAACCTGTGATAATTTGATTTGATGATTATATATTATCAAATTAACAGTATTGGTAATTATATATTATCAATTACAGTTATGGACTAAATTATGGAAAACTTTAGGAAAAAATGAATTTTTGAGATTTGATAACAGCTATTTTTTTTTAACTGAGATACCTTTAAGTTATATACATTTTCAAGATAATATAGTCAAAAATTTAATAAAATAATTTTATAATGTTTATTAGTATTGGAACAACAATAATGAAGAATTTTTATATATATGATTGTTTCTTTTTTTAGTGAAAAAAGAAATAATCACATATATAAAAATTCTTACTTATAATAATTAATACTCGCTTAGATTATTTTAGCATCAATAACAGCCTTTATGGTGTCATCAGTTCATATCCATGGAGTTCAAGAATGCCTTTAGTTTCTCAGCCAATTATAATGTATTACCATGATTACATTATTGCTTCTTTTAATTAGGTTTTATTGTTGGGTGGCCTTCATGTATTTCTTTACTCTGCTGTAAAGAATTTTAATTAAATTAAGTTCTGGGTTATTCTCGAATCATTACAGTAGTGAAATACGATGGTCTTGAAACCAGGTTTTTCTTACAATTGCAGCATGTCATAGAGCTGAATCTTTATGAATTATAAATTCTTCATTATCTGGGAAAAGGTTGCATGTGGAAGGCAGCAGTTTAGCAACAAGTATTTCATTTATGTGTTATTGGACATTGATATTACCATTAATCACATTAAATCTTCCCATGTATTTTTGTCATTCAATCCTCGGTTATAACACAACCTAGGTGTTTAACAATTGGTGTAATTCAATCAGGTTGGAAATCCATTCTTCTCTGCACACATTTTATGTCATCATTATCAAATAGTGAAATTTTGGTCTCATCACTCCAATTCACTCGATCCTATTGTTTGCATTTTTATCATTCTATTTCTCCAGTTAAAATGGATTTTTTTTTCTCAATTTAAACTTTCTTACTTTTTTTTCAGATTTAAAAATTGTGTGTGTGTGTGTTTTTTCCCCATCAGATTTATCTAATCTGCCTCAAATGATCCACTCAATCAACTTTACACTGAATTGTGTCATTTCACTTTGTATGTTCCTATATGGTTTTCTTTTATTACAGATACACAGTCTTTTTATTATTCTATCATTACTTGGCATTGTATATTTTTTCCTGCCTTTACCAATTTGATTTTGTTGTTTCCTGATACTCCTTCAAAAATTTAAAAATGCTGCCTTTAGTTAGTTAATCAACCCGTTTTTTTTTTTTGTCTAATTTTATTATAAGTATAACTTTGATTATGCAGTTGTAAATTTTACACTATTTTTTAGGTATAACTCTCTGTGCAACTCTGTAGAAATCTTTGTGCAATTTCTTTTATTGCATAGTTTTTGACACCTCACAAAATGAAAGAATGCAAAAACCTATGACATCTTAAAAGCAATCACAAAAAGTACAAAAACATAATTTCTTCTCGACTCCAAAAACATGGCATTAATTGTTGATTTCTATTGATAACAAGATGCCTCTTTATTGGCTTCCTAATAATTTTTACTTATTGATTACATTCAGATGAAGAAAAGCTCCTACTTATTAACTTAAACAATGTATGGTTCTTTATTTTGGTTATTTAGGTATAATTTAAGAAATATCAAATATAATTCAGTGCATTAAATTATCTTTAAAATGGTATATAGTTTTAGTATATTACTGCAAATACTATAGCTGTTAAGAACAATCAAATATCAAAAATGCTTTCTTTTCTGGAAGGTTGACAAACTTTTGACTACTACTATAGACAAAAGGCTACTTACTACTGTATACCAGTAGTAGGTATAACATTTATTTCTATTTGTTTGAGAGTGATTTGTGTGGAATTAAAAATTTTCTTTTATATAGAGTTTTATGGCATATAATATTGATACTTAGTATTCACTGCATTCTTTTGAAGTGTTATTTTTAAATACATTAACTATATATATTAATGTATCATATAGCTTTCTCTTATTTGAATTATGAAGAATGACATGTTTTTTTCAAATCTAATATAAATATAAAATTTTTTATCTGTATTGCAGTGAGAGAAAAGCCATTTTTACCTACTCTTTACATTAAAGTTTTAATTTTTAATGTCGGTTTTATTGATTACAGGTTATAATTGATGATTACATCCCAATGGGAATGCATGGAGAACTTCTTTGTTCATTCTCTAGTAACAAAAATGAATTTTGGATCTCTCTTTTAGAAAAAGCTTACATGAAAGTCATGGGTGGTTACGACTTTCCAGGTTCAAATTCTGTAAGTAAATCAATTAAGGTTCTTTAAGAATCTTGTTACAAATTATGATCTTAGGATAAGTAACTTCATAGAAAGTTCTTAATTTTGAAAACCATTTTTAAATACCTTATATTGCTTAATTTTCTCAAGAAATGCAAAGTTAGATTGAAAGCAAGGCTATAAAAAGTTTGTTTACTAGATGTATCAAGAAAGAAAACTAATAAAAATGAAGACTTCAGAGAAGGGAACCAGGATGAAATAAATCCAGTAGTGCCATCATTAAGATAACACTCATTGAGCTCATTTTCCCTCTTTCTTCAATAATGTGCACTGTCATTTATTGAAATACTAAAAGGGTTATCCCAAAATGACAGTATGAAATATGTATTGTGTCATACCTTTGTGATCCAAAAATGTAACTTTTTAACTTCAATTTTTAGTGTTTTATATGCTAAAGATTTTTTTTTAATTACACCTGATAAATTTATGTTTACATTTTTATGTGTAATTAATGAAAGACTCATGGATTGATCTGAACAATGAAAAATTGGAATACAGCAGGGTGAATTTGGTGCCCCAAAGAGATATATCTATACTTATATAAAGCTCAATGTGTGCGTGTGTGTTGGCGCTCTATATTCCAGATCGTTTGACCTACAGCTACTAAATTTGGCACATGCATACCTTGGAGGTCGAGAATGTGCACCTGGGGTTCCTTTTTTGAATTTTTAATTAGAATTTTAATTATTAATTAAAATCTAACTTTTTCTCCAAAAAACTCTTTTTTTTTTCACCACCACCAAATGAGTAAGGCTACATTTTTTTTCCCATGCTGAAGAGGATAGGCTTAAGAAATTTTCGGCAGATTATTTCAAAGGATTTTGTTTATTTTCTTAATGTGTGATGCATTTAAAATTAAACATTGTTAATTAATCAATCGGTTCATGGTGAATCTGAGAAAATTTTGTTGAAAACTTCTTGAGGTATTATATAAATTAAGAAAAATATTATTTAGTGCCCATAAGGTTTAAATACTCAGCAACTCTATTTTCAGTACTCATATTTAAAAAAAATGCTTCGTTTCAGTAAAAAAGTATTATATTTATTGCAGTTCAATCATTTCCACTTTAATTTAAAGCATAAATTCTGCAGGAGTTAACAGAAAATTAGAGAAATACATATTACATTATGGCTGAAGGCCTTTATAATATTATGAGTGAATTATATGACTATTAAAATTTGAAGTTTTAAAATATTTTAATGAAGAAGCAATTAAAATAGGAGTTCCATAAAATATTTAATTATTAAAATTTTAACGCGCGTTAAGACTGGTGAACTGGCTGGTTGCCAAAAGCGGCTAGTATCAAATATGAGAGAAACTATTCTAAAAACATTTACAGTAAAACTTTTTTAGTATGTTGCACATTCGATCATCATTCCAATTAGTATGTCGCTTTGGAACAATTCTCTTCAATGATCTGCTTAAGGAAATTTACTGTATTCTATTGAATTGTTATTCATAGCAATGTGTAATTTCATAGATAGTGATTTCTCTCACTGTACATGTGTGTACTTTTCTTTTTTTTTTTAAATGCCCCATCATTTGAAAATTGTTCATTGCACCAAGAAACAATTTAGTTTTTATTTTTAAAAAAGGTCTCTGAATGCAATGCTTAAAAATTTTTTAAAGACTTTATTCTTCAGATTCTATAGTTTCTTTTAACGATTTTTGCTTTTTCGATTTTGTAAATCTTAGAGATTTTTTTCCACCATTGAAAACCTCTGCATCTAAAGGTTTGTCCTGAGTAATAAGGCAATGTGCAGCATACATTACTAGGAACATGAAAATTAGTTGGAAGCTACTTATTAGACAGAGCTGCCATACCACCGTGAGAACTGAGAAAACATGGGAAATTTTAAAATCCTCTAAGAAAATTGTGGAAATGCAGGGGAATTTCAAAATTTTAATAAAAACAATGAAGATACAGGGAATTTTAGATAGTTATTTTTTTTTTTCTCATCTAAAAAATGCCAATCTCTGAAGATTGCAAGAATAAAATATAGTAATCATAGCTTCCAAATACATAACAATACCATTCGCAATTGTGCAATGCAGAAACTCGCCTTTTTTTTCTTTCCCCTGTTTTTCTGTATAGATCATTTTAGTTTCGATTTGCTAGACAGTTGTTATTTTTCCAAGAGATTCCCAAATTGCAGCTAATGACCATGCGCAAGACTTCTGTAACAGTGTGAAAGAACAGAATACATTTCTTTGGTGGGATTGGTAACGTTTAATATGCGGAAGTAGTGCTATAATGTTTATTCAACTATACTTGAATTAATGTAGATTTGATATTATTTGAAAAACTGTAAGCTTATTCAAAGTAAATTAGAGGATTTTTTTAAATAATGAGCTGCTCAAAATCCATTTTTAATATAAATTTGGATATATAAAAATATAAATCCTGACTCTGCCGAAAATGAGTTAAAAAAGTTACACAAAATCTACTGATTGTGTATTGCTCACTTTGTAAGAAGATAATAAGTGTAAGTAATATGGGGGAAACAAGCACTTACTAGTCATGCTAAAAGAGGAAAAATTATAAAATTGTGTGCCAGTTCATTAAAAGTCGGCAATTTTATTAGACTTCGTATCCAAAAGGAATATAAACGATGACTTGTCAAGACCAAAACGTCAAATTTGATGTCCGAAAATAAGCCGATTTCGATTTTTTTTAGTCCAGAACAATAATTTAAAGCTGAATTTTTATGGGCCTTAGAACTTGTTGCATCTCATGCGTTCTGTAATGCATTTAGTGATATATCAGAAATATTTTCACATGCATTATACAAAAAACATATACATATAAAATGCTAAATAGCTAAAAAATCTATATTAGGTACTTTATTTTTTATGGATTAGGTCCATTAGCTCCATGAAACTGATGGCTGAAAAAACTGCAGAAATTGATGTCTAAATATTTGAATAACCAAAAATGAATTTTAAAAAAAGTAATCTTGCTATGTAATGTTTTTTGTAAAATAATTTTAAAATGATTTATGTCATGATAACAAAAACGTTTTGTGTTTTATTTTACCTGAGACCATAATTTTGTGTGATTTACAGTTAAAGAACATGAGAGGTAATATATCCCCCCTTAATATATAAATTTTGTCTTACTAAATTCTAGATGATAAATCAAGATTATTCTCTGTATGTAAAGATAAACGTTCTTTTAATATGCTGTTTTGTATGATGTTAAATTGTTGCTTCCTTTCCTTGTTTTTTCCACTTCTTAAAACCATATTCCATTATAACTAGCAGATGAGTGCTATTTGTGCATTTGCTCATATTTTGAATATACATACAGGCATTCCTCCCCCCTCCCCCAGATTTGAGTGGCAACCCTGTTAGAGATCCTTAAAAATGGATTTTTCAATATTTGCATTAGAAGCTTAATCTAAAAATAAAAACAATTTTAACATTCTTTTGCCATAACATCAAAGTATTAATAATTTTTATATCATTTAAAAAATTTTAAAAGCGTCTTTTTAATTATGCTAATTTTATTTGAATGAATACATTTTTTTCCTTTAGTTTAGTAATTTTTGAAAAATTTGTTTTGACACAGTTTGAAACAATGACTTTTATTGTTAAAGATATTGTTTTATTTAAAGCAATATCTCATCAAATCATTGAGTCACATTGCACGTGTTTGCATCGTGATTTAAAAAAGTGCTCTCTTTGCTTTAATTTAAACTTAAAAACTTTAAAGCAGTTCCTTGAATAAATTTTTCACTTGATGAGTATTGTTAAATTTTGAAGTAATGCAATTTGTTATTCCATTCTGTCTTCAAAAAAAATACTTTTTAATAAATGCATCAACTGGCATTTTCATTTTGTTTCTAACTACAGAGTTAGCGCCTTTTTGGCTTTGTTAATTTGTTTTCATTATGTATGAAAACTAGGAAATGTTAAATCAATTTCATTTCTTCATAAAATATATAATGACATTTTTCTGTAATATTTTAAAAGCTGAAAAACGAATTTTTTATTCATTTTTACACATAGTTTAAAATGATGTTTTTATTAGATTTTTGAGTTATGAAGCATTCAAAAAGCCCTTCACTAAACTCCAGAAGTATGAAGCAGTAAAATAATTTTTTTAATCATGTGACTTTTTTTAATGCTGTTATTCTTTTCTATTTTAAAAAAAATGATCTAAAAAAAACTAAATTAGAACATTGCTTTCTTTGTTCTATCATCAGTTTTTGTAGCAGTTTTGCCAATCTAGCCATCCTGAAATATTTTAGCCTTTATTGTGATAAGACTGCAAATAAAATGTTCCAGGTTGCTAAAAATGGTGAGCTAAAGCAACAGGAAATTTACACTTTTCATTCCAGCCTTGTTCAATTTTATTTATTGCTGCATATATAAAAATCGAATATAAAATTTTTCAGTCATGCTATGTTTCTGCATCATTGCCAATTTTTTCAGAAAAGATGTATCCATCCAAATTAACTGTAACTTGCTAATTTTAAAAAAATAAAAAAATGTCTTTATTGCTAATCTTATAAAGGTTAGCTTTTTTTAAAAAATATAATGACAGTTTTATCATTTTTATGTTATTGTCAAAACCAAAAAGTTATATACATACAGTTGAAGATGTTGTACTTCTACAGTTTTGTAGAAATAAATAGTAAAATGGTTGTTTTATTGATAAAATTATAACTATTCAAAACTTTACATTTAAAATTTTGAAAAATTTCAATAAAAATAATGCTTTATTATGAAAAAAACATTTTATGCTTAAGAAATACACAGCTTTACGTAAGCTGTTAATCTTAATTTCTTTGGTTAGGGTACTTAAAATGTCCTTAATTTTTGCAGCAATTTTTTCACTATACATCTTAGATCTATTTTAATAATTGGCGATTTATTTTATACCTTTCTAATTTGTTTTCTAACTGCATTACTTATGGGTAAATCAGAAGAATATGAGATATTTGATTGCTTTCCTGTAGCACAACAGTATCTTATCATGATAGGCACCAAATATGTGACGTATATGGCTATCCTATTCCCTAAATATCTCAAAAAATTGCTAATTTTGCTATATGATATATCTGATTTTTACAAATGAGGAATTTACTTATGTGATGATGAATTAAACAGTTGCCAATTGCTGTAAAGTAAGACATTTTAGTGTTGATAGTCATGGCTTGATTTAAAAATAAACACTGAGCAAAGTGCTTTATGCACAAATTACTTGAAATTTACTCCATGCAAATTGTTTTTTTTTTTCCTAAAGAATTAAGGAAAGACACTATCTATCATTGTTGTATCCTTTAATAAATTTGCAATCTACTTAAATTCTTATATGACTAATAATTTGTTACTCTTTTTCTTTTGTTCTTTCTTTCATATCCTAATTTTTCAAGAATATATTCTAAGTGATCATATAATGATTAATTGAAATAATAAACATTTTTATGAAAGGTTTTAAAATATCAGGAAAATATATTCTGATAAAGAACAAACATAATTAAGACTTTGTGTAAGATTTAGAGAGATGCATCTTCCTGCTGTCTGCTGACAATACCAAGAAAAGATGAAAAAAAAGGGGGGGGGGTTGAGATACTAATGAATTACTAGCAACTGCAACATTGTCAGTTATGCTGATGAGAATAGAAATTTAAGAATTATTAATGTTTGTACACACTTGAAAATTGTGCGGCGACTGTATGCATTCCCTTTTTGTGCACTACATAATTTTTTTTTTTTTAAATTTGTGTAAAAACTTTTCTGAGCCATCTTTATATATATATTATTTATTTTCTTAGATCAAATTTATCAAAGTCTTTTATATTTAAAATGTGTCATGAATTAATTACATTGGTCTATAAACAAGAAACTAAAGTAACTAACTAGCCTTACTAATTTAAGAGTGCTTGCTGGACATGAATATGACAAGAATAACTACTATATGACAGCAAAATTTTAAAAATGAATATTCTTTTTACTTTTAAAAATGAATATTCTTTTACTTTTTTATTAATATGTTATGATATATATGACATTGAATTTGCTTTTCCTTTTGCTCCTTTTTATAAGTCTCTATTATTATTAAGAAATTCTTTTTGCAATTTGAACAGTGACTACTATATTTCAAAATCATTATGCATTGGATACAGCAGTAATCTGTACAAAATCTGATATTGTAGGTATTCAGGGGTGTTTGTGCTCCGGGGAAACCCCGGAATTCCGGGGATTTTGAACTTTGATCCCCGGAATTTCCGGGGATCGTCGTTCAAAAGGAAGTAGGAATAATAATGAATTATTTATTTTGATCTGGGTAATTTTGTTTGCTTTGAAAGCAGAGTCAGTGTGTGTGGTGAAAACTTTTCCTTTCTTTCTCCAAAGGCAGTGATAATGCGTGAAAAGGGGGAAAAAACTTCTTTTTTGTTCTTTCCTTATTGCGAGTTATGACTCATTCCCCCGGTTCTCGGACATTCTCTTCTGGATTCTTTTCGGCAAGTAGGCGCGGCAGAAAAAAAAGGGGGAGACTTCGTTCGACCAGATGTGCGATAACGTGACTCTGGGTTCAAAGGTCTTATCTCTACTGGCGTGGCGCCAATAAGTAGAGAAGGGGGATTTTTCGCCGTATTAGCTATTTGTCATTGATCGCTTCGGAACTTTTTTTTCTTCGCTGTGTAAAATTTTCGTTTCATTTATTGATGCACGTGTAAATTTTTCGTTTCGCTTATTGAAATATTTTTTTATTTATGTACGCAAGAGAATTTCATTTAGAAATTTCAGCATATGAAACAGAAATTACCCCTTAAAAATTCATATCTAATTAGTTTTACAGCATTAGATCCAGAGCTAAGAGGTAAAACCAGTACAATATTAGCTTTTGAAAAATTATCATCTTTTATGTCCCATATTTTTAGTGATAATGAAAAGTCAAAAGTAGAAGCTGAAAGAAGGTTATACCAGAGTGATATTGATATCACCAAAGAAATGCCCTACACATCTGATGAAAGTGGAAATCAAGTCAAGTGTACAATTGATAAATATTGGTCTAAAGTTTTTAATTTAAAAGATGATTTCACAAATGATTATAAGTATCCTACATTGGCTAAATTGGTCAAAGCCTGCCTTAGCTGCTTCCATGGCCCATTAGTGGAAAGTGCATTCAACTTAATGGATACACTTGTCACTGACTATAGAACCTCTCTTAAGATTGATTCCCTAGATGCAGTGCAGACTATTAAATATGATTTAATGGCTTCTAAAGAAACCTCATGTGAAAAATATGGCTCAAAAAATCCAATGACTGATCCAATTCACAAAGATCTCTTACTGAATATGAACAGAAGTTGGAAAACATATCAAGAGGACTTAAAAACATGTATTTCAGATGAGTCACCTATAAAAGTCTGTATTTCAGATGAGTCACCTATAAAAGTCTCTGAAAAACCTTCTACATTAGCAGAAAAGCAAACTGCTTCTACCTCTGCATGTGCAGTTCTCGAGGAAATTTCTTCAACTGTAAATGAGGAAAATAAAAGTCAACCTTCCTGCAATTATGAAGTTCACCACAAAAGAAAGACAAGCCCACAAACATCAGAAAATAAAAAAAAAAGCAGCAGAAATTAGATAATTTTTTTAAAAGATTTAATTCAGGTAATTTAAAAGATTTGCATAAAATGTAGTAGTTTATATGTTTGAAAATTTATGGTTATTAATTTTGCAAAAAAAGTAATTCATTGAACTTTTATAATTAGGTCATTCAATACTTCATAATTGTGATTTTTCATTCCCCCCCCCCCCTTCTCGAAACTCCAAAATGCCGGTAGTAAGTCCGTAAAAGTTTCAGGGGATTTTTTGGGGTCCCACAAACACCCCTGGGTATTGCAAGATTTACTCATATTTTTTTCTCCAATTTTTCCATAGGTGAGAGTATTTAAAGTGCTTTACTTTGAAAGTGTAGAAATAATGATACATTTGTGAAGAATTTATGTCAAAAGTAAAATATTATTTTGCTTGTAAGAACCATCCTAAGATTATAGGTTGCCAATCAGTATAGAGAATTGAATTCTCACTGCGTATGAAACACTGTACAACGCTCTTCAATGATGACTGGGAAAAAAAGAAGTGGACCATACAATTCCATATCTAAAATTATTCATTTTATATTCTCTTTTTGAATTTCCCTCTTTAAAGTGTGGTTCTGCTAACAATGAAATGTAAAAAGACTGTTAATTTGTAAAAGGTGTGAGAGCGGGCTGTAAAGAAACTTTATACATGCAATTAAAATCTTTATTATAAATTATTGTATTTTTAACAAATGAATTCTTTTTTTTTTCATAATTAAAAGAACATCTAGATATTTGAGGTCATAGAAGTAGCCTACATTGCTTGGTAATTTGATAAACCTGGTCATTGTTACTTTGAAACTCAGCGTATTAAAATGGTAAGAAATTAGCATAATTGCTTTTAAAAATTATTGGGAATTGGCATTAAAATTTATTAATCATGTTTATCAGATAATGAAACAATGCAGGTAAAGAACATTATCTTTGAATAAATTATTGTCATTCATTTGCTCATGGATTGCATATTCTTAGCTTGGCTTCTTATTTTATTTTATCTTTGATTTCTTATCGTGTCAACAATTTTTTAAAAAGTAAGTTTCATATTATATAAATCCTTTAAACTGTCTATATGTAGAATTTATTTTTAGAATATCGATCTTCATGCACTGACAGGATGGATACCAGACAGAATTACTCTTGAAGTGAATGATCCGACTTTTGCAAAAGATGCTGTTTTTAAAAAACTTCATAGTAAGCATAATATAGGGCATGTGTTGATAACAGTTGCTACTGGTGAAATGAGTGACAGTGAAGCTGACCGTGCAGGATTAGTCCCTACACATGCTTATGCTGTTTTGGATGTTAAAGAAGTTTTAGTAAGTATGTTTTGGTATATTTATGAGAACCATTCTGATTTCTTATTCAAACTCTTTGTAGATCCAAGTTACATGACCTTTTTTTTTTTTTTTTTTTTTTTTTTTCGCTAAAGACAATAATATTTAAAAGCAAATGCTGTCCATTTCTGCTGCTCATGTACTATGAATTACTTGGGTTATAATTCTGTAATGCAATACTCTGATTAAATTTTTTGTGTTTTTTTGCTTTCCAACATTGAATTATTTTTTCCAGTTGTTTCATATTAAAAGAATTTCAATTCAATAGTAACAAGTACTCCAGTCATAATTTTCTGTTAATATTTTTGTTTCACTTTAATATTATATAGTATGATAATTTATGAGACATAGCCAAGCAATGAAAAAAGATTTTTAAAAAATGCAAGTTTTATTGTAAGGCTTAAGAGGTTAATGCTATAAAATTTATGCTGCTTTTCGATTCAGTAAATAATAATAATTTTTTATTCATCTGGAAATCTTTTTGTCTGTTTGAGTAATTTTTAATTTAAAGGTAATCGTAAATTTTTTTCTACTATTTACATCAGTCCAAGTCAAAGGATGCAGTAATGGAAAATAAAATAAAAATAATTAATTATTTCTGAAATTCCAAAGGCTCAAAGATTATGGTCTTGCATCTTAGACAGTAGAATATTCAAGAGCAATATCCTACATTTTTTTGTTACTTCTTTTTAATTAAATTTGATATTTCAGCAATAGTTTTAATTTAAAACAATTTTAAATTGGCCTGCATAAATTTTAAACTTATAATTTTATAATGTAAACTTTATTAATGTTTGTTATGATTTATTCTATTATTTGCACTTTTCTTCATCTTTTGTTCATTTTATTTATGTATATTAGCAGAAATTTTATTTCAGTTTTTAATTAGGTTCTTTTTTTTCTTAGGGAAAGAGATTATTCCTTTTAAAAAATCCTTGGAGTCATCTGAGATGGAAAGGGCGTTATTCTGAACATGATACAAAAAACTGGACTCTACAATTAAAAGAAGCTTTAAAATATGATCCACGAAATGCTCAAATGTTTGATAATGGTATTTATTATGAGTTATTATATTTATTTCTGTTATATTATTATGAATATTTCTGTTTTGTGAAATATCCTATGAATATTTTTACATATTCTGTAAGTTGGGAGTATTTTTGCTTTTTGACAAAGATTTTCTTGATTTGGAATTAGAAAATTCTATTCTTTTCTTGAAGTCTTCCAAGAACATATTAAAGCCTTCTCGCAATTGCCGATCAAAGAATTGTCATTTTACCATCTCTGTGTAAGTGTGGCGTGTGATTAATGATGTTTTTGTCCAGGATGAAATTGCTGAATTTGGCCTAGAATCTGAGGCAATTTGCTATGTAGCATATTAATTTTTTTCTATTTCTCTGTGGGAGAACTTATATATTGCAATCTATTGCTAACTAGATTAGTTTTATTTGATTAACTCTAAATATTTGTAAATAAATTTCAGTTTGTCCATTTTTAAATTAATCCCATGGAAACAGTAACAATATTGCACTAGTTGCTGATGTTTTCTCGATAATATTATTTCATAAAAATCGTAACATCTAATCAATTCTTTTATAATTGTATCTTATATAGTTTTTATGAAGTAAAAGTTTTGTATTCAATTTTTATTACATTCATTTTTTTATACTTACAGAAAGTCTAGATTCTTTCAAAATAAATAATTTTAAAAGTATAAAATATTTGCTAGCAGACAATTCTTAGGCTAGAAACTTGTTGCAAAGACAAATTTATTTACATTCTGAGACCATAGTTATATTCCCTATTCATTGATTTATTATTATTTGATTAGAATGACATCACTGATACAAGGTGTGTCTTTAAGGTAAATATCATCTTGATATTAAAAAATATATGTCATTTGTAGTTAATTTATTTTTAAATCAAAGATCAGACTTTCAACTTATTTTTGTATAGTTTCCATTATTTTTAAGAGACTTTTATGTGTTATATATCCATTCTATCTCCTCAAATAACAATTCTTCTACATTTTTTCCAAAGCCATATTGTTGCTTTGATCATCAAATTATAATTTAGAATAGAGAAATGGGTAATAATTAATTGGTATTATAATGTAGGAATAGATAATGTAGATGGTCTGATGCTCCTATTTGAAATATTGAATTAACTTCTGCAACTCACCGTAATTCATAGTAGACCATTGTCATAAAACAATAAAAGTATTTACTGAGAATTTCTGAATAATTCAAATTATAGTTTTCTTATGGAAGTCAACCAACATCTCCCTTACACTCTGCTACACACTTTGAAAAGAAAAGATTCAAATCTTGGAAACAATAAATATGGCTTTCTTATGCTGAGACATTGAATTTCCACCCACTCCACACACACACATGTGCTTGTTTGAATATCAAATGATAAGAGAAATTTGTTTCCCCGCAAAATCTTTATTTTGAATTATCATATGACAATTCATGACAATTATCATATACACTGACATGTTAATTTTTTAGAAAAGAATTTAAAAAAAGATTGAGATAAGGATATTCCATTTATGTTAGTGGATATTTATGTAGATAAATAGTTTGAAGAATTCTGTTTTTTAATGTTAAAACTAATTACTGTACTTAAGTGCTTAAATTTTATTTTAAGAAATTAACAGTGTCAAAAGAAAGCAATTATAAAACTCTTGAATTTCACATAATAATCCTTTGATTTAATATTATGCAACAACACATGTACATATCAACTGATACTAAAAACAAAATTCCAGCAATTACAAATTCAGATATAGCAGCATATATTAAGTATTCAGAAAGTAAATGATATTCATGAATAAAGTTGCAATATATGCTTAATGGAATGGTGGCTATATATAAATAACTATAATATTTTGTAAATGCTTGTAATGGTTATATTTTTGTGGTAATAATTTTGATTGTCTCAGGTTTTGTGATTCATATTATTTAGTTTCTTTAATGTTTAATAAAATAATCAAATTTCAATGTTTCAATATAGTAGTAATAGTTAGCAAGGGGAGAAAAGCCTTAATTTTATATGTTGTCATGTTAAAGTGAGGTTATGCTAGAAATCTGTAATGCTGTCTGTGAGAAAATGAGACAATAAAAAGAAATAACCATTGATTTATTTTTTAAAATATAACTTTTTAAATGGTGTGATAAAATGTTTAATAATTGATTAAAAACTGACCAAGTGAAATAAGATCTTTTCCATTGAGTTCAGACAAAAGAAAGAATGATATGGCAAACTGCAAATTACTAATACTGTGAAGCTAATTTTTTTTTTTAATTTTAAGGTGGTGTAAAAATAATATCAATGAAACTAGAAGCTACGGTGGAAAGCATTTTACTGTCTTTTCACTTACTTTGTGGAGCTTCATATACTTTTTAATAACACAATTAATCCTTCTAAATACTAATAAACATATTCACAAATGTCATTAAAATGCCTCAAAGAGTGTGAAATTGTGTAAGTTACAGACAAACAAAGGAAATTCAATTACATGTATTTATAATTTATTCTGCAAAATATATTTTCTTATTTTAAAAACACTGCAGATTTTTTTAATATGCCAAATTTTTCTTTCTTTTAATTTTTTTACTTTTATTTATTAAATTTTCTCTCTCTGTGTGTGTATATATATATATATATATATATATATATATATATATATATATATATATATATATATATATATATATATATATTACCTAAATATTTTTATGAAATTTCATTAATTGATGAAGTGAATACAGAGCAAATATTTTTATTTTTTATATCATGGGAATATGCTTTTATGTCATGAAAATTGAATATGCTTTGTGTGTGTGTGTGTGTTTTGCCAAAAATAATCTTTCAATCTGTATTGCGTAAGTGAACACAATTATAACGATGTATCCTGTAACAATTTTTGAAATATTCTGTCAATTTTTTTAAAAGTGCCACATTGTATTAAGCATCAATTATGTAATAAATTATAAAAAAAAATGATAGAATATGTAATTCAAGCAGAATCTTAGTTTCTTGTGCCTAAAAATATTTTTTTTTCCCGTAGGGGTTTTTTGGATAGATTATGATTCACTTCTTCATTTTTTCCGAGTTATATATTTGAATTGGAATCCAGAAATTTTTAAATACACATATTGTATCCATCAGTAAGTATTTTAAAGTTCATTTTATTTTTCAATTGGCATTATTTTCCCTAAAACTGGATATTTTTATTCTAAAGCTCATCTTGTTTTTTTTTCAATTATTTGTAATTTTATTAAAAGTTTGTAAGCATTTCTAAAAAGCTTAATTTATTTATTATATATTGCCATGCTTTGATTATGTGTTGTCATAGAATAAATTGTAAATAGAACTGAATTTTTTAGCTAACATTCATTTAAGTACTATATTTTTTGAAATCTAGTAAAAATAAATTTCTTTCGTTTTTGTTGTTATGTAAGCTTATGCCATAATATTAAATTTCAGTTAATAATTGAATTTTTTTCCTATTTATCTTATTATTTTTGTCAAGTTTCAGGGGTGTTTGTGCTCCGGGGAAACCCCGGAATTCCGGGGATTTTGAACTTCGATACCCGGAAATTCCGGGGATCGTCGTTCAAAAGGAAGTAGGAATAATAATGAATTATTTATCTTGATCTGGGTAATTTTGTTTGCTTTGAAAGCAGAAAACGCAAGGCCAGTGTGTGTGGTGAAAACTTTTCCTTTCTTTCTCCAAAGGCAGTGATAATGCGTGAAAAGGGGGAAAAAACTTCTTTTTTGTTCTTTCCTTATTGCGAGTTATGACTCATTCCCCCGGTCCTCGGACATTCTCTTCTGGATTCTTTTCGGCAAGTAGGCGCGGCAGAAAAAAAAAGGGAGAGACTTCGTTCGACCAGATGTGCGATCACGTGACCTGGGTTCAAAGGTCTTAATTTTGCAAAATTAATGGTTATTAATTTTGCAAAAAAAAAGTAATTCATTGAACTTTTATAAGTAGGTCATTCAATACTTCATAATTGTAATTTTTCATTCCCCCCCCCCTTCTCGAAACTCCAAAATGTCGGTAGTAAGTCCGTAAAAGTTTCAGGGGATTTTTTGGGGTCCCACAAACACCCCTGAAGTTTTTAAAATAACATTATTTTTTGAATTTGCTATTTAAGGAACTACTGAGAATTGATTCTTAAGAAATTATCTTGTATAGATCTTGGAAAGCTGGTGTTGGCCCCACAAAAGATTTGTTTAATATTGGAGAAAATCCTCAGTTTTGCTTAGATTTGAAATCATCTAATTGTGCTGTGTGGATTTTATTAACTCGTCATATTACAGACAGAGTAAGTCCACTTTTTATTTTTATTTTATTCCCCTTTTTTTTATATCTATGTAGTACAGTACTGTGCAAATTAATTGGGACAAACACAAAAATTTTCAGAAATGTTGTTTAATTAGTATAGGTTAACTTACATGCACAGTATAGCAATCTAATACAAAATATGTCCTCCTCTATATTGAATGAGATCCTGTACAAGATTTGGCATGGATTCTACTAAATTAGAACATAAATTTTTGATTTCGTCATCACGAAACCAAACTTTTACATCATTCTCAATCATTGTTTTCTTTGTTGAGCAGTCCATTTTACTCAGACGTCTCTTTACAATGCTCTACAAATTTTCGATGTGATTTACATGAAGAGAATTACCAGGCCAATCCAAAACCATTGTTTTCTGTTTTTGAAAAAAATTCGTTGTTAGCTTAGAAGGAAGGCATGGAACAAGATCTTGTTGTAAGATACCAACACTACCAGCGAACGTTTGCATCATAGTCACAATTTTACTTCCTATTATAGAAATGTATTATTTAGAGTTCATCATCCCTTCAACTAGTACTAAGCTGCCAGGTCTTTCAGAAGTAAAATAACCGTAAAACATCTGTTTCTAAGGGTGTTTAATTGTTTGAATAAGATGTTGTTCCCTGATGGATTCTCCACCATTTCGCCTGACAAATCTTGGTCGAAACCCTTGCACAAGAAAATGCGTTTCGTCGCTGAATACAACCTTCTAATCTTGTGCAGTCCGGGATTGATATTTCCTTTCCCAATCCAAATGTTTTTTCTTCATTGCAGGTGTTAATAACTGTTTTTCTTTTGGTTTTCTTGCAAATCTCCCAGCTTCACTAAGCCTTCGTCAAACTGTCGATGAATCCACGCTCACACCAGTAGCTAATAATTCTCTCTGAAGATCTTTACTTGTTTTGTAAGGATGCATTGTACTATTTCGTACAAGAAATTTGTCTATTCGAAGTGTGGTCTTGAGTTTGCGTCCACATTTACTCAACATTTTGGAGACACTGCCCCAAAATTCTTTTGCTGATTAATAATCCTAGAAACACTGGATTTTCCAACTCCAATTACTGCAGCAATATCCCTCACAGCCATAGAAGTATGCTCACTAAGGGTAACAATTCTAGTCCTTTTCCTGGGAGTGATATCCATTTTTTTAAATACACGTCAGAAGGAGACAATTCACACGAGCGACCACTTGTTACAGCAACTGAATGGAAAAATTTTCGACATGTCATGATCACGTGGTCAAACCAGCTTAGACTAGTCAAGGGCAGTCACACGTTCTAAGAAAATGCAGTTGAAAACGGTTTGAGGCAGAAAATCCTTGAGAAAGGGACAATTTTCTTTAAAAATCTGTTTGTCCCAATTAATTTGCTCAGTACTGTATTATAATGTTTTTCCCCCTTAAGAAATGCAAAAATTCAAGATTCAATAATTATGTCTATTGTTTTGTAAAACTTTTTATGAATCTATCAATTTCTATTTGAATTAACTTTGAAAAAATAAACAGATATATGCTGAAAATACAAAGGTATGAAAAGTACAACATGATTTTGCACTGTTCAAAATCGCTAACACAATGTAAATATTGAATTAATTGCATATAAAATGTAGTTATTATGTTCTGTAATCTGAACATATATCTCACAATCCTTATATTTATATCCAAACAGATCTGAATCTTTTTTCCCCAAAAATATCTGAAAATTTCCTCATGATTCAAAATTAGTCACATAGTAATATTAAAATGTGTAAAGGTGGAATGTTGTAGTCATTAGTTCATTACTCGCTGGAATATTTAATGACTTCCTTTTCTAACAGCAAATTCTACCAAGCAAGTAGTAGACATAGTTTTTTTATGAAGCAAAATTAGTTCATTTGAATACCTCTAAAATTCCTTCTTCTATTTGATATTTTTAATTTTTATGATCTAAGTACAATTTGTGTCATTTAGGATTTATATAGCTGTTTAAATCACTATAAAATTATGTTAGAATACATACCATAAATGTGAAATGGAACTAAAAAATTTAGTTCAGCTGAATTGAATATTTATTGCAATTAATAATACTCTCAATGTTAAAATATAATACATATGTCAATATTAAATTTAGAAACCAACTAAAATCCTGTGAAAATTAATTTTACTTGAAACATGTTTAATATCATTGTTATGTTTTCGTAAATCATTTAAGACTTATAATCAAGATTGTAAGATTCATATCCAGAACAGTTAAATAATCTTCTGTGTGTTTAAAAAATTTATCAGCTAATTTGTAATTAAAATTTCTCTTATTGCAGCTATTTAGGTATTTAAATCATTACATATGATTCATAGTCTCTGAGATTATGAATTAAAATGAGATGTTCTATGTGATAGGAACACTTATGTAAATTACCCATACCAGGGAGAGAGCAAACTGAAAACACTTTGTTCCAAGTTATGTGGAGAACATATTCTTCCCATATTTAATCAGATATTTCCTTCAAACTTTAATGAGAGCAGGTTTCTGTCAAAACATAATAGTCAAATATAAACCGAATGAAAACTTAATGCTGGCTGAAGTGCATTATCTAGTTCTAGTACTTAGGTTGATTTAGTGATGTTGAATGAGATTTCATCTTCTGTATTGTGCTATAATGAAGATAACATTTTTGGCCTAAGTTTATATATCCAGTTAAATATCCTTGTTGATTCTTTAAGGTATTCAGTTAGTCATGAATTAAGGTTGTGTTTTTCATTCTTTATCAAGCCTTTATTTTAAACAAAACCAAAATGATATCTTAACTATTATATGATTTTAAAAGCTTTAGTTGAAACAAATCCTGGATATTCATAAAGGATGAGATTTTACAAAGAAAGATTTTAAATATTTTTCCAAACTTCAGGAGTAGAAATCCTGCTATTATGAGCCTTTTGTGCCATTAAAGTAAGTAATTGGATCAGTTATTCTGCTATAAAAAGTATATCTCTTATTACATATACAGTCTAAAGCAAAAATATGGAAGAGACCTACAAGATTTTGTGGTTCATTTTTTTCATCTTTTATTCAGGGTTTTCTTTTTTAATTTATTTATAGATGATTTTCCCATTTTGTATTTTTTCCCCTTAAAAAGAAAATAAGTAATTTTTATATCTGATTGTGTATATATGTATTTATATGTTTTTCTTCTCGTAGGATGATTTTGCAAATAATAGAGAATTCATAGCTGTTGTTGTTTATAAAAATGAAGGTCATAAAGTTTACATACCTGGTAAGTTAGCTTCAGATTTTAATAATATGTGCAATCAGATTTATCTGTGCAGTTATCATTTTTAAGATTTTCAGTGAGGTTTGTAAAATTAAAGATTTTAAATTGAAATGATTAAAAAATGTTGAAATTTAGTTTTCCTTCATTTTCATACATTATCTTTGACATTGATTCTGAAACTTAAATGTTGTTATTGCTTTTATTTCTTTTTATCAATCCTTTTCTTTTTTTCTATCAAATAACTTATTAGTTGATGTGGGAAAGCTCAGTGTTGGGGGGGGAAAAAAAAACTTTTGTGCACAAATGATTTTTTAAATAATCTTTAAATTTTGAATTTGAATTTTTTATATGACTTTTTAGTACAATTTTCACCATTTCTTATGCTAAATTCTTTTAAATTTATTATTTTTTAAAAAAAATTTGAATATTTCAATGAATTATTTTTACATTTGTTTGACTTTGTGCAAATTACATCTTTTTTGTTGTTATTACAACAGTCCTTCTTGATGATTGAGATTTGAAGTGGGAATTGGGGGGGGGAGTAATGAATTTCATAATTTCTAATTCATGGGATAATATGAAATTTTTGGAGTAGATTAAAATATGTTGCATCATGTATAAAAATATCATTTCTTACCATGAATAAAAATGTAAATAATTGGGTGGAGAAATTGTGGTCCACTTTATACCTCAAAACAAATTATGGCTTTCAAAACAAAGGAGGAGGGGTCGCAAAAGTGCTAATTATGGTTCTACCAGATTCTTCTTTAGTTGTGATCAAAATTCAATGCTAAAATTAGTTGGGGAAAAAGTATTTTTAATTTCACATTTTACAAGTAACATCTTTCTTTTTTCTTATAAATATTTCATATTTAAATTGATTTTAAGTTTAAATTTTTTTTTTTTTTACTGAATAATATTTTACTTGAAATGAGATACTTGTAAAGAAGTTTTAAAATTTTGATTAACATCTATTTTTATTTAACAAAAATGCCAAAAGAGATTTTTCTAAAATCTATATTTTGCTTGATTTAGATGATCCTGAGCCTTATATTGATGGTGTGAGGATTAATAGTCCTCATTATTTGTGCAAAATGGTTATTCCTCAAGGTGGAACAACTAAATACACATTAGTTGTATCGCAGTATGAAAAAACGAACACAATTTATTTCACATTACGAGTTTATGCCACTTGCCCGTTCACTCTCTCAAGCATTCCAAATGTATATAAACACAAGCATGAGGTAAGTGGATTTATTTTGCTTAGATATATTATAATGAATTTTCTGCTTAATTTTTATGCCAATCTTGATCTTACCGATTGTAAACACATAGCCAGCATTCCAGATTTGTGAAATATAAGCTTATTAGCCTTCTGAATTTTTTTTAAAACAAAACACATGATTTTCAAGTTTAATTGTATGAATGATATAATAACATAATTGGAAACACCCTAGAATATTGATATCCCGATAGCGTTCAAGCTATGAAATATTTTATCTTTTTTTTTAAAAAAAATATGTTTGCATTTTTTTAAAATCAAAAATTCCCATCTTAAAAAGAGTTTTAGCAGAGGTATTCGGTATAAAAATAATGTCCTGAGAAAATATCAAAACAGTGCCAACCGCTTCCTTTTTGCAACTGCATTTACCATATTCTTCCCTCCTCCTGAAATTTTTATGCAAATGAACATTAATGAATTGAACTTATAAACCAGTCTGATAATATATAAAACATTTTGGAATTACTATAGCATTATGTTAAATTTATTATATTTATTTCATAATGTCAGTCAATTTTAATTTAGTAATTAAGCATATTTACTTTTTGTTACACTGAAAGTATTAATTTCTGCAAATAACTAAAAAAATAAATTAGAAAATAGGAAAAAGTATTAATAAATGTATTATTGTTTTAATAAGATTTTGGTGCTTTATTTAAATATGCTGAATATTCTGCAGATAATAATTTTAAGTCCCTGCCTGTAGTTGTTAAAAAGCATTAAGCCGAATGACTTTCTTAAAAATATTGAGTTTTAACTATCATTTCATTCAAAAGTGATTTAATTTACAATAATTTCAACTCTAATTACAAATACATATTTAAATAATAACTCATAATTGAGTAACTAATCATAAATAAGTTAATTATTGCAAGTGCATTTGCCTTGCCACGAGTTGATGAATATTTCTCTTAAGACCTGCACTGGTCATCATATCATTTTTTATTTTGCCCTACATGCACATTCAATGTGCTCTTTAATTTGTCCAAAACATAGCAAATGGCATCTCCAAATTTACAAGAAGAATGGTCTTGATATACCCTACATCCGTAACAAATGGCATCTGTAGACTATAAATTCTTACTTTTAGAACGATTACCACTTGATTTTCAAGAAGAGTTTTTTTATTTTTATTGTGATGTTGGATTAAATCTATTGCATTTCTGGGGTTAATTTTTGAAATGTTTAGCCTGAACCACAGCAGGTTTTGGTTACAACAGTTAATGAAAATGCTTCGTTGAAAGCAAGTGTTGATTCTGCAAGTTGTCATTACCCCATCTTTTCACATTACCACTCTTTGTTTGTAGATCTGAGTCCAATGATTAACTCAAAACAACCTATTTCTCACTCAGCTATTGTTTGCTTTTCAACATCAGCACTTTAACTACAAGAAAATGTTTTTGCCTTGCATGATTGTACCATGAAATATAATTTGAGACATCTAATTGGATTACCTTATCAACTGATCCGACCAATGGTAGAGCCTTGACCTTAATGAGCCTTTGCTGAAAATGCTAATGATCATGAATTAACAATTAGGTGGCAGACGCTTGCACCGATTTTTTTTGTAGATGATGTCAGAAAAGGTGTTTTTGTCACCTCCAACGAAGAACAGCGGGAAATCAATAATTCCAGAACGGAAAGTGTGTAATCTTGCATGAAATTTCAAGCTTGCCATTGAAATTGTCCATATTCTTACCCAGGATTTGTGAATACTAATAAAAACGGACTTTCTTTATTTTTGTACTATTTTAATAAGCAATTAGTCACTTTTTCTGTTTCTTGGATGTGTTTCTGTAATCTAAATCAAACTGCTTGTTTGATAAAAGTATAACTTCAAAAAGTTTTTTTGCAACTGTATTTCATGAATGTAAGTAGATGCATAATTATAATTTTCCTTGAGATTTATATTTTTTCTTGGATCTTTAATGACTGCTAGTCACAAAAAATTATTATCAATGTTAGTTTTATTTTTCAATTGTTTTAGGCTTTGAGTAGGTGGATGCTTAGAAGAATTAACATTTTCTACAAATTAGCTATTTCAATAAAAAAAAACGATTTTATATTTGAGTTTAATAAAAGCACATCTGATAACATAAGATTTGATGTACAAGGTGGATGTAAAAGCTTTTCAGACTATACATAAATGATAAATTTAATACGCACTAAAGTTTCTTAATTGTACCCTTTATTTCTGCCATTTCATCTTATTGTTTAACATGATGCTCTTTTCTCTCTCTCTCTCTCTCTCTCTCTCTCTTAGATAAAGAATGGCGAATGGACCAGTGAATTAAGTGGAGGTTGTGCCAACCATCCTCTGACACATCAAAACAATCCTATTTATCAAGTGGCATTACAATCTTCTTCAGATGATAATCAAATGTTAATTGATCTGAAAGGTCCAAAGTAAGCTAAAAAAAAAAAAAGTTTTTCAAAACAAATAAATAACAGGTCTTTTTAACAATAACTATATCCATTTCTGCTTTAATAGTTTATTTAATCTTGCAGGCAATTTTTTGTTGGCTTTGAAGTAATTACTGTGACAGTAAATAATTCTAGCAGTCCTGGTTACTTTTCTAAAAAATCGTCAGGCTCTTTCAGGTGAGCATTTAATTCTATCTTTAATTGTCTGAAATCGTTACAAAGAATACAATTTTTGCAATGTAATGATTTATTTTTCATGCTAATTTGTATAATTACACTAATTCTATTAAGTGAGACAAATATTGTACCCTGAACAACTAAATGCTGTTTTATTTTACCCTTACTATGAAGTTTGAAGTTAACATACATTTTTCTTCATACAAAATTTGGAATAAATTGAATCTGTATTGTGGTTCCACTATCTTCAAATGAGCCTACTTTTACCAAACTGCATGTTTGATAAAAGTATAACTTCAAAAACTTTTTTGCAACTGTATTTCATGAATGTAAGTAGATGCATATTATAATTTTCCTTGAGATTCATATTTTTTTCTTGGATCTTTAATAACTGCTAGTCATAAAAATTATTATCAATGTTAGTTTTATTTTTCAATTGTTTTAGGCTTTGAGTAGGTGGATGCTTACAAGAATTAACATTTTGTACAAATTATTTGTATATATAATTAACAATTTGTACAAATAATTTGTATATATATTTTGTTTTAATTCTCTTTTTTATTTAGACCTGGTCACTCGATTTTGGAAATATTGAATGTTCCTGCCGGCATTTATAACATAATGCCCAGCACCTTTAATCCTGGCCAGAAAGGCCCATTCTTCCTCACAATCCAGGCAACATGTCCCATCAAAGTCTCTCGCATAAAATAGTTTTTGCTGTTTCTGAATATTTATTTTTATTATAAGCACTCACATTGTCTGTTTGTAAATGAAATTTATTTTATTTATCATATATTAAAGAAATTATTTGCTGTTACTGTTGTGAATTTTTTATATTTGTTCATAAATTTGCTTTATAATTTTTAATATAGGTTGATCTGTTTCATATTTATATAAGCAGAATTTTATAATTGATTTTTCTGAAATGTGTGTTTCTCAATGATAATAACTATTTTAATATTTTCAGAACAATTATCATTTTTTTTCACATAATTTTATTTATCTTTGATCCAATAAGAAATGCAAAATCTGATTATGAGTGTGTGAAAAATGGATTAGAAGATAACTTAATAAATTTTAAATTGATAGTAGAATTGTTTTAAGCAACACTTTCATTTTTGTACAAAAATGAAGATTTTTTTTTTTTCTTAATGCAAGATCTGGTGTTCAAAGTAAGTCATAAAAGTGATAGGCACAGTGTGTGTAGCATCGCGAAAAAAGCTTAAATTTGAAAACCACTTTTAAACACTTCAAAACGTGCTTAATTTTCTCATAAAGAGCGAAGTAAGTTTTTCATTTTATTTTGTTTTACCATAAGTTGATAATTTGAAATCGTGGTCCTAAAGGGTTGTCTATGTATCTGGAAAGAAAGCTATTTAAAAAGGAAGAATTTGAAGAAGGAATCTGGGGCTTCCAGTACATATTAAGATAATGCTTAGTGATTCTTTTTTTCTCCCTTTTGTTCCCTTTTACTTCAATAATGTTCATTGTCATTTATTAAGATACTGGTATAGTTATCCTGAAAAAGCTGTATGAAATATGTACTGTGTCGCAGTTATTGTGAATCAAAAAATCTTCAACTGCAATTTTTAAGGTTTTAGATGTTGAAGAATTTATTTAAATTGTGCCTAGTAAATATGTATTTAAATTTTTATGTGTTGTTAAAGAAGAATGTACTGATTGATCCGATCAATGGAAAAATAAGAAAACATCTTTTCTAGAACATTAACATATTCAGTCATCATTCTCATTAATATATCGATATAGACGTTCAACTGTAATCTATTGAATTGCGGTATGTAATTGCATTGGCCAATACGTGAAATCCAGTATGAAATTTTAACTTGAAACTTTAAATTTTCAATGATTGGATATCTTATAGCCGTATTTTTTTAAGGAAAACTTTTATTTATTGGACCAATCTCTCCAAATGTTAGTTTTTACAAAGGAAGAATAAAATTGCTAGTTCTGATACTTAAAGATTTTTAAAGAAATTAAAAGGGGATTCAAAATTCTCATTTTTTTAGGATTTAGATTCTTTATTTTATAACGATTTTTTCTTTATATTACTGTTATAGAAACTTTTTTCGCAGTGAAATCTCTGTTAATATATAAAGGTTTGTCCTGAGCAATGCCCAGCATAAATCCATTGAATCTAGGAGCATGAAATTCGTGGTTATTTTTTGGGCATTAGAGGCCCACTAAGAATGGATTTCTCAAACTTTTCATTCGAAATTTAATTAAAAAAATAAAACAAGAATTTTAATGTGTTTTCTTCATAATATCAAAGCATGTTACCACACTAAAATTATTTTAACACCGCTTTAAAATATATATAGCTTTTCAATGATGAAAATTATGTTTGAATGATTGTATTTTTATTTCTTTAGTTTAATAATTTTTGAGAAATTAGGTTTGGACACAGTTTATAACAATGATTTTTATTATTATGAAATTCAAAATAATTGTAATAAAAAAAATGTTTTCTTTGTTTTAATCGAAGCTTAAAATTTTTTAAAGCAGTTCATCGAATAAAATTCTTTATTTGATGAGTTTGTTAAATTTTGAAGCAATGCGATATATTTTTATATTACGGGAGTGGTCTTCCCAAAACTTTCTCGCATACGCTCATAAAAGTGTCATCCCTGAGAACGTCCTACATGGCATTGGCGTACAATAGTTACGAAATATCAACTTTTGATGTGAATTTTGCGTTTTGACTGAATTTTTCTTGTCATCCTTGGCGAATTAATTGACGCTTCATTCTTAGCATGTGGTTTATAATATCTAAAAACCGAATTTGTACTTTAGACACGTTTTTCTCAACCGATTGAAACCAAAATTTGACAGAAAACTGTTCTTGTAGTCACAAAATCCCGCATCAAGTTTTATACATTTAAATCGCTGCGCCTTTGAGTTATCGCTGAAAGTACAGACAGAAAGCGTTCTACACCACTTTGGATATGACTCAAAATTTGATAGGTGTATACACTATAGATATTAAATCTGTGTACCGAATTTTATATATCTAACTCCCTTCATTTTGTAATTATCGTGTTCATTTGTATTCGAACAGGCGGATTTTCTTAGATCAGATTTGACTCAGTATTTGATAAAATTCTGCAGATTTGGTGTAAAGAATGTATATACTGAATTTCAACCGTGAAACCGTAACTTTTGAGTTACATTTGTCACAAACAGACGGGCGGATATTTTCTGAAAAAGTCTGTAACACAAAAAATACTTTGAGCTAGACGGTTGAAATTCGGTATAGGTCTTTGTAGATTTCTGTCATATTTTGAGCAACGTCCGTCTGTTCCGGCCGTACAAATGTAAGTTAGCATGATAACTAGAGAACGAAGAGAGTTAGAGGGATAAAATTCGGTGCGCAGATTTAACATCGACATCCATCGAGTTTTTAAACAAGAAATTGACCGTCTGTCGGTCTGCACTTTCAGAAACTTGTAAACGCGATGACTCAAAAATGCAGTGACTTAACTATATCAAATTGGTATGTACATTTATGACTACAAGTGTAATGTTGTGTCAAGTTTTTGTTTTAAATCATTTGGGAAGAGTGCGTCTAAAACCCTTTTCGGATACTTTAGGACTTGCCAAGGATCACACGATAGTAAAAATGTTTAATTCACGATCAAGGATCAGTGGAAGTATTTAATTCAAGCCTAAGGTTAATATTTCTTAACTATTATCCTATGCCAATGCCACGCTCGGCATTTTCTGGCAGTGTGCGAGAAAGGTCAAGCTGGGCTTCTGCATCACCAGCAACAATTTCAGAAATGTTATATCTATATAAATGGATTGGTAACTTATTAATTTTAAGAAATGTTAAAAAAGTTAACAAACCTCTACTGTTACTCTTATAAAAGTTTTTTAATTTTTATGATCATTTCTATGTGTTTATCGAATCCCGAAAGACAATTTTTTACGATAGAAGACATTGTGCAAATGCAGAAATAACCATTAAAATTTAAAAAATAAGCATTTAAAAAAGTAAGTAAAAAAATGTTTTTAATGAAAATTATGCATTATTATAAGGGAAGAAAAAAATCTTATGTTCAGAAAACAGCCGTTTAATTATGCAGACTTATATGAAGGTGCATCATTTTTTAGATTAATGTGTTTAACCCTTTGGGTACATTTGACGCATCAGAACATTCCGTATTTGTTTAAAATTATGTTTCCGTTATTTTATTTATTTTGTAATTTAATTAGCTTAAATTATCTCAATATCATGTTGCAGTATATATATTATGAATAATAAGAATAAATGAATTCTTACGTAAAAGATACTGCCTTCACATCTTCAAAAAATGAAAGGCGCTTCAAATATAAAAGTCGGTTAAAATAAATGTGTTGTCACAAGATTAAAAAGGGCTTAAAAATACTTAATTTTTGCAGCAGTTTCTTATTACGCACCCTGAGATGAGATGTTGTATGTTGGGAAAATAGAGATATAATAAATGTCAAAGCAAAGGACATTTTAAATAATTATAATTAATAATTTAAATTTAGTAATAAATAATTATTTAAATTTAGAAACTATTCCGTTAGTAGGTTGTCGTAATTAGGGTTGCGTGTATTTTATTGTTACTCCAATTATTGCAACGTCTTAGAAAAATAATTTTAGTTACAATTTAAGTAAAGAAATTAAACATTTGAGTTGTGCTACGAACTTCACCGATGCAGTGCGCGAGAGAGCTCCGAAGACAGGGAGAGAGAATAGCTTTTTTAGAAACATACCCGGATGATGAGTGGTGCGACAATTACGTCACACAAAGCCCCAACGGAGCCTGTAGTTTACAGATGTCTGGTATGATTTATGATAGATATTGTTACGGATTTCCGGGTTCGTTTAGGTAGTGATATGGTGTGGCGAACGCTCAATCAGCAGGCGACAGTAGAAAAACAGCGACGTTTATTTACACGAAGAGACGAACATAAAGAAGACGTATACACAGACGACAAATATTTACAACCGAGACGAACACAGTAGCACACCACAGACGACAGTAGCCCACAAGTAGTAATTGCCCACAGCACATGAAGCATCCAGCAGGAGAGAGGATCCTCGGAGCTTCGCTCTACGGTCTTTCCAACGGCTGAACTTCTCGCTATCTTCTCTCGCTTTAGCTGCCGACTCACTACTTCGACTACTCACTCACGCGACTTCACCGCAGCTTGACAGTGTTTGTCTTTTATAGCTCCGGGAGGCAGGGTTAGAATCTTCTAGACTTTAGGGTGTATCTCAGTTCCTACTGGATGGATCGTGAAAGTTCTCGGACTTTCCAGTATTAGCCATTTTGTCGCCAAGCTCTGAGGTCATCACGCACAGGACAGATCGTGCAAAGGTTTTTCCCACGATGACACTGTTCGTGCCGGGAAGCAAAATTACAGGTTTGTAACAATATATATGATTTATGAAAGGCATTCACCACAAAGTATCCTCCCAGTGACGAAAGGAACGAAAATTACTTGGAAGTGAATGCAATTATGCGAATTATTACAATCTAATAGAAAAATGAATAACAATATATTGAACATGAATTATAAAACATAAAAATGTTTTAAATTTCCTCGCTTATGAAAGCGAACAGCTCTGCCATATCTGGTTATTTTTCATGATACCAGCAGATGTCCTTGGACGCAGAGGAGTGATAGCGTTGCCGAGAGACGCTTCTTGACCTGCGTCATTTCAAATCTGAGTGAGAATCAGCATTATTCAAAATTGCTCTAGAATCAGGGCTTGAAATTTTGCTTGCCTCGGCTGGTGTCACTTCCAAAATTCTATCAGCCATTTCTGCAGTTGTGAGGAGTGATAGCTGTAAGAATAGATTACATGTTACTTGGCATTTGTTGAAGAAAGAGTTCTAACGGTAGAGCATCAGAAATGTGGTGACTTTCCGCAAGCTTGCTGGGTTTCCGATCTCCTAATTGCTCGCCGGTGAGAAGACTTCGGATTTCTTGAGATTTCGATTCTCCGCATCTTTGTTACTTCCGATTTCAGTTTCTTTTAAGGATCCTCATCATCAGGGTTCATTATGATGTCACGAACAATAGATGAAGCTTCGGATGGAATATGCGCAACACAGTAGTTGAATTTGGTTTTGCTTGCAGTTATAGGCTTTGGCACTGTTTATTCAAATGTAGCTTCAACCATAAAAGACCAAAGTTGCGGATCAGCAGAATTAAATGGGGGTATCTTCACTGCAGATACTTCATCCATGTCGTAATTCGTTTTAAACGGATGTATGCTTAATCAAATGACAGATGATAAAATTTTTAACGTCCGGGTCCCCATGTCGTAATTAAAGTTGCGTGTATTTTGTTGTGACTCCAATTATTGGGACGTCTTAGAAAAATAATGGTATTTACAATTTAACTAAGGAAATGAAACATTTGATTTTTACTACGAGCTTCACCGAGGCAATGCGCGAGAGAGTTCCGAAGAGAAGGCGAGAGAATAGCTTTTTTAGAAGCATACCCGGATGATGAACAGCGCGGCAATTACGTCACACACACAGCCTCGACGGAGGTTGTAGTTTACAGATATCTGATATGATTTATGAAAGGCATTCGCCACAAGGCCGTACTACAGATTAGTATGTTAGTTTAGATACCATTACATTAATTGTACCAAAAATGAGTATGTATTATGAATAAAAAGGAAATTCTGTTTAACTTAAATTAATTTGTAATATGTATATTATTTGGAATATGTACAAATTATAAAATATTCTTAGAAGGCGGGAAGTATAAGTTTTTACCTACCTAAGATTGTTAAATTTCATATTTAACCTATGGTTTGCACTAGGGTTTCTACAAAAACCGACTTTTTGAAAAACCGGTTTTCGAATTCGATATTTCCAAAACCGGTTTTAGCCGGTTTCCGAATTTTTGTCAAAAAAAAAAATAAATTGAATAGGGAAAAATAAAATATTTTTCCCTATTCTATTTTTTTATTTTATTTTAATTTATATAAAATAACAAAAAAAAAACGAAACCAATATTAAAGTCAAAATATAAAAAAACAAAATTAAAGATTACATATACATATTACTTAGACAAAATAACGAAAATTCAAACAAAAATTTCAAATAATATTTATTTTATTTTCACTAATTTTAATTTCTCTTAAGAAAATAGAATTTTAAAAAACATAAAATATCCACTGAACGGTGGCTAAGTCTCGTTCTTAGTTTGGACACAATATTGCCTGAAATTGAAAATACTCGTTCACTAGTTACTGAGTTTGGCATCAAATTACAAATCTAAGTTTTTTGTTCTTTTATTCATTTGTTCAAATAATGAAAATTCAGCTTTCACTGTCTTTAGATTTGTAACTTTTTCTTCAGGGTCTTCAAGAAACTAAACAATTATATTATTTCCGACAATTATTTTATGAACTGCATTCAAATGATTATGTAGATTGCTCGGAGATGATCGTTTGCAACTCAACATTTTATTACAATGATTTCAGATTGCCTTGTCTATCCCGAACTTATTGAAAATATCTCAAACTTCCAACTTACTCATTTTTATCTAAAAAGGAAATTAAAGTTTTTGAATAAATATTTTCAACGTTTATTTTACAATTTTATTATTTTAACTATTAATATTAATGCAATTTAAAATAATCTAATCTACACATTTTCTAGGAATTTTGGAAAAAAAAAAAAAAAACTTCTTAATCTAATTTCGATACTTGCTAAAGACATAATTTATGTTAAAACGTTGCGAAAGAAAATATGGAATATTTTAACACCTTGTGTTTTATTTAAAATTCCATTAAACAGAAGCCAGAACTTCTTATTTTACACTAATTTTTGATAGAAGAAATTTATATAATAAAATTTAAATTTTAAAATGTAAAATAGAAAATATAAACATTAAAATTAAACATACTTAATATTTACGTTATTTTTGCCAAATATAACAACTTCGTATTTTTGTTTCCAGTTTTCACCTTCACAATGTTAATCAAACCTGTCGTGACGCGAGACGGATCGGATACTGAGACCACATTTCGACAATTTCGTTTCATTAAGGGATGGGACGCGGAACGATGAGCACATTTGATCTGGATTTCTCGCAATAGATACTTTTTTAGTTCTATTTTTTTTCTCACGTGTATGTGAGTGTTATGTCCTTTCTGACAGCATTTTATTTTAACTGAATATTTCGTATTGATATGGCTAGTCCAAGTGGTGTAAAAAAGCATTCAGGAGTGGTTCGAAGAATATATGATATCATTAAATACTGCGATCAAGAAGCAGAAAACGGGGAATTATTTATTCCTTTCACACGTTCTTCGAAACGAGCCAGTCAAATTGCTGACGTTTCTGTTAGCATTGACTTCATACCGATAGACAAAACATCCGACGAGAAGCAAGAGATGAACTTTATTAAACTTTTGTTTCACTTAGAAAAAAAAGTGAAAAGGGATGTTCACTTGTAATTGACTTGAATTGAAAGGAAACATAAATTGACGAATTCGAGGCGCAACTGTGCAGTGCACAAGCACTGGCCAACGCAACTTGCAATGTTGAAAAAATATGTTTGCTGCCCTCTGCATAGAATGAATAGCAAATCAAATAAGTTCAAAATTAATTTTTACATAATAATATGAATTCTTAAAACCGGTTTTCTTAATTTAAAAACCGGTTTTCGAATGTGACAAATTTACTTTAAAAAACCGGTTTTGAAATCCGTCAAACCCTAGTTTGCACCTATTGCTCATTATAAATATAATTTGTATAAATTGATACTTTGTGCCGACATTCATGCTGGGAAATCAGAGTTCTCACAGTCTTTGAAATTTCCTCAAATTTTATTCTATAGTATTATTAAACTATATACAATATATTGTCGAGTCCGTGAAAGATAGGTGAATTGCACATCCATTTGGGGTGGGGGTGGGGTGAAAGAACAAAACCTTTTTTTTTACTTGAAAATTCCATCAACTGAATAAAGAATATTGATTTGGGAACAATATCCGTCACCAATTTTGTGTGTGTGTGTGTGTGTGTGTGTGTGTGTGTGTGTGTGTGTGTGTGTGTGTGTGTGTGTGTTGCTTCAGTTGGGGGTTCGAACGCCATCCATTACCATATGTCCTAAATATTTCATTTCGTCCGACTCTGCGCGAGCTGACATTTTGACGGCTTCACGGTTAGATTTGCCGTAAATTTGAAAATGTGAGAGCAAATGGAATGGAGCAAAAATAAATCCAAGAAAGACGAGCACAGACCTCCGAAGGGATTTATTGGATTATAGTGTTGAAGTGAGTACCTCCACTGTGGAAGTTGACCGTAAGGCAACAAGACAGAGGAAGAAACAATTTCGAAGTCAGAAAATGATGAAGCAATGTTTTGAAGGGATTATGGACTGTTAACAGTTAGAAAAAGGTGATATTCAGTGGTGAAATCAATTTTGTGGCCACTACATAGTATTTTTTTATGTTTTTGATCAGTTCTATTTTGCCTTCCCATTACGAAAAAAGTGAAACTCTTACAGTCTAATTGAATGGCATTTGACCTTTATTTGCGGCAAGGCATTGGTTTCTGTTATGCGTTTCTAGATTGGATAGAATTATTGGTATAAACAAACAATTTTTTGGTAAAGCAAAAAAGTGCACGTATGATTTAAAGGGATTCCGGCATTTTTGTTAATTTCTTCGGGTTTTGTTTTCTTTAGGAGAACATTGGAAAATGGTTCAAATGACTGTTGCTGTACGTGAGAATGAAATATTACAGAATTTTACTATTTATAACTTCACTTTTAAGTGCATAATATTTGTTTTCATGGGTATAGTTAAAAGTTGAGTGTTTTGCTTATTTCACTAATTTCTATTATTTTTATAGTCTTTATATTAATACATATAAGGTAGTAGTGTATTATTAATGTTACTTGCAAAATTGAAGTCATTACATTAAAATAATGATTTTATATGTTTTTTTTTTTTTTTTGTAAAATCAGGCTTAACTGCTAAAATTGCGTGAGCCCGCGGTTACGCTCCACTTCGGAGCGTTCGGTCTTGTGAGAGCACTTCGTTCTCCACGGGCTCGTGCTGAAGGGGTTTAAGGAGAACATACTTCATACCAATAATCAATATAGTATATCAGATAGATATGACTATGAATGAAATGGACTAGTCATTCATCCATAGGGAAAGTCCCTTACCCACTGATGTACTTTCCAGGAACAGACCTCCCACAAACATTTGTGGTGAACGGCGGGACCTGTTGATCACATGCAGAGAGCTTACTATTTCACAAAGAGTCAGGTCCCAGCTCTCCCTATCGCATCGCATGATAACGACCATCGCTTGTTTCATTCTACGAAAACAAGTTTTCTTTCGCACTCAAGTCTCCACAGAAAAATATTTATTCTGGGAAAAAACTCTATCTGAAAAAAGAAGATCAATATCTTTCATTTAAATAGGCAATTACTAAACACATGTGGAGACTTGAATATGTTTTTTCTATACCAGTCTTTCCGATATTTGAAGTTTTATTTTATTTTCGGCTTCTTGCATCTTTAAAAGCTTTAGTTTTTTTTTTTATTAATTATAATCAGAATAATTTTATTTTATTGTTCACCAAATTTTAAATTGATTATTTTTTAAGAATCTCTTTCGAAAACCGTTGGCGAATATATTTGATTCACTAATCTTCATTGTAATTATTGTAGATTTCAATTTAAAATGTCCTCAAAATCTAATTTAGCTGATTTAATGTAAAACATGGCTAAAATGCAAGATCACTGGAGACTATACGGTTTTATGCAAAAAAAAAAAAAAAAAAAAAAAAAAAAAATTAATAAAGCATTTTGATAAAATGTGTTTAAATGACATTTAGAGGGGCAATAGAAATTTTTTTTATTTGCTTGAAAATTTCATTCCAAGTAGGGATAATAATTATTAAATAATTATAATTTGAATTTTAATACAGTTGTACATCGCATAAGATTCTTACTTAGTTATTACTTTATTGCAAAATCAAATTAGCCTCTTCTTTATTTTTATGAACACAAAAGAATATATGCATTCATATTATTTGCAAGCCAGCAGGAAATTTTACCTATAGAAAAATTGTGAAAAGTTCAAACCCTAATTCCTTCTACAATAAACTTGCAGAAAAGTGTAGGACTATTAATGAAAAAAAAAAAAAAAAAATGAAAAGTTTTCGTACCGTAAAAATCTAATTTTTCTGGAGATTACGAGAAGCAAACATAGTATTTGTAGCAGTTTAGTGAATATTATGAAGAAATGTGGTATAATAAAAATGAATAAAAATGCAGTGTAAATAATATCAAATCTTAAAGTCGGTAATAGGCAAATATGTTGTAAGGGGAAAAAGAATAAAAAGAGTCTGGATTCCCTTGAACCTAAAACCACAAAGGAACAACCCCCCGTATTACGCTATCAAAACTTAAGCGGCCTGAGACGACATCTCTGAAAGAAAAGAAGGGATATCGGCTGATCCCCGATCCTCCAGTGATTGGAAAAGAAATCCCAGAAATACAAAACATTCTTGTCTTGTGTCCTGAGGGTCCCATCCCCCTAACGCGAATAAAGGGAAAAAGAGAAATATGTGAATGGGTTGAAAAGTGAACGGACCGGTTATTCTCGGAATAATCATATCATTAAATTGCATATCACTGAAATTTATCGGAGCGGTGACTTTACTTGAAAGTGCGAAGTTGCCGCTTCACTTAATGGTAGCGACCTTGACTTTCTGATATTCGCATTTGACAATGCGCTATCCCATATAGATCATTTTTAACTGCTTGTGACATGACTTTCTGATTGCATATATTCTGTTCACTGTTGGCGCCATCTATTGGTAGAATATAGAACTAAAGTAAACATTTAAAAGAAATGACATATATTTTTAATTCAACTTTTTCAGAAAATGGTTTACTCCAATAAATAAATTAAATAGTTTTGAAAAAAAAATCAAATTAAAAAAATAATCTGAAATAGATGAATTAATTCAATCACATATTACTTAAATTAATTGTAAATTACTTAAATTAAATTAATTGTAATCACATATTACTTAAATATTAATTACAATTACAATTTTTTTATTTAATACTAACTAATAACTTTTATTTAATAATATATTTCAAGGCAAAAATATCAAAACTGACGAAACTTGAAATTCATTTTACTTGAATTTGTAATGCATTTTTTGATAATTTAATCTCATTTCTACTGTTTTTGATAACGAAGCATTATCAGTGTTTATCATGAGGATTCATGGTATGTTAACCTGAGAATGATTCATTTTATATTAATAAAGTGAAAAGAAAAAATTTTTAAGTTGATTATTTTCCACGTATTATACAACAAAGAGGTCTTATATTCTTTTTTGTTAAATATATTTTGAAAAAAATTAAGGTATCTGTCTACGTGCGAAGACAAATTTTTGAAAAAACTGTTTAATTTTCATTTTTAGTTTATTTCGTTAGTTAGTTAGTTAGTTTAGTTTATCGTGTAAATGTTTCTTATACAAAATACCTACTTTTATGGATGTGATTTCATAGATCTTTGTAAATGAAACCATTCATTTCTTCTATGCAATTAGAAATAATCATTAGATGAATGGATTATTCTAAGCATAACTAATTTTATATTCCTTTTATAGGCTTTTTGTATTTTTAAAATAGTACTTTGAAAGTATATAAACTTTCTTTTATAAAATATCTCTTTTAAATCTAATTTTTAAGGATGTATGACGTAATATATTTAAGCATTGCTCTGAAATGCGATTCTTTTAAAATTGAATTTCTCCATTTCCTACATTATTTAATATTTGCTACAGTGTTTACTACTTTTAAGTGTCACAAATTGGGCAAAGATATTGCGTTCTCCTTCTGCAGATTTTCCACCCAGTAGGAATGCTAATTAATTCTCAGCCACCCGAAAGCAGTGTCAGTGTTGCTGATCGCGTCGAAATTTCGCTTTGTGAAAAAGAATAGATTCTTCTTTTCTTCGATTTCTGAGAAAAATTAAAATTGCCATGTAGTTTCAAAACGCAGCAAATCTGTGTGGGAATTGGTAATCATGTTTCATATAACACTTCATAAAACTTACGTAAAAAAAACAACAACAAATATTTATAATTTTTGCTTTGATAAGGTTCCAGTTGTTAATAATTAAATGTGTCCAATCTCATGAATTTTTTAAAAAATGTTTAAACTTATTAAAACATTATATTACATTGAATTGTAAAATTATTTCTTGAAATTAAGGAGAAAGGTTTAATTCCTGAAACAAACAAAAGAAATATGTATATATTTGTATAATTTTTATATAAGGTGAATTTATTTCCTTTTCAGCTATTAAAATATATGTATGTTTTTTTTTCTGTGTGTGTGTGTATGCATTTTTAAGAATAAGTAGAACTGATTTGATTTAATACTATCGAAAAAATAGTATTGTTAGAATATTTTATAGCCATTAATGAATTAAAATCTTACTTATTTACTCTGCATTTTTATTAATTTTTACTATGCCACATTTCTTCATGATATTCACTAAAATGTTGCGCATACTATGTTTGCTTCTCGTAACCTTCAGAAAAATATTTTTACTGTATTAAAATTTTTTATTTTTTTTTCTCATTAATAGTCTTAATCTAATACACTATTCTACAAGTTTATTGTGGAAGGACATAGGGTTTGAACTTTTTCACAATTTTTCTATAGGTTAAAATTTTTGCCTGGCTTGCAAATAATATGAATGCATATATTCTTTTGTGTTCATAAAAATTAAGAAGCGTCTAATTTGATTTTGCTATAAAGTAATAACTAAGTAAGAATCTTATACGATGTACAACTGCATTAAAATTCAAATTATAACAAATGGTATAAAACAATAAACGACAAATTTAATATTATCACTACTTGGGATGAAATTTTCAAGCACATAAAAAAAAGTCTAGTGCCCTTCCAAATGTCATTTAAACACATTTTATCACAATGCTTTATTAACTTTCTTTTTTGCATAAAACCGTACAGTCTCCAGTGATCTTGCATTTTCAAGATCAAGAACACAAGAGTGACTGCCATGATAAAATGTTTTCTTATTTTCCTTTCAACAATCCTGACTTGGGTTGATAGCTTTGGTATAGATTTTTTCAAGCCTTCGAAGTCGGTGATATGCATCGATCATTTTGAAGAATTCATTCAGTGTGTGTCCATTTATTAAATACAGATGTTCCAGTAATTTTTTAGAAAAATTCTTCGAAAAAAAGAATTCGGTTAGCGATTTGCTAACAAAAACAATCAAACAAAATCGTGAGAGCATTTCTAATTCACTTTATTCACATTTGATGAAATTTCTGATAATTTTGAATATACTTAGAAGGTTTTAAAATGTTTGCATGAATATTACATTGCATTTTCTAAAAAATCTTATCAAAATTTAATTAATGTAATTAAACAAACTCCTGCTGCAAAAATAACAACTGCTGTAATGCTAAACTTAGGCGGAAGTGAATAAATTTCTTGAAGATTTATTTAATAAGTGAAATCTTTACTAACTACTGAAAATTGAATTTTCTTATTGACTGTTATAATATATATATAATTGATGTATTTTATTAAAAGTGCTCTTAATTTGATAAATTGAATGCTATATATAAGAAATCTATATATATTTAAGTTTTGAAAACACATGTCATTTAATTAAATATATAAATTAGTTAAGTATAAAAGCCATTAATTAACGTCAAATAATTTTTGCATTTGATTTTTAGTTTTTGGCATTACAATAAAATGCATTATGAGGTTTTACTTTTTTATTATGAACCTTAAAGTTTTTTTTATCTTTTAGTAATTTATGTTATTATTCAGTTATTATTCATTATTATTAAAATATTAACTTATCTAAGAGTAATAATTATTTTTAAAAAGAACTATATTCATAATTTTCAACATTCAATACTATGTAAAAAAGAACATATGTAATTTTTCAAAAACACTGCCATAGTCATTTGTCAAAATGTATCCGTTGGATAAAAAAGCGAAAAAAAAAAAGATATGGGAAAGAAAAGAATAAAGTGGCACCAAACGAATTAAAAAGCGATGTTAATTAATTATGCAAAAACAATAATTCTATTGAAAATGCAAATTAAAATTTCAATATAAGAAATAAAATGACATAACTACGAAAATGTGGAGAAAATAATTCAAAATAATATCTTTTAAAAAAAATCAGAAGTTTTTAATAATTGATCGGCTAGCGTAACATTTACTAAACGATGGTTTCATCAACGTTATCGGCAGACATCCCGACATGCGCAGAACGGTTGAAAATGGAACAGAAACGGTTGGTTTGGTACTTGACACGTGACCGTGAATTGACCCCATTGCCTATTTCAATTAAAGATATTGATCCTCTTTTTCAGAGAGAGTTTTTTCCCAGAACAAATATTTTTCTGTGGAGACTTGAGTGCGAAAGAAAACTTGTTTTCGTACAATGAAACAAGCCGCGTATATGTAGCTTCCAGCAATGGTCGTTATCATGTGATGGGATAAGGAGAGCTCGCATCGGAATCTTTGTGAAATAGTAAGCGCTCTGCTTGTGATCAATAGGTCCCGCCGTCCACCGCAAATGTTTGTGGGAGGTCTGTTCCTGGGAAGTGTATCAGTGGATAAGGGACCTTCCCTATGTATGATTAAACTCTTTCGTCAGTTTACATTGGACAGATCGTATCGATTGTTACTTTCTATCGTGATCCAAGAGCTGTAATCGAAATACTACCAGTAAGACTGTATAAAGGATTTGAATCACACCCCTTTTTAAAAAGTATTGATCACTGGTATTTGTGACTTTTTGATATTTTTTACTAGAGATGCATAATCCACGATTTTTTGAATAACAAATAATTTTGCTATTGTGATTTTTAAACATTTGTTCCAAATAGCTGTTTTTCCAATCATATTAAAATAAAATTATTACTTAATATTAAATATAAAATTTATTAATTGTAATTAATACTTTATTTACTTATTTAAGTAACGTGTGATTAAATTGAATAATTTTGTGAAGATTGAATAATTTTGCTATTGTTATTTTTAAACATTTGTTCCAAATATCTGTTATTCCAATCCTATTAAAATGAAATTATTACTTAATATTAAATATAAAATTTATTAATTGTAATTAATACTTTATTTACTTATTTACGTAACGTGTGATTGAATTAATTTATCTATTTCAGCTTACTTCTTAAATTTGATTTTTTTTCAAAACTATTTATTTAATTTCTTTATTGGAGTAAACCATTTTCTGAAAAATTTGAATTAAATATATATGTCATTTCTTTAAATTGTTTACTTTAGTTCTATATTCTACCAATAGATGGCGCCAGAAGTAAACTGAATATATGCAAAGTCAAGTCACAAGCAATTAAAAAGGATTTGTATGGAATAGTAGTGCATCATCAAATGCGAATATCGGAAAGTCAAGGTTACTCTCATGAAATGGAGCGGCGACTTCACACTTTCCAGTGAAGTCACCGCTCCGATAAATTTCAGTGATGTCGTATCGATTGTTACTTTCCAGTGAAGTCACCGCTCCGGTAAATTTCAGTGATATAGTATCGATTGTTACTTGTATCGTATCGATCCTATTGGTTAATAGGGATGACGAATATTTTACGAGCGGTTATTACGTAACCAATATCATAAAGTCACAAATACTAGTGATCAATACTTTTTACAGAGGGGTGAAATTCAAATCCTTGATACGATCTTACTGGTGATATTTCGATTACAGGTTTTGGATCACGATAGAAAGTAACAATCGATACGATATCACTGAAATTTACCGGAGTGATAGGAACAGGTTGTGAGTAACGCAACTCATCATCGCAAGTCATTGTGGTTCACACGTAACTAAATATTATAAATAATTGTTAATGTTTTGTATTTGTTTAATTGTTATAATTGTTCATGTTTGTTTTTGAAGTAATTGTAGCAAAAATATTTTATATAGTATTTTGTGTTAAATGGAACTATTTTTCTGCTGTTGCATCTGGCAACGAGGATGTTGTAAAAATATATAGAACGAGTGAGATGCTCGCTGTTACTTGGAATTGACGTAGTCTGTGTTTTGATTTTAATTTCGTTAAAACACTTTCAGTCGTTGGTCGTAATATCCTAAAATAAGAAATGTTTATTTTATGTATCGAGCGTTTATAATCTGCACTTTAAAACGCAGAGTCATACGCCGATAAAGTGGTGACCCTGAAACAGAACTGCAATGGCGACCAGCGAAAAAGACGAACCGAAACTAAGTGCAGCGGATACTGCATCTAATGGTGAAGTAGCCAAGGTTAGTGTAAAAATTCCTCCATTTTGGACAGAAAAGCCAGAAATTTGGTTTTACCAAGTGGAAGCGCAATTTTCCATTAGTGGTATTAAATCAGAAGAAACCAAATTTCATTATTTAATTGCGCAGATGGAACCAAAATTTGTTGAAAATTTATGGGATATAGTCACTGATGCTAATGAAAATAAATATACCTCTGCGAAGGAGAGGTTGTTGAATACCTTTAAAGAAAGCGAAAATAGACGTATTCAGCGTCTCGTGTCAGAAATGGAGTTAGGCGATTTACGGCCAACTCAAGTGCTTCAAAAAATGCGTAGTTTGGCGACAGATGGGGTTTCGGATAATGTGTTGAAAATTCTATTTCTTCAAAAAATGCCGGATTCCATACAAAATATACTAATCGTCAGCAATGAAGATATCCAGAAACTTGCCGAAACGGCTGACCGTATTGTAGAAATCCATCCAAATCGGGAAATATATGCTACATCTAGAGGTGATATACAGCAGGATATTGAGATAAATAGTTTACGTTCGCAGATTGTTTCTTTGGAGCGTAAAATCAAACGCTTACAACTTGAACGCGGTCGTTCAAGGAGCAGAGGTGCTAGTCAAAACAATCGGGGACGCAGCGCTTCTCGTAAACGATTTAATCCTGCTGGTAAGTACTGTTTTTTTCATTATAAATTTGGAGCAAAATGTTATCCTGATAAATGTAAACAACCTTGCGAATGGAAATGTGCCGATTCGGAAAACTCGCATCAGCAGCAGACTTAACGGCGAGTTCTGCTGCGGAAGTAACTCAGGATTGCCTTAAATACCGTCTATTTGTCTTTGACAAAACAACGGGTTTGCGTTTTCTTGTGGACAGTGGAGCTGATGTCAGCATTATTCCCAATACCGCAAAACAAATTTCGACTAGTGACTATAAATTATATGCTGCAAATGGAACTGAAATTGAAACATATGGAACGAAAGTACTGGCCCTTGATTTGGGATTATGGCGTGAATTTCAATGGCCTTTTGTCATAGCAAATATAAAAAAGCCAATTTTAGGAGCAGATTTTTTAAATCGTTTCCATTTGTTAGTTGACGTTAGGAATAAAACATTAATGATGGAATAACTAACCTCTCTATTCAAGGTAAAGTTGCACCTGCCTTAAACGTCAGTGTAAATACAATGTACAGTGCCTGTAAATATTCAGATTTATTGTATTTGTACCCATCTATTACAAAACCTAATTTTTTTTATTTCTGATGTAAATCATACTGCAAAACACTACATCGAAACTAGGGGACCACCAGTGGATTCTAAAGCAAGGCGATTAGATCCGGAGAAATTAGAGACTGCTAAACAGGAATTTAAGTTTATGCTGGCCAATAATATTATTCGTCCATCTAAATCTGAGTGGGTCAGTCCACTGCATATGGTCTCGAAGAAAGATGGATCTTTCCGACCATGCGGGGACTACAGAGGGTTGAATGACCAAACACTTCCAGACAGATATCCAATTCCTAGACTCGAAGATTTTCAGCACATTTTGCCAAACAAAGTCATATTTTTTTAAATTGACCTTTTTAAGGCCTATTTTCATATTCCTGTTGCAGAGGAGGACAAGAAAAAAACAGCTATTATTACTCCGTTTGGACTGTACGAATTTAACAGAATGAGTTTTGGTTTGCGGAATGCTCCGGCAACATTCCAAAGATTTATTCACGAAGTATTTCGAAATTTAGACTTTGTGTTCCCTTATTTAGATGATGTATTGATTGCCTCTTCTAGTGCAGAAGAACATCGTTCACATTTCAAAATAGTTTTTCAACGCTTAAATGATTACGGGCTTCGCATAAATGTCAGAAAATCAGTTTTCGGAGTTGATTCACTAGAACTTTTGTGTTATAAAATTTCGGCTAAAGGATCAAGGCCTCTGCCTGAAAAAGTAAAGGCCATATTAGAGTATCCATTGCCAAATACCCTTCAAAAATTGCGTACATTTTTGGGTATGCTAAACTTCTATCGTCCGTACATAAAAAATGCTACGGCAACTCAAGCCCCTCTTCATGAATTTTTAAAAGGTGCCAAAAGGAAAGATCAGAGAAAAGTCCCTTGGAGTGAAGCGAGTGTAAAACTATTTGAAAAATGCAAAATGGATATAGCAGAAGTTGCAATGTTGACATATCCAAATTCCGATTATCCTCTGTCTCTTCACACAGACGCATCGGATTTGGTTATAGGAGCAGTTTTGCAACAACACGAACCTGATGGGTTGAAACCTATCGTATTTTTTTCAAAAAAGCTAAATGAGGCACAAACTAATTATTCGACGTACGATCGTGAACTTTTGGCTATTAATTTTCCGTAAAACATTTTAAGCATTATTTGGAAGGTAGAGATTTCCAAATCTTCACTGATCATAAACCTTTAGTTTTTGCTTTTAAGCAAGAGAACAACAAAGCGTCGCCAAGACAGTTGAGACATTTACAGTATATTTCACAATTTACAAATATATGTTATGTAAATGGTCAGGAAAATATTGTCGCAGATACATTATCGAGAATTGCTAATGTTAACCTGCCAACTATAGACTATGATCAAATTGCTGATGGCCAAATTGATGATGACGAACTGAAACAACTGCGACTTTACAGTAAATCCTTGAAATTTAAGCAGTGTCAACTTCCATCCGGAAAATCTTTATGGTGCGACACATCTACATCAAAGGTTAGACCTTTTATTCCAAAGCCCTTCCGTATGCGCATATGCGCATACGGAACATATGTTTCAACAAATCCATTGCTTAGCTCACCCCGGAATTCGTACAACAGTTAAAGAAATGTCATCACGATTCATTAGGTCTTCACTGAAACAGGAAGTTCGTAACTGGACACGAGCATGTCTACATTGCCAAAAAAATAAAATTTCGCGGCATATAAAATCCGAATTTGGAACTTTTAAACCGCCTGATGATCGTTTTAGTGTAATTCATATTGATTTGATTGGGTCGTATTCTCCATCGGATGGATACATCTATTGTTTGACATGCATCGATAGACACACATCTTGGATGGAAGTGGTTCCTTTAAAGGCAGATCACTGCTGAAGTTGTTGCACAAGCTTTTACGAATGCTGGATAACACGATTTGGAGTACCTTCTCTCATGGTTACGGATCGAGGAACTCAGTTTACTTCAGAATTATTCAGAAAATTAGCAATCATTTGTGGTGTAAAATTACGTCATACGACGTCTTATCATCCCCAAAGTAATGGAAAGATAGAACGCCAACATCGCACGATAAAAGCAGCCATTAGATGCCACAACTGTATTCGATGGACTGAGTCGTTGCCTACTGTTCTCATGGGTTTACGAGCTTCTCTTCGAGACGATTGTAGTTTTACAATAGCTGAAATGGTATTTGGTAAGTCTATGAAATTACCTGGTGAGTTTTTTTGAGGATTCGAAAACTGTGTCCATTACAGATTCTTTTCTTGATAATTTAAGAAAACAGATGCAGTTAGAATACCCAAGCAAAAATGTAAACAACATATTTTTGTTCCACAAGATTTAAATACAACTACTCGCATATTTCTTAGGATTAATCGCGTAAAAACCCCCTTAGAACCGCCATATGAGGGACCCTTTTTAGTATTACAACGACCGCAAAAATTTTTCACGTTGTTAATCAAAGGTGAACATGTAAATATTTCTATTGATCGAATTAAACCAGCCTATAAGTTAACATATTTTGACATTTCTGATGCTCCATTGCCATTAAATGTTAACAGTCCTACATCTTGTGAACCCAAAAGAAGTGGCTCAACTGAAAGGATGCAACATAAGAATGCATTATGTCATTCAATAAAGGACGACAAACTGCCGGCTTTAACCACACAAACAAGTTGTGGAAGAAAAATAAAACGTCTTGTGCGCTTTACAGACAATGCCTAAAATGTTGAAAATGTTGTTCTAGTGCATTATATTCATATTACATTTAAATGTCATTTTCCATTTTTTTTCTAATTAGCGTAACTTCGTTACTGGCAAGGGAGTGATGTAGGAACAGGTGGTGAGTAACGCAACTCATCATCGCAAGTCATTGTGGTTCACACGTAACTAAATATTATAAATAATTGTTAATGTTTTGTATTTGTTTAATTGTTATAATTGCTCATGTTTGTTTTTGAAGTAATTGCAGCAAAAATATTTTATATAGTATTTTGTGTTAAATAGAACTATTTTTCTGCTGTTGCATCTGGCAACGAGGATGTTGTTGTAAAAATATATAGAACGAGTGAGATGCTCGCTGTTACTTGGAATTGACGTAGTCTGTGTTTTGATTTTAATTTCTTAAAAACACTTTCAGTCGTTGGTCATAATATCCTAAAATAAGAAATGTTTATTTTATGTATCGAGCGTTTATAATCTGCACTTTAAAACGCAGAGTCATACGCCGATAGATCTGTCCAATGGAAGCTCTCGAACAAAACAGAAGAGGAGAAATCTGTGAATGGATTGAAAAGTGAACGGACCGGTTATTGGAATCATCGCATCATTGAATTGCATATCACTGAAATTTATCGGAGCGGTGACTTCACTGGAAAGTGTGAAGTCGCCGCTCCACTTCAGGAGAGTAACCTTGTCTTTCCGATATTCTCGTTTGATGATGCACTATTCCATACAGATCCTTGCCGGTGACTTGACTTTGCATATATTCAGTTTGCTGCTGGCGCCATCTATTTGTAGAATATAAAACTAAAGTAAACAATTTAAGGAAATTGCATATATATTTAATTCAAATTTTTCAGAAAATGGTTTACTCCAATAAAGAAATTAAATAAATAGTTTTGAAAAAAAATCAAATTTAAGAAGTAAGCTGAAATAGATAATGTTACAACTGCTTTCGTTTCAGAAGTATTTGATATATCAAGATGTTTAAATCTACCCGATTCTTTCCTTAATTTGGTGAATTACTCAAAAGATGATAAAATACGTCAGCAAATAGAGTCACTTGCATTTTACAACATTTATTTGATTTAGACGCAACATATTTTTATCAATTCACACTCAAAACACGGCTATGTACAAAGCTTATATACAATCAGTTAGGAAACATATTTTACATTGATGGAACAAGAGCACGCAGGCTCGTGAACAATCCTTTCACTTCAGTTCGTTTTTAAACGTGGACTGTCTTCTTCACATCCTCAGCACTTTTTGAGTGATTACTGCAACTCAAAAACATACATAGTTTGGTTGAATAAAGTAAGCTTATTGGGAGCTTTAATACATCTGCCAGATCGTGTAAATTTACATTCGGTAGCTTCAGGGATAGAAGAAGTGTGAGGAAAATCGACCGTACATATAGTTTCATTTTTAATACTTTCATTATCACTCTTAGTGAGAGAATCTATTGTTACAAATCTGTAATTTTGCTACCCGGCATGAAAAGTGTCATCATGAGAAAGACCGTTGTAAGATCTGTGCTGAGCAGCTGCCGCGTAAATGACCTGAGAGCTTGGCGACCATTTGGCGAGTTTGGTGACTAAATGGATACTACTGGAAAGTTCGAGAACTTTCACGATCCATCCGTTAAGACCCGAGATACAGCAAGGTACGCCCTGATTGGTCTGAAGATTCCAGCCCCGCCTCCCGGAACTATAAAAGACAGGCAATCCAGCTGAGAAGAAGTCGTGTGTATCGTGAGAAGTCGTGTGAATCGTCAGAAGTGGTGTGTGTGAGAGGAGTCGGAGTCGCCGACACGTAGAGAAATTTGGAGGATTAGATAGCAAGAAAGCTGCTGAACTAATAAGATAAAGAAAGGCAGAGATAAAGAAAGGACAAGAGGATTTGAAAGCCGGATATGAAGAAATAAAGGATGGATTAAAGAAAGACATTTTGGAAATTGAAGGAAGCAGCGAGAGCCAAGTGGAAGAAAAAAAGACCGAAGATAGAATGGAGACCGCTGTCACCGATAAGGAGCCTGGCGATCCTGAGGATGAACCGGAGTTCAATAAGAAGAGGCACGAACAGGGAGAGTGTCAAGTAATGGCAGAGCTGAAATAGTATTCTCCGAATGAGTCCCCTGAACTGGAATCGAAGGAGCAGACACTTGGGGATGGAGAAGATGAACTCTGTTTGGACGGGTCTGTTAGTGGCGACCCGTGCTCGATGCCTGTGGATGCAGGTGTTAATGCGACCCGGTTCGGATTGGATTCATCCCAAAGATTTACTGGACAACCTCTTTTCAATCCTCTTAGTAGCTCCTTGCACAGTGATACGGAAGAAGAATACGTGGCTGGAATTGCTGATCCCTGTAATCTCGGCCTCGATTTTCCTCAAGAATTCGGCTTTGCTGTGGATTTGCAAAGGGGTGTGATGCAAATAGAAGCCGAAGAACCTCCTGCGTATCTCGTCAAGCTACGTCGTCGCAAAAGAACCCTTTCAGCAAAGGCTGATGAGCTCTTTAGAAGATCCTGTGTTGAGAGCTGCGGACAGTTCTCGAGTGTCGAGAATAAGCCGGGAATAGTTGGAAAAACTCCCGTGAAAGCTTTGAAGACGAAGGTGAATCCCTGGCTTTCCAGTGTACTCCGGAAGAGATTATTGGACCATCCTGACATTCCGTTGGTTCGATGGAGGAAGTTCAAAGTGACCAACCGACCAGCCTGGCTAGAATTCGTTCCGGTGAACTCTGCTGCGATAAGGTGTTTGGCTCCATGGAACATCTTGCATTTCAAGAAGAGAAATCAAATCTGGATGTATAATCCGAAGCGACGAAGAGGTCAGAGTCAAAAGCATTGAGAAGGTTCGGATGGATCGTTAGTCGCCGCCAAATTAGCGAATGATGTCATCTTCGAAAGTGCAGAAGTCGCCAAATGCATCAACATCATCACATCGTTCGAAAGCCTACGCTAGCTGTTGGATTGAATTGGGACTGCCGGGACTTCAGTCTTTAAAGAGGGGAGCAATGTTACAAATCTGTAATTTTGCTACCCGGCATGAAAAGTGACATCATGAGAAAGACAGTTGTAAGATCTGTGTCCATCTGCAACTCTCACTCTCCATGTTCACCCAACTGTTTAAATAATCGTTAAGATTATAGTCGCAGGGGCATGCAGAGGTGTTAAGTGTAAGATCTGTGCTGAGCAGCTGCCGCGTAAATGACCTGAGAGCTTGGCGACCATTTGGCGAGTTTGGTGACTAAATGGATACTACTGGAAAGTTCGAGAACTTTCACGATCCATCCGTTAAGACCCGAGATACAGCAAGGTACGCCCTGATTGGTCTGAAGATTCCAGCCCCGCCTGCCGGAACTATAAAAGACAGGCAATCCAGCTGAGAAGAAGTCGTGTGTATCGTGAGAAGTCGTGTGAATCGTCAGAAGTGGTGTGTGTGAGAGGAGTCGGAGTCGCCGACACGTAGAGAAATTTGGAGGATTAGATAGCAAGAAAGCTGCTGAACTAATAATTAGCGATTAAATGTGTTGCGTCATTACGATTTATTGGCGGTATTTGTTGTAGAAGAAAAATTTTGTAACACTATTTCATTAATGTTTAATTCTAGAGGAAAAATTCGTTGCACAGGTCTCAGAGAAACCCCAGATTGTGTTTTTACTTTAACGGTACGAATTTTTCCGTCTCGACCTGGCAACACATCTACCACTATCGCCAAATGCCAATGGGGTCAATTCATGGTCACGTGTCATGTACCAAACAAACCGCTTCTGTTCAATTTTCAACCGTTCTGCGCATGTCGCGATGTCTGCCGATAACGTTGATGATACCATCGTTTAGTAAATATTACGCTAGCCGATCAATTATTAAAAACTTCTGTTTTTTTGAAAGATATTATTTTGAATTATTTTCTCCAAATTTTCTTAGTTATATAATTTTATTTCTTATATTAAAATTTTAATTAGTATTTTCAATGGAATTAATTTTTTTGCATAATTAATTAACAACGCTTTTTAATTTGTTTGCTGCAGCTTTATTCTTTCCTTTCCCCCCTTTTTTTATCCGAAGGATACATTTTGATAAATGACTATGGCAGTGTTTTTAAAAAATTACGTATGTTCTTTTTTACATGTTATTTAAATATGTATTATTGAATGTTGAATCTTATGAATATAGTTCCCCCAGTTAGTTATTTTTAAAAATAATTTTTATTCTTAGATAAGTTAATATTTTAAAGCTTACTAATAAAATTATTACATTTTTTTTTCTTATGTAATTACTTTTATAAATATTGAGACTTTGATGTTTTCAGTTTGCTCAGAGGAAAGAACATGAAATCAAATTAGTATATATTGAATAAATTATGTTTACAATTTCAAATTATGAAATATAAAAGGTATAGATACTTTTTTTTAAATCTATGCAACTTATGAATCAATAATTTCATTTTAATTTGTAGAAATCATTAAAGGAAAACAAACAAAATCATGCTTTCATAATTTTTATTTACAAATTACAATATATATATATATATATAGCATGATTTTGCTCTCTCTCTCTCTCTCTCTCTATATATATATATATATATATATATATATATATATATATAGAGAGAGAGAGAGAGAGAGAGATAAAATATATGTGATAATTATTTGAAAAAATATGATCAAATGGATATTTCAATGTACTCACTAATTCAAAAACTATTTACTATTTATCAACATTTATTTTCCTAGACACTTAGAAATAATATAAACACAGTATGACAAGAATGTCAATGTAAGTGATGAAATCAATTTTAATCAACAAAAACATCCTAGATACTAAACAACAGTTTTTTTTTTATCACCAATAAAAACATAATTTTGAACAATACACTTTTAAAGCAGAACATTTCAGAAATTTTTTTTTAATGCTAAAGTTACATAGATAAAAATTACAGGTGAATCCTAGCATAGTAAACAAAACAAAAACAGTCCTAGCAAAATAAAACAAAAACATGCAATACAGTAAATTTAATAAACAAGAATAAGGTCATGATATATATATATAGAGAGAGAGAAGTTAAATAGGATATAAAGAGGAGTTGGAAGAAACACTTTTATGCTTTTACAGAATTTTATAATTCAAAATTGATATGTTAAAGAAATAGAAAAAAAAAAAAAGTGAAACATGCATGTAGCAATGAAGTTGGGAATAAAAATTATATAATAAATGCTGATATGGAAATTGATTTTCAATGAAAAGACCTTTATTTATTAAAACAGAAATCACTGAGGTGCACAGTGTTATAACAGGATATTATGATAACAGTCAATTTCAGTTTAAATACAATAAACTATTGACATTTCATTTTTAACAATAGAAAAGTTGTTTGATATAAATTCTCTTTGAATCCAACACAAATCTGCAAATATAATTAGAAAACTAGTAATATTCACTTCCACCTAAGTTTAGCATTATAGCAGTTGTTATTTTTCCACAGGAGTTTGTTTACTTACATTAATTAAATTTAGATAAGATTTTGTAAAAAAAAATGCAATGTAATATTCATGTAAACATTTTAAAACCTTCTAAGCATATTCAAAATTATCAGAAATTTCATCAAATATGAATGAAGTAAATTAAAAATGCACATTGTTTGCACACAAAAAATGTTTGATTTGAGAAATGCACACAAAAAAATGTTTGATTGTTTTTGACGGCAAATCGCTTACCGATTTCTTTTTCTTCGAAGAGTTTTTCTAACAAATTACTGGAACAGCTATATTTAATAAATGGACACACACACTGAATGAATTCTTCAAAATGATCGGAGCATATCACCGACTTCGAAGGTTTCAAAAAATCTATACTAAAGCTATCAACCCAAGTCAGGATTTTTGAAAGGAAAATAAGAAAACATTTTATCACGACAGTCACTCTTGTGTTTCGCATTAAAGCATGCATTCATCAGCACACCAGTATTTCCTCTGTTAACACATAATAAGAGGGAAGAAAATGACTAAAAAATTATAACTTCAAATGTAAACAAAAAATCCGCTTCATACTTGGCGGAGAACGTTAATGGCAGACTGATCGACGAAAGGGGTGCGGATGAAACTTAAATGCCATGCGCAAGAAGTACATGACATGTGACTTTTACATCAAATGAATTGACTCCCTTCAATCGTTTTTTACTGACGTCTCCTATTAATACAACTTCACCAATCTTGGGTTCATGAATGTCTTTTTTCTTATTTTGTTTTTGAATTAATAAAGTCAAATATTCTTTTCGGAAACGAAGTCTTAAATCTTTCAGCAACTTAATTCTATATCTTATCCTTTTTCTTAAACGTTGGGTCTCTACCATGTCCATGTCATTAGTACTAAAATTTCGATTCTCAATTAAAAACATAGAAGGAGTTAAAGGAATAAGATCATCTGAATTTTCAGAGATATAAGTTAGGGGGCTCGAATTTATGACAGAATCACAGTCACATAACACAGTCTCGAGTTCCTCAAAAGTCAAGATCGATTTTCCGAGAGAGCGTCTTAACAGTTCTTTGAGAACTCGAATCAACAGTTCCCAAAAGCCCCCTCCCCCCACCAGGAAGCTGTGGGAGGATTAATTAGTTAGTTGGTTTTTATGGCGCAAGGATCAGATTTGATCATTCTGCGCCAAAAATTTGTTAAAACATGGCTTTCGTGTTAAAAATTAAAGCATTTTAAGAAAAAGATACAATTAAATCTGATGTAAAATTTGAATATATTTTTAAAAAGTAAAAATATTTGGATGAGGGTTATCTCCTAAAATGTCATTTAAGTTGAAAACAGTTGCTCCAAAATGGACTTGTCGTTGCGTACTAAAAACTTGGCATTCACACAGAATATGCTTAACCGTTAAAACACAATTGCATTTATCACAAAGTGGTGCATGATCAGAGTGCAAAAGAGGTTTTTGGGTCAAATAGGTGTGACTTATTCGAAGTCTCGTGATAATGACATCTTTCTTTCTGGTTAGAATTTTACTTTTGAAACCCTTGACAGATGGCTGTATTTGAAAAAGTTTATTTGTAGATGGCTTTTCCCACGTAGCTTGCCAGAATTTACTTTGAATTATTTTTATTGCTTGTAATGCATCGGATAATGGAAGAAAATTTTCCTTCATCAGGGATGAGCTTTTTGCTGCCTTGTCAGCTTTTTCATTTCCCCAAATTCCAACATGCGCTGGAATCCAACAGAATTTAACTGTGAAATTATTTTTTAGCGAATTATATATGTACAAACTATTTAGAACTAAGGGAATTTCCGATGACACATTCTTAAAAGCTGCAATACTACTTTTAGAGTCAGTATATATAATAAATTTAGAGGGGGATGAGGTTGCAATTTTTTGAAGGCTTAGATTTATTGCATAAAGTTCGGATGTAAAAACAGAACAGAAAGGGTGAAGTCTTTCGGATATTACTACATTAAGAAAAACTGCTGCTGTGTCAACATTATTACCACATTTCGAACCATCTGTATAAACAGGTTGAAAAGAATGATACTGTTGTCTGTGTTCATAAAAAAATTTCTGAAACATCACGTTTGATGTTGATGGTTTCAGGAAGTGTATAAAATCATCTACAAAACTGAAAGACGACTCCTGCCATGGAGGTGGACCACTAATATTTACAACAATCGGGAAGTCATCAGTTTTAAATGTTCGTAAAATCTCTCCTATACGGAATCCAAAAGTTGGCGTAAAAGACAATCTCCTAGAGAATAACGATCCGTATATAGGATTGAGAACCCTGTTGCACAGTGGATGGTATTCGACACTTTTAATTTTATAAAAGTAGGATAAACAAAGTCGTTTCCGCCTGACTTCCAAGGAGGGCTCACCACTTATAACTTGTAAACTTTGAATTGGCGATGTTCTAAAAGCTCATGTAGCTATACGAAGTCCTTGATTATGCACTGAGTCTAACAATTTCAAGGTAGATTTGGCAGCTGAGCCATAAATGGGTGCCCCGTAGTCAAGCTTTGAGCGTATCAGTGATTTATATATCTTCATCAAAGAGGCTCTATCTGCTCCCCAAGAGGTGTTTGATAGGACTTTTATAATATTTAGAGTTTGAAGGCATTTTCTTTTCAAGTTTTGAATATGAGAGCGAAATGTTAGTTTGTTATCTAATATCACGCCCAAAAACTTTTTCTCACTAACTGTGGGAATGGCCGACTCATTCAGTCGGAGTTCTGGATCTGCATGAAGGCCACGTCGCTTGCAGAAGTGAACGCTAACTGTTTTCTGAGGAGAAAAAACAAACCCATTTTTCATAGTCCAGTTTATCATATTGTTTATGGATGCTTGTAAATGTTTTTGAATGAAATCCAAACTTTCATTAGCACAACGTATCTGGATGTCATCGACATAAAGTGAAGTGTGTACAAATGGTGAGATTTTCGAAACAATCCCATTTATCTTTATGATAAACAGTAAAACACTTAGTACGCTACCTTGAGGAACACCTTCTTGCTGAATGAAAGTATCTGATAAAATATCACCAACACGAATTTGAAAGATCCTTGTTCTCAAAAAGTTTTGTATAAAAATTGGTAGATTCCCTTTTAAGTCCAAGTTAAATAAATCTTTCAAAATGCCATAACGCCAGGCTCGGTCGTAGGCTTTATCCATATCAAAGAAAATAGATGCAAGATGTTTTTTGCTTACAAAAGCCTCTCCGATAGCAGTCTCCAATTTTAGTAAATTATCCAATGTACTTCTCTTTTTGCGAAAACCGCTTTGGAAAGGGGAAATCCAGTTTTTCTCTTCTAAGACGTACATCAGTCTGTGACTTACCATACGTTCCATTAGTTTACTGAGGCAACTAGTAAGGGCTATTGGTCTATAGTTAGAGGGATCTTGCCGATCTTTCCCAGGTTTCAGAATAGGAATAATTATTGCTTTTTGCCAGCAGAGTGGAAAGAATCTTTCTATCCAAATTCTGTTAAATAAAGTTAAGAGTACCTGCAATGACGAATCGCCGAGATGTTTCAGCATATCATAATGTATTCTATCAGGTCTCGGTGATGTAGAGTGGGACTTTTTTTAATGCATTTTTCAATTCATGAAATTTAAAAGTAGTATTATATTCCTCCCCATATGAAGGTAGAAAATCTAATGTTTGTTTCTCTGTCTGTTTTTTAAAAGCAATAAAATCTTCTGGATAAAATTCTTCACTCCATATGTTAGAAAGAGTTTGTCCAATTAGATTAGCAATTTCTTTTGCATTAGAAATTACTCGTCCGTTCAATTTTAAAAAGGATATTTTATCTGAATTTGAGTAACAGCCAAAAATCTTTTTTATTTTGTCCCACATGATTTTAGAAGGTATTTGTCCTTGAATGGAATTGACATACGAATGAAAGGATTGCTCCTGACTAATGCGTCGGATTCTACGAAATTCAGATTTTGCTTTTTTAAATTTAATGAGATTTTGGGTGGTAGGGTATCTCCTGAAGGTATTCCATGCTTTGTCTAGTGCTCCTTTGCAGTTATCCCATTTGTCATTTACCACGGTTTGCATAGCTTTGGTATTTTCCCCGATGTTTTGGGAATACTGAGATCTGCTGCTGAAATTATATGTTCGGTTACAAGCTTGATTGCCAAATCAATAGAAGTATCATCAATCATATCTGGTGTAAGTTGACATATTGAATTGAACAATGGCCAGTTTGCTTTACTAATATTATAGCACACAAGTCTTTTAGGAAATAAAAAAAATCATTGTGTATATACGTCAATACAATAGGAAAGTGATCGCTGTTGTATAAATTTGAGTCCACGGAAAATTTCCAGTAGGGTGCAAGGGAAGGAGAACAAAGTGCAAGATCAATCGTGTGGAATGTTTTGCTATCTTGATGAAAGTGAGTGGGATTATTGTCATTAAGTATACAGAGACAATGATCATCAATAAGTTTTTCTATTTGCCTTCCTCTAGTGTTGATACCATCATTATTCCAGATATGATTATGTCCGTTTAAATCACCTAGGAGAAAAAAAGGTTCTGGCAACTGTTCTATTAATTGATTCAAATGTCGTTGTTCAATATGTTCATTTGGGGACAGATAGCAAATTGCTGTCAGAACTTCCAACTGAATTTGGACAGCAATTGCCTGTAAATTTGTGTCTAAAACAACTTCATTACTTGGCAAATGACGTAAAGTTAAAGATGCAACTCCCCAGATGCTCTAGAATTTTGTTCATTATCTTTTCTTTGAAGAACATAGTTTTTAAGATTGGGAGAGACACGTGGAGTCAAATATGTTTCTTGTATAACCAAGCAAACAGGTTGATATTTGTTCATAATAGATTTGATAACCTCTTTATGAGCTTGAAAACCATGACAATTCCAAGAGACTAAATTAATATTTGTCATTTCGGTTTCCTGAAGAATTTAGATTTAAAAACTTTTGGCTTGTCTGTGCCAACTCTAGCTTCATCGCTCAGATCCATTTCGCTGAGAGATTCATCGGATGGATTAATTTCCAACTCAACATAGTTACTGGATGTTGAGTTGGACATCCTTATTGACGTTTATCTTTTCTTTTTGTTCATTTTCGTTTTGAATGGAAAGATTCTTCTTTTTTTCCAGGAGCTTCCCATCTCGTCGAATTTTGATACGGCGAACTTCCGTTACTCCTTGAGACTTCAATTTTTCTATTATTTCCTCCATAGGAACATTCAGCAGTTCTCCACAGGTTATAACACCTTTGGACGAATTAAGTGATCTATGAGCACTCACATTTACAGGGATGGTTGCTAATGCTTTAAGTTTTATAAGTTGTTGAACTTGTTTGCGGGAATTGACTTCCACAAGCAAGTCTCCTGAGCTCAATTTTCGAATCGAGTTAACTTCACCAATAGTACTGGAAAGGGATTTTTCAACTAAAAACGACGATACCGTATGAAACGTTTGTTTATCAGTTGATATTCTTTGAATAATAAAAAAATGAATCAAAATGATTTTCACGAGATTGCGTTACAAAATGATGCCCACTGAAGGGAGCAAAGTTTTTGCGGCCCATACGATATTGATGGGGATTCAGGCCCAGCGGCATCGCCCACCACGGAGCCCTACAAGGGATGGCAGTAACTGGCTCTAGATGTTCCTAGCCTCAGCACTTACCATAATGCTAACTGGTACCTATACGCTGAGAGTTACCCCCGAGGACAGTGACCACCCTTAACGCCAAGCCCAAGGAGTAACCCCTTCGCTTGATCCCTAGCAAACTAACCACTCCGGTGGCTAGCGACCAGCCGATTGATACACCGAGGACCACAGTGCACCACCCGTCTAATGGGTCGCCACGCACGGCCAACACGTGGGGGTATTTGCTGTCCATGAGAAGCAGGAAGCAAACAGAGCGGCGACAGCTTCTCATGGAGAGCTCCCTCGCCTACCCTCGAGGGAAGGAAGAGAAAAGGAGACAGCAGAAGGCGCAGTGGAGAGTAAACATAAAGGGAGTAAAGATCCCTGGGTACCTCGGGATTGGGACACCCGTACCCACCTAAAGAAGGTGAGCCCCTGAGGGGTTGGTAATACTGAGATCTGCTGCTGCAATTATATGCTCGGTTACATACTTGCTGCCAAATCAATAGAAGTATCATCAATTATATCTGGTGTTAATTGACATATTGAATTGAACAACGACCAGTTTACTTTATTATTATATCTCACAGGCTTTTTAGGAAATAAAAAATCATTGTGAATGTACGTCAGTATAATAGGGAAGTGATCGCTGTTGTATTAAATTTGACTCCATGGAAAACCTCCAGTAAGGGGCAAGGGAAGTAGCACAAAGTGCAAGATAGTCGTGTGGAATGTTTTGCTAGCTTGCGGAAAGTGAATGGGAGTATGGTCATTAAGTCATCAATCAGTTATTCCATTTGCTTTCCTCTAGTGTTAATATCCAAATAGGGTTATGGCCGTTTAAATCACCTAAGAGAAGGGGGGGGAGTTCTGACAATTGTTCTATAAATTGATCCAAATGCCGCTATTCAATATATTCATCTGGGAGCAGATAGAGTAAATTGTTAGTAATTTCAACTGAATTTGGACAGCAATTGCCTGTAAATATGTATTTAAAACATCTTCATTACTTAGGAAATGACCTGTAATTAAAGCCAGATGCTCTAGAATGTTCTTTGAAGTACATAATTTTTAAGATTGGGAGAGATCGTGGAGTCAAATTTGTTTCTTGTGTCCCCAAACAAACATGTTAATAATTACAGATTTGATATCTTCTTTATGAGCCTGAAAACCGTGGCAATTCCAAGAGACTATATTAATATTTGTCATTTCGGTTTCTTGAAGAATTTAGATTTATATGATTTTGACCCAGCTTCATCATTCAAATACATTTAACTGAGAGATTCGTCGGATGGGTGAATTTCTAACTCAACGTATTTACTATTTGCATCTATCTTTTCTTTTTGTTCATTTTGATTTTGAATGGAAAAAATCTTTTTCTGGTTTTGAGTAATGTTTATTTATTTATTTTTGGTTATGGAAGATTTATTAGATTTTATTATTTCAAGCCAATCTTTCAGCTTAATGGTAATGTATTCCTCATTTGATGGAGAAGGGAGAGGCTTCGAGATTGTTTGTGATGGACTACTATTTTCTTGAATTTGTATCGGTTCAGTTTGCATACTTGAACAAGTCGTCCTTTTTAAAGCTGTACTGTATGGGAGATTTTCCTTTGGAGTTTGACTTCCAACTATTTTCCTAACTTCTGCAAAAGAGATATTTCTAGAAATTTTAATGGTCTGGATTTCCTTTTCAATCTTCCACTTGGGACAGGACTTAGAATAAGCAGGATGACTACCGTTGCATTTTTCGGGCTTTGTGCAAGGAGTGTCATCATGGCCAATTTCATAACATTGTGGACAGCGAGAGGAAGAAGCGCAGCAACTAGTTTTTTTATGTCCAAACCTCTGGCATTTAAAACAACGCACCGGGTTTGGCACAAAAGGGCGTACATCGCAACTTATAAACAACTTATCTTTCTGGGAAGCACATGAGTAGCAAATGTTAAAATAACATGCTTAATTGGAATTATTTTACCATCTCTTTTTAATGTTATACGGCGTGCACTTGTTACACTAAATGACTGCAGTTCAGAAACAAATTCTTCATCACTCACCATAATAAGGTCCATACTAGATATGACACCTCTGGTATAATTCAAAGTTTTAAGACCAGATACTTCTATTGGGGCATCACCGAAATTCTTTATTGATAGAAGTTGCTCTGACTGTTTCGGCGTCGCAGACTCTATTAACAAATCTCCAGATCTAAGCTTCTTTACAGATGTGACGTTCCCAGTAGTACTTTGAATATATTTTTGTATCAAAAAAGGCGACATGTTTTTAAGTTTATCGTCTTTACCATGTATAACTAAACATTTTGGAAAAAACTTCGTAAGCTCAGTTTGTGCAACGTTAATTGACTTATCGGAATCGGTTTGAAAAAAAAGACCCATGCAAAAAAGACAAAAGTTCAGGCCCGACGACACCGCCCACCACGGAGCCCAACAAGGGATGGCAGCCACCGGCTCCAGACATTTCCAGCCTCGGCACTTACCATGGTGCTAGCCGGAACCTATACGCTGAGAGTCACCCCCGGGGACAGTGACTACCCTTAAAGCCAAGCCCAAGAAGTGACCCCTTCGCTTGATCCCCTTGAGCAGCCCAGTCAAACATCTGGGATACCGGCCGATTGATACATTAGGGACCGAAATGTACCACCCGTCTAAAGGGTCGCCACGCACGGCGAACACGTGGGGTTTTTGGCTGTCCATGAGAAGCAAGAAGCAAACAGAGCGGCGACAGCTTCTCATGGAGAGCTCCCTCGCTTACCGTCGAGGGATGGAAGAATGAAGAAAAACAGAAGGGGAAGGGGGATTTAAAGAGAGAAGGGGGAAAAAGAGAAAAGGGATAGGGGAAAGTAGGAAGAGAGAAGAAAGAGTAAAGATCCCTGGGTACCTCGGGATTGGGACACCCGTACCCACCTAAAGAAGGTGAGCCCCTGAGGGGATGGGAGGATTAAATTTCCACAAAATTCTATGAATGTTTGCTTCCCTAGTGATTTTTCCCCAATCTAGTTCAGAGAATTCATTATTTGCACCTCTGAAATCAGTGCCATTATCTGAGTAGACGGTTCTTGGTCTACCCCTTCTAGCTATAAATGGACGGAATGCCATTAAAAAAGAATCGGTACTTAGAGAAGCCACAAGTTCTAGATGAACAGCTCGATATACAGCACAAGTGAACAATACCTTCGAACTGTTCTTCAAGAAAAATGGTCCCGCTAAATCGACTTCCGTCACTTCAAAGGCCACTGTGTCGGAAACTTGATCTTCAGGCAGCGGACAAGACTCAGTACACAAAAGTTTTGCTTTATACCGTTTACATTTCAAACAACCATTAAGTACATTTCTAATAGTTTTACGTGATTTTACAATCCAAAATTTTTCTCTTAAAATAGACAACAGAATCTGAGTACCAGCATGATAATTTTTTCTGTGAACAGATTCAATCAAACACTTAGTCAATATACAATCACTTGGCAAAAGAATTGGACTCAAAAAGTCTGGTACATCTTTACGTTCAGTTATACGTGTCTTAACTCCTTGTCCAACATCATCTTTAAAAATGTCAACTGACGATATCGAACTTTTATCTGCAAAATATTGGTTTTGGATTAAACGTATCAATACAGTTTCTGCGTTTTCGATTTCTGACAGAGAAAGGATTAGAAACAGAATTTTTCTTACAGTTATTTATGAAACTTAAAGTCCATGCAACCACATTTATAATTTTATCATAATCAGAAAACCTAGAGCCATACCAGGGGATTGTCTCTTCCGACAAATTTACACTACTTAATTTGGTTTTTCTTCTTTCTGTCTCTATTTCGTTAATGTTCTAGCAAATATTATCTAATGGCCAGCATTCCGAGGGCATTAAGAGCCAATTGCGGCCATTCCACCATTCAGATTTCAACATATATTTAATAGAGCAACCTCTTGATAATAAATCAACCGGGTTAATATTTCCTGGCAAGTTTGAAGAATCTAATTTCCATGGTATTTCCACGTCATACCTGCCATCGGAAAGAACAATGAATTTTTCATGAAACTCTTTTAATTGCTTGTCAAATAATTTCCTTTTTGAAATATTTTCAATGGGATCACTAATACCTATAGAATCAATTTCCCACAATTCTTTTAAGGAAATATCATTCGCATACAAAGACAGAACTGTTTGCACAGAAGAATCTACAACTATTTCATCATCACTGGAACCGAGTCCAGTTTCTTTGCTAACAACAGTCCATCCTAATTTTGTATGAATTGCGGCTAAGCCAAAATTTAACTGAACACACTTTCCGTTAATAATTTCCCAATTAGATCTGCTCCTAATAAAAGGTCAATTTCATCTTCGTTACAAAAAGCATCAGATAATTCGATATTATTTATTCTTAAATTCTCTAATATATGCCGATTTTCTATTTTAGGAACAAAACCACAAATCTTACGTTCAGAAAAAACTTAACTGCACAATTTGAATGAGCCATTTAAATCATTAATTTCTATCGCATATATACCATGCTCTAATGGGGCAGTTTCTTTCCCTCCGAATAGGCCATGAATTACCTTTTCACGTCTAAGAGGTTTTAGTTTCAAGCACTTAATAACTCTATCACTAACGTATGAACGGGAAGACGCAGTGTCTAAGAGTCCCTGACCTACAATTTCTACACAGATAGTCTGCAAATATACTTTATCATTATAATTATTATTCGACAGATTATTTGAAACTTCGTTACTTTCATTAGCTTTAAATGAATGAATTTCTTTTTTATCAGAACACATTAAAGTTACATGCTGCCTATTACATTTTAAACATTTCAATTTAACTCTGCATTTTCTACTAACATGGCCGTAATTTAAACATTTAAAACAAATTCCCCTTTTAAACAATATTTGTTTCTTTTCATCATAAGACATTTTTTGAGCCAAAAGACAATCAGAACTCAAATGAAATTTCTCACAAAATACACAATTTGGCTTACCTTTGGGTAACCCGTCATGAGAAGCATTTGTATTTGTACTTACTAACATGGCTGTCGTTGCTACATCCGGGACATATGCAACTATAATTTTATTATTATTTCGTTTAACTACTCCATTATTTTTTACCAAATCCCTCTCAAGCTAAACTTATCATCTCCTCAGATTCTACTTCATGACGCACAAAACACATTAATTTTTCGAGAGATCTTTGACTTGTAGAGTCATCATTATCTTCCAAAACTCGGCTTCTTTCCCAGGCACGTAGAACACTTTCAGGCAACATGATTCGACAAGAGGCTCCAGGAAGCCCGCAAATTTTTCTTTCGTGAGTCCCAAGCTTTCCAAAGGTCTTAGTTTCGTTTCCAACATGTCGTAGAGGCTCGCAAAATCAGAAGAATTCCTTCCGGTAGTAGCATTCTTCATAACAAGTGAAAGAAGAACTCGCACATAGATCTGTACTAAAAGATGCCTTTCTACCAAATAATATTTTCCACTGTTAAACCGCTTTAGAATAACTTTCAGATGTTATTGGAAAACTGGAAACCAATCTTGCAGCTTTGGATTCAGGCACCATCGCTTGATATAAATACTGGAATTTGTCGATATCAGATAACTCATCCGATTCATGAATTTTAGAAAAAATACTCCAAATTGTGAGTAATTCTTTCGGATCACCAGAAAATTTCTTCAATTCAAATTTCGGTAGTTTCAATTTTGCAGCATTGTTCTTTGATGAACATTCTGAAGCACATCTGGAATTTTTATTCAAGAATGTCGCCACTTTCGTTTTCAGTTCGAGATATCTATCTCGGTAATTTTCAGCCGTTTCAAAATCTGTTTCGTATTCGGCCGTGTTCTCTTCTAACAGTAATGAGGATATTTCATTTTGAATCTCACCCAAACGAGAAAATTTATCCTCTAGTTGTGAATTTAATGCGTGAAGTTTATCAATATCCTTGGCATCAGTTTCAAGTATTGCCAAGAGTTGCACCAAATTTCTCTCTGCATTGGTAAATGAAGTTCTTAAGGACTGTCGCTTCGTTTTAAGAGCATCCATTATTTCAAGTGGAAATAATATTCTATAAATCACTCACCAGATTAAAGTATCCTGTCGCGGACGCCACAAATGATACAACTGCTTTCCTTTCAGAGTATTTCGATTTATCAAGATCTTTAAATCTACCCGATTTCTTCGTTAATTTGGTGAATTACTCAAAAGATGATAAAATATGTCAGCAAATAGAGTCACTTGCATTTTGAAACATTTATTTGATTTAGACGCAACATATTTTTATCAATTCACACTCAAAACACGGCTATGTACAAAGCTTATATACAATCAGTTAGGAAACATATTTTACATTGATGGAACAAGAGCACGCAGGCTCGTGAACAGTCCGTTCACTTCAGTTCGTTTTTAAACGTGGACGGTCTTCTTCACAGATAAATTAATTCAATCACACGTTACTTAAATTAGTAAATTAAGTATTAATTACAGTTAATAAATTTTATATTTTATATTAAGTAATAATTTTTAATTAATGAAATGATTGAAATAACAGATATTTGGAACAAATGTTTAAAAATAACAATAGCGAAATTATTTGTTATTCAAAAAATCGTGGATCTCTATTGGTTACTTCTAGGTGGTGTTGGTTGATCACTAGTATTTGCGATTCTTTGATATTGCATACGTAAAAGCAGTTCATAAAATAGGTCTCTCTACTTCTCACTTATATGATTCCTTCATTTTGGAACATTCATCGGTTCATCTTAATCTGTTTGGCAGCTGAATAGATGATGAATGAGGTAACAAAGGAATCATCGGCAAAGCCATATAGTTTTAACCAGTAACAAAATTCTTCAACTTCAACTTTGATTTCTATTGTAACAATGTTTGTAAATAAACCTCGTTCGTATAAAATTTGTTTTGGATTTTTACCGCGTATTCATTGTAATAAGCGCCATTCTATTCAGACGACATCGCATGAGAAAAGAGAAGGTATATTACAGTAATATTGAAATTATTCGTAAAAGAGGTCATTAAATTGTGTTAAAGACTTCAATATAGCATATGATATAAATTCAGTCAAAATGATATAGCTTATATATGATAAGTGAACACGTATATAAAGCTACGCTATTTAGGAATGTTATGTATCTCATTTTATAAATATTATTTTATGATTCAAATGTTTAAATGATTTTTAGCGCATATCTTTAACATATTGCGCAATGAAAGTATATATTGAAATGTTAGAATCTATATATTTGTGATTTCGGTGATCATTTAGAGAAAAATAAATAGTAGGAAGCTTAAAATTCAATTCTGGAAAAATTTTATTTCAGTAATATGTGTACCAGATTACAGGAATGTCAAATTAAAAAAAATCTTTAATCATTTTTGTTTGTAATCCCTTAAAACATGAAATAAAATAAATATAAAGTGTATATGGCTCAAACTGCAAAGAATTTTTGAATCTCTTTTTGGAAAAATTCTTCTTAACTATTTTTATTATTCTTTTTATTTTTCTTCTTATTTTTTTCTTCTTATTAACTTTCAGTTATTCTTATTAGATTATTTATTATTAAAGACTCTAACTGTTTTAGTTTTTAAAACAGATTTATATAATTCAGGTTATAAATAGCAGTGCATAATTTTTATTGATAATTCTCTAGCTTGCTATCTAGTCATACTGTCTAAAAAATTAATTGTTCAGAAAAAAATTTTTTATTTATATTCAGAGTAAGGTTCTATTAAAAATATTGCAAATTTTCAAAATATTATTTCTTTTTTATGCAAAAATAACAATGAATGTATTTCACATGCTTTCTGCTCTTCAACAAAAAATAATAATAAGAAGAATATATATATATATTTCAGGTTATCTATTAACTTCTCCCTCTCTCTCTTTTTGTTTTATTTTTGTCATTAAAAAATAAAACAATGTTGACTGAAAGCAAAATTTAGAAACAGTTGGTACATTGAACAAAATGTTGATGATTTTTCTCCCCTTACACCCACTTCTTTTATGCATCTGTGTATAGTTTGCAGGTGACTGGTTTCCTTGAATATATTATTACCATAGAACTAATGCTAATAATAATCTTTTTTATATAATTTGTTTTATAAAATCAGACTAATAAAGAAAAAAAAAATGCTTTATTTTCAAATGTTTATTTATTTTTTATCAAAATCTGATTATAGTTGTTGAAAGAAGAAAAATTGATGATTTATTTGTTTGCATTTTAAACCATATTTTCTAACTCTATATTGCTTATATATATTTTTTCCTTATATGTAAACATTGAAACAATAACTCTGATTTTTTTCTAATCATTGCACACTGTCCATCTCTAACAATTTACAGATATTATATTATATTGATTTATTTTTGTTAACCTTAAAAATTGTACTTTCTAATGTAATAGCAAATTTTCTATATGTATCACATTTATCAATATTATATATATATATGCAATTAAAAATTCATATTTTTAAAAACATCTTTATTAAAATTAACAAGAAAGACATAGAAATGTGTGTAATATTACAAGTTTTTATTAAGAAATTTACAGAATAATAATTATGATGCCTTTTCTTTGAGGAAATTCTTTGCTTTTTAGATGAATCAAATTGGGAACATACCGCTGATGATTTTCCAAGGTCATTATATGATGATCACATTCCAACTTCATTGTTACAAAAGACATTATTGACTGTTGGGTCTTCAGTCTTGGCTATAACAAATCCTTATAGACATGGTAGTACATTTTTTTAAAGGTGTTTTTTGTTAATAAATTGGAATTTTTAAAAATTGCATCTGTTAATTGTAATGTTATGTAATTACCTTTGAAATCAAAATATATAATAGAAATTCTTTCTTTGGTTTAACATTTTATTTCTTTAATTATAGGCATATTATTTTTGGGAGGAATTCAAACCTATATATATACAGTGGTGGCCAAAATTGTGGACACTTTTGAAAATCGTTATGTTTTTTTAGCTTTGTATGGTTATAGAAAATGTTACATTTCATAAAATGCAAACCTTTACATATCATTTTAAAGAGAATTTAATGCTGGTTTCAATACAAAAATCAAAATTCAAATATTTGTAATACAAAAAAAAAGTATTGTTACTTTAATCTGAAATACAAACACTGTAATGAAGTGGATTGTAATTTTCCTGACAAATCTTTGCTCTTGCTTTGGGAACCAATCAAATGTTAATAACTGCTAGCAGAAGATGTCATCATGTTTAAAATTGGAACAAGTCATTATTGTGCTCTTTTCTGTAGAAGGAAGGTTGTTTTTTATGTAATTAAATTGGAAGGTAGAAATTTTGTTAAACATGTTAAAATATATTTGCAATATTTGTAAATATTTCTAATATTTAGTCAAGAAGTAATGTCATCAAATAAAAGAATAGATTTGACACCTAGAAAAAGAACTAATATTATTGTGTTACATGACTGTGGTTTTTCCTATGCTGAAATTGCAAGACCAGAGGATGGTTCAGTGGCTACATCTGGAGTGTGAATGCTTTGTTTATGATATCAAGAGGCAAATTCAATAAAAAAACAAAGTAAGTAATGGCTGAAAAAGGTGCATCACATCTGTTGATGACAGAAAAATAAAAAGACTATGTCTCCAAGATCGAAGAATGCCATCAGCGACCATCAGAAGTCAATTGAATGATGCTGGCGTTTATGTCAGTTCTAGAACAATCAGGAGAAGATTATTATATTTTGGACTAAGAGGTTGAATTCAACGAAAAAATCCTTATCTCAATTTACAATAGCGTAGAAAAAGATTACAGTAGGTAAAGAAACATATTAATTGGACAGATGATCAGTGGTCACAAGTTATACGGAGTGATGAAACAAAGATATTGTTATTCGGGAGTGATGAGCGAAAATATGTAAGAAATAGAATAGGAATCCTGAATGCGTTCAGGCAACTATGAGAACTCAGTTATTGTTATGATATGGCCATGCATGTCAGCAGACGGTATTGGTCTCCTTTATGTTATCGATGGGACATTAAATTCAAGAAAATACATTGACACTATTCAAGAGCCAAAACTTACACCTTTATCAGTGATCTCCTTCCCAACAACACATAATTTATTTTTCAGCAGGATTCAGTTCCTTGCCACATAGCAAAAATATTGAAAGTGTGGTTTAATACAAAGAGAATGAATTGTTATCATGGCCAGGAAAGAGTTCTGACTATAAAATTATTGAGAACTTATGACACCATTTGAAAACTCTTGTACATATGACGCATTCATCAAATAAAAGAGAATTAATTGAGGCCACAATTGTTTCCTGGCATCATGCAATAACGAAGGAAGATATTAAAATTTTCATCAGTTCAATGAAACATCAATGTGAAAACTGTAATAAAAAATAAAGGCTACCCTTCTAAGTACTGATAACTCACTGCAGTCATCAGCATCTAATGTATCTCGGTAATTATTGCCACTCAACTTTTTTGTATTGTAAATATTTCAATTTTGCTTTTTGTATTGAAATTAGCATTAAATTCTCTTTAAAATGATATATAAATGTTTGTATTTTGTGAAACGTTACATTTTCTATGAGCATACAAAGTTAGAAAACAAAAATTTTCAAAAGTGTCCACAATTTTGTCCACCACTGTATGTAATCATATCTAAAATTTAAAAAAAAAAAAAAAATTGGGAACGAAACTAAATAAATTCAGAATTGCAACTAAAAATGATTTCTTACCTCCAATTATTTTTTACCTTGAATGCGTTAGCTTGGAAGTTTAGAGTGCGGGTAAACATAACGAAAAAGCGTAAAATTTTTTTTTTGCCTGCTGCTGGTAAGTGCTTTCCTTTTTGTTTCCATAACTGGTTTGAGTGTTATTATATGGTTATTTTATGGTATTTTTGCTTATTAGTGGATGTATTCTTCTAATTTATTATTTCGTGTTTTTCTCTTCTGTTAAAATGGTATATCTCTTAGGCCTAATTTCAGGGGATTTTTGGATCGCGAAGAATCGATAATTTTGACTGTTTAGTCTGTATTCCTTCACAGAAAAAATCTGTTTTTTTGAATCCCTGCCTGAGGGTGACCCTTGAGAAAGTCTTCAGGCCGGATTCTTTTTTATTTGGTTTAATTTTTATTTTTTCCTATTAACTTGGTTTTTATTACTACTGTCTATTATATATATATATATATATATATATATATATATTTGGTTGAGACAGGATGTTTATAAGGCTGATGAAATGTTTAAATTTTATGTCATATAAATTTTAAACTGCTATACAGATTTTCTTAATTTTTACTTTGAAGCATACAATTTTGTCATAGTTAATTTCTTATTATTTAAACACTCTTTATGCAATATTTCATGAGTAACAGCATGACACTACCCAAGATTTATTTAATAGACTGAATTTTAAATAGCCACAACATAGAGAAGTGAGGTAATTAAAGAGAGTTTTATTTTATATTCATTCTTATTGAAAAGAGTTTATTCTTATTGAAAATATTTCTGTAGATTGAAAATCACTGAAATTTTACTGTTATGTAATTACAAATTGATTCAAACTTGACTATTTACTCATAAAAATAAATCAAAATTGAAATTTGGTTGATAATAACTTCCTACATCTGCCTTGCTGTAAACATATATTTAAGTTTTCATTCACAAAGTTTAATTAAATTTTATATCATTTTTCAAAAATTATTAATAATGTTACTGAAAAAATGTAGCTCTTTGGGGTTTTTTTAAAATTGATTAAAGTATTTTGTAGTTAAAAAAAAATGTAAAATTATTTGGTGGTACATATTTTTTCAATTTAATATCTACTGATAATTAAGGAGAATGTTTGTTTTTGTCTGTATATGTGTTGGTGCTCTACCAAATATGTCTAATTACCAAACCTGGTATGAATATATATTTTGAAGAATGGAAATATGCACTTCAAAGTAATTTTTTTTCTTGTAATATGCAAATTTTGTATTATAATTTTATTTAATTAGGATTTGAGTGAAATTTTGGTATTTTCCCATATTAATTTCTGTAAATATTATATTACAGAGATCTTAAAACCATCTTAAAATTTAAAAAAAAATTATCTTTCCAATTTAATTGTCATAATTATTTTTATCTAGATTTAATCAACTTTTAAAGAGGTTTTTAAATGTATTTTATGATATTATTTATGTTATTGTAAATAAAATCCAAATAATTTTCATTATTGTTACTAAAATTTCATTGTACTTTTTTTTCTTTTTATTTCGATGATCAAAATATGACGATTCAGTTTTTTCCCCCATATTGAATTTTTATTTAAAACTTGCTTTTAATTATATTATTAAGTACTATTGGATTATTAAGCTATACTGCTTATATAGCTTAGGTATAATTTCAGAAGCAATAATATATAAATTTAAAAAATTAAAACTTTGATGATTTTTAAACATTTTTTACTGCTAATTTAGCTTGACATTTTGCTATCATTTTGTAGTATGATGAATTTTATTATTGAACTAGAGAAAATTGTATTCATTAGTCGTCTAATTTACTATACAAATCATGAAAATATTGTATAATATGTGTAAAACTTCAATGTTGAGTGCTTTATCTTTCTTTCTCTATTTTTTCAAACTAACATCAATTCTGCAAGCATGTTATTAGATAATTTAAAATTAAATCACTTCCTATTTAAAACTAAACTTTAATTTTTTGCAAAATGACAAAGATTAAAAAGACCTATTGCACTATAAAATGCTTTGCTGAGATCATTAAGATTAAATTATGCTCAAAGTATTCAGTTGAAATTTTACATTGTTAGTAATTTTGGCACACTAACCCATTACCAAAGGTGGCTTATTAAAAAAAAATTGCAGGAGATAACATTGTAAAGAGATGAAAATTAAAATATATTTTATGTAAAAGAATCTTTTTTATTAAAAATATTACATATATTTTCTGACATGCTGAGATTTTAGTAAATCACAATATTAAATATATGCTTATTTTCTTGTATATAACATTTACACTATGCAGTTTTTAACAGCTTATTTGATTTGTAATAACTTTAACTTCTGCAATAAAAGTTTGATATGTCACAAGAACTTTATAACCTTTCCTGATAAATATGCAATTTAAGTAGCATTTTAATCAAAGTTTTATGCCAATTAAATAATTATTATTCCTTTAGTAAAAAAAAAAAACCATGAATGTAATGTTATCCCAAGTCATTGGTATATCTGAGAATAATATATTATTACCAATCACCATTCATATTTTAGTGAAAATCTGCCTTTGCACACTTTCATTTATATTTTCTGCATATACTTCTCTTGCCTTTTGAATAGAAATTTAGTTATGTGAGAATGAAATTTATTTAATATTTAAGAGTTATTCCATTTAATTTGTATTATTTTTAAAGTATATATTGCTTTAAAATTAGCTGACACATACTTACAGATACAGGGGTGTTGAAAAAATGTGAGGTAAATTGAAAGATCATAACGCAACATTATACACACACACATAAAAAAAAAAGCTATAAATTTGACTCATGTTTTGTAAAAACTAGTGCAACATTGATAATCAATATAAAAAATAAATTTAAAATATCTGTATGCTATGTATAAAAATAAATACATAAATAAAAAGGTAAAATATCAGATTTAGTATATCAAATACTTTATAAAATAAAATATAGAAATAGTTTTCTCTGCTTTATTTGCCCACAACTAATTCTAGCTTTAACTGCTGAACTCGCATCCCAGAATAAAAGAAAATAATCTTGCATATTTGTGATAGAGATCTGTAAATCCACAATTGCTTGTCACTTCAGATGATCAAAGTGATAAATGTAATCCATTCAATAATAATGTTATTTACTCTATCAACAGTATCCTCGTTTTTTTAAGCGAATTAATTTGTTTTGGTAATTTAATAAATAAATTAATAAAGTAAAATCTATTTTCTTAATGTGTTTATTCGTATGCAATAACTATAATTTATATCCTTTTTTCGGTTTCTGTTTTGAACGCAAGTCTTGATATTCCCTCTTGAAATTAATGTAATATATATTTTTCATAAGAGTTTGACATTTTGGGTCTTTGGATTCCTGTTTCTTTACAGTTTGAATAATTTCTTCATAGTTTATTAAAAATCTTTTAATGCTGAATAATTAAAGCTTTCAAAGAAAGCAATTCATGCACACATACACACACAACAATAAAAGAACAAAATAAAGAAATATGCTCATAATGTCACTTCTAAGGTAAAGATTAAATATAAAAATCAAAAAAAGTAAAGCGGTGAAACTTCTGGAATTTCTTGTTCAGTTTTTACATAATATTGCTAATAAATGCTTTTGTTCCTTTATTTATTTATTTATTTGATTCTTTCTCTTCAAGTTATTAAATTTTAGTCCACCTGCTTTAATCTCTTATGAAATAATGAATTATATATATATATATATATATATATATATATATATATATATATATATATAACCAATCTAAAGTAAGAAATAGTTTGAAAACGAAACTAAAATGAAAACGAAACAAAACAGTTTCGAAATCTCAACTAAAATTTATACCTATTTAAACTAAAACCAAAAAAGAACTTCATAGTATTTAGAGAGCGCAATTGCAGCTACTTCTAAAACACAGATGAATTGAAACAAAAGTATTAGAATCAAGTTAATAGGAAAATCAAAAAATCAAATAAAAATTAAACCAAAAAAATTATAAAAAATATAAAAAAGAATCCGGCCTGAAGACTTTTTCAAGGGTTACCCTCAGGCAGAGATTCAAAGAAAGGGATTTTTTCTGTGAGGAAATGCAGACATTTGTCTAATAGTGATTCCTCGTGACCCGAAAATCCCCTGAAATTATGCCCAAGAGATATACCATTTTAACAGAAAGGAAATACAAAACAACAAATTAGAAGAAAATAACCACTACAAAGTGAAAATACAATAACAAAAATAACAATAAAAACAAAAAATAGCACTAAAATTAAAAACGAAAAGGCCAGAACATACCATCAACAGTCAAGGAAATTTTAAGATTCTTTTTTATATTTTTTATAATTTTTTTGGTTTAATTTTTATTTGATTTTTTGATTTTCCTATTAACTTGATTCTAATACTTTTGTTATATATATATATATATATAATGCATACATTAGCAACATTCTTATGCAATAGAAATTCTATGAAGAGGACTATTTTACACAAAAATGATATGGAAATCTATATAATATATATGTATATATATTGCTGTAGTCCTGTAACTTGTAAATAATCTGCAAATGAAGTTTAGTATTGGATTTCTATTCCATGTTTGCTTCAGTATTTTTTTGCAAATTGCCCATTGTGCTAATGTTATGATTACTAAATATTAAAGCTAAATCATTTCTTTTATTTACTTTTAGTCGAAGATTTTTTTTTTTTAAATTTGCTACGTGTTGCATAATTTAGCTTGCAGTTGTACGCGAAATATTAAATCTTTTTTGTTTCATTTTTAAATTATTGAATTTTTTCTTTCAGACATGGTTGCTGTGTTAGGTGAAACTACAGGCAATATAGCAGCAAGACAAATTAGAGAAAAAATGTTGCAAGATTCAGAAGGGAGTTTAATTTTAAGGTTTGAATTTTTAAACCAAAGCCTCAAATTTCTTATGCAAATATTTTTTAGCTCTATGTTCCTAATCTGAAAAAAAAAAAAAAAGTAAAGCTTTTTTTTTAAGAATATATAGCAGCATTAAACCTGAACATTAAAAAATATATATATATATATATGTATTTTGGTATATCCTGAAATTTAGTACAGCTTGAAAAATCTCTTCATTTTTTTAAAAATTATTTTTCAGAATCTATTAATATTTTTCAAGTAAATGGATTTTCATTTTTTATCCTTTGCCTTATTTTAAAAATAAAAAATCTCAAGTTCTTTTAAAAGTTTAATTTTGAGAGACGAAAAGAAGTCTTCCTTGTTTTATTGCTTTGCTGTCTTATCTGGCATCTAGTGAAACGAAATAGGTATGCAGTAAGGCGAAATGAATGAATTAATTACGTAGCTTTGACATTATTTATAGACGAATTTATTATAAACATTAAGGCCTATTATTTTATCAAACACACTAATGAGTTTAAAATCAAACTATCTAAATAAATCAATATATAAAAAAAAAGTCTTAGTGAAGCATTCATTATAAACCAGTGTAAGTTTTGTTACATTTTACTACTCTCCATCTTATATTTTGAAAATACTAAAAGAGCTGTTTTTTCTTAATTTGAAAATTTTAACTTATATTATTTAAATATTTAAAGTTTTGAAATTGTAGTAGTGTTACATGTAAAAGATATTGAATTCTAAAAAAGATGATGCAATATAATGATATAATATCACATTTAATACTAAAGATCAATGTACAGAGTTGCTACAGCACCGGAAGAACCGGGAAAGCAAAAGGATTTTAAAAATCCTCTAAAAAACCAATTTAAAATTTCCATAAAGACAGGTAAAATAGATTGAATTATTTTCCTTTATCCGGCCTTTTTTTTCAACTAAAAAATGCCTATCTCTTAAACACTGCAAGAATAATAAATCATAGCCACAGCATCAAAAACTGTCCAAACCAAACACCAAAATCGCTGAAATTTGTTCGTTTTCTACTCGCTCTTTTTTCAATTTCTTTTCCCCTTCCTTCTTCTTCTTCTTCTTCTTTTTTTTTTTTTTTTTTGTATAGTTACGTCTAATTTCGATTTTAGAAGCAGTTTTCTTTTCATGAGATTCCCGGATTGCAGCTAAGGAGAATGCGGGAGAGTGCTGTAACTGCTTGAGAAAATACAAGAAGTTTCTCTGCCGGGAATAGCAAGATGCAAAAGCATCTTTATGGTATTTTTTTGGCAATCGCACGTAAGCTTATGAAATGGCTCTTTTTTTTTTTTTTTGTGAGAAATTGCGAGTTTATTCAGAGATTTTTTTTTAATGATAAGCTACTCATCAGATTTCATCACTCAATGAGATTCTTTTTAATGATGAGTTGCTCCGTACGGAATTTGATCCCTCCGTACAAACTGGAAGGATAAAAATATGAATCCTGACTTTGCTGAATGAGTTAGAGAAGTTTCTCAAAATTCACTTGCTGTGTACTGCTCACTTTGTAAGAAAATAATAAGTGTAATTGATATGGGAACAAGCATTTACTAGTCATGCAAAAAGAGGAAAACATTTAAAATTTTTTGCCAATTAAAAAGAGTGATCATTGATATTTGACTTTTTATGTAAAAGGAATACAGGAAAAGATGACTAGTCCGAAAACGTCAATAATGTCCGGAAACAAGCCGATTTCAAACATTTTAGTTCAAGAACAATCTTGTAAAGCTGCACTTTCATGGGCATTAAAACTTGTTTCGTCACATTCGTCCTTTGATGATTCAATGATACATTAGAAATATTTTCACGTACGTTCACTGATAGTAGCTAAAAAATGTACGTTAGGTGGTACAAAAATGTTGTGCATTGTTATGGATTAGATCCGTTTTTGCTACAATCTTTTAAGAAATCTTTGGTGAAGCTTTGGACCGCATTTCATAAAAATATCAAATAAATCTTATTGTTAGATAATGTTGTGAGTCTCCACAAGATATTAGAATTCAGTATTTTTAAGATATACCATTGCTCAAGAACTGTTTGAGAATTTTAAAGAAGTTGTATCAAGTTTGGACATACAGTTACTTTTACAAATTAGTAGATGACCAAACGTAAATTTAAAACTTTTTAAACATGTAAAAGAAGAACTTTCGTGTGAAAATGACCGTAAAGTTTTAGATCTAGATACTTTTGAACTATACGTCATCCATGGAGCGTTTCAGTATGAACAAGTACTCGATGGAAAATAGATATTCTTCTTCGAGCAGTGCATAGAATATTTAAGATAGTCCAACTGAACGTGCCGATCTCCTGGTTCTTCTGAATTTCCATTGAAGTTTTTATTCTATCCTTTGGGTGGAAAATGTCTGTGTTTGCGAACGTGCTTTAAAAAAATTTGCCCGAATCTGGCAGGAGTGGTGATATTATAAATGTTTGTCAGGATAAATTGATTATGGTTAGAATCAGATTCTCTTTTATTGCTAATATTCCTCAGCCGTTTCTTAAAAAGTTTCACAAACTGAACGCTGAAGACATCTGAACCAAAAGTGCCTTTCTTATAAGAAAATCTTTCTATGATTGATAAACTGTTCATGAAAAATATCAAAAGAAGCATAATCGAAGAAACAAAAAAACATTAGACGGCTTACTTTTGATAGAGATTGACAATGCTAACACTCTGAAACTAAAAAAAAAAAAAAAAAAAAAAAAAAAACAAATTGAAATACTGAAAAGTTTCTTGATCATTAGTGGAGTTACGGAAACTGAAAGAGCCTTTTTATTAGTGTTTTATATGGTGAAGAATACTATAAAAAATTATTTTAACGCATATCCAAACTTTGCTGTTTTAAATGCTACATCTTGTTTAAATTCACATTTATTGAAGAACAATATATTATTATGTGAAAAAAGAATGACTGATTTGCTTGTTGACTTCTTTATTTCAAAACACAAAATTCCCCGGCATGTTCAGATGTAAAAAATTCTATTTGAAATTTTCCTGAAAAAAACTAAAAAGTATATACAAGGAGTAGCTTGATCCATCTAATGAAAAAATTCGTTTAAATGATTTCTAATCTAATATTTTGAAGTCAAAAGAATTTCCCGATTTTTTGGAAAGTTATAAAAATAATTTTTGTGTTGTCACATAGAAGTGCGGCTATGGAAAATGGATTTAGCATCAAAGATGGCATTCTTGTTGGAAATCTGAAAGAAGGTTCTTTAATTTTGTCTAAGAACTGTGTATGATATCATGAACTTTTATGGAATTGTTTTAAATAATCCGATTTCTTATGCTTCAGTATGCTTAATAAGCACGTGCGAGGTATTATGCAGCTTTAGGAAAGTTCAAGGAAAAGAGAGAGAGAGAGGAGTACAGCAAACCCAAAGCAACATTGCAAATGAAATTGTTGAAAAAGAAAAAAAAATTAAACTGATAACTAGAAAATCTTCAGAAGCAAAAATTGATGTCCAAATATATAAACTGGCAACAATAAATAAATAAAAATTATTAAGTAATATTGCTTCATAATGTTTTTTGTTAAATAATCATTAATGGGTATATGATGAGAGTAAATTTTTTTTTTTTGTATTTTTTTTTCCGAGTCCTTAATTTGGTGTGACTTATAATTAAAGAATATGAGAGGTGTTCAATATCCCCCCTCTTAATATGTAAAGTTTGTCTTGCTGAATTCTAGGTAAAAAATAAAGATAATTTTTTTTCTACATGTGAATATAAGTATTCTTTTTATATACTGTTATTTCAAGTAATGTTAAATTGTTGCTTCCTTTTTGTGTTTTTCTCACTCATTAAAATTATTGAGTATTGTTTTTTTATTATAGTTAGAACATAAGTACTGTTCGCGCATTTCCTCTTATATTGCATATACATACAAGCAAAACTTGGCACGTATATAATTTAAAGGGTAGGTTCGGTTTGGTTTTATGGAACATGGACCAGATTTGGTCGCTCTGCTCCAAACATTTGTTAGACATGATTTTTAGTTTCGGGTAAAACATTCTTTAAAAAAAAAAAGATATATTAAATCTGATATAAAATTTGAATATCTTTTAAAAGGCAAAAATATTTGAATGAGTGTTATCACTTAAAATGTCATTTAAGTTAAAAACAGTCGCGCCGAAATGAACTTGTCCTTGTGTACTAAAATCTTGGCATTTGCACTGAATATGCTTAACCGTTAAAACACAGCTGCATTTATTACAAAGTGATGCATGATCAGAGTGCGAAAGATGTTTTGGGGTTTAAATAAGTGTGGCTTATTCGAAGTCTCGTGATAATGACATCTTTATTTCTAATTAGTTTTACTTTTGAAACCTTTGACAGATGGCTCTATTTGAAATAGTTTATTCGTAGATAGCTTTTCCCACGTAGACTGCCAACATTTATTTTGAGTTATTTTTGTTGCTTGTAATGCATCGGGTAATGGAACCAAATTTGCTTTCATCAGGCTTGACCTTTTTACTGCCTTGTCAGCTTTTTCATTTCCCCAAATTCCAACATGCGCAGGAATCCAACAGAATTTAACTGTGAAATTATTTTTTAGCGAAGTTGATGGTTTCAGGAAGTGTATAAAATCATCTATAAAATTAAAGGGTGCCTCCTGCCCTGGAGGTGGACCACTAATATTCACAACAATAGGAAAGTCTTCAGTTTTTTTTTTTTTTTTTTTTTTTTTTTTTTTTTTTTTTTATCGTAAATTCTCTTCTATACGGAATCCAAAAATTGGCGTAAAAGATAATTTCATAGAGAATAACGATCTGTATATAGGACTGAGAACCTTGTTGCTCAGTGGATGGTATTCGACACTTTTGATTTTATAAAAGTAGGATAAACAAAGTCGTTTCCACCTAAGTTCTCAGGAGAGCTCATCACGTATAGTGTGTAAACTTTGAATTTGCAATGTTCTAAAAGCTCCTGTGGCTATACGAAGTCCTTGGTTATGTATTACATTAAATAATTTCAAGGTAGATTTGGCAGCTCAACCATATATTGGTGCCCCGTAGTCAAGCTTTGAGCGTATCAGTGATTTGTATATGGGGAAGAACTAAGATGGGAAGAACCTTTCTATCCAAATTCTGTTAAATAAAGTTAAGAGTACCCTCAATGATGAATCGCCGAGATGTTTCTGCATATCATGATGTAGTATTCTCTCAGGTCCCGGTGATGTAGAATGGAATTTTTTTAATGCGTTTTTCAATTCATGAAATTTAAAAGTAGTATTATATTCCTCCCTCACCATATGAAGGTAAAAAATCCGATGTTTGTTTTTCTGTCTGCTTCTTAAAAGCAATGAAATCTTCTGGATAAAATTCTTCACTCGATATGTTAGAAAGAATTTGTCCAATTAGATTTGCAATTTCTTTTGCATTAGAAATTACACTTCCATTCAATTTTAAGAAGTCTATTTTATCTGAATTTGAATAACAGCCAAAAAATCTTTTTTATTTTGTCCCACATGATTTTAGAAGGAATTTGTCTTTGAACGGAATTGACATACGAATGAAAGGATTGCTCCTGACTAATGCGTCGGATTCTACGAAATTCAGATTTTCCTTTTTTTAACATTAATTTTCCTTGTCTAGTGCTCTTTTACCGTTTTCGCATTTGTCATTCCAACATAGCTTGCATAACTTTGGTATATTTCCTAATGTTTTGGGAATACTGCTTGTTTATTTGCATTTTTCTGGCACAAGAGCCATCTTTGGCTAAACTGCGCCATTCGTGTGGTAAAGAAGAGGTTAAATTTTCTTTAAAATTTAAATATATGAGTGGTTATACGAAAACAATAAAATAGTTAAAATATTACTGGAAAGAGTAGCAAATGGATATGTATTTAAAATGAAAAGAATTTAAAAGTTTTAAGCACTTGAAAAGTTTAAATGTATGGTAAAAATTTAATAGCATTTAAAAATGTTTGGATGGTGGTTCTCTCCCAATAAATCAGGGAGAGTTAACGGTGATGAGTGAAAAAACTGGTTACGATGAATATTAAAAGCAGGGCATTCGATTAAAATGTGATGAACTGTAAAATCTGTGCGACATGTGGAGCACATAGGTGCTCTGTCACCAAATAGTAGGTGCTTGTGGGTGCTAATATAACATCATTCCTACGCACAGGTAAGACTGGCCACAAGCTTATAAAAGGTTTAACTGTATGCAGTTTATTGTTCCTGCGTAAATCCCATTTTTCTTGCCATAGAGAAAATATTCTACATGCAATGGATTTCTTTGCATCACAATATGGTATTCTGCGATTTGAAAAACAAGTGGCAGTTTTGGCAGCTTGGTCTGCCTGCTCATTGCCAAAAATTCCTACATGGCCGGGGAGCCAACAAAATAAAATGTGGTAGCCCCTACATTGAAGAGTTTTCAAAAGTTTTAAGATTTCAGCAGCAACTGGATGCATATCATAAGTGAAATGGGAAAAAGTTTCCAGCGAACTCATACTGTCAGTATATATGCAGAACAGTCTCTGAGTTGAAACCGAAATATTATAAATGGCCTGTGCAATTGCCACCAACTCGGCTGTCAAAACTGAAAAGGATGCATGCAGACGGACACTGCTTATGTCGGTACCAGATACAATACCACATCCAACATGTCCATTTGTTTTTGAAAAATCAGTAAAAATGGGCGTGTACGAGGAATATTGACACCGACGAGAACAAAAAAGTTGCTGGAAAATGACTGGAGTAGTTTTATTTTTCACAAACCCAGAGAAAGGATTCAAAAAGGAAAACTTGGGAATATCCCATGGTGGGAAGATAAGAAAATCAGCAGGTTCAATGGCAGGCAAATTAAGTTCCGAAATTTCGTTTATTTCTTTAATTCTCTCACAGAAGGGAAGGATGTGAGAGGGGCGGGCATTGTAAATCCTTTGGAGAGTTTCCGGAATAGTCATGTGAGCAATAGGAAGTTGGGGGTGAGATTGCGCTCGGAAATAGTATTGCATAGAAAGTTTTCTACGTCGCAAGTTCAGAAGCAATTGTTGGCATATGACATATAGGCTTTCTACAGGCGATGTACGGAAGGCCCCTGAGCATATCCGCTGAGCAGAATAATGCACGGTATCCAATCGTCGTAAAGTAGTAACATTGGCAGCGCCATATACCACACATCCATAGTCAATCCGTGACAAGACAATGGCTTGATATATACGAAGTAGCGATGAACGATCGGCTCCCCAAGACGTGCGGGAGAGTACTTTGAGGATATTAAGAGATTTTTCACATCTCTTCCGCAGATCTAGTATATGTGGTAGGAAAGTGAGTTTACGGTCAAAAAGCACTCCTAAGAAATGTATCTCATTAACTACAGGTACTGGATTGTTCCGTATAGAGATTGACGGTTCAGGGTGAATGCTTCGCTTTCTACAGAAATGAACGCATCTACTCTTTTCAGCTGAAAGAGTATGTCCATTCTCATTATACCAAGCAACTAATTTTGTAATAGCGGTTTGAAGCTGTCTCTCAATTAAATGCATATTAGAACCCTGACACGAGATCTGCAAATCATCAACATATAAATTTCCTTGCACGGATGGTGGTAAGTGGTTAAGGATGTCACTGAAATGAATGATAAAAAGTGTAACACTGAGAACGCTCCCTTGCGGTACGCCCTCAGCTTGAGTAAAAGGATCTGAAAGTAAATTGCCCATACGTACTCGAAAAATTCGAGAAGTTAAAAAGTTTCGAATAAAAACAGGGAGATTTCCCCTAAAATCCAAATCAAAAAGTCTCTGAAGGATTCCATAACACAATGTACGGTCGTATGCCTTCTCTATGTCAATGAAAATGGAGACGAGATGGTTTCTTCGCACAAAAACATTGCGAATTTGGGTATCCAGATGGACGATATTGTCAACAGTTGAGCGACCCCTTCGGAAGCCACTTTGCATGTGTGGAATGCATGCTCGTTTCTCCAATTCAAAGATAAGATGAGCATTGACCATACGCTCTAGTGTTTTGCAAAGAACACTTGTTAAGGCGATAGGTCTGTAGTGCATAGGGTTTGCAGGGTCTTTCCCTGGTTTGAGATTGGGAATCACGAGCGCTTCTTGCCATTGATATTGGAAGCTCTGCTCATTCCATATTCTGTTGAACAGATGCAGGAGATTAGGGAGCGATACCTCATTCAAATGGCGCAGCATACTGTTTGTGACTCCATCTGGGCCAGAACTGGTATCATGTGCTAGGGATATGGCTTTTTTCAGTTCAAATATCTTGAACTCGCAGTTATATAGAAGAGAATCGCGGGTTTGAAAGTTCAAAATCCGTCGTTCTGAGCGAGTCTTGGTCGCCCTAAATTTAGAATTATAAGAAGTATCGGCGGAAACTTGCGCAAATGTCTGCCCTAAAATATTGGCAATATCTAATGGAGAAGAATAAGTATTGCTTCCAGATTTCAGAATTGGTAAAGAAAACTCCTGATAAATTCCATTGGCAGCCTTTATTTTCTTCCAAAGCTGCTTACTTGTGGTACGAGATGTAATCAATGAAATATATTTGGCCCATGATTCCCTTTCACTACGTCGACGAATGCAACGAGCAAAGGCTTTGGCTTTTTTGAATGCTACAAGATTTTCTGTAGTAGGTAGGGATTGCAATACCGGGATACCGAATACCGGTATTTTCAGCCATTTGTACAATTTTGTAATACCGGTGTTCACAAGTTTAAATACCGGTTTTTCGGTATTTACTAGACATTTTTAAAATTGTCTCCACTATATGTTCAGGGATCGCCAACATAGCAAAATAGTATACGTTTTTGTTTTTATGTCTCCCTAACGGGCGAAATTAATTAGCTAATTAATGGCTTAAATCTAAAGTAGCGAAACTTGGATTATCCCTGAAAGAAGATATTGTATCCATAACGACTAATGCAGCAACAGTTATGAAAGAAGTTGGAACGTTGATTGGTGCAAATCAGCAATTGTGCTATGCTCGTGGAATTCAATTAGAAGTAATAGATGTATTATACCAAAAAAAATAAAGAACAAAAGAATCCAAATACTGTGGATATAGAAACTTCGGATTCCGACATTGAATAGAGTAAGAGTGAGAGTGATATTGACAATGACAATGTAATTGTTGGAGAAGATATTGTTAATGAGGTTGAAATATTAACGCATCAAGAATTGCTTCCTATAATTTATAAAGTTCGAAAAATTGTTAAGATTTTTAAACATTCTCCTACAAAAAATGCCATATTACAAAAATATATACTAACTGAAAATGAAACAGAATATATGTTAATAATAGATTCTGAGACACGTTGGAACAGTTTACTCCTAATGATGGAACGATTTTGGAAATTTAGAAAACCAATCCAAAAAGCAATAATCGACTTAAACATGTAAATTAATTTTTCAGATAGTGAATTCGATTTAATATCCAGAACTATATCAGCTCTACTTCCAATAAAACTGACTATAAAGGCATTATGTCGGAGATATTTTAATTTATTAACAGCTAATTCAACAACAAATTTCATGTTGAAGTCATGAAAGAACAGCACACATCACTATCTGAAGAATTATATATTACATTGAAAAATCACACAGAAGAAAGGCATACCGAAATAGAAAATGTTTTATAGTATTTACATAATTATAAAGATTTTAAAAATGAAAAGTAAAAAGAAGAAAAGAAAATAATTCAATTCAAATCTGATTAAGTTTATAGTAAATTTTCTTAAAAGTTTTTACCCACAAACCTATCCACATTCAGAAGAATTCGGTTCAGTTATTGAAGATTATGATGACACTAATGTCGATAATGAAAAGGAATTGTCTCTTGTACAAAAATTAGAAGTAGCGATAAATAAAAAAATTTCAACGAACCAAAATACAATACAGAAATCAGCTATATCCAAAACGCTCCGACGAGAAATTGATTTATTTGAAGATGAGGGATTTAGAGGTAAATACTTGGAAAAAGTATAACGCGTATTGCTAACAGTATCACCAACTAGCGTAGATGTCGAAAGAGCATTTTCGACAGCTGGTAATCTTTACAAAAAATTACTTTTCAGGCTTAATGACAGTACAATTGATGCATTATGTTTTTGAAGATCACATTTCAAAAATTTGTAATAGTACCATAAACTGAATAGTGATATTTACACTTTTTTTTGTGATTTAGATAAATAAGTTGTTCCTTTACTTTTTTGTGATTCTTTATATACTGTTATAATTTATAAGTTACATATTATTTTTTGTGATATTTACACTCTCTTATAAAACTGGCAAATAAAACAAAGAAACACCTGTGTTTTCTTTCTTTTTCTAAAATTTCTAATACCGGTTTTAAAACCAGTATCCCGATTTTAAGATCTAAAAAATACTGAATACCGGTATTTAAATTTTGGTCTGGTATTGCAATCCCTAGTAGTAGGGTATCTTCTAAATTTGTTCCATAATTTTTTCTGTTGTTTGTGGCTGTCACAGAAAGCAACATTACACTACGGCCTTCGAAATTTTCGCAGACGTGGCGAACTTTTAGGAATCTTATTATTAGCAGAAGTAATTAAGCAATTAAGAACATTTTGTACTGCTACAGATATGTCTGTAATATTAACTATATTTTCAGTAATCTCTGCCATTTGTGTGAAAGCAGTCCAATCTGCCCGTTCAAATAGAAAACGCCGTGGAAACTGAATGTCACGATCTCTATAAGCATGTGAGATTATTAATGGGAAATGATCACTGTTATGGAGATCATAATCGACTGCAAAATTTAATAGCGGCAAGAGTTCTGGGGAACAAATGGCCAGATCAGTACAGTGAAATGTGCATGTAGGCCCATGGAGGTAGGTTTTCTCCTCGTCATTGAGAAGACAGAGGCAATCATCAGAAACAAATTGCTCAATCTGTCTCCCATGAGTATTCGTACTCCCCGAACCCCACAAGATACTATGTGCATTGAAGTCACCCATTATCAGAAAAGGCGTTGGTAGCTGACTCGCCAAGTTATTGAGTTCCGACAGATTAATAACATCATGAGGTGGCAAATAGATACAACAGACTGTGACTAAAGATCGAGTATGAATCTGTACAGCCACAGCCTGTAGGGAAGTATGTGAAGTAAGAGGAATACTCGGATAAAGGTTTGATGTTAAGATACAGACACCGCCAGAATTATTCATTCCACTGTCTGTATCTTTCTGAACACAGTTGTAACCATGAAGTTTTAATGGGGTATTGGACTTCAGCAAAGTCTCTTGAATTCCAATACAGACTGGATGAAAAGTGTTAGAAATGTTCTTTATATCTTGCAATTTGGAACGGATGCCGCGACAGTTCCAGGAAATGAAAGTACCCATTAAGTGATTTTTGTTGCATCAGAATCAGTTGGAACATTAGATTGAGTTGGCAAAATATCACAACTCATTCTGTAATCTTCATCCTCTTCTTCTGATGGATGTAGAGAAATGAGGTCTGGGCCTTTGGAGGCGCCACCAAAAATAGACGTTAAGTCTTTATGGGCTACGCCTTGTGACGCCAAACCCAAAGCAACAGAATTATGAACAAGAGATTTTTTCAATTTGGAGGGTAGCGCTTTTGGTGAAAGACCACGCTTTGAGAGTTTCAGAGCGAGAGATTTTTGTGACTTAGACTTTAAAGTAGCTTTTTTGAAATTTAGGTGTTTTTGGAACAGTATTTCCAGATTGTTCAGAATCAGAGTTGGTGGAGTTTTCAAGTGATTGGTTCCTGCTAATATTTTTATCAATTTTTCCTTGTGTCGCAGAGGCATAACTGATACCAGGTACCGGTGTCTGTGCTGTGACTCTGCGTCTGGCCTCAGGATATGATACATTCTGTTTAAACTTCAGAGCTACAATTTGCTTTTCAATTTACCAACGAGGACAGGAGCAGGAATAAGAAGTATGATTACCGAAGCAGTTAACACACTTCTCTTGTGCGTCACAGTGTTCACTTTCATGTCCTTTCTCCGCACAGCGGGCGCATGTGAGTGTCCCGCGGCAGGCAGTTTTAGCGTGACCAAACCTCTGACACTGGAAGCATCGTAGCGGATTTGGGATGTATGGCCTCATCGGTAATCTCATGTAACCAGCTTTGATATACTCGGGTAATTTAGGCCTGTGGAATGTGAGAATTAGATGCTTCGTAGGAAGGAGTTTTCCGTCTTGACGAATAGAAATACGTCGTACGTGTGTTACTTCCTCAAAAGCTAACTCTGCAGTGATTTTTTCAATGGTTTCATTAAAAAGTTCGCCACAAGTTATGACTCCTTTGCAATTATTCATGGAAGAATGAGCGCTAACCGACACTGGTATAGTGGCCATATTTTTCAGCTTAAGTATTTTCTGCGATTGTTCACGAGTTTTAACCTCCACAAGAAGATCACCTGAGCGTAGTTTACGGATAGACTCAACCTCGCCGAGAGACCCGGTAATAGCCTTTTCGACAAGAAATGGTGAAACGGTATGAAAAGTTTCTTTCAGATCAGAAGTGCGATGTATAACAAAAAAAGTGTCAAAATGATTATCAATAATTTTCTTTGGTTTCGATTGTTGCCCACTGAAGGGACCCTTCTTAGAATGACCCATGCAAGGAAGAAAAAAGGTTCGGATCCCGGCGGCACCGCCCACCACCGAGCCCAACAAGGGAAGGCAGTAACTGGCTCTGGTAAATACCAGCCTCAGCACTTACCCTAGTGCTGGCCTGGATCTATACGCTCAGGGCAATCTCCAGGAACGTTGGCCACCCTTAACGCTAAGCCCCAGAGAATGACCCTTTCACTTGATCCCTAGCAAACTAACCAAATTGTTAGGTTACCAGCCGATTAGTTAGTTATTTCTGATTTTGTGGCACAAGAGCAAAATCTGTCTATGCTGCGCCAAACATATGGTTAAAGATAAAAAATATTCAGTGAAGTTCTAAAAAGTTAAAGTAAAATTTGCAAAAACAAGAAATGTGGAGATAAAATTGAACAAGTTAAATAAAATGGAAAACACCAATTTCTTTCAAGAAAGTTAAAATATTTGGATGGGGATGTTCTCCCACCAAGTCACAAATGTTTGAAGATGATGTATCGAATAAACGCATTCGATGAGGATTAAAAATTGGACATTCTGATAAAATATGTATGACAGTTAAATTAACATGGCACGCATTACAGACTGGGCATCGCTCACCAAATAGAAGATGTTTATGTGTGAGACGAGTATGGCCAATGCGAAGCCGTATCAATTTGACGTCCAGCTCGCGCATTGGCACAGAGTAATGTCAGACTGAAGAGAATGCAGTTTATTAGAAATCTGCAAATCCCATGATTCTTTCCATAGACAGAAAATACGTTGAGAAATATATTTTTTGAAATCAGTGTACGGAATAGCTCGTTGTAGAGAAGTGGATGCTGTCTTTGCTGCAGCATCGGCAGATTCAATGCCAACATGGCCAGGTAACCAACAAAATAAAATTTGGTAGTTCCGAGCTTGCAAGTTTCTCCAAAGATGAAGGATATCTACAGCTAGTGGATGTGTTTTAGCGTGAGGTTGGCTGAGGGCCTCCAGAGCACTCATACTATCAGAATAAATGCAGAATTTGTGGTCAAAAAGATTAGAAATTTTTTCAAGAGCAATCATAATTGCCATTAGTTCAGCAGTTAAAACTGAACACAAAGTACTCAATTGAAAGCTGCTTGTGTCCTCAGCAATGACGACAGCACAACCCACTTGATAAGCTGTCTTAGAGCCATCCGTAAAAACAGGAATGTGTGTAGAATGTTCATTACGGTGATATAGAAAAAGTTGTTGAAAGACAACGGATGAAGTGGTAGACTTGTCATAGGCGAGAAAAGGGTTAAGATATGATATTTCTGGGATATCCCAGGGTGGCAAAGTATAAGCAGTAGTATTATGAACCTGCAGATTGAAAATGCCTGGATCAGCAAAAGTCCTTGTTATCCTTTCACTGAAAGGTAGAATATTAGAAGGACGTGCATTATATAATCGTCCCAAACCAATAGGTAAATTCACTCGACGAACAGGGTGATTAATAGAAGATTCAATACGGAAAAAATATAGTTCAGATAATTTTTTCCGTCTCAGATAAAGTGGAAGTTAATGACAAATCACATATAAACTATGAACTGGTGATGTGCGAAAGGCTCCAGAACAGATACGCAAAGCACTGTTGTGTACTGTGTCTAAATTTCGGAGAACACTAGAACGAGCTGTACCATATATTTCGCATCCATAATCAATTCTTGACAGAATAACAGACTGATAATACGAAGTAGAGATGTTAGATCTGCCCCCCATCTTGTAGTCGAGAGGACTTTTAGGATGTTGAGGGATTTTTCACACTTCTTTCGAAGTGAAGGACATGCGGAAGGAAAGTGAGTTTCCGGTCAAATATGACTCCCAAGAAACGTACCTCTTCAACGACTGGAATATCAACACCTCGAATTTGTATTACAGGATCAGGGTGGAGACTCCGTTTCCGACAAAAGTGTACGCAACGGCTCTTCTCAGGGGATAGAGTATATCCATTCTCGTCAAACCATGAAATAAGTTTGTTAACAGCCCTCTGGAGCTGTCGCTCTATTAAATTCATGTTAGACCCCTGACAGGAGATTTGTAAATCATCTACATATAATGTTCCACAAACCGATGATGGCAAAACATGAAGGATTTGGCTTATATGAAGAATAAAAGGGGTGACACTCAAAACACTTCCCTGAGGAACACCCTCACTTTGAATAAAATGATGGGAAAATGTATTACCAATACGGACTCGAAATATACGGAATTTTAAATAAAAACTGGCAAGTTACCCTTAAAACCAAAATCAACTAAGGCACGGAGAATACCATACCGCCACGTGCGATCGTACGCCTTTTCTATATCAAAGAATATAGAAACTAGATGGTTTCTCTGGACAAACGCATTCCGAATCTGAGATTCAAGCATAATTAAGTTGTCACTGGTAGAACGTCCTCGACGGAAACCACTTTGGAAATGTGAAATATACCCATTTTTCTCCAGTTCATAGAGTAAACGAGCATTTATCATGCGTTCGAGCGTTTTACAAAGACAACTAGTTAAAGCAATTGGCCTATAGTTTGAGGGATTGGTAGGAACCTTCCCAGGTTTAAGGATAGGTATCACAATGGCTTCATACCATTGTTCAGGAAAAATTTGCTCACTCCAGATTCTGTTAAACAAGTGCAGGAGATGCAAAAGAAAGGTTTCGTCTAAATGACGAAGCATACTGTAGGTAATCCCGTCGACACCTGGGCTAGTATCTCGAGTATGAGAAAGAGCTTTCCTTAATTCTAACATCTTAAAGTTACAGTTATAAGAAAATACCCTGCGGGTTCGATATTTCAATGGCGCTTGCTCGGCTTGTCTCTTACCCGCACGAAAAACAGGATTATTAGAAACAGAGCTTGAAACGTCAGCGAAGGTTTCGCCGATAACGTTTGCAATGTCAAGTGGCGAGGAATATGAAGCCGTTTCTGTATTTAAAATGGGGAAAGCGAATTTTTTATAGATTCCGTTTGCCGCTTTAACTTTCTTCCATAATTGTGCACTAGATGTACTGGAAATGATTGTTGATATGAATATGTGCCAAGATTCTTTTTGACTGCGACGCCGGATTCTACGAGCATTTGCTCTTGCTTTTTTAAATGCTATGAGATTTTCCGTGGTAGAATACCTTCGGAAAATACCCCAACATTTTCTTTGTTCTTTATAAGCATTGCGACAGGCATCATTCCACCATGGTTTGCAAAATTTGCGTGGAAGAGGGGTACGCTTTGGAATAGAAGCGTCAGCAGCTTTAATAATACAGTTAGCGACATTTTGAACAGCCTCCCTAATATCGGCAGATGAAATCATTGCCTCTGTGATCAATGCACGCTTAGTAAATGCATCCCAATCTGCTTTTTATAAAATATATGCTGGTGGGCTTTGCACCGTATTGCTATTATCATCATGAGAGATGACAAGAGGAAAATGATCACTATTATGTAAATCACTCTCGACTGCCAAATTCAATAATGGGAGAATTGCTGGAGAGCAAATAGCGAGATCAAGAGAATGGAAAGTACCAGTCGGTTCATGGAAGTATGTCTTTTCGTTATTATTGAGCAGACAGAGACAGTTATCAGAAATGAATTGTTCTATCTGTCGCCCACGGGAATTGGGAGTGTTAGAGCCCCACAAAGTACTATGGCCATTCAAGTCACCTAATAATATGAAAGGTGCTGGAAGCTGATTAACCAAAATATTAAGGTCATTTTGAGAGATAATTTCGTTTGGTGGTAAATATATGCAGCAAACAGTTACCAAGGTTTTCACATGCACTTGTACAGCTACTGCTTGCAAAGGAGTGTGTATGTTAAGAACTGTGCTACGATAAAGGTTGGAGGTCAAAATGCACACTCCACCAGAAAAGAACCTGCCAGTATCATTATCTTTTCTCACACAGTTATAACCACGTAGCTTCAAGTTAACATCCGGCTTCAAGAAAGTTTCTTGAAGCGCAATGCAAACAGGGTGAGTAGAATTTATAAGAGCTTTAATGTCCTCAATTTTTGTCCTGATTCCACGACAATTCCAGGAGAGAAAACTGACCATTAAAAAGTGGGAGGAGGACTATTATCAACACCAGTGAGTGGAGTTGCTGGTTGGTCGCAACTCATTTGGAGATCATCATCAGAAGGGTGAATTTTTAGCAGCTGAGAAGTTGAAGGATTACCAAACAGAGTAGGCAAGTCCTTAGTTGCAAGGCCTGCTTTGCCCATCTCAAGAGCAACCGATCTACGTAATTTTAAATCCTTAAGAGAAGTACCCTTCTTTGAAATTTTCAATGTCAAGGCCTTCTGTGCCCTAGAGACAGTTCTTCTTTTCTTTAAATCAGTTGGATCTTTTTCTTTTGTTGGACTAGAAATTAAATCTGAATCGTTCGATAGGATTATTACAGGGTTTGTTTGTACTTCAGAGGTTTTCAGGGATTTTGCTACAGATGCATAGCTACGTCCTTCCATAGGAGTTTGTGTTAGAACCAAGCGTCTTGCTTCAGGAAAATAAATACCTTTTTTAACTTTGGTTGTAATAATCTCTTTCTCTAGTTTCCATTTGGGGCAGGATCTCGAGAAAGAGGTATGGTCACCCTTGCAATTTATGCATTTTTCTTTAGATGCGCAATCAGTACTTACATGGCCAGATACCGTACAACGGGTGCAAGTTTGAGTCCCGCGGCAGTTAGTTTTGGAATGGCCAAAGCGCTGGCAGTTAAAACATCTTAAGGGATTGGGGATGAAAGGTCTCACAGGTAGTTTCATATAACCTGCCTTTATTGACTCTGGTGCTTTTGGAGAATTGAAAGTGAGGATCAGATGCTTCGTTTCCAGGAGCTTCCCATCTCGTCGAATTTTGATACGGCGAACTTCTGTGACCTCCTGTGTTCTCCTTGAACTTCTGTGTTCTCCTTGAGACTTCAATTTTTCTATTATTTCCCCCATAGGAACATTCAGCAGTTCTCCACAGGTTATAACACCTTTGGACGAATTAAGTGATCTATGAGCACTCACATTTACAGGGATGGTTGCTAATGCTTTAAGTTTTATAAGTTGTTGAACTTGTTTGCGGGAATTGACTTCCACAAGCAAGTCTCCTGAGCTCAATTTTCGAATCGAGTTAACTTCACCAATAGTACTGGAAAGGGATTTTTCAACTAAAAACGACGATACCGTAAGAAACGTTTGTTTATCAGTTGATATTCTTTGAATAATAAAAAAATGAATCAAAATGATTTTCACGAAATTGCGTTACAAAATGATGCCCACTGAAGGGAGCAAAGTTTTTGCGGCCCATACGATATTGATGGGGATTCAGGCCCAGCGGCATCGCCCACCACGGAGCCCTACAAGGGATGGCAGTAACTGGCTCTAGATGTTCCTAGCCTCAGCACTTACCATAATGCTAACTGGTACCTATACGCTGAGAGTTACCCCCGAGGACAGTGACCACCCTTAACGCCAAGCCCAAGGAGTAACCCCTTCGCTTGATCCCTAGCAAACTAACCACTCCGGTGGCTAGCGACCAGCCGATTGATACACCGAGGACCACAGTGCACCACCCGTCTAATGGGTCGCCACGCACGGCCAACACGTGGGGGTATTTGCTGTCCATGAGAAGCAGGAAGCAAACAGAGCGGCGACAGCTTCTCATGGAGAGCTCCCTCGCCTACCCTCGAGGGAAAGAAGAGAAAAGGAGACAGCAGAAGGCGCAGTGGAGAGTAAACATAAAGGGAGTAAAGATCCCTGGGTACCTCGGGATTGGGACACCCGTACCCACCTAAAGAAGGTGAGCCCCTGAGGGGTTGGTAATACTGAGATCTGCTGCTGCAATTATATGCTCGGTTACATACTTGCTGCCAAATCAATAGAAGTATCATCAATTATATCTGGTGTTAATTGACATATTGAATTGAACAACGACCAGTTTACTTTATTATTATATCTCACAGGTCTTTTAGGAAATAAAAAATCATTGTGAATGTACGTCAGTATAATTGGGAAGTGATCGCTGTTGTATTAAATTTGAATCCATGGAAAACCTCCAGTAAGGGGCAAGGGAAGTAGCGCAAAGTGCAAGATAGTCGTGTGGAATGTTTTGCTAGCTTGCGGAAAGTGAATGGGAGTATGGTCATTAAGTCATCAATCAGTTATTCCATTTGCTTTCCTCTAGTGTTAATATCCAAATAGGGTTATGGCCGTTTAAATCACCTAAGAGAAGGGGGGGGAGTTCTGACAATTGTTCTATAAATTGATCCAAATGTCGCTATTCAATATATTCATCTGGGAGGAGATAGAGTAAATTGTTAGTAATTTCAACTGAATTTGGACAGCAATTGCCTGTAAATATGTATTTAAAACATCTTCATTACTTAGGAAATGACCTGTAATTAAAGCCAGATGCTCTAGAATGTTCTTTGAAGTACATAATTTTTAAGATTGGGAGAGATCGTGGAGTCAAATATGTTTCTTGTATCCCCAAACAAACAGGTTAATAATTACAGATTTGATATCTTCTTTATGAGCCTGAAAACCTTGGCAATTCCAAGAGACTATATTAATATTTGTCATTTCGGTTTCTTGAAGAATTTAGATTTATATGATTTTGACCCAGCTTCATCATTCAAATACATTTAACTGAGAGATTCGTCGGATGGGTGAATTTCTAACTCAACGTATTTACTATTTGCATCTATCTTTTCTTTTTGTTCATTTGGATTTTGAATGGAAAAAATCTTTTTCTGGTTTTGAGTAATGTTTATTTATTTATTTTTGGTTATGGAAGATTTATTAGATTTTATTATTTCAAGCCAATCTTTCAGTTTGATAGTAATGTATTCCTCATTTGATGGAGAGGGAAAAGGCTTCGAGATTGTTTGCGATGGACTACTGTTTTCTTGAATTTGTATCGGTTCAGTTTTCATACTTGAACAAGTCGTTCTTTTTAAAGCTGTACTGTATGGGAGATTTTCCTTTGGAGTTCGATTTTCAACTATTTGCCTAGCTTCTGCAAAAGAGATGTTTCTAGATATTTTAATAGTCTGGATTTCCTTTTCAATCGTCCACTTGGGGCAGGACTTAGAATAAGCAGGATGACTTAGAAAGTAGAAATGCTCACTTTGGAGTGATTTTTTTTTGAAATTAGAATTTTAACTAATTAAAACTAAGCAAAATTGTGAAATTTTCCCATTATAATTTTCAAAAATATTACAAAAAGCATTTTGAAATTCGAGATATGTTTTTATCAATGATACCAATGTTTTGCTTTATATATATATATATATTTCTATTTTTAATAAATTAAAAAATATATATATTTTAAGCACTTTTTGCATTACTGTTTTTTATTGTTCAAGTGAAACTCAACATGATTTCATTGTTGCTACTAATTTTTCAACCTGCTTTTCTTTTTTATTGTTGATTATCTAGATATGAAGATTCGGTTTATTTCCATATGTTGAGTAGGTTTAAGTATAAGTTATTCTTTAATTTTTTTTTTTTTTTTTTTTTGATATTTTGTTGTACTCGAAATTAAGATTTGAGTTCAGAATCAAGCAATGGTGGAAATTTTTTAAAGTACATCCATTTTAAGCACTGTCACTCTTTCCTGTGATGTAATTGGAGGCTACATATATGTATATAAAATTGCAGAAAAATGCTCAATGAAAAGATTTATGTTAGCCTTCTAAATAATATGATTTATATGTCTATAAAAAAAGATTTTGAAGTTTAATAATATTTTGCCGAAGACGCCATTTAGACCAAATTACAAAATATTTAATTGAATTTTTAGCAATCATTAATCCCGGTGAACTTATGGGTCACCACAGGCAGCTGGTTTAAAATAAAATCAATATGATTAAAATTTAATATGTACATTAAGACTTAATATACAACCAATTAACATATTCATTGACATTTAGTAGATTTCAGAGTTGATTTTAGATTTTAAGAATTCATTTTATTTTTAATTTGTAAATTCAACTTTTAGAAGTTTATTGTTCTGAGATTTATTTGTTATTGCTTGTAAAGTTAAAACATCTCAATTATATTCATTTTATTTCTTTCTAGAGAAAAACCCAGAATAAATTCTGATACATTGGATTATCAATTTCTGGAATCTTTACCTAATGGTACATTAGGACATGCATATATATCTTTTTTAAAAGATAATGTAAGTATTTCTATCATCTTAGAAATCATAATTTTTCAGTCATTTTTTAGACTTTATTGAAATCTATTGTATTATCTAAAGGGGTCCATTTTCTTAGAGTTGGAATACCCCCCCTCCCTTTGCATGTATAAAATTAAACTTTTTTCATATTTGTTTTGTTTATGCTTTTTTCCCCCATATTAAGCATCTGATATTAAAGAGTAAAAAGTTGGGGGAGAGGAAGGAAAGAAAATAATTGCTATGAAATATATGGGGCGGAGTTTTCAGGGCAAGCATCGAAAGTTCGTTTGTGTGCATGATGACTATGGAACGGAAAGCAGTCTTCACAATGCTCAGATTTTTCTATGAAATAGCCTAAGTCTTTAAATAGAGCTAGAATCAGAATTGTCACAGCATCAGGAACACACGGGGAATTTAAACATCATCTATAAAACAGGGAAAATGCGGGGATTTTTGAAATTTTCCTTAAAAACCGAGAAATTTTCTTCGTTGTTTTCATCTAAAAAATGCATATCCTTTTTGGCATTGCGGGGATAAAGAATCGTCACCGTAAGTCTTAAAAATAAACACCATTCGCGACTGTTAAACCACGGAAGCTCATCTATTTTCTATATACTCCCCTTTTCTTTTGCATATATTAGTCCAAGTTCGAGGATTGGAGAGGTGGGGGGGGGAGCTGATGTTGGAATAATGACTACAAGCTCCTAGAATACTAATGGAGGTACTGAAAATGAAAAAAGACATTTTTTAACTGATTGGTTAATATTTGTGAAGAATGCTACCAAAAATATTTGAATGCATATCTAAAAATTTTGTTATTTTAAAAGCTGTTTGTGTTTAAAATGCTCCTTTATTGAGAAAAGCAAACAAAAAGTTCAAGAGGGGAAAAAAAAAAGAGTCCAACAAATTCAAAGCAATTTTTCAAGTTAAATTGTTGCTAAAAAAAGAAAATGAAATTGATAAAAAAAATTTTTTTTCAGAAATTGATATATGCATTGTTTAAGTATATGGCTCAAATATCAATTTGCCAAAAAGAAAAAAAAAGTACTGGTAAAAAAGTACTATTAAATAACTTGTATCATTATATCAATAATGTTATTTTGTGTTTTATTTCACTCAAGTCTTTAATTTTGGATGACTTTAGATTAAAAAGCATGAAGAAAGTGATCTGTATCTTTTTTCCCTTACCATGTGAATTTGTTTTCTAAATTCCAGTCAATAATAAAGATGCAGTCTTTTTTTTTTTTCTGTATGTAAATATAAACATTCATTTAATGTACCATTATTTCAAATAATGCTGAATTGTTTCTTGCTTTTCTTTGCTTTCTTTGTTGATAAAAACTGGGTTGGATATTTTTATTCTATTAACACATGTGTGCTGTTTGTGTGTTTCCTTTGATGTTATACATGCATACATGGAAAACACGAGGGATATTTTTTTCCAGATTCGAGTGCAAATTTGAGAATGGCGATAGACTAATTGCATTCCTTCTTTTCCTTTTCCTCTGTCTGTTCCAGCTGAATTTTTGATTAATGACTTCTTCGTTAAAATATTTTCAAATAAAAGTTGTTTAGAAGAACATTTTGATAATAATATTATTCTGCTGATATTTAACCAGTGTTTTTATTGCTGTTATAGCAAATCTTTTGTTTGTTTAAAGACAAGTCACTAATTTGCTAATTAATGAACCAGATTATAATTATTACAAAGAAAAATGAATTGATGTTATTGAAGGTAAATAAATAAAATCTTAAATGTAATTTAGAAAAAAAAAATGGTATTATGATTCTCTATTAAATAGATTTTAAATAAATTTTATTATATATTTAAATATATCTAATATTTTACTATATAATTAAATTGTTTGATATACATTTTAAGACCTATGTTAACAAGTTGATTGACAGCTGAGGAGATTCTTAAAAACTTATGCCAGCAAAACTGTCAAGTCAGCACACTCTTACATGTATTATTTTTTTCATGTAACTCGATGAAATAAATATTAAATGTGGATTATTTAATAATCTTAAAGTGTAAGAAATTAAATATGTCTTGAAATTCAAGGATTTTAAGTAGTTAAAAGTTATGCTATTTTCTTTAATGATCTAAATTAAATCTTTGAAAAATACAAGCTGCTGCTAATTATTATATTCTACGAATTTGAATGCCTTTTGACTTAATTGACTTTTTAATTAAAGTAAATTTGTTGTCATTCAACCCAACAAATATTTATTTATCAAACATTAATAAATTATTTTGAAAACTCACAAATAAACTTCTACTTTAAGAATGTGACACCTGATACAAGAAGACCTGTTCATTATGTGGATGATCCTGAACTTGCCTATGTGATTCAAAGATACAGAGAAGTCCATGACTTGAATCACACTCTTCTTGAAATGCCCACGAATATGCTGGGAGAAGTCGCTGTGAAGTGGATTGAAGCTATGCAGACAGGACTCCCCATGTGTGTTGCTGGTGCCTTACTGGGGCCTGTAAGATTTAGGAAAAAGTAAATTTTTTTCCTTAGAAATCTTGCAATTTAATGGATAAGAATGGATAAAAACTCATGTAATACATTGAAATGCCTTACATGGGTTTGCCTTTTTGCATTGAAATTTCGACCATGGATGTATGACACTCATCAGTACATTTTTAGGTAGACTGAATTAAATTTACCTCAACACTGAGTTTACAAGGGTCACAAAACATAGTAGGAAAATTAATACTAATTATAAGAATAAAAATCAATTCCATATCTTTTTATATCACTTTTTCTTAAAGACATGCCATATCTATAAATATCTACTTCTTTCTATGACTTATAACCATTTTTACCTTTGATGTAGAAAGGGGTATGATGTCATTTAATTTCCAACTTCTCCTTTTCCACATTGTAAGAGTATTGAAAGCAAAGGGGGGAAGAGCACCATAGGGATCAAGAATGTATAGTCAAAGTAGATTCCAGGAAATAAGTGCTGGAGAAGATAGTTGAGGAGATTGAAATTAAGATGTTAACAGTGAGCATTAGTTCTTAGTTTGTAAAAAAAGAAAAATGATGTATTAAATAATTAGTTTATATTTACAAGAAAAATATAAATAAATGAAACATGGTGATAAATCTTCTTTGAATCTGAATTTCTTTTAAATTGACAATTGGCATCACCGAGTTGTCACAGGGTTGTGAAATTAACTCGATTTTCTTTATGAATCGCAAATATGTTAGGAGAAATTGCTATGAAGTGATGAAGACTGGATTTCCTCTGAGTATCAATGGTGTTTTATTGGTCTATGAGTTTAAAAAAAAAAGGGGATTTTTAATTTTTATTTCACTTTGAATTTTTTCACAACCTTGTTTAAGCTTATTGGAAGAGTATATTAATATTGGATTTGGCTCTTTTTTGCAATGAAAGTTCAATCATCATGACTTATTCTTAATTAAGAATTTTATCTTAAAATCCATAATAACCTGAAGTGATAAAAATATAATGCAAGAGTAAGGAACAAGCTCTATTCAATTGGATTAAATGTATTCAATGCTGAAATTTAGCACCATTACAAAAATAAAAGGAAAATGAACAGTTATTTCAAAGACATAACTGAGCATTCTCTCATGAACCTGCAGATATTGTTAGTGCTGGCCCCTATTTGTAGTTTATATCTGCAAGAAAGAGTAATTACTTTTCTTTTGCCACTTCACATTTTAGTATTTGTAGTGATAAGCTAAATTACCAATGTGATTATGAATCGATGTTTGTAGTTTTTGAATAAGTTGATTTGTTAGTAGATTATAGAAGACTTAAACTAATATGAGAAATATGTTTGCTACTGACTTTGAATGCTAATTAGTTGCTATATTAATTTTTTGATTTAAAGAAATAATTCTTTACTGTACAGACTATTCAGAACAATATTTCTGATTACAAATGGTTGTAACTTTGTTCTTAGCTGTAATAAAGAAAAGAAATTAAATATGATGCAGACTAAAATTAAAAAATTTGTTTGTGTATATCATAATTCCTTTATGTAATTTAAATCAATCATATTCACAACATCTGTTCCATCCTAGAACCATTTGTTTGAGGTCATTCATGCAATGTGCATGTCTCTGATGGAATTACTTTTTGTGCCTTCATTTCAAATATACCTTACCATAAGCTCCCTTTGGATACTAGAGTTATGATATATGTAGAGAATGCTTTACATGGTAATGAAATGGACTAGCATGTGGATGTTGCCACTGTGATCAAGAGGATTCACAATCATAGTTCATGGTTATTATATATTAGCCATCCTTTACAACCAGCTAGTTCATCAAAAATATTGATTTTATTTTATTTGAATTAAATCTCTAATCCATAATTTGATGCTTTTGATTCTATCCTCACTCAACTTAAGCATAAAATTATGATACACAATAAAATTATTTAATAACTTATACATCTGTTCACCTTACCTTACCATTGCATTTGTTCTGCTTATTTTGTATATGAATATTCTTGTTGAAGTCAAGTTCCTTATCATCTTAATACCAATAAATGTGTGGTTGTTATCTTCAAATACAGCATTGCATTTCCTAGTACGAAATTTACTTTACAGCATCCTTTTAAATCTCAATGATAGAAGAAAATCACACCTTTAAAATACTTGATGAGACATGAGAAGACTTTGAATTTCATCGCAACAATGAAGGTTTTCCTGAACATTATGCTATATATCTTAATATATATAAATTACGTGTCACGTTGTTTGTCCGCTATGGACTCCTAAACTACTTAACCGATTTTAATCAAATTTGCACACCGTGTGCAGTTTGATCTAACTTAAAAGATAGGATAGCTCTTTTTTGAATTTTTAATTAGAATTTTAATTATTAATTAAAAACTAACTTTCCCGCCAAAAAAATCTTTTCATTTTCCACACCGCCAAATGAGTACGGCTTCAGTTTTTTTTCCCAACAGTCATAAAGCTAGGCTTAAGATTTTTCGGCTGATTATTTGAAACGATTCTATTTATTTTCTTAATATTTGATGCATTTAAAATTAAACATTGTTAATGAATCGATCTTTCAGATCATTCTTAAATACTTTTGAATTAAAATAAAACAGAATAAAGGAAATTAAAAATTTATAATCTACATAGCGTTACCCCAACTGGCGTAGAAAAACTCACGCATTTGCGTTACCGTAACTGGCGTTGAAAATTCACGCTTGCGCATTGTGTTCTGATTGTTGACATGACAACCATTATCAACGGATGATTTAAATTATTTTTAGGTTAGTTGCATGTTTTTGTAATTAAATTGCATTTATGTTAGTTATATATTTTTTGTGTACGCTTATAGTTTTAAGTACATCGTTTTTTTAGTTTTTTTTTAAACCTGTTTTCAACCGATTATTTTAAACGATTCGTTTTATTTTCTTAGTGTTTGATGCATTTAAAATTAAACATTGTTAATTAATCGTTCTGGTCATAATGAATCTGAGAATATTTTGTTGACAAATTCTTGAAATATTACATAAATTAGGAAAAATATTCTTTAGTGCCCATAAAGTTTAAACGCTCAGTGACTGTTTTCAGTAATCATATTACAAAAAAATACTTTGTTTCAGTAAAAAAATATTATTATATTAATTGCAGATTAATCCTTCCCACTTTAATTTATAGTATAAATTCTACGGGAACTAACAGAAAATTAGAGAGATACATATTACGTTATAATTGAAGGCGTTTATAATATTATGAGAAAATTATATGACTATCAAAATTTGAAGTTTTAAAATATTTTGATGAAGAAGCTACTAAAGTAGGAATTGCATAAAATATTTAATTATTAAAATTTTAACGAACATTAAGATTGGCGACCCGTTTGGTCGCCAAAGGCGGCTAGTATATATATATATATATATATATATATATATATATATATATTATTTTCTAAAATAGTTTTAAATTGAGAAAAGATATTGCATGGCAATTAAACTTGTAGACATTGAAATAATTTAGACCTGAGATCTGATAATATTTGTGATCATAATATTTCTTATTATCCCAATCATCAGATGTGGGATTCTTGAACACTCATAGATTTAATCAATTATCGCAGGAGATCCACAGAAACAACAACAAATCTGAAAGAATTCTGTTAGAATGGTAACACAGAGGTTTTACAAAAGAAAAAGTTTTTTTTTTTTTTTTAATTATTCTTTAACCGAAGAAGATAATGTTTTGTCATGTAGCAACCATTACATATCTTCTAAATTTTGCAATATTTTATCCATACTTTTTTATCTCTATTGTAAATTATGCAGATGTTAGCTCATATTTCTGAGTAATTTTGGCTATCAAAAACTTTCAGAATAAAAATTGTTTCTCCTAAAGAGACATTAATAAGTTGAATTTGATTTATTTTTCTCTCTTCAATCTTAAGCAAATTATAGAATAATGAAAACTCATCCTTTCACTATTTTCACTCCCTTTGAGCTAGATGGTCCATCTATAAACCTACACAAGATTTTTATACTCCTCATAACATAACCCAAGCTAGTTAAAATCCAATTAAATTTGTTTGCTCTAGTTATCATGTTAGCAAGACAACATGGGCAAGTATTATGCATACATATGTATTGAATAAATGATGGTTTTGGGTTCTAGGGACCATAATCGATGAAGATCTGCAGAAATTTGTCTGAAATTATTTCATGGGAACATAGGTAGTCTTTCTGTAAGGAATCTTTATTAATAGACACAGGAAACTCTCGTTTGTAAAAGATATACATTAATTTGAGAAAAAGATAAAATTCTAGATTGTCTCCTATTTTTATCTAAATTTCTGGTGCAATTTCCCCAAGTATTATTAAATGTAACATAAAATTTAAATCTAAAAATGACTTTGAAGTTGAATTTTATCTGATTTATGCAAAACCAGTATTTTTTTTACTTATGTTTGATTAAATGAACATTTTGATGCACTCAATTGCTAAAACAAAGCTTTTAAAAGAAACAAAAAGTTCTGATTAAAACTTATAAAAAACTTATAACAATTGTAATAAGCAAAAATATTATGATTAAATGTACTGTTGAATTATTTTAATAGAGAACCAAACATCATTTTTCCAGAAACTGGCAAAGTTGTCCCTGCTTATGGTATATTTTAAAATTATGCTATGAGAATAATTTTTGGAATTAAATTAGCAACTTGAAGAGTGGAAAGAATCCAAAAATTATTCCCTCTGGAGAAAAACAAAACAAAAACACTTCCAAGTTTTCATATGTATTATGCTTAACTAAACATTTATATAAGATGTTTTCATATTTGTTGCTAAATTTTTTTTGTAACTAAAATCAAACTTTTTTAATGATAGTTTATGTGCATGTTGTTTATATTTTTATTTGTTGACACTTGCTTCCTTCTTCTATTTTGATTCAATTCTTTATTTAACTTTTTTTTTGACTTAATTGATTATTTAATATACCATTTTAAGTGTGAAAATTTATTATATCAGGTATGATGATATTTTGCAAGCTACTTGCAGTCATTTTTAGGGGTTTCACTAAAGCATAACTTCCTTTTATTTTTTAGGCAAAGAGAAAAATATCTGAAGTACTATCTTCCATGGTCTGTAAATTGTGGATCTCATGCCAAGTTTCTTATGAATGTATATTTTGAAAAAAGATGGCAGCAAAGCATAAGAGACCTTAGATATGAACTAAATATTCCTGATTTTCTTGTTGAAAGTTGATTAATATAAAATATTTTATGAATATTTCTTAATTTATAGTAACCACTCTGCATATGAGGTTTGAAATTTCATAATATTAATTATTAAATAATATTTAGAAATTGAAAATGAATTATTAAATGATTTGAGAAACAGCATTTCATTTATTTTTAAATATATAGTTTTTGTCTTACCAATATTGCATTATACTTTTTGTTTTACACTTGCAGATTCAGCAAAGTTCACACAATAAAAAAAAAGGTGTTAAATTGCGAAAATATCTAACATTTTTCCTAATGTCTGAAGATGAACTTATTTATTGTTCATATAAACATCTAAGGAACCCTAAATAATGGCAAGAAGCATTATGTATGTTTTTACTCTAAAATCTACAGGAAAATAACTGCCAGTGTGTGGATACAATGCAAGAGTAAGTGGCACCATAATTTAACAGTTTTTTTTTTTTTTGTCATCCTTTTGTAACATTTTAGAAAATATCTAGTGCGCATTAATGCTTTACATCCGAATTACCATCTATGCTTTGCATTTATTATCCTCTTAGCCCCGTTTTCTCCTATCCACTCTATATTGCTGGCCACCCTAACACTTTCTGCAGTTTCAGTAAGTGCCATGATTGATCTTAGCGCCTTGTCAAAATGTGTTCAGCGAGAAATGAAATTGCTTATTTTGAAGATGGCAAAAATTTTGTAAATAGAGCTTGTTACTTCTTTTAGAATGAGAATAAATGCAGATAACTTGCTTTTCGTTTTGTCTTCTGAAATAAATCACATCTTAAAAGTATTTTGAGTGAACCGACTAAATGAAATGAAATTCAAATAGTTTCAACATTATGATAAAGATGGATGTCATCTTTTAATTTTAAAAATGCATGCATTTTTAAAATGCAACCGACTAAATGAAACGAAATTCAAATAGTTTCAACATTGTGATAAACATGGATGTCATCTTTTAATTTTAAAAATGCATGCATTTTCATAGAAGTGAGAATACTATAAGAAACAAAATAAAAATAGATCTGTTCGATAAGAAGTGATGGCCTAACTCAGTGGAATTGTATAATGTTCTGACTGAAAAATTAAATGCTGATGATCATCAGAAAAGTAAAAATCAAATCACTTTTCACCATTATAGAAAGAATTTTTACTGTATTCGGCCACCTGTTGCTGTGGCCCTGTCTTGTTAAATGGAAAAGAAAAGAGAAAGCGCATGTTTCATAAGTGATTAATTTCACAGTTCTTGTGAGTACACAATATTTTTAGTTGTTTCATTGCTTTTGCACACGTATAAATTGTCTGGTTTTCCGACTCTAGAATATTCAACATATAACTGGCCATGTGAGATTAATCCATGACGTCTAGATCTAAACAGCACAATTCTAAAGATTAGTTCAGAGCTTTGTTGACGATGACTACAAACGCCATTCAGTTTGGGAATTGCGATCATCTTAAACTGAACTGGCATATTTATTGGAATCATAAGAATGAAGACATCTTAACCATTGAAAAGTCTTGTCATCGCTATTTTTCTACGATATTGCTCTTTAATTTGTTTTCCTTTTTACTACAAGGCACGACCGTTGCAAAACTTCCGTTAGTTGATATTTCGCTACATGATAAGTAGCACGTTAATTTTCATTTGTAGTATGTGCGATGGCATCTGGCAGATCGAGTATATTCAAAAGTTCTGCTGAAGAATTAGCCGCTTCTTCTGCTTCCACAATAATGTCGATGCGATTGCATCGATTTGAATGTTAAACTAAATAATATTCTTAAGCTCATAACAGTCTTTGTTCTTGGCGACAGGAATAGTTTGTTAATTCAGACAATTGTAATTTTTGTAATTGATTTGAATTTTGGGAAACGATGGTAGTTACCACACGGTCGCCATTCGACTTTTTTACCATGTGTTGCCCAAGGCTGTATCACAGCCCAATCACATCTTGGGCTGCTAGAAGGAGCACTATCCCTGGAGACATTAAAAATTCAGATTCCTGACGCGATATTTTAAGCAACTCGGGAGGTACGCGACGTGGTCTCGAAAATACTGATCGGCCTATTATTTCAATAAAGTGATGGGTTTTAGTGGACTTATTGTTTTTCAGCGGTTGAGTTCCGGGAACTGCGATAAAATTTCATAGAATTTTATAATTCTGAATCACCGAGTAGTATTGATATATCAGAAGTTAGTGAATTAGTGTTTGTGTATTTGCCTTGCGTAGTTAATTTAGTTATACCATTATTCAAGCAGCCACTTTTAACATCCAACAAAAGATTATAGTAAAAAGTCAGTGCCGATTGTTGGGTGGCTAACATTCGCAATTATGAAAGATCAAGTAAAAGTTCGACGCAAATTCAAATCTAGAGTCACTAGTTTTCGACCAAGAGGCGATACTTTTGTACCATAGCAGCCATAAGAAGTAACTCATTTGAGGAATCGGCATTCCGAGTATAATGTTTTGGCAAAATCGATACGTCTGCCCCAATATCCATTAAAAATTTCAATTAACTAATTTTATCGACCAGCCTGATTCGATTTATCTGACGATTGGGGCCCAAGGCCCGTGGGCGATCGCAAATTGAGTTTTCCTTAGAGTTGAAAAAAAAAAGTAAATTACTTTTTTTTTTTTTTTTTTTTTTTCGTTTTTGCTAAAATTAAAAGCAGATACCTTTCGAAGGTTCTTTATGCCTCTGCAACCGGTCTCGAGAGCGGTTGCGTCCGTAGTTAAATTGCCTATTTCTACTTGGCGAACGTGTCTGGCATATTGATGGATGTTTACACAAAGAAACATGGTAAAATAAAAAGTCAATATACCTAAATTTGGAAAATTATAGAAAAAATGGCAAATGAAAAAATAAACACACACACACACACAGAACCTCGCATCAGAAAGAATTAAAAAAAAAAAATGTCGGAATTAATCTCTGAAAAATAATCAATTTTTTCACTCCAAAAAATCGCCGAATTCTACATACGCATACTCAGTAATTGTCCCGTAATGACAATTATTTGCCATCGACCGAACAGCATTTTTCAGCTTTTTTATGCATACGCTGTCTACTGGCCGTCTTATAACTGTCCAAATGTTAACGAGATTTATATGTATACTAGCTGTACCCGCACAGCGTTGCCCATGCCATAACATCCAAGAAGAAAAATTAGCTTTAGACTTTAGTCTAGCCTCCACTCGATATTACATGGGAATGTCACGCGCGATCAAAAAGATATTTAGAAATCATCAAAAATAATTACAAAACAATTTTTTATAGTGCATATTCAGAAATATTTAGGGCTAAGCTTTGATGTGCAGTCATTTGGCGCCTTGCGAGGTTGGCAATTTTTCGGTGGCGCTTTGTTTGCGGTTACATGGCCGCCATTTTTTTTATGTTACTGTATTTCGATCTTTTCTGTTCATTTCCCTTGATTGTTTCCTGCTGTACATCTTCCTTCTGCTTACTTCCATTATTTTCGATTAAATTTTTTTGCATGCATTTCATTTTACTGCATTTATTGACTGTTTTTCTATATTTCCATTAATTAGCTACAGTGTTCCTCGGAACCTTTAGATTGGAACCGCTATTGCTGCCGTTTGTGCCACATTCAGCCATTTCGCTAAAATTCGGCGATAAACTATTTTTTGAGTGAAAATGACTGCATATCAATGCTGTTCCATATTTTGACTGTTAAAATGGTTTCAATTTTCCCTTGTAAACAACACATGTCTTTTGGTTCATTTTTCCATTTTAAAGCTGGGCTAAGCTTTGATATAATCATTTTGCGCCTTGCGAGGTTGGCAATTTTTCGGTGGCGCTTTTGCTACCGTTACCCTATTGCTGACATTCTCGCCACATTCGGCAATTTCGCTAAAATTTGGCGAAAATGAATGTATATCAAAGCTGTTCCTAAAGCTGAACAATATGGACAGACTGTAGATATTGTTCCTACTGAAACCGAGGCATCATTTCTGTAATCCACACATGGATCGAAATTCAGAGCGGAGTACTCCTTTTCGGACCAAATATCAGGAATGTTTGTTCTTTCACTTCTTCTCCTGTGTCTCAAATTTAAATGTCTTTCTCTGTCAGCAGACAGGCGAGGGTCAAATCCTAGTATCCGTTACACGATTGGTGCGATTTTGAAAAATGTCGCCAACGCCGAAATGACGTGTTTACGAATGTCGTCGCTGAAAATTGTAAATACATAAACATACCATGAAAAAAGCATATAAATTAATAAACAATGAAAAATATAATATAAATTAATAAAAAATGAGTAAACACAATTTGACAATACAAGCATTTATAATTTTTAAGTAAGGAAAATTATACAAGTTAACATCAAAATAAATAAACAAATTTTAATCTTCGTGCTTTTTTGCGGCTGCAACTCCTGAATAAACGGACTTTATTGCGGCAATGAAAGCTTTAATTTTTGTTTTTGTGCATTCGCCGCCACATATATTCGGCCATGTAGGAGTCAAACTCGTTCTTGACCCTTTTCGTGCCTTTCATACCGCGCTTTACGGCGCTCCACGTTCCCTCTATTTAGTTGGTGTGACCACCGGATTCCGGAAAGTCACGCTGTGGTTCACTGTGAAATGGCGAAAACCTTCGTCATCATGACAGTCGCAGGCTTTCCAACAATCGGACACAACGACGCTGCTGGGCAAAACGTACTTTTTCAGTACGCCCAACAGCGTCTCTTTTGAACGATCTGGAAGAGCTTCCATAAAACATTTTTCGATGCCGCCGAAAACCCACTGACCCTCCACACGCTTCCCACGGTTAAATTTTCGTTTGCCAAATTTTGACTCGTCAATTTCTACGACGACTGCCTCGCCGCCGATAGGTGCAGAATTTAGGGTAATCCACTGAGTACAAACCTCCCGGCAGAACATCATCCAATCGGTCGCGGTTTGTTTGGCAACACAGAGATCATCCACAATATAGGTATGGCTTGCTCCATAAATCCACTCCACAGTCAACTGCATAATTGTAGTGATATCGAGGTTCAATCCATCGAACCACATGCCTTTCCGGAGCGTCACCTTTTTTGGTGACCCCGGGAACGGCACGACCAGCTAAATCCATCCGAAATGTCTTTCCGTTCTCTCAGCTGCATGTCAGATCCACAAGCAGGGCATTGTTTCGGCAGCAAGCCCACTCCAATACACCACTCAACGACAGCTTGTTTGCCTTTGGATTCCAAAATCCAAAAAAATTTTGTATTTAGATACTCAGACTCATCCATGCTCATCATCAGGAAAATCAAACCGCAATACAATGAATGCAAATGCAAAATGGCTAAAAAGTAATAACCCCCTGTTGCCAAGTTGTAAAAAGTAATAGTAAACAACTACAGATTGCAAACTTTATCGCTGTCCCAAATCTCGCCAAATCGTCCTCGTAACGGATACTAGCATTAATTCCAGGCGAGGTTCATTCTGTCTCTGTAATTCAATTGCAGTGCGATTTAAAGAGAGACGGTTACTTCGCCTCAGCAGAAGACTCTCCTTTGAAGAAAGTGTGGACATTCTTTCTCTGATATTCGCTAACTTTACGCTTCTTTCCTCTACATTTTCATTATCGCGCAACAAACGAAGCGTTTTCGCATTTAATGTGTTCCAGCCAAGGTTGAATTTCCTTTGGGGATAATGAGATTTGAATTATTGTTTAAAATCAAACGTAAACAAAGAAATATAACGCATATGAATACCACAGCTCTTGCTATTTGCATATGCGAAGTTTGAGATTTCCGCTCACGCGCGGATAAGTACAAATCACAGATACTACTACTTTACGCATGCCCGAAACCGTGTAGGAAAATAATTAAAATCGCAATTATAAAACTCCTTTTTTTATTTTGATATCACTTCAATATACTAAAACCTTCCCTAATAAATGCCCTACAAAATGAAATAAGTATCACCAAAATTAGTTAAGTATTTCTCGAGTTTTTCGGGTTTCAACATACAGACGCTTTCAGGAGACTTAATTTTATACTATGTATATATATAGTCTGACACGAGCATGCAGCTTAAACCGCGACATCATCTTGATGAAAGTAGGATCATCAAAAGAATAATTATTCAAACACTCAACTTCCTGCAACTCCAGGTGTTTCAGATAAAAATTCCAATGAAGGTGATAATGATATAACCGAGGTAGTTCCTAATGTTGGCACTAAAGTTGGTCGACGTGTTAAAATTCCCAATAGACTTAATTTATAAATTTTGTTGCAATATTGGGTACTCCATAAAATTGCAAGGTAGAAGATTATGTATGTGTCATACCAGTTACAGCTCAACTTCACATGGAATAATTCAATTCATATTGTTTGTCGATGTAAATAGGCTCTCAAAATTTTTTTATTAAAGTATTCACATCAAACTGTTCGCTTGTATTACATCCGTACTAATCATTAAGCATCTTTTACGCCAGTAAATTCACCAAAAAGAGGTGATTTTTTTACTAAATGCATGAAAGGCACACTTATGTAGGTTTTAAGATATAAAAAATAGACATTTATTTTAACATTTTCTTAGTGATAAGAAATTTGCATTTATTGAACTGGAAATCATAAAGAATAAAATAAAAAAGATGAAACATTAAAAAAATTAATCAGCAAGGATACATTTTTATAAACATAGAAACAAACCACAACAAAAAGCTTCATTAAATATAAAGGGAATTTCCTTAAATATTTTATTTAAAATCATTATATGATATTTCAGCTAAGTGGAATCATAATTATATTGATATTTTGTTTAATAATTTATTATTCTATTACTAATTAAGTAATTTTGTCATGTCAAATTTTCCAAAATTTAAGAATAATATAGGCAAGCATACAGTAGATTGTCATCATCAAATTAAGTTCATCAGTTGAGCAACTACAGAAAAATGGCCTGAATACATCTGTGAACTATACCATCTAATTTATTAATATTTTATTATTGTTAAATATTTAGATTTGCATAATACTCTTACAAATATAATTTTTATCTTTTTATTTTTCTAATATCTTTGTTGAAAATGATTTCTATATTAATGTAAAGATAATGGAAACTTAGTTGTCACTTTTAATATGCTTTAAAATTTTAATCTCTTAACTCGACTCCACTGTAAAATAAGATTGTGTGTCAAAGGGCTCTGATGCACTTCCACGTCTTACTGGGGGAGGGGGGGAATTGTAATGGTATCTCTTAATCTAATTTAAATCTTAATTCATTTCCCAAATTTTATCTTATTTTAGCCCATATTAACTTTATTCCAAATGTTCTCTTATTTCCTGAACCAATTCCAATTTTTATTTAATTCGATAAGCACTCTATGAACACACACGCACTAAATTTATGTCGATTGCTCTCACATTATTAAAAAATCACCACACAAGAATAAATTTGGACTCTTTTTCCTTTTAATCTGGTCATCATTGCTTAGCAGGCGCTGCCCTGCTACCGCAGACACACTCGCTTACGATACACTGAAGTGTTTTTCCCTCTGCCGCAAGAGGGCAGCACAGTGACAGGTCGGAACATACCGCCCGCCTTGACATAATTTTGTCAACACACACACAAGGAAAAACTATGGAATATCACAATTCAATGCACAATGCTGAATAAAAACACACAAATTCAGATGTTAAACACTACACATTACAAGGTAATAACATTAATCACACAATAAAGAACACTAATTTAAGATTACACATCAATAGGAAAAATACAAATTACATTAAATCACTGTACAATATTACACTGATTAAATTCTATTATCCATAGGTAATTTACACAATTTGGAAATAGCTCTTTTGGTGTTTTCACATCACAAACTCTTACGTTACCATCCTTACCGAGGTAAATATTCAAAATACGACCAATGGCCCATTTGGCACTTGGTAAATTTTCCTCTTCCAACAGTACCAGATCACCTATCTTGACATTGGTTTTAATGGGGTCAATTCATGTGACGTAAAAGTCACATGTCATGAGCTATCCACGCATGGCATTTAAGTTTCATCCGCACCGCTTTCGTCGATTAGTCTGCCATTAACGTTCTCCGCCGAGTATGAAGCGGATTTTTTTGTTTACATTTGAACTTATAATTTTTGAGTCATTTTCTTTCCTCTTATTATGTGTTAAAAAAGGAAATACTGGTGTGCTGATGGATGTTTTAATGCGAAACACAAGAGTGACTGTCATGGTAAAATGTTTTCTTATTTTCCTTTCAACAATCCTGCCTAGGGTTGGTATATTGGGTATAAATTTTTTCAAGCCTTCGAAGTCGGTGATATGCTTCGATCATTTTGAAGAATTCTGTCAATGTGTGTTCATTTATTAAATCGTAAATGGAATTCCAGTAATCACAAATGTTTCAGTAATTTTTTAGAAAAATTCTTCGAAAACAGGAATTTGGTAAGCGATTTGCCAACAAAAACAATCAAACAAAATCCAGAGAGCATTTCTAATTCACTTTATTCACATTTGATGAAATTTCTGATAATTTTGAATATACTTAGAAGGTTTTAAAATGTTTGCATGAATATTACATTGCATTTTCTAAAAAATCTTATCAAAATTTAATTAATGTAATTAAACAAACTCCTGCTGCAAAAATAACAACTGCTGTAATGCTAAACTTAGGTGGAAGTGAATAAATTTCTTGAAGATTTATTTAATAAGTGAAATCTTTACTAACTACTGAAAATTGAATTTTCTATTGACTGTTATAATATATATATAATTGATGTATTTTATTAAAAGTGCTCTTAATTTGATAAATTGAATGCTATATGTAAGCAATATATATATATTTAAGTTTTGAAAACACATGTCATTTAATTAAATATATAAATTAGTTAACTATAAAAACCATTAATTAACGTCAAATAATTTTTGCATTTGATTTTTAGTTTTTGGCAGCGGTGGAGGTTCTTCAAGGAATTCCATCTGAAAAGCTGACGGACCTAATGACAATTGAAGAAGCCTTGGAATCCAGATTTGGGGACAGCCATCTAACCCAATTTTACAGAACAAAGCTGAAGACAAGACGACAAGAGGCAGGAGAAAGCCTTCAAGTTTTGGCTGCGGATGTGCAGCGATTAATGAGCCTGGCATACGCCGAATGCCCTCGGGATGTTCGGGAAAGCCTAGCAGTGCAGTATTTCGTCGATGCCATCAGAGACGAAGACACACAGCTTGCAACGAGGCTAACGGATGAAAAAGATCTAAAATCAGCTCTAGCTTATAGCATGAAGTATGAGGTTGCAAAAACTGTTTCCCGGAGTCCCAGATATGTCAGACCGATTGAGATTCAGAATGATGCCGGCGAGAAAAGTGACGACAAATTTGAATCACTCTGCAGTATGCTGGAAAATTTATGGAACAGTCGTGGTGGTGAAAAGAATAACATCCCTCACCGAAACCCGAATGTGACTTGCTGGAGGTGCAACAAGAAGGGGCACTTACAGAGAGAGTGCTCGGTGGTTGTTTCCAACCAGGGAAACTAACTCATGGCCGTCTTGCGGGGCGAAGGCTGCCTTTTCTGAATAAAGCCCCTGAAGAAGGATTGAGAGTTTCCGCTCTTAGTGGAAATAAAAATGGACTTTACTTAGAAGGACTTATTTGCGGCATCCAGTGTATGATGTAGGTAGATACGGGAGCAAATGTCACACTTTTAAGAACAGACTTGGCCCAGAAATTAAAAGAACAATTTTATTACACAGCTCCTAATATTTCTTTAAAGACTGCTACAGGTGAAAATGCGAAAATACATGGCAAGTTAGATGCATCTATTGAATTGGGATCAAGAAAATTTCAACATAAGATCTACATTGCTGACATCACCGATCCCTGTATTCTAGGTCTGGATTTCCTTCAAAAATTTAACTTTACTGTAGACCTTAAGAGAAACGAGATACGGACAGCAGAGGAAGAAATTCCTCTGTTTTCAGCCGATGTACAGAATTCAAAGTCATGTTCTGTATTGGCCAAGGAGAGAACTTTAATACCGCCAAGATCTGAATGTCTTATCCAGGGGGTTTCTGAAGTTTCTGCACCGTTCAGATACGCCGTAACGGACTTTTCTAGTCAAGTTTACCAAAAGGGTGTGCTTGTGGCGGCCTCACTGGTTGATTTGAAGACGGAAGCCATCCCCGTTCGAGTATTGAATCTGAACAATAAACCCAAGATCGTGAACAAAGGAACTGTTATTGCGTCCTGTGACCCGGTGGTGGATATCGTCGCTCGTCCTCAAGAATTTTCTGGAGCACATCCTCCGATAATTTTGGAGAATCTTGAAGGACTTGATGAGCAGCAAAAGAGAGATGTAAGAAAATTACTTAATGAATTTCAAAGCTTGTTTTCGATCTGTGACTCTGATGTTGGCCGGTGCAAAATGGCACAATATAGAATCGATACCGGTGACCATCCACCAATTAAACAACACCCCAGACGATTACCCCTTGCAAAGAAGGAAGAAACAGAAAAACTAATTAAAGAAATGGTTGACAACGAAATAATTGAGAAAACGTCTAGCCCTTGGGCTTCGCCTATTGTTCTTGTCAAAAAGAAAGACGGATCCACAAGATTCTGTGTAGACTACAGGAAATTGAACGAAATTACTAAAAAAGACAGTTATCCTCTACCGCAAATAGACGACACCCTGGATGCTTTGAACGGAAATAAATGGTTCACGACGCTGGATTTGAAAAGTGGATACTGGCAGGTAGAGAGAGATCCGACCTGAAGATAGAGAAAAGATGGCCTTCACCACCGGACAAGGCCTTTGGCAATTCAAGGTAATGCCTTTCGGACTTTGTAATGCTCCTGTAACATTCGAAAGACTAATGGAGACAGTATTACGTGGACTATCGTCTGAAGCCTGTTTAGTATATTTAGATGACATCATAGTAGTAGGAAGGACATTTGAAGAACATTTGAATAACCTTCGGAAAGTATTCCAGAGACTACAGAAAGCCAACCTTAAGTTAAGCAATAAGAAATGCCGATTCTTCCAAAAGCAGGTAGTTTACCTCGGACATGTTATTTCAGCAGAGGGAGTTAAAACCGATCCACAGAAAATTAAGGCAGTAGTCGATTGGCCTTGTCCAGAGACAGTGCATGACCTTCGAAGTTTCCTGGGGCTGTGTACTTATTATCGACGCTTTGTAAAAAAAATTTCTACAATAGCAAGACCTTTACACAATTTAACTGAAGCTAAATCTAAATTTAATTGGACAGAAGAATGTGATAACTCTTTCAGCAGTTTAAAGCAGGCTTTGACAACTTCCCGTGTCTTGACCTACCCTCGGACTGACAAAGATTTTATATTGGATACGGATGCTAGTAATGAAGGAATAGGGGCTGTGCTATCCCAGAAGATTGGAAATGAAGAATGTGTCATCGCTTACTTCAGCAAGAGCTTGGGTAAGCCAGAAAGAAATTATTGTGTCACACGTAAAGAATTACTTGCCATTTTAAAGTCTGTAGAGCATTTCCATCACTATCTCTATGGACGGAAATTTCTTCTCCGGACTGATCATGCTTCCTTGAGATGGCTTTTAAATTTTAAAGAACCTGAAGGTCAGATAGGTCGCTGGATTCAAAGACTTCAGGAGTATGAATTCGAGATCCAGCATCGCAAAGGGATCTCTCACGGAACCGCAGATGCCCTCTCTCGAAGACCCTGTAGGGAAAGCTGCAAACATTGCACGAATGCGGAAAAGAAGTTTGGAATGGAAACGGATATTTCCGTGAAAGTTTTAACAAAAACAACGGTGGATCCCTGGTCTTCAAGTGAGATACAAAAAGCACAGTTGGAAGATCCCGCTATTAAACCAATTTTGAAAAAGAAACTAAATTCGGCGGATCGACCATCTTGGCAAGAAATCGCTCCGGAAAGTCCGGCAACGAAACGATACTGGGCTCTTTGGGACTCCTTACATCTGAAAGACGGTGTTTTATACCGCAAGTGGGAGAGTGATGATGGAACCACCTGTCGATGGCAATTAATTCTCCCAAAGAGTAGAATTCCAGAAGTTCTGCGAGAGACCCATGACAGCCCAAGTGGAGGGCATTTTGGAGTCATGAAAACCTTGAGTAAAACAAGGGAAAGATTTTACTGGGATCGACTTCGCGTTGACATTGAAAAATGGTGCAGGGAATGCCATGCTTGCGGAGCCCGAAAAGGACCTAAAACAAGAACGAAGGGTCGTTTACAACGGTATAATGTGGGAGCACCATTTGAAAGAATTGCCTTGGATATCCTAGGACTTTTTCCTGTGACGACAAAGGGTAATAAGTATGTCCTGGTGTTAATGGACTATTTTACCAAGCGGCCCGAAGCAATTCCCATTCCAGATCAGGAGGCCTCGACTGTAGCTGGAGAATTACTTAGAAGCTGGATCTCATGTTATGGCGTGCCTATGATTTTGCATTCTGATCAAGGAACAAATTTTAATTCCGCGCTCTTTACTGAACTTTGTAAACTTTTGGCGATTGAGAAGACTAGAACGACAGCGTTGCATCCCGAGTCCGACGGAATGCTTGAAAGGTTTAATTGAACAATTTTAAACAATCTGTCTTTATTTGTTTCGAAAAATCAGACTGATTGGGATGTACATCTGCCACTCTTTCTCTTGGCCTATAGGAGCGCAGAACATGAGGCGATCAGACTGACCCCAGCAGAAATGCTTTTTGGTCGAACGCTGCGATTGCCCTATGATATTCTCTTTGGACGACCGAGTGAAACACCTTCCTCGCCGAATGAGTACATGAAAAATTTAGAAGCGCGTTTGGAAAGCATACATGCTTTTGCCAGAGAGCGAATTAAACTGGCCAGCGAACGAATGAAAACTCGTTACGACTCCAGAGCGACCGACCACCAATTTAAGGAGGGTGATCTAGTCTGGATGTATAACCCGAAGCGACGAAGAGGTCTAAGTCCGAAGTTACAACAGAACTGGGAAGTCCTTATACTATTGTCAAGAGATTAAACGATGTCATCTATAGAGTACGGAAGTCGCCGAATGCCAAGCCAAAAGTCATCCACATTAATCGGCTAGCTCCGTACCGGGCCACTGATCTTAATTCTATGTAATGAGACTGCCCGGGTCGTGCAGTCTTCGAAGAGCGGAGCAGTGTTACGAAGTGATAAAAACGTATCCCTGACATGCCGACCTTTGCGACAAAAATTGGCTACTTGGCGAGAAATTTGGCGGCCTTGGCGACCTTGGCGACGAAAGGAATCTTCTAGAAGACTCCAGATGGTCCCAACATTATATCACCAAGACCAGTTTCTCCTTGAAACTTGGAGAAAGTTCTGGGACTTTCCCAAGATTACGCCACTTCCTGTAAATGACATCACTTCCTGTGGGAAGACTATGAAAAAAGCAAGCACTCGAGACCGAGGGATTTTGGAGAGGATTAGACAGCAAGCAAGCAAGTTGCTGAACTAATGATTAGCTATTAAATGTGTTGCGATTGATCAGCGGTATTTGTAGAAGAAAAATTTTGTAACAATATATAATTGATGTATTTTATTAAAAGTGCTCTTAATTTGATAAATTGAATGCTATATATAAGAAATATATATATATATATATATATATATATATATATATAATAAAGCTTAATGTGTGTGTGTGTGTGTGTGTGTTGGCGCTCTACAGGCCAGACCGTTCGACCAACAGCTACGAAATTTGGCGCGTGTATACCTTGGAGACCGGGAATGTGCACCTATTTTTTCGAATTTTTAATTAGAATTCTATTTATTTAAAAAATAAGCGAAATTTTGTCGTCTTTCTGCTATAACTTCCGAAAATATTACCGCACAAAAAAGATTTTTACATCAAGTTAAAGATCAAAAATTTATCTTTTAAATGATACCAATGTTTTAACCTTAAAATTAAATTTCTATTTTTAATGAATTTTTAAATAAATATTTTAACTATATTTTTCAACAATTTTTTTCGTACAAAATAAAAATAAAATTTAAGCTGCACGAGCACGTTTCGCATTCATGGGGAAAAAATTAGCTTTTTTCAAAGTGTTGCCATCACATTGATTAAAGCTCCATTTAAAAATAAATTAAATCTTTTTGGAAATGAAATCTGCAAAAATATGATTTTCGTCACGTGTCTGTAGGAAATGAAACAAATATGAAATATTATTTTTTTCTAAAAAATAAATTCAAGAAAAAATATTTTATGATATTTTACACTATCTGTATTATTAATCCAATAAATCAGTTTTATTTTAAGGCAAGTTTTGTTTAATATGAACAGGATGTCCATTCAAATCAGGGCCACACTGCTAATTTGTAAACCTTTAGTAATAGACACAGATCTGCTAAAATGGTCTAAATGGAAAATGATTATATTTTATGTAACTTGATCCTATAAATACTCTAATATATAACGAATTTTTGATTTGACATAAAGCTTCTGCTGTGGAAATCACGTTTAACAAAATGTTCTTGAAACACTAATATTTTAAATAAAGAATTAATTTCCAATCAACAAAATCAATCACTTAAACTGACGGATTTATAAAAATTTGAATATCACTATTCAAAAAAAAAAAAAAAAAAAAAAAAGGATAATTTTAGATTTTCTATCAATTGTTTTAAAGAAAATACGGCAATCAGCGCGCAGGTTTCTCAAGATTAATTGGCCTAAGATTATGAAAATGTTGAGTTTTTCTAAATTTTTAACATTCAAGACTTCATAAATCAGTCTTAGCTAATCGTGGAAAATAGAAACATTCATTCATTTATTTAAAATTTGGTGTGTCCAGAATATTTCTCAGGATATGATACCTTACTGCATAAAATTTAGACTTCATAATTTTTGAAATATATTCATAGGCCGGAACAAAATATTATTATTGATTTCATTTCAATCCTTTTGAAAGCAAAACTAAAAACTGAATTTTATGCTGAATCTGAGAAAATTTTGTTGAATTATTCTTTGAGATATTACGCAAATTATGAAAAATATTTTGTAGTTCACATAGGACTTAAATACCGAACGATTCAGTTTGCAGTACTCATATTCAATAATAATAATAATAAATAAATAACAACAAAAATGCTAAAATAAAACGCTTGGTTTCATTAAAAAATATCTTTACATTAATTGCAATTTCAGCATTTCCACTTTAAATTAAAGTTGAAGTTTTACCGGAAATGACAACAAATTAGCAAAATATATATAGTAAATTGAACGAAACGATCTAAACAACAGTATAAGTTTGGTATGACTATCAAAATTTGAAAACTAAAAATGTTTTGTTTGAGTAGCTATTAAGAGACAAGTTACTTAAAATATTTAATTGAAAATTGTAACGAGCGGTAATACTGGTGAACCGGCTGGTCGCCAAAGGCGGCTAGTATATATATAAGTTTTGAAAACACATGTCATTTAATTAAGTATATAAATTAGTTAAGTATAAAAACCATTAATTAACGTCAAATAATTTTTGCATTTGATTTTTAGTTTTTGGCATTATAATAAAATGCATTATGAGGTTTTACTTTTTTATTATGAACCTTAAAGTTTTCTTTATCTTTTAGTAATTCATGTTATTCAGTTATTGCTGAGTAATCATGTCTAATAACAAAAGAGCAAAATGGATGGCTCCAGAAAGCATTATTACTAGTTTTCTAATTACATTTGCAGATTTGTGATGGATTCAAAGTGAATTTATATCAAACAGCTTTTCAATTGTTAAAAATGAAATGTCAATAGTTTATTGTATTTAAACTGAAATTGACTGTTATCATATCCTGTTATAACACTGTGCACCTCAGTGATTTCTGTTTTAATAAATAAAGGTCTTTTCATTGAAAATCAATTCCATATCAGCATTTATTATAAATTTTTTATTCCCAACTTCATTGCTGCATGCATGTTTCACATTTTTTTTCCTATTTTTTTAACATATCAATTTTGAATTATAAAATTCTGTAAAAGCATAAAAGTGTTTCTTCTAACTCATCTTTATATCCTATTTAACTTTATTGTATGTTTTATTTTATGATATTCATTCAATGTAATTTTTATTAATGTAACTTTAACATTTAAAAAAATTTCATAAATGTTCTGCTTTAAAAGTATATTGTTCAACATAATGTTTTTATTCGTGATAAAAAAAAACCCTGTTATTTAGTATTTGGAATGTTTCTGTTGAATAAAATTGATTTCATCATTGACATTGACATTCTTGTCATACTGTGTTAATATTTTTTCTAAGTGTCTAGAAAAATAAATGTTGATAAATAGTTTTTTTAGTTTTTTGAATTAGTGAATACATTGAAACATCCATTTGATCACATTTTTTCAAATAATTATCATATATATATATATATATATATATATATATATATATATATATATATATATATATATATATATATATATATATATATATATATATATATATATATATATATATATATATATATATATATATATATTGTAATGTGTAAATAAAAAATATGAAAGTGTAATTTTGTTTGTTTTCCTTTAATGATCTCTACAAATTAAAATAAAATAACTGATTCATAAGTTGCATAGATTTAAAAAAAGGAATCTATTCCTTTTATATTTCATAATTTGAAATTGTAAACATAATTTATTCAATATATACAAATTTGAATTTCATGTTCTTTTCTCTGAGCAAACTGAAAACATCAAGGCCTCAATATTAATAAAAATCATTTCATAAGAATTTATTAGTAATTTTATTAGTAAGCTTTAAAATATTAACTTATCTAAGAGTAATAATTATTTTTAAAAAGAACTATATTTATAAGATTTAACATTCAATAATATGTAAAAAAAAGAACATATGTAATTTTTCAAAAACACTGCCATACTCATTTCTCAAAATGTATCCTTTGGATAAAAAAAAGGAGGGGGGAGGGAAAAGAAAGAATAAAGCAGCACCAAACGAATTAAAAAGCGACGTTAATTAATTATGCAAAAAACAATAATTCCATTGAAAATACTAATTAAAATTTTAATATAAGAAATAAAATTATATAACTACGAACATTTGGAGAAAATAATTCAAAATAATATCTTTAAAAAAATCAGAAGTTTTTAATAATTGATCGGCTAGCGTAACATTTACTAAACGATGGCTTCACCAACGTTATCGGTAGACATCCCGACATGCGCAGAACGGTTGAAAATTGAACAGAAACGGTTTGTTTGGTACCTGACACGTGACCTTGAATTGACCCCATTAAGTAATATGCCAACGTTTCCAAATAAGTTGGACAATTTTCGTTACTCTTTGCCACAATTTTAACCTATTAGTGTCTATACTAGTAATATCTGGTTCAATTATTGCATTGATAGGCCTGGCCTGCCTATTAAAAAATGTGCCGGGGTCAAGACATTTAAGTCATCTATATCTGAGGACAATGGTGATAATGGTCTGGAATTTAGAATTCCTTCAATTTGATTTGTAACTGTCAAAAATTTCTCATAAGTTAACCTAGCGTTACCTACTACACGTTTCAGATGGTATTTAAAAGACTTCACTCCAGCCTCCCAAAGGCCTTCAAAATTGGGTGAACGGGGTGGAATAAATTTCCATTCAACTCCCCCTGAGAGTAAATACTCAGCAAGAATTTTATCTTGATAAATTACAATCTCAAGTAATCTCTTAATTTCCCTATTCACTCCAATAAAAGTTTGAGCATTATCCGAATAAATTTTGGATTATTTGCCTTTCCTTACAAAAAATCTTTTTAGAGCAGCAATAAAAGCTTCACTCGTTAATTCACTCACAATCTTTAGATGAATTGCTTTGGTTACAAAGCATATAAAAATACACACATAGACTTTGTTTAAAATACCTTTCCTCTGATTGCGATATTTTATGAAGAATGGTCCACAAAAATCAACTCCACTCACATTGAATGGATAGTTAGGTGTTACTCGATCTCTCGGCAAATCTCCCATTATCTTTTCTAAAGTAACAGGTTTAGCCTTAAAACACACAATACATGAATGAACTATTATTCTACACAAATCACGACAACTTATAATCCAATATTTTTGACGTATGAGATATAATAATAATTGTGGTGAAGCATGCAAATTTTTTAGATGAAAATGTTATACAATTAAATAAAACAGTCTATGATTTTTAGATAAAAGAATTGGAAATTTACTATCAAAATCTAAATCACTGTGGCTAAGTCTTCCACCAATTCTCAAAATGCCATTTTCATCCAAAAAGGGAAATAATTTTTTTACCTGACTGTCAGTATTGACAAAACCTGATACCTTGAGAGACTTGATTTCTTTGTGAAACTTTTCCTCTTGAACAATTTTAAGGAGCTTCAATTCAGATTCCTTTAATTCAATAGCTTTTAAGATTCCAAAATTCTTATAAAAATTAGCTCTACAATTATTCAAGAACCTGTAAATATAACTTAATACATGCAATATTTTAGTATAACTATTACTACAATTAAGAATATCAGTAACAAATGAATTGTTCAATGTAGTATCTAAAACACTTTCACAACTTTTTTGAGTTCACAGTCTACATCGTCCTTTATCACAGAGTCAGAGATTTCACTGCACGGATACTCACTGTTTTTTAGAAAGGCAGGGCCTTCCCACCACAAGTGACTCTCGAGCATTTTCGACGGATTTACACCACGACTGATAAGATCAGCTGGATTTTCTCCTGACGAAACATGTCTCCACTGCTCCTGACACGAAAGGTCTTGAAGTGTGGCTATACGGCTTTCCACGAAGGTTTTTAACTGGGACGTCTCTTTTTTAATCCATGACAGCACAATCGTACTATCGCTCCAGTAATAGGTATTGGACACTTTCAATCGAAGAGCCGACTGGATACACTGCATCAATTTCACCAGCAGCACAGCAGCGCAGAGCTCCAATCTCGGGATCGTGAGCTTCTTCAGTGGAGCCACTCTGGATTTACTGGCTACCATCTTGACAACAACCTCACCAGCAGGTGTTTGGGATTTGCAGTACACAACAGCTCCGAAGGCAGCTTCAGAAGAGTCGCTGAACCCATGAAGCTCTATAGCTTCGACGTCGGAAAATGGAAGAATACAACTGCTCACCTTGATGTTGTTAATAGAGATGCATAATCCACGATTTTTTGAATAACAAATAATTTTGCTATTGTTATTTTTAAATATGCGTTCCAAATATCTGTTATTTTAATCATATTATTAATTAAAAATTATTACTTAATATTAAATATAAAATTTATTAATTGTAATTAATACTTAATTTACTAATTTAAGTAACCTGTGATTGAATTAATTTATCTGTTTCAGCTTACTTCTTAAATTTTATTTTTTTTTCTCAAAACTATTTATTTATTAGAGTGAACCATTTTCTGGAAAAGATGAGTTAAAAATATATGTCATTTCTTTAAAATGTTTACTTTAGTCCTTTATTCTACCAATAGATGGCGCCAGCAGTAAACAGAGTACATGTAATCAAAGTCAATCATGTCACAAGCAATTAAAAATGATCTGTATGGAATAGTGCATCATCAAATACGAATATCGGTCACTCCCGTAAAGTGGAGCGGTGACTTTGCACTTTCCGGTGAACTCACAGCTCCGATAAATTTCAGTGATATGTAATTCAATGATACGATACGATAATTCCAATAACCGGTCCGTTCACTTTTCAATCCAATCACAGATTTCTTTCGAGAGCTTCCATTGGACAGATCGCATCGATTGTCACTTTCCAGTGAAGTCACCGCTCCGGCAAATTTCAGTGATATCGTATCGATTGTTACTTTCTATCGTGATCCAAAACCAGTAATCGAAATATCATCAGTAAGATCGTATCAAGGATTTGAATCACACCCCTCTTTGAAAAGTATTGATCACTTGTATTTGTGACTTTTTGATATTGGTTACGTAATAACCGCTCTGAAAATATTCGTCATCCCTAGTTGTTAATGCACTGTAACTCGTTTGAAAACTTCTCCCATTCACTATGAATTTCAGGGGGAAGCTGATCATCCCATTGAAGATTCAGAAGCCACAATTTTTGTAGAAAGATTTTCGCTAGATAAATCACAGGACCAAACTCACTGTCCTTCCAAAGTATTCTTTGTAGGTTTCGCTGACTGGGATGAATGTAAATCATCCTATGCATTTTCTCAATGTCCGCAATAAATGCATATGGATGGTTGCGGAATCGCATCCTAATTGAAATTAAGTCCTCCTGCACAATTCCCCCATTAATTTGCAAGCTATTGAATGAAGTTCCATTCGTGGTTTCACTAGAGGCATTAAATACTACACGAAGCTTAGTGGTCATTTTCTCTGGTCTATATACTCCATGATGGGGCATGTAATACACTGTCTCTGGTTCTGTCTCATGCGTCACGTCTCTCATATGTCCCAAATTTTCATACTCATTAATAAATTCTTCATACAATTTTAAATAAGTTTTATCACGAGATAGTTTACTCCAAAGTGAATTTAATCTTAATGCTATACTTTTAGACTCGCCTAAACAACTAGGTTCCTCTTTAAGTGGGATTGTGACTACATATTTTCCACTAGGCTCTCTATAATGAGTTTTAACAAAATGTTCCTCAGAAATTTTTGCCTCATGGGATTTAGGGGTCTCTAACTCAACAGTTTCTAGTTCCCAGAATTTTTTCATGGTATTGTTTAAATCTTCATCAATAATTTACCCACAATGAAATTTTGGGGAATCAAATTCCATTACACTACCGCAAGCCAAAAATCCAAAAACACTATTTTGAAAAAACAACTCTGCATTTGATGAGTAGATCTTTTCTGGCCTCAACAAATGATAGAACGATTTAGCACCTAGGAGACAATCAACTTTTTGGGGAACCATAAAATTATCAGCCAAATTAATATTAGAAGGAATTTGTTCTTTAACACTTAAATATTTAATTGGGGTTAACTCAGTGATTTTATCTACAACAAGAAACTCAAAATTTTGCTTAAAGCTCTTATCAGCATTTGAAATTTCAGCTTTAATAAATTTGGTAACAGTCATTGAGGAATTATTTAAACATGAAATTGTTAAATTTATTTTTTCTTGTTTTAACCCAAATCTGTTTGCACACTCCGAAGTCATAATATCGGACTGACTTCCTACATCCAGCAACCCTCTAACACATTGCAGATTCCCAAATTTATCTCGAATATAAAATTTAGCCGTGCATAGCAACACAGTTCTCATTTGTTTATTTTCAACCGTACTTGTAGCTGAAAATGTCGATTGCACATTTTCATTAGTTGCGCAAGAAGCTGGATAAAAGGAATTAACTTCCGGTTTCAAAGTTGATTTTGAACTTTCCCCTTTATTAACTATGGTACTAGTTTCGCTTTTACCACTCCCACTGAAATGATCAAACTCTCTGGGATAATGAAGTAACCTATTATGAGGTTTATTACAAAAGCAATTTCTTGCTGAACACTTTTTCACATTGCATATTGGTGAGAGGCATTTAAAACATAAGTTTTGGGATTTCACAAATGCAACTCTATCACTAACAGGAAGTTTTTGAAATTCCTGACATTTAAATATTGAGTGGTTGTTCTGGCACATAACGCATTTAGAATTAGTATTTGATAAGAACACTTTAGAAACATTTCTATTACGATTCTCAAAATTTCCTTTACCAAAATTCCTTTGTTAATTTTTATTCGTAACGACTGAGCGGGAAAATAAACCGCACTCAGTTTTGGTTTCGGTTTTAGAAGCCACAAATAAATCACATTCTCTACTTAATTCCTGCACATTAAAAACAGATTCTCCTTGTTTAATACTTATATGACTTTTTAAATCTTGAGGAAGAGTGCTAAAAATCTGATCAGAAACCATTAACTCACACAATTTAGAAAAATCATTCACATTACGAAGTTGAATGTAATACTCAAAAACAGATCTAACTCTTGAAGCAAATTGCGCATAATTTTCTGTTGGCAATTTTACTGCACTTTTAAATTGTTTTAGACATTCTTGATAAGTTGGTTGAAATTGTTTTAAGACAATAGATTTAATTTTTTCATAGTCACTCAACTCTTCTTCTTTGATATAAACCATTAAATTGCAAATTCTATCCCCTAATAGATTTAATAGAATTTCCGCTTTAAATTTATCACTAACTCCTTTTGTTTTGAAAGCTTTTTCGTGCGAATTAAAAAACAGATTAAAACATTCAGCATTTTTGGGAACAGGAATCGTCAAAACTTTGATACTCTTAATTAAATTCTCTAAACTAAAACTCTGTTCATTATCACTAAGCTCACACGATGAGGATTTGAGCTTTAAAAGCTCTATTTCTTTCTCTACACGCAAAAGCTAAAGCTTTTCAATCTCCAATTTTTGATCTAATGAACGCCTTTCATTTTCGGCTCGATCCGAATTTTTACTTCTTTCGTCTGAAATCTCTTTAATTAAATTTTTCACAATCTCATTTCTTTGCTTATAAATGTCACTATTCTCAATTATACTTATCAAATCTACAACTTTAGCGGAAGATGCAAATTGAATATCTAGTTCGGTACACAAACTCTTTAATTCGTCTTTCTTCAAACTAGACAAAGACATAATGAAAACTTAAGTAATTGAACACTTACCCACAATAATTATCCTTGAGAATTGGGACGAGAGAATACGCGAAAACACAGAGAACAGAAACAGAAAACACCACTCAAGCTACAGCTTTCGTTTTGTGTTTTGACTACGCTAATCCACTTCACACACATCCAAAAAAATCGTAATCCATCACTGATCGCTATTTCACCTCCTCCGAGATGGACCATGTGAACACACACGCACTAAATTTATGTCGATTGCTCTCACATTATTAAAAAATCACCACACAAGAATAAATTTGGACTCTTTTTCCTTTTATTCTGGTCATCATTGCTTAGCAGGCGCTGCCCTGCTACCGCAGACACACTCGCTCACGATACACTGAAGTGTTTTTCCCTCTGCCGCAAGAGGGCAGCACAGTGACAGGTCGGAACACTCTATGAAACTGCTCACTTCAGCAGGTTCTCACGCTCTGACCAAAGGGTTGAAAATCCTTAATGTTTACCACATTCTTTTAAAGATATTCCTAAAACTACACGAGTCAAAGAAATCCCTATAGAAATCTCATAGTAAAACCATCGAAGGGAAAAATTTAAATCTTTTTTCTCTTCTGCTCTTGTATTGCGACGTAGATTGACGCATCTCTTACCTCTTATTCTTTGTATGTGAATTATACCTCCAGTAGGGAAATAAATCGAAGTTAAAAAATTCAAAAGTGTCTTCTATTCGACCACGCATCTGCTAATATAATATTTAAATTTACCTGAGCAACAAACTGTTGCATCAACATTTAGTATCAACGAAATGTTATAAATAAAATTTCTCTAATTACCAAAATGTTGGACCATCAGACACTTTCAATCCGTTATTGTTATTGAACTAGGCAAGATCGCTTGTGTGGCAAAATAATGCTCACAGTTGTAAGGAAAAAAAATTTTTTTAATGAAACTAATATTTACAAAAAACAAAAAAAAAGTTCTGAAAGAATTTGGTTAAATTATAGTTTGCGTTTCTTACAAAAAATTGTTAAGTTGATAGGTTTGGATTAAATCAACAATCCCACCTTTGTACGCGACACTCCCACCTTTTGAGTTTGAACTTTAAAACACAAAATTAATCTGTGTAATTAAAGATTTAATCTCTTGATAATAGACTGAAAACAAGACTGTGAAACTTCCCCTTCTTTGCTTCAATCTTTAGGAAGGGGAGCAAAATTTACTTCAATATGTTTGATGCTGAATATTTTGCACTGAGGAACCTCTTTTCAAATAGTTCTTTTGCCTCTGAATATCCAATATTTTTCTCGAAGACTTGCGAATTCAGAAGTTCCTTGTGTTTATACATAATCATACTCGCAACCACAAGATGCTCTGAAGAAAGGATTATTGGAAACTTGAAATCTTCAGTGTCTTATCGTAATGTCGATTTGGTCTTCATTCTGAAAAATCCGTTTCTATCTACAACATATTGAAGAGTTCTTCATTTTTCTTCGTTATCTGAAGCAAAGGAATACTTTTGGACAGCATGCGTAATTTTAGTTTCTGCCTCTTTAGTTGTCAGTATGCCTGTTAAACGACAAGTGTCCATAATTTTTCAATTTTTATAAAACTTGACTATCTATGCAGCAATTCTTATTAGTTTCTCAAATGAAAAAAAAAGTTAGCAAATAATTTGTAAATATACTTTGATACATTTAACGATGTGACAACTGACTTTTTCTTCTCTGCATTAACAATATTTTCATCTGGTGATGAATTAGAAACAGGCCACAGTTTTTCCTTCTTCTTTTAATTAGGTCGGACACCTCCCACCACCTTCGAGCAATCAAAGTTTTGACTGAACCACCTCTAAAAAGCAGAACCGAGGGATTTAAATTCCCAGATAATGTTTCCACTGATCTGGTTCTCTGTTAGCTCTTATTTCCTTCACTCGATTCATCATAAACGTTGTTCATTTCTCATCCCTTTTTTTAAACAACACAAACAATTCTTGGAATTCGACCAGTGATGAAGGGGATTTTATCAAGACCTTCACGTAAGGTGTTTGTTAGTCTCAGTCCAATACATCAGCCTAGCAGATCCAATCTTGAAATGGAAATGTCTTTAATAGGAGCTAATCTAGATCTTGCTGCAACTAAATTACAAATATCATTTTCGGATCGGCATGTTGACTTGGTCATAAAAGACACGTTAACTAAGTTTTGAGTTCTTATGTCCCTGAAACCCTTTTGGTTTTTGTGCGACGGATGCTGAGCACCGAGGCCCGCGATTAAGGGGTCCCCAACATAATCAGGAACTAAAACAATGTTCTGAATGGTAATAGCATGATGGAAAGAAGAGATGAAGAAATTTAACTGAAACAATCGATGGGTTTTAAAATATACGAAATTTACAGATATAATACAATTTAGTGCAAATTTACAACATATTACAAAAATAAAGTATGGTCATTTACCTTATTTACTAGGTAAAAGTGCATATATTACTTTGATAATTCATACTATAAAATATTTAATGTTGTTATATCTAATCATGTCCATGGCAAGGAAGTATCCTTCTTGGTGTCAAGAGTCGGTTTCAAAAAAAGAAAATTAGCAGGCAAAAAAAAAAAAAAAAAAAAAAGCTAAATTTCAAAAAATCATGAGTAGATCTGTTTACTTGTCTACGAAGTAACTCTGACAGTGAATTTCTTCGACTTCAAGATTTACAATTCAAGCTTCAAATGGCGAAGAAAGTTCCGTACAAGCTACACAAATGAACTATTCAAAATTTTAAAGAGCCATATGTTTATATAAATATAATTGAATCAGAAAATAACGACGAAATTGAAAATAACAAATGTGATCAAGTGTATATAAGTGATTCCGATTTATGACCAAGCATTATAACTGATAAGTTTAAAATGTTTTGTATTAAAAACAGACCTGCACAACACAAGGGAGTTTTTGCTAAAATTGCTGAAGGTAGATCCTTTTCCACTACTTAATATTTTTCTTTAAATGGCAAAAGGTGAAATGCACCTTCGTAGCTGTATGATTTATTCAAAAGCACAAGACTCGGTATTTTGTTTTTGCTATACATTATTTTCCAAAGGAAAGGAAAAAATCTATGATTTATGAGTGTCTATAATAACAGGAGAAATTATCAACAGTGATTCAAGATCATGAGCTCTCTATTTATCACTTAATTCATTTATTGCTCAGGAAGAATACTGAAACGACTAAATTTAAGTTCGACAATTGATAAAGCAAATCATGATAATATAAATAAGGAAACGACTTAAATAACTGTTTCAAAGAATCGTAGACGTGATTCTATTTTTAGCATGTAATAATCTTCCACTTAGGGGAAACCATGAATTAATGGGAACGTCTAATAATGGAAATTTTTAATCGAATTATTCAGTAATTACGACTATGTCCTGATGGATCATATAAACAGAATTTTTTTTAAAAAAATCCTAAAACAGAATTAGTTCATGATTTAGCGCATGCATAAAAAAAACAAAGCGTTAGGAAATGTGTTAGTTTCCTGCATTAGGAAATGAAGTTCTTAACAAAATTAAAAATGATACAAAAGCAGCCTCACATTACAGTATCCAAATGTATTCTACTTCAGACATTTCCCTTAAAAATCAAACTTCAATCTTTATTAGATATATAAATTTTGAAGAGAAAAGATTAACTACAAATGAGTCATTTATAGGGTTTATTAAAATAACTGATTAACTGAAGAAGGACTAGCAAAAGCTCTATTGGAAATATTAAGTGAGCTTGATTTAGATATTATGGATTTAGTGGACAGGCAAATATAAAGGTGTACAATCTAGAATAATTGCTCTAAACCCTCATACAATTTATGTGCCTTGCCTATGACACTCGTATAATTTATTAATTTACGATGCCGCTTCAGCAGTATGTATTGTAATTTTTTTTTGGGGGGGGGGATATTGCAACTTTTATATTGCTTATTTTTTGCATATACAAAAGGATGGGAAATTCTACAAAAGTCTTTAAACATTACTCTTAAACCATTACGCGACATTCGTTGGGAAGCCAAAATAGATACGGTTAAAGTAGTGTATATACAGTTTGAACAAACTTGTAACTCTCTAGAAGAAGAAGAATACAATGATAGCTGAAGCTAAAATTCTATTGGATTCAATTCAAGAAATGACAATTATTTTATGTTTAATAATATGGTTTATAATATTGTCCAAAATTAGCACTATCAATAAACTATTTCAAGTAAAAACAATTGTTTTCTACTAGGCTTTTAATTTAGTCAATAAAATTAAAACTGAAATCCAAAATTTAACTCATTTTTAGACGAAGCAAAAGTGAAAGCACGTAACTTGAAACTTTCAGAACATTTTCCTAAAAAAGGGATTCGAAAAAAAGAAAAATCATATTTCGAAACAGCAGAAGATGAAACTATAGAAAACCGGGTTGAGGAATTTAGATGTTATTTTTTTAACTCTAAATGTATAGATTTTAAAGTATTTCAACTTAATCACTGCTATAAAAACTTTCGAAAAACATAAATTAGAAAAATGTTCTAAAAACTTTGTAACTTTTTATTATAACGTTGTAGATGAAAACTTAATCCAAATAATTATTTTGCTACAGGATTTGATTTTGAATGAAAGAGATATAAATAACGCTCAACACATATTGCAATATATACTAATTAATAATTATAATGAATTATTTCTAAATGTGGCAAAACTTTTCTTTACATTGCCAGTTACTATAATAAATGCTGAGCGCTCTTTCAGCAAATTAAAATTAATAAAGAATTGTCTTTGGTCAAAAATGTGTGCATAACGCTTAAATGCACTTGCTATACTAAGCATCGAAAAAGAAATTTCAAAAAAAATTATAATTTTCCTGAAGTACTTAATAGCAAAAACATAGTTTTCAACATAAATAGTTTTCGTTGAGCAGTTGATCTGTGACAATCAGAAACTTTTTAAGTGATAACCCAGAGTTGCACCTGACAGAAATGGACTTGATTTAGCACTAAACACTAGACGGCAATGCATGTAGACTGTCATAAAATTCGGATCCTCTTCTTGCCACCAATGAAATTGCAGTTCATTTTTTATTATTGTCATTCAGTCGAATTTTAAAAAAAGCTTTATGAATATCAGTAATGACATCATACTTCCCCATTCGAAATCGGATAGGGAAGGAATGGAATAAGGTTTGGACCTTTAACTAGGCCGTCTTTTAATGGTGGGTTCCCTTTGGCTTTGGCAGATCCATCGAAAACCAATCTAATCTTTGTCGTAAAATTGTCTTTTATGACAGGCCGATGAGAAACGTAGTGTCAGTTAGGGTTGTCTATGTTTTCGACTATTTCAATCATGGTTTCTTTCTTCCAGTCCTACAAAATATTTTCATAATCAGGAAGAATGTCAAGAACTTTTATTTTATCAACTGAATTTGCTAGCCTTTTTCCTGTCAAATTTTTATTTGTAAGTAGTGCAGGATGATCTTCTAACCAAGGGAATGAAACAATATATCTTCTATTTTCTTCGTGTTTAACATGATTTAAAAATAATTCTTCAGTTTCCTACCAAAGCTCCTTTTAACTTTGTTTATGGTCAGGGACTAATATTCCAATGATATCCAAATCTCAAAGATCACAAATACTTCTGTTGTTCATATGTAATGATAAAACTGTCATATAACTATTATTTTTCACCTCATCATTTGATTTACCCAAGAGAATTACATAGTACATCTAAAGAGTTTCCATGGCTACTAAGTTGCAAGACAACTTCAAAATTTTTCCTGTAAAAAAAATTGGCTGCTATATCAGCAACTATCAATAAATGCATAGAAGATGTTGAATACGAAAGGGATGCTTCTTGATCACTAAGAAATATGACGTTTTCTTTAATTTATTTTGTCCAGGACCCAGAAACTGCTCTTGGGATATCAGCACATATTTTCTTTTGATCAAAAGCCTCAAAAGTGCAATGACAGTCCTTTTAGAAGCTGCTCACATAAACTTTATATAGATGATGTTTCTAGTGACTCTCAACATCACCAAAAAGATTGTGGATTATTTCTTCAGCTCTAATAGGTTTATAGCTCATTTTCTCTGCAGTTTTTTTTTTTTTACTTATGTAAGATTTTTGACTACCAGTACCAATTAATGTTTTTACAGGAAAATCTTCTTTACCTTGAAGAAAGACCACAAGGGTTTGTGAAAAGACACTTGAGAAACAAGTAAGATTGGGCAATGTATTCAATTTTTCAACCATGCTATTACTAGTTACTTCTCTAGACTTTATGTTAGGACACATCAAAACATGATATTTTTTGCTACAGTTCTTACAATGGACTCGAATTCTGCATAGCTTTGAAACATGACCTATATTGAAGCACTTGTAACAACAACTTTGCTTCTTCAATCGTGCATTTTTCTTATTTACATTTAAATTTCTGGCAAGATGACATTATTTTGATTGGTGAGTGTCTTTATCACAGATTACAACCCTTGAAAAAAGAAACAAAGTTCTGAGAGTCCGATTACCAGAAAAAAATACTGCAGCTGCCGGCAAGTCTTTGTAAAAATTTGTTTTGCACCGTATTTCTTTTCAAAGTAAAGTCTTGCATAAGTGCTATTTTATCTTCATTTTCAACTTCGTTCTTCGGGAATCTCTTAAACTCTACAATCGTGATTCTTCTTCTTCCGATTTCTTATCGGCCATCAAACGCCTATCATTTCTATACCAGGCTCTTAACCCTCTGGGTGGTTTCATTCTACGTGTGAAACTTCTGAAAAGCGAGGGATGCCAGACTAGTAATGTGTCTTAAAAGCGCATCAGTTTTCCAAAAGAGATGCACTGAAAGTATTTTTTTCTACCCCTCTAACGTCATATGAGGTTAAGAGTCCCTAGGCTAGGAACAAGCTACCGCTCATTCAAGTCAGATCTTATTGCTTTCGTTTGTTTTGTATGGTTACAAAAGTCAGAGAGTTTCTAAGAATAGTGAATGCGAAGACTGTTCTGTTTCTTTTTGTTGTACCAGCATTCAGTAATACACAAATCAAAACTAACTTCAAATTACTAAAAAACGCTGGATCATCAGATTATTTCGACTCGTAAAATAAGATAGGATCTTTTATCACAAGTGAACAGGTTTAAAATAAGGGTAAATAATATCTTAATAACTTTAAAGATACTTTTACAATTTCAAATGAAAAACTCGTATTTGTATAACGAACACTTTTTAATAACATTATTAACAAAACAAAAAAAAAAGTAGTATTGAAGTTGTTCTTTTTCTTTTTTAGGACAAGAAACTCCGGAATTGATTTGTATACAATTTCGCTTCAATACGCGACACTCCCTTCTTTTGAGTTTGAAAATTGAAAACTCAAAACTAAATTAAGAGATCAAAGATCAAGTCTTTTGACAGTCTTAAACTCTCTTCCCAATCTGGTTTTCTGGTTCAGTACAGATTGGTTATCGACTGTACATTTCACAGGATCAGCAGTCTTATTTCTTAAATTTTTTTTCCGTAGATTGAGGAAGTTTTCTTGTACCTTTTAATGATCTATTTCGAAGAGGTTCCGAAGAAACTGCATTTATCTAAGTGAATACAGACGTTGCACAGGAAGTAATTTTTCACCACTAGCTGTTTTCAGTTTCACTAGACGTGTAACATCATCTTTACCTGAAAAAGTCTCAGTGATTCTTTCTAAAGGCCAGTAGAGTCTTTTTAGATTTTTATTTTCAATAAGAACTATTTCTTCCCCTCTAATACCACCAGCCATTCTAATTTTATTCGTGTTTTGTCTCACATGACCTAGATACTCCAATCTGAAACGATTACGTAGATCTTGACGAAATTTCAACTGATACATGTGCTCTTCATACTTCAAGCTTGCTTTACCCAATACTCTTTTAAAAAGATCTTTAACAAGAGCGATAAGACTTTCCCACCATCCTCCCTACCAAGGTGAAGATGGAGGTATAAATTTCCAAATGATTCTACTTGCAGCTCCATAAGTAACAACTTGATCCCAGTTAACCCTTTTTAGAAGGTGTTCGGTTCCCACAAAGTTTTTACAGTTATCTGTATATAAGATAGCCGGCATCCCTCGCCGAGCTCTAAATCTTCTTAGTGCAAGTAAAAATTTATCAGTAGACGTAGAAGCGACGAGTTTCAGATGCACAGCCCGGAATACTGAACTAGTAAATGAAACTATCCATGATTTGCTTCCATCTCTCAAGAAGACTGGTCCAGCCAGATCTATTCCAGTGACTTCAAAACAAAAAGCATCCTTGATTCGATCTTCAGGCAGAAGAGCAAACATTACTTCAATATATCTGGCATTGAATCTTTTGCAGATAACACATTTACGTATAACCTTTCTAATTGTTTTCCTGGCCTTCAAAATCCTATATTTTTCTCGAAGTCTTGCAATTAACGTCTGAATACCACAGTGCAAGAGTTCTTTATGTTTAGATATAATCAAACTTGTAACAACAGGATGATCTGAAGGAAGAATCATTGAAAACTTGAAATCTTGAGTATCTTCTCGAAATGCTAACCTGGTTTTCATTCGTAATAACCCATTTTGGTCAGCAATATATTGGATATTTTTTAGGTCTTCGTTCTTACTTGAAATAAATGATGTCTTTTGGACAATCAACATGATTTTTGTTTCTGCTTCTTTCAATTCGTCAGGAGTCAGTATGTCTGTTACACGACAAGATTTTGCTCGTTTTCTATTTCTGCAAAACCTGATCATCCATGAAGTAACTCGTATCAGCTTCTCAAATGACGTAAATCTTATTAAGAATTCCCTAATGTAATCTAACACAAACAGAAAAGTGACAATTGATTTTTTCTTTTCTGCATTGACGACATTCTTGTCAGGGAATAAATTAGATACAGGCCACAATTCTTCTTCCTCTGTTATCCAGGTTGGACCTTCCTACCATCTTCGAGCTATCAAAGTATTAACTGAACAGCCTCTCGAAGGTAAGTCAGCTGGATTGCCGATGCAACAACCCAATAGCTCCAATATGGAAATGAAAATAATTTTTAGAGGTGCTATTCGTGATATTGCGGCTATTAAATGACAAGTAGCTCCTTGTTGGTCCACAGATATTAAGAAAATGCAAGTAGCATAGGTTTGTTGACTAGCATCACAAAATACATGCAAACTATGTTTTGAGTTCTTATACCCCTGAATCCATCTTGATATTTCTAGTTTATTTAACTGATGTAACTGTCTGTCCCATTTTTCAAATTTATAGACAATTTCTTCTGGAAGAATATCATCCCAATTAGCCTTAATTTTCTACGTTTCTTGGAGCAATATTTTTGGAATTAAAATTATGGGGGCAGTAATTCCAATAGGGTCAAATATTTTGTGACATTTTGAGAGAATATATCTCTTTGTTACTTTTACAGATTCACTCTGCGTGTCACTTCTGACATCAATTTTTACGTGTCTCTTTCAATGATCCAAAGAAGACCAAGAACTTTAACGTCTTGTAAGGTAGGAGAAGCATCTTGGGATTCATTATAATTGTCTCTTAAGAACTTAAAAGAATTGTGTTGCCAGCCCAGTAAATCAAATTTTCCGAGAGCAATGATTTCTGTGGATTCATTTATAAACTTTGTCAAGTCAACTTCACTTTTAACATTAGAAACACAATTGGGTCAATTCATGTGACGTAAAAATCACATGTCATGAACTTTTGCGCATGGCATTTAAGTTTCATCCTCATCGCTTTCATCGATTAGTCTGCCATTAACGTTCTCCGCCGAGTATGAAGCGGATTTTTTTGTTTACATTTGAACTTATAATTTTTGAGTCATTTTCTTTCCTCTTATTATGTGTTAAAAGAGGAAATACTGGTGTGCTGATGGATGTTTTAATGCGAAACACAAGAGTGACTGTCATGTTAAAATGTTTTCTTATTTTCCTTTCAACAATCCTGCCTAGGGTTGGTATATTGGGTATAAATTTTTTCAAGCCTTCGAAGTCTGTGATATGCTTTGATCATTTTGAAGAATTCTGTCAATGTGTGTTCATTTATTAAATCTTAAATGGAATTCCAGTAATCACAAATGTTTCAGTAATTTTTTAGAAAAATTCTTCGAAAACAGGAATTTGGTAAGCGATTTGCCAACAAAAACAATCAAACAAAATCCAGAGAACATTTCTAATTCACTTTATTCACATTTGATGAAATTTCTGATGATTTTGAATATGCTTAAAAGGTTTTAAAATGTTTACATGAATATTACATTGCCTTTTCTAAAAAATCTTATCTAAATTTAATTAATGTAAGTAAACAAACTCCTGCTGCAAAAATAACAACTGCTATAATGCTAAACTTAGGTGGAAGTGAATAAATTTCTTAAAGATTTATTTAATAAGTGAAATCTTTACTACCTACTGAAAATGGAATTTTCTTATTGACTGTTACAATATGTATATAATTGATGTATATTTTATTAAAAGTGCTCTTAATTTGATAAATTGAATGTTATATATAAGAAATCTATATATATTTAAGTTTTGAAAACACATGTCATTTAATTAAATATATAAATTAGTTAAGTATAAAAACCATTAATTAACGTCAAATAATTTTTGCATTTGATTTTTAGTTTTTGGCATTATAATAAAATGCATTATGAGGTTTTACTTTTTTATTATGAAACTTAAAGTTTTCTTTATCTTTTAGTAATTCATGTTATTCAGTTATTGCTGGGTAATCATGTCTAATAACAAAAGAGCAAAATGGATGGCTCCAGAAAGCATTATTACTAGTTTTCTAATTACATTTGCATATTTGTGATGGATTCAAAGTGAATTTATATCAAACAACTTTTCTATTTTTAAAAATGAAATGTCAATAGTTTATTGTATTTAAACTGAAATTGACTGTTATAATATCATGTTATACCATTGTGCACCTCAGTGATTTCTGTTTTAATAAATACAGGTCTTTTCATTGAAAATCAATTTCCATATCAGCATTTATTATATAATTTTTAATCCTAACTTCATTGCTACATGCATTTTTTACTTTTTTTTCTATTTTTTTAACATTCAATTTTGAATTATAAAATTCTGTAAAAGAGCATAAAAGTGTTTCTTCTAATACATCTTTGTATCCTATTTAACTTTCTCTCTCTCTCTGTATATATATATATATATATATATATATATATATCATGACCTTATTCTTGTTTATTAATTTACTGTATTGTATGTTTTATTTTATGATATTCATTCAATGCAATTTTTATCAATGTAACTTTAACATATAAAAAATATTTCATAAATGTTCTGCTTTAAAAGTATATTGTTCAACATAATGTTTTTATTCGTGATAAAAAAAAAAAGCTGTTGTTTAGTATTTAGAATGTTTATGTTGAATAAAGTTGATTTCATAATTTAACATTGACATTCTTGTCATACTGTGTTAATATTTTTTCTAAGTGTCTAGAAAAATAAATGTTGATAAATAGTTTTTTTAGTTTTTTGAATTAGTGAATACATTGAAACATCCATTTGATCACATTTTTTCAAATAATTATCATATATATATTGTAATGTGTAAATAAAAAATATCAAAGTGTAATTTTGTTTGTTTTCCTTTAATGATCTCTACAGATTAAAATGAAATAACTGATTCATAACTTGCATAGATTTAAAAAAAAGGTATCTATACCTTTTGTCACGGTTTGACATCGAATCAGATAATATTCTTATTCAGATACTTTCATTAAAGACTCTGCTTTTGATTTCTTGGATGAAAGGGCATTTGTTTATGGCGTAAATATAAAACTCAAAGCCATTCTCAAAAGTAAAACACAACCTCTTTTAATGAATTCCAAACTACATATATATCTTTTTTAACACCGTTGCCATTCGGAACAAAACAAAAGCTGAAACATAGACAATATTAATAGATATATAGAATCAACGCGACATCCTCCCACCTAAGTTAACATTTTACATTAAAACTTTAACTTACACATAGTTGCAAGAAAGATATATAAAAGTAACAAAATTAAAATTGTTCACAAGTCCAGTCTTTTAGGTATTTTGACCGTACGACCTGTTCTAGTCTTTTGAAACTATGGCTCAAAGCTTACATCACACACATTGTTAGAGCCAGACTCTTTACAAGTTTCCAACTTCTTAGTTGAAAAGTTCTCAACAATAAGATCATCATTAGAGACTTCTAGTGGATACAGTCTCTGAGTTGGTCTTAGTAATTCTCCATTTGCCGTTTTAAGTCTTGACCTGGAATAATCTCTATTATTTTTCCCAGTGGCCAATTCAGTCGCTTGGTGTTAGTCACTTCCTATCAATACAACATCACCGATATTCACTTTCACTGATCTTGTCTTATCCGAATTTTTAATAAGTGCTCCTAGATATTCGGATCTAAATCTTTTCCGAAGATCCTTTTGTAAGTTTTCTCTGTATTTGACTCGTTTATTCAGACTTCTGTGTCCAATATCATCAAGATCAGGAACACCACTTATTTGAATGTCTTGAAGAAATAGAGATGGACTTAAAGGCATCAAAGGAACATCATTTTCAGTAACATAGGTCAATGGACGGGAGTTGATCACTGCTTCACAGTCGCAGAGAATGGTGATCATTTCTTCGGAAGTTAAAGAAGCTCTTCCTAGTACTCGCCTCAGTAAACTCTTGAGAATACCTATTAATCTCTCCCACCAACCTCCCCACCATGAGGCAGTTGGTGGATTAAACTTCCATTGAATTGGTGATATAGATGTATCATCAATAATCTGCTTCCAGTTTAGATCTCGTAGCGCATTTGAAGCTCCTACAAAGTTAGTTCCGTTGTCACAGTAAATTATTTTACTTCTTCTTCTGCGGGATATAAATCTTCTAAGGGCTAGTAAAAAACTCTCAGTAGACATGGACTCAAACAATTCTAGATGCACTGCCCTGTATACGGCGCAGGTGAATAAGCAAATCCAGGATTTGGTGTTACCTTTTAAGATCACTGGACCAGCAAAATCAATGCCACAAATTTCAAACACAGCCGCTTCTCGGAGTCTGTCGTTTGGAGGGGTTGCTGTGCAAACTTGCACGCTTTTTGCAGAAAATCTTCTACATACGGGGCACTTATTAATCAGAGATCTCACCGTTTTTCGAGCATTAAGAAGCCAAAATCTCTCTCGAAGAATATTTATTAAAATTTGGGTACCAGCATGTGCATTTTTCTCGTGATAATATCGTATTAATCTCTTGACCACCTCATGATCGGACGGAAGAATAGCTGGAGTTTTAAACTCTTCTGAATCCTGTCGAAAGGTAAGTTTTGTTTTCAGTCTGAGGATTCCACTCTGATCCTTAAATACTCCTAAAGTTTTTAATTTATTATCTCTCTCTTCTACAAAGCAATCCTCTTGAACCATTTTGATTAATAATTTCTCGGCTTCAAAAATTTCATCAAAATAAAGGTCTCCATGTCTTTTCTTAATTTTTTCAGCTCGACAATTAAAGGTAAACCGTAGAATCCAGGCAATTAGATGAACTATTTTCTGGTATTTCGAAAAATATTTGTAATACCAGTCTTCCTTAGGAACAAAACTTGTAGAAATCAAACTTCTTGTCACAGATGAAACTATGGTCTTTTTCTTTTCCCGAACAATCTCGTTTTCATTTAAGCTTAGATTTCCTTTTGGCCAATCCTCTTTAGGCAAGTAAAGCCAACTTGGTTCTAACCACCAGTTAGATTTCAATAAAGTTTGAGCTGAACAACCTCTACTCGGGAGATCAGCAGGATTCATGGAACCAGGGATATGTCTCCAAGAACTTTTATTTGTTAACGCTCTAATTTCCTTCACTCTATTCTGGGCAAAGACATTCCAGGCTCCTTCTCTCATAATCCATGTCAAGACAGTCGAAGAATCAGTCCAGAAGTAAACTTCTTCACTCTGTATCTCTGACAAAATAGAAGTTGAAAGTCTTGCTGAGACAGTAGCTGCAAGTAACTCAAGTCTAGAGATAGTAATCCCTTCCTTTCCTGTTTGTGAAACTCTACTCCTGGCTTGTATAAGTTGTACTTTAACTGAATCACAAGTCTGTATTCGGATGAAAGCAGCGACAGCATAAGCATGCTTACTAGCATCACAGAAAATATGTACTGAAATATCTCCACTTGCAATCTCTGAACCAAAATATCTTGGAAAACGGATTTTCTCTAAACAGTCAATATCTTTTAGCCATTTTAAAAATGTATTTTTTGTAATTTTATCAACTTCTTCATCCCATGTTATTTTCTGCTTCCACGTTTCTTGAAGCAATAATTTAGGAATTATTATGACAGGACAACATATACCAAGAGGATCGAACAGTCTATGAGCTGTAGATAAGATTAATCGCTTAGTTACCTTTTCAAAGCATAATTCTTTTACACTTGCAGTATTAATTCGTAGAGTGTCAGATTTTTTATTCCATACCAGGCCGAGCACATTTGTATCGGCAGAAGTATCAGCATTGACATCACTGAACTCCCACCCTCTAAGCTCGAATTTTTTCTCGGCCATTACCTCAGTCGAAACGTTAATAAAACGATGTAGTTCTTTTTCATTTTTAACGCAACTAACACAATTGTCGACATAAAAACTATGCGCAAGTTTTTGAATGACATCTTTTGGATACGAAGATTCTCCAGTTCCTATTTTTTCCAAAACAGTTTGTAAATGAAACTGAATAGTAGAATTTAGAAGAAAAGGGCTACTCGATACACCAAAAACTACACGGCAATGTCTGTACTCTTTCAGCTGACCATCATTACCAATCCACAAAAACCTCAAGTAATCTCTATCCGTGGGTGAAACACCTATTTGTAGAAAGGCTTTTCGGATGTCAGCAATAACACCGATCTTCTCTTTTCGAAATCGGGTTAAAATACTCGGAATCTGCTCTATTAGATTCGGCCCCTTCTCAAGACAATCATTAAGACTAGGAAATCCCTTTGCCTTGGCCGAAGCGTCAAAGACAGGCCGGATTTTTGTAGTGCTATTCTCCTTGATAACTGCTCGATGAGGCAGATAATGTACTGAAGCCTGATCATTTTTGGCAACTTCCTCAATTACTCCCTCCTCAAGCCATTCCCTAAAAACATTCTCATAAGCTTCATAATTAGACTCGGTTTCAAGACGTTTAACAGTCTTGTTCAGTCTTCCCTTTGCTAAATCAAAATAATCTGGGAGTGGTGGATGATCTTCCAACCAAGGCAAATCTACTTCAAAACGATCATCTACCAAATGAACTGTATTTAGAAAATGCATTCGAGCAGCTTCTTGTAACTCGATCTTGCTTTTCTTCACAGATGGGTCAGTTATGCCAAGAGTATCCAAGGACCATAAGTCTGTTATTGTCTCTGCTGTAGATAACATGGACTTAACTAATAAAGATGAACATTCACTTCTCGCAGTATCAGTTATTCGTCCCATTACAGACCACCCAAGTTTTGTTTCAATCGCTACGAGTCCACAAGACATTTCACGATAACCTCCTGTCATGAGCTTCCCAGCTACATCAGCTCCGATAAGGATTTCAATAGGATCTTCACAATTATCCACAATATTTACATTATAAGCAGCTAACTCCTTCACACAAAACTCATTCACAGTAGGTGGCACAGTTTTACAAATAATTTGTTGACTAAGAACTTTAAAATTACAATTATAATTCTCATGTACACTCGATAAATACAAAGTATATACATCATGTTTACATACCCCAGTATGCTTACCACCAAATAGGGAGTGCTGCAAATATTCACAGCTGTTAGGCTCATAGCTCATTTCTTCAGCTGTAGCTCGTAGTAAATATGACCGCTGTGAACCAGTATCGATAATAGCTCTTGCTATACGTTTTTTCCCGTTGCCTCTAATTACAACTTTGAATGTCTGCAGGACTACGTTTGGATTGGTAGACAAGTTGGAAAGAGCTTGATCCATTTCAGATCCATTTTGATTAGAGATGCATAATCCACGATTTTTTGAATAAAAAATAGTTTTGCTATTGTTATTTTTAAATATTTGTTCCAAATATCTGTTATTTCAATCATATTATAAATTAAAAATTATTACTTAATTTTAAATATAAAATTTATTAATTGTAATTAATACGTAATTTACTTAACTTAATACTTAAGTAACGTGTGATTGAATTAACTTATCTGATTCAACTTACTTCTTAAATTTGATTTTTTTTCAAAACTACTTAATTTCTTTATTGGAGTAAACATTTTTCTGAAAAATTTGAATTAAATATATATATATATATATATATATATATATATATATATATATCATTTTTTTAAATTATTTACTTTAGTTCTATATTCTAACTATAGATGGCGCCAGCAGTAAACGGAATACATGCAAAGTCAAGTCACAAGCAATTAAAAAGGATTTGTACGGAATAGTGCATCATCAAATGCGAATATCTGAAGGTCAAGATCACTCTCATGTAGAGATGCATAATCCACGATTTTTTGAATAACAAATAATATTGCTATTGTTATTTTTAAATATGCGTTCCAAATATCTGTTATTTCAATCATATTATTAATTAAAAATTATTACTTAATATTAAATATAAAATTTATTAATTGTAATTAATACTTAATTTACTAATTTAATTAACGTGTGATTGAATTAATTTATCTGTTTCAGCTTACTTCTTAAATTTTATTTTTTTTCTCAAAACTATTTATTTATTAGAGTGAACCATTTTCTGGAAAAGATGAGTTAAAAATATATGTCATTTCTTTAAAATGTTTACTTTAGTCCTATATTCTACCAATAGATGGCGCCAGCAGTAAACAGAGTTCATGTAATCAATGTCAATCATGTCACGAGCAATTAAAAATGATCTGTATGGAATAGCGCATCATCAAATACGAATATCGGTTACTCCCGTAAAGTGGAGCGGTGATTTCGCACTTTCCAGTGAAGCCTCGCACTTTCCGGTGAAATCACCGCTCCGATAAATTTCAGTGATATGCAATTCAATGATGCGATACGATAATTCCAATAACCGGTCCGTTCACTTTTCGATCCAATCACAGATTTCTTTCGAGAGCTTCCATTGGACAGATCGTATCGATTGTCACTTTCCAGTGAAGTCACCGCTACGGCAAATTTCAGTGATATCGTATCGATTGTTACTTTCTATCGTGATCCAAACAAGGATTTGAATCACAACCCTCTTTGAAAAGTATTGATCACTTGTATTTGTGACTTTTTGATATTGGTTACGTAATAACCGCTCTGAAAATATTCGTCATCCCTACTCTGGACTGTCTTTCCGTTCATGAGAAACGTTTACTTCTTCTTACAGATAGTCTTTCAGTTCTTACAGCACTTCAAAAATTTTCATATAAATCCCCATCCATTATTCATAAAATTGTGAAAAAATCTCAGATTAACCAACATATTACTTTTCTATGGATCCCAGGGCATTCGACAATTTTATGGAATGAAAAAGCGGACTTAATCGCAAAATCAGTTACAGAAATCAGCCCATGCATTGAATGGATCGCATCGGAAGACATCATCTCACGCATCAAACAAATCTCAAAAAGAAAAACAACAGACAGCTATAGACAGAGCAAATATTATGAAATTCTTGGAGAAATTCCAGATATAAAAAATATTGCTCAATGGACAAGAAATAGAAGAGAAGACATCATTTGCGCTAGAATTTCTACCAAAACACTCATCACACCTGGCCTTCTACATCGTTTTAACCTGTCGAATCAACCAAATTGCGAAACATGCCAATCTTTGAATAATTTGGATCATATCTTACTGCACTGCCGAAAATACTCAAGCATCAGACGTTGCCTGTGGTCGAAGTTGGGCCTCAACTCTCTTTCAACCTGTAATTTCAAACAACTCACGAGCAAAGCATTTGCAGATAAACTATCTCTCCATATTTTCCTTCAACACTTGAAATTTTTTGACATTTATTAATTAGAGATATTGTTGAACGTTGGGATGACAGCCTTTGTAGCTAAAAATCCCTAAATCCTCCTCATTCAAACAAACAAACAAACTTGAATTTTCTTTTGGAAGTTTCTTTGGATTTGGATGCACCGAACTTGTAGCATCATTTTCATCATTAGTATTTTTATACTTTGCTTTAAAAATTAGATTCAGTCGCTTGAAATTTCGGCTCTCCGCTGTTCACTAAATTAGTTTCAGCATCCAAACCTTCAATGTTTATTTCAGTTTGAAGTTACATTAAATTGAGATTTTCTTCATTTAAGGCACAAAGTTCATTATATTTTTCTAGAAGTAATTCAAAGTTTGACAATAAATCAAAAGCTTCCGTTAAATTGTCATCAGCATTTGTAATATCATCAATAGAATTATAACAACGCGTAAATAAAATACGAGCAGCAGTTCTTTTTCTTTTAAAATTTTCCATTTCAGATTTCAATATATATTCAAAGTATATTAAATGACTTAGAACAAAAATCAATTTCAAACACTGTATGTAAGCGTGTAATGAATTTTTCATAAGGTTCAATGTATTCTTATTCTCCAGCTTCATTCGGATTGGATAAATCATATCGATTGTTATTTTTTATCGTGATTCAAGAGCTTTAAAATCATATCAGTAATACCATAAGATACCAATGATTTGAATCACACTTCTCTGTGAGTAATATTAATTAATCACTACTATCTGATAGTATCCGATACTGGTTAGATAATAACAGTTCATGAAATATTTGTCTAATTATCCTACGTTTTCATCCATCATTTTAAAGTATTTAAAGATATCGCAAAATAAAACTTTGGCAGAATTATGAACTACTGCGACAAATTTATTTGAAAAACTATTGCATTGTAAAAAAATTCAAAATGCTTTATATCCATTTCCAAACTTAATTTAAAATAGCATTTTCTTTTATTGTTATGAGTTCCAAAATTAGTTGATATAACAAGATATAAATTGTTTGGATCTTACCATGACTTGTTAGGTTTCATAAGAGCGGCTTTGGGAACAAACTAAATGGCATATGAGACTACTCAACACAGCTTTCCTTGTCATGTTAAAGAGCGAACTGAAGGTTTACTGGAAATTTTGTATGCGGATAATTTATGTGTGCTTTTGTTTTGTGTAAGCAGAAAATATAAGTTTAATTTAAATATAACTAAAAGAAACAGTATACATGAGGTATGTTGAGAACGCTACTATTTGATCCAGTCGATATGCATGTAGTTAATGAATTTGTATTTTAATTATTTGACAACTTATGTTACTGAAAACATGTTTCACATTTTAACATGTGTTTGAAAATATCAAATATAGTTAGGACAAACATATTTAGCAATCAGTTAAGAATATTATACCCTGTATATAGTCTAATTAAAACGTTCAGTGTAGGTCTAAAAGGTAATAAATCTTTACAAAAAAAAATATGGATATAGTACGTCAAGAAATCGATCAGTCGGGTATTTTCAGATGTAAATTTTTCTGGTGTAGGTTGATCGGACTTGCATTTTCAATGTCCACGAAAAAGCTTAATATTTTGAAATTTACATATGATTAAGATATCAAATTGACGATTCATTGTATAGATATAATATTCGATACCTATAGCAGTATACATTTCCAAATCTCAGTAAAACCAAAATTTTCTAAAATATCCTGATTATATATCATTATTACTAAAAAGTTTATAAATAAATTAGGTAATATATGCCACATTCCGATTTATTTATTCATAAGAGCATTGTTTTCTCTGGTTTATAATGAACCTCACATACTAAACATCGCAAAAAAAAAAAAACGAATTTTAAATAATGAGTTTAATAAATATTGCATTATATTTCGAAAAAAAAAAAAAATAGCATGCAGAGAATTGATTATGCTTATGGTTTATTTGTATGCATTAAAATAGTTATGGTTTTATTTAAAATCCTTATTTATATTAACTTTTATGTTTTTGAAACTAATATACACATGGTATTTAAAAATACTTAATGATGTAGCAAAAAATTAGTCTAATTTGTTTATTGTATTGATATTGTTTTATTGATTTTGAATTTAATTTTTTTTACATTTCAAAACTATAGTTATGGGTATTTATGATTTATGTTAATCATTAATAAGCAAGATTATAATTCTGTAATTTCATACTGTTAGAAGTGAAATGCAGTTAATAACTTAAGGAGAAAACACACATAATTTTTTTATGAAGTTTTGTTAAAAAATATTTTTGTAATTGCACATAATTTATGAAACTAGAAAGACAATCCTCGTTGATTTGACTTATTATTGATCTTATTCAGATGAGACTGATATGCAGTTTATTGTAAAGGATATGATGAAATCTGCTCTTAATATACATATTACAGAGGCAGTTAATTTTTAAATAAATTTATTTAGATGAAATGATATTCTGATATTTAAATAAAAGTCATAGAATCAGGAAATTTTAAAATGTAAATTTTAAATATATTATGAATTGTTCAAATTTGTTTCAAACCATTGCTTATACAGTACATAACTTTAATGCCAAAAATTATCTATTTTCATGAGTTTTTCTTCTCATGTTATGTGTGATGGCCAATAACTGTGATAATTGCTAACAATACCAGTAAGAGTGTCACTTGCTACTAGTTTCAAGCTTTTAACATAGTTTCATTTAGAGTATCGCTTTCTACTAGTTTAAAGCTTTAAACATAATTTTATTTAGTTTATATGAGAATATATTACAATTACTTTCTCTCTCTCTCTCTGTATGTGTGTATATATATATATATATATATATATATATATATATATATATATATATATATATATACATACATGAATTTAATATTGTGAATTTAATGATGTTTTATATTTATATGAATTATTTATGATTTTTTTTTTTTTTTTTACATAATAAGCCATAAATAATAAATATTGTAAATTTAAGGGAAAAAATATTGCTATATCATAAGCTGGATCAACTTTGCCACATTTTACTTTTCTTCCAACTATTTTGTAAACTAGCAATATATAAAAATACTTCAGAATTATTACAAACCATTAAGACCCACTAGTTTTGACAGGAACATAGCAATTTAAACAAACATTTATTTATATGTTTAAAAAAAAATAAAAAAAAACAGCATTGTTATCATGGTAAAGTGGCATGATTTGTAAATTGTGTAACAGTGGAATCTTTAAAAAGCATAATTAAGATTTTTTTAAACTATTGAATTACCTTATACATTAATAATGACTCATTATTGTAAAGAATGATAAGTAAAAACATTCAAAAGATAATTGGGGAAATGCTTAAAATGCACAATTTGTAAAAAATTTTCTGCCCCCTGTTTGCCAAAAAAAGTTAATCTCCCATCATCTTCATTGTAGGGAGGGTCATTTATGTACATAATATTTCTTTTTTCATTGAGTAAAGCTTCATCATGCACTTTGGGAAATAAAATAATTTCCCAAAGTGTATGTATGAATATATGATATTGAAACTTATTATTTCTCTGTAATTGAATGAATTTATCAACAAAATGCTTAACATTCTCTTTTCCTAACGACTTTTCTTAAAAACAAACATTCCTTTTGTTTGAATAACTGTACCATCATTTTTTTGGGTCACGCTGACCTTCAGTATTTCATCATTTTTATTTGAACTGTCATATAAAGAAAAGGCACAACCACATTCATTTTTGCTGTTATATTCATTCCTATAATAGTTTTTTTTTTCTCTTTTACTTAGAAGGAATCGGACTTTTTCCATCAATTGTAAAATTGTAGAACAATTAATTAAACAATCCGAGAAAGTTTTCATTAAGAGACATTCCCCCGTTTGTACAAAGACTTGTTTGATGATCTCTCTCTCTCGTCATTACTCCATAAAGTCTAGTATTTTGGTTCTTTCGAATGGGGACTCTTATTCTTAATAATACTTTGAGAAATATTATAATTTTCAAATACTTTTCCACTGATTTATTTCCTTATTAACCACACTAGAGGCATCAAATTCCAATGAAGTATCATAATTTTTTCTATTTATAACTCCTCAACTTGATCCTAATACACATTGGCATCTAACATACTTGCAAAACTCGGGAACATACGATTTTAAAAAGTTTGCAAGAATTTTAAAAAATATATAGAGAGAGATTAGCTGAAGCTGCCTCCCCCCTTTTTTGTACTGATTTCTGACTCAACTTCATCAAGTTTATTATTAAAATAAAGTGTAGCATAAAATTTAAATCTAGCAGTGATTCTGAACTAGAGTAATATACTGATTTAAGTAAAACTTGTAGTTTTTTTACTTGTGTTTGAATACATGAACTTTTTGAAACACCTGATTATTAAAAACGATTATTCAACAAGTTAAACAAAGGTTAGGTTTTTTTTCTTTCAAATAACTGATAAAGGTTAACATGTGTAAAAAGGTGATAGTTAAATGTCTTCTCTGTGGTATGAATTCATTTTAGTAGGGAAACAAATTTAATTAAAAAAAATTGGCAAAGTTATTTCAATTTACAGTAGTTATACCTTCATTAAAATTCTTTAACAATTTTAAATAATTAAAAGATTTCTTCCAAATCTCAATAATTAATTGGCTTGTCTTGAATTACAAAAATATAGCATAATTAACTGTAAACATTAATGGATAAAACATTAAAACTACTCTATACAGAATAGAGGGTAAAATGGAATAAGTAAAAACATTCCTAATTTTAGCTTATATACTATTTTTAAAAGTGTTTTGTTCTGCTGTCAGTTTTTTTTTGATAATATTTAATATTGGTTTTAATTTATGACCAGTTTTATAAACAGATGGTTAAGAATCTCATTTGCTACGGTGAATCTAGTGTTAACATATGTGATGTGGTTGAAGGGATAGTTAAAACTTTAAGAAAATGATTTGTCAGAAGGGTAAGGCATCTCCTTTCTATCATTTTACTGATTATAGCAGAAAATTTTTATTTGCTCTGTAAAGGTGACACAACTATTTATGTTTTCTCTGTGATCATGTAGTAGTCCACAATCATCATTTAATTTAAAACAAATATTAATTGACATTTTATATTGGATTCAACAACAAATTTATTAGATTTTAGTTTTGTTGATTCTGCAAACAAAATAGGCAGAAAACAAACAGATGCTTTCATCATTTTGTGTTATTAAAAAACAATTGTGTATTGAAGAAAACATTTAAACTATTATTGGTATTCATTTAAGTGAACAAATTTAATTAATTTAAACTGTTATTTGTTATCTATATTGCTATTGGTTAAAATTTCGTGAAATTCGTATAGTATTTTAGGTTCATACATCATTTGGTGAAATTTGTATGGTATTTTAGGTTGTATGTCTATTTTATTCTGAATGTTTAGAAATTTGTTGATTAAAGAATGATTGTGTTAAATCATTTTGATATATACTCAATTTTTTATGCCATTATTATTTTTATTTAATTATATCGACATCAACTAAAGTAGTGGTTCTGGAATGATCTGTTTGAAAATATTAATAAGCCTGAATAACCTGTAACTGTATTTTTAAATTTTTTTTTAAATAAACTTATTTTTATTTTTCATTTTATTTGCATGTTTTACTTTGTGCTTTTCTACATAACATTTTTACTAACAGTGTTTACATATAGTTTTGGAATTATTTTTAAAGTAACTGGGGTGAAAATGTTTATGCTGGTTGAGAACAGGTTTTGTACAAATGCAAAAATACAGTGAAATTGTACGCTTTAATTTATACATGTCTTTTTATTTGAAAAGTTGAGCTATTTTTTATTTTCAGTTGTCTTTGCATCTCTCTTTGATTACTGAGAATGAAGGATTAGCAATTCACATTACACACACTTTAAACTCTTATCCCTGATGAGACCCAGGGGCAAAACTCAACAGCGATATAATGAAGCTATACAGATACTTTCTGGAACTCAAGTCAAAAATCAAAATTTCAGTGAGTAGAAATAGGTATATTATACAGACATTTTTTTTTTTGCACTAATCTCATCTTTAAATAATTGCTTTTCACAACATATTTTAAAAACATTAAAGTAGCATTGTAATCATTATTCTTTTGTTCAAGCAAGTAAAAACACACTTTTTATTTAAGTTAGATAGTATTTACAAATTTTAATTTCTTTTTAAATGGCAAAAGATTTTTAACTTCAATTATCTAAAGCAATTTCTAGGTCAAAGTTCTTAGAACTGTTTTGTTGTAATTGTAATTTCTCTTATAATTTCACTTATGTGTATTTTAACTTTTCCTGTGTTCTTCTGAAATTACTTACTAAACATTAACATTATACAAAATAGTTATTTTTATTAACTTAATAGTGGGAATGACGTTACATACTTTATAGCTTTGATTTCTGCATTGTAAAAATCATGCCAAGAGAGAATGGTAATGCAAAGTATGAATTTTTCCAAATAGAATTTTTTGTTTCGTGTATTTTTAACTGCTTTGATTATTAACAAAATCTAAGGACTTTATATGTCATATTTTCTAAATCTTATTTCTGATGCATTTTTTCCCGATTAATTTATTTTTTACCTTTTTAGTTTGCTGAATTTAACATATTAATTTATTTATGCTTCAATTCCTATATGTTGCATCCTTAAGATTTATTTTGATACATTTTTTCCACATGATAACATGTGATTTTTAGATTTCTGCATAAGAGGTTGGGAAATGCGTCATATTTACTATAAATACTTGAGAGCATGCTTTTTGTTTTGAGTTTGAAAAATTCCTTCTGATGTAAAAGGTATTTACTTAAAATAATTTTGGTAATTTAATAGTTGGTTAGGTAAATTATTGAAGTTTTAGTGGTTAATCCCAATTAAAAATAGTGATTAAAAAATCTAGATGTGAATGTAAAGGAAGATATACGCATAGAAGGGAGTATAAAGGCAATTTCTCATGATTTGAAATGCCTCCTATTGTTCATCATATCTATTGTTTGCAAATTCATCAAAGGAGAACCACCTGTTGTTGATCCTGCCTCTCCAAAAAATAGTCACAACTGAGGGCATAATAGTGGTGAAACTTCAAGCTATGAATAAGAATGAATGATATAGAATCCAGCTGAGATCAGGAGACTGGTGGAAAGTTTTGGGATTTCAGTTTTGATATTGATTTTTAAACAGATAATTTTCTCTGAATTGATTTGAATGATTTTTTTTATAACTGAATATGGAACTAATGTTATTTGCATTTGAAATTTTTAAGTCATTGATAAGATACAAATTTTAACCATGCATTGTGATTATATACATAATCAAAATGCAACACCTCGAAATATGAATTCAACCACAGAATTTAAATCTCCATTGACTCTTAAAAGTAAGTTGTCAAGTTTTGAATCATTTTTAGGTAATAGAAAATTTCAAAACCCATTTTCAAGTGGTGATACTTACATGTGCAATATTTTGCACATATAAACATTCGCATGTATTTTTTAATTAATAAAAATGGACTACTTCATTTTCAAAAGATTGATGTTTCAGTTATGTTTATTAACAACATCTATACTATAAATATATATCTATTGGCAAAATTGCTCATGAGATGATGAATGTCAGTAAAATCAAAATCACAATATCATAACATTCTGAAAATGAAGTAAAAGAAATAAATTGATCCTGTCAATTTTTCTACATGCTAATAATATTGTGCAAAATTAAAAAGTGAAAAACATAACTGAAAATAATATATTTTTTAAGACAATGTTTTTAATAAAAGAAAGTATTTTTGGAAATCTATACAACTAAGATTTAAACTATCTAATAATAATTTTTAGGATTTTTGAGATGTCTAGTGTGCTTACCATTTAAAATAGAAGAATGATTTAATTTTAAATCAATAAGGAGAAAAAAGTTCAAAGGTGACTTAAAATGGTTAGGCATTAATATATTTAGTTATTCTGAATTAAAAGCATTTAACAGAATAGTTTGATATAGAAATTACTGCATGCTTTCTGTTATTTTTGAAGAAAAAATTAAATTTAGATAAAATAATGGAAATTGAATGAAATATTAAATGGTTTCTTATGGATCAATGCACTTCAGAAAACAAACATAATTACTATAAAATTCATATAAAGTTTATTCATTCATAAAGTTCAATTTGAAGTGAAAAATATGAAATTTTTAAATTTATTGATTTGAATTTTGAAGGCACATAATTTAAATATGACATATTCAATTTCTGTTTTGGTTTCATTTGTCAATTTTTAGTTGTAGTTCACACATGAAATTAAAAAAAAAAAAGTTTCCCAAATGACAATATGCTGCATTCCTCAGTGCATAGTTTGTCATGGGGGAAAGGTTTATCATTTCCTTATTTATATTCTGTAACTAAAGGAACTTTTGTCCAAAGGTGGAAGGTGCCTGAGCCACTCAACTTCACTTTTGCATTATTTATCATTGTGCTATTTGAAAAGAATTATATTTTTGAAAATATTTAGGTCTAAAACATTCATAAATGACTATTAATATATATTGGAATAACGACACATTTCAAAATTTCTATTGGCAACACCTATTTTTATCATCTTTAATAATTAATTTTCGAAATTTCATCAAAAGTTACACCTAGAAATCATTTTCATTAATTTAATGAAATTGATTACTGTTTTTATTCATTTCAAAGTTAATAAAATTTTGGCGCTAATGTAAAAATAAAATTTTTAATTTTTATTGGTATCTTTAATATAGTTATGGATTTTGAATCTTTTTGTGTGTTCTACACATTTGTGTTATTCTACACATTTTTTTGCATATATATATTAATTATATAAAAATTATTTTTACCATTTGCTATTATTAATCAAAATTAGTGTGTAAAGCTTATTTTATTGGCAAAATTTATAAATTTTAGCATAAATTAATGTGATTAATCAATTCAGAGTCTGAGCTGTATAAAGTCTCTATTATTATGTTATGTTAGATTTCATGGCTGTAAATGTAATATTTTTGTCTTGACATTATGAACATATATACAAGCACTTCCTTTTGTAAGTATAGATACTTTTTTAAATTAACAGTTTTATATCAAATACTCTGTTCCCTTAAAAAAATTCCCTATAGAAATGATAATTTATCCCACAGTTTTCTTAGTTTTAATGTTTTTGACAGAATTTTAAAAGGCAAACATGACAGATTTCTGCAGAAAAGGGATTGCAGTGTTTTCAGAATCAAATTTTATAAATCTTGAGGTCGATTAGTTTTCTTTTATGTATTGATTTAATTATATTTTTTTATTTCAAAGACTTTTTGTATAAATTTATTCATTTTGTTGTTAAATTTATTTTTATTTTTCGGTGTTTATGTTTCGTTCAATTCATTATTTCATAAGCACCGTTTTTAGTTCTGAATCTGTGTCCAAAAACTGATTACAGAAAATTATGCTATTAATTTGACTATTAATAATCAGTTGGATTAAAATGTGTTCCTGCTGATGTGCTATAAAGAAGATGGCTCGTATGCAGTCCTCATCATCTAATCAGGGATCAGTAATAATTAGCCTTTGCTAAAATAAATTTGAAAATAAATTAAAGTAATTTAAAAATTAGCCTTTGTAATTTAAGGGAACTAAAAAGAAAAAATTAACTCCCTCAAAATTTATAATTAGCTATTTGTTTTATATTAATTTATAGGAATGATTTATGTTTTTATTGTTTTATGAGAGTATGCATTTAGTGAAATAGATTATTTTTATATATGCATGTTTTAGCTCGTGTAATATTATATCTGTAAGTAAAAAAAAAAAAAAAAAAAAAAAAAAAAAAAAACTATAAAATAATATTTATGTGTGACAAATTGAATTTTAAATAGGCACTTTGCATTTTAAAGAATATGAAAGATTTTTTTATTTTAAAGTCTTCTGAAATGATTTACTGTTTATGCATATAGCCATATTTTCTTATTGTAATAAATGTGTTATAGAATTTGGTTAGCTTTAAGTCCTTACTAGTTTTATTCATTATAATGGATTACACATTTTTTACAAATGAGATGAAATACATCATTCAAATAAAAGATCACTATGTCCAAAAGTTTTGATTTTAAGATCTATATATTTAACTCTTTGTTACACAGGTAGGAAAAACTTATATTGTTACACAGTTGGTGCACATTACATGCCAGTTAATTTTTAAGTCATATATTTTTGTATTATTCTATAAATAAATTATTGAAACAAATAAAAGGTTTGCTAAGCAATGAAATAAAAATATATTAACATCAATTTGATCTTTATAATGTATAAAATAGTGATTTCATGAAAGAAATTGCAATTTATTTAAAGACATAACACCATGTGAAATTCAATATCTGTACCATCATTTGCCCACAATTCACCTAAATTCATCTTGCTAGCTTTTTTTAAACCCATCAATGTAACATTCCGATTGCTGCCATAATTTTATCTCTAATAGTATTATCCTTGCCAGTCCCATTTTTACATCTATTCTCAATATTTGTATTACAAACTATCAGATCGATCATTCTTACATCAGTAATTTTGAAAAATGCAAATAATTTATTTTTACAAATGACAGTAATTTGTTCAAAATATCTTTCTTTAGACTTCTTGAATATTTACTTATGATTGAAGATTTCATCCATTTGTAGATCTCGCTTACTTCTTTACTTTTTTTACCTTTGTATAATATCTTTGTGAAGCAGTCGAAGTTGTCTTCATCATTGTTTATATCATCATTGTTTTCTGTAATTTCTTCATCAGAATTGGCTTCTAATTCAGACTGAGAATCATGATCACTTTTACTTATTTGTTCTTTGAAGTTATTATCACATTCTTTTTCATTATATTTGCTTAGTTCTTCATCAAATAAATCTTTAAGAAGTCTCGCATAATTGTCATGATGAACTATATATTTTTTCCTTGGAAACCTGAAATAAATATATAAAAACCTAATTTATTTTTTATATATTAGTAAATAATTTCTGAGATTAATTATTTAAATAATTCTAAAGTATTTTAAACTGTAATATTGCTTTATAGGTATATAAAAAATAAATATTAAAATATGAAGGTAGCAGGTGTTACCTAAATGTTTTCCATGGAATTCGCGAAAGGTTTTTCAAAGACTGGAGCACTCTGTTAACCACCTGTGTAAGTGAGGATTAATTATTGTCTCCAATGAATGCTCTCAAGTATAGTAAAAGTTGCTAACTCCTTTGAATTCCCCTTGCTGAGAAATGGAGAAACCTGTCCAAATATCATTAAATCCTGAAGACATTTATATTGTTCGTTAAAAATCACTTAGTCACTTTTAGCAACTTGCTATTGATGTATATGAGCCACTTCCGAAACTTAATAACATGTTACTGGGAATGGTATTATAATTAATCTTGGTAGTTCTTTAAGTTGAACATTAGTACCTGAATGGAAGTGTTTGATGCCGCAGTGAGAAGGGCGATGAGGGAAATTTAGTATTCAATATTTTTCCAGACTATAACTTTGACAGGACATTGATTTGCCCAAAATTATTCTGTTGCAGAAGGTTCTGATTTCAATTTTCCAGGCCATTTTCTGGAACATTTTTCAAATTGAACCAAAATGGTGGCAATCAAAGTTGAAACTCGGATTTTAGCATCTTTATTAATTATTTGCTCCAAACAACTCATAGTGAAAATATTCAACAAACTTTCAGTTATCTAAAAGTATTCAAAGACAGAGTGTAGTCGTATGTTTAGCATTCTTGAATCATAGAAAAATTTCATGCCAATTTAAATAATACATAAGGGGATGAACATTTTCAAATAGTTCTATGTATGTCTATAGTATTCTGCTAGAAAGTGAAAGAATACTCTCCAATATCCTTCACAGGATAAAGCCGGATTTCTTTGATCTTTCAAGTCTTTGTCATATAACTATAAAGAAAAGAATAAAGATATTGTAAGTATAGATGATTGAAGGTAAAGAGGTTTCTGATTTGAGAATAATCGTTTATTAGATCTAGTTAACATGTTTCCATTAATATTTATCTTAACAGCAATAATGTTTTCCTGGTTTTTCTTATATTGGTCCTTAGAGTGGATAAATGCTGCCTTTCACATGGAAGAAATGGTCAGTCTATCACCTACTGGAGGAAATCGCAAAGTTTAAGATCAGACGACATGAGATTCTGGCAACAGAAAAATATCATTTATTTTAATGTATTTAATTCAAAAATATGGTAGTTCTTTATTGAGAAAAACAATTTACTTCTAGTGAGGTGCAGGTCTGTCTTGTTGAAAAATAACTGCTGTGTAATATGTTGTGATAACAACCATATTCACTATCCATGAATCTCATCCCAGTTTCATACTTACATGAAGCAATTCAATACTCTGCACTCTCTTATTGTGACAGTTCAGTTTTTCTGATATTCTATTATTGAATGTCATCTTCTCTATAAACTCTTTTTCTGTAGCTTTCTTTATTTAAATACCAAAATTCTAATCCCAAACCATAAGCATCTGGTGTGAAGTATTGTAATTGTCACTTGCAATGAAGTCTATAATGCAAGTGTTGATGCACAATCTTCTATGCAATTTTTAATGGGATTTCAAATTCACTATAACAAATGCCAGATTTTGTTACCTGTGCATAATATCTTTTATATCTATATGCTTTCATATGAGACATGTGATTGCCCACCGCTTTTCCCTTTGCACAAACACTTGTCATAAAATTGATCATCACAACAAAATTTGTTTTGGTGTCCATGTGCAACTTTTCCATATTGGCATGTAATTGTGTGCTGAATTATGGTAATTAATGAATATTTAGATTATTCTAATGATGCACAAAAATTCTGTTGCTACCATGTAGATTGCTTTTTGTATGTGGGTGTTTGCATATTTTCATATATTACACTCTTTGTAGATCTTATCCTTTTAACTAAAAAGCATTTAGGAATTTGATGAATTTCATGAATCAGCTATGCTAACCTTGATTTGAAGGACACTTTCCTTTTATACATTTCTGATATGTTTTTAGAATAACATTATTTTTAATTCACGTGTTGTTTTAGCAGTTGGACTATAGAATTTATTAGAGCTTATGTACTTTTTGATTCTGTCAATAATTTACTGTCATGGTGCTACAAATATAGGTATGGAAAATACAGTGGCATACTTTCATAAAAGGGCACCCAAGGTAAATACCAAAATTTCACCACCCCCTCTCTATATATATGATATACAAATCTTTATTTTTTTTTACTCTTCATAACAAGGGGAGCAAAAACTGAAACTGCAATGAAATTTAAATAATAATTTATCAAATATTTTGTGATTAATATTATTTAAACATTGCAAATAATTTCACTGCGATCATTATATATTGATAGAAGAATGAAAAATGTATCATAAGAATATCTCTAAAAAAAAAAAAAAAGGTTTGTAAAATGAATTTTATAAAATCTATTCAGAAGTTTTATGCTAAACTTACATGGATAATTTTCTCCACCCTAATTTTAATAATTTAAATCAGTTCCAAATAAAAAATATTATCAAAATATCAAATCAATAGTGTGAGACTTTTAATACATTAGAACAATACAAATCAAAAAGAATTATTATTTATATCATATTTAAAAAAATAACAAACACATGTGTACAAATCTCTTATTTTATTGAAAAAGAAATTCAAATAAAATAATAAGGAAAACATTGTATATATTATGTTTTGTCCTTAAGTTATATATGGAAACTGAATAATGAGATAAATCCTTTGTTAACACATATAAATCATTCAAAAGTTTTGGTAATTATGTTAGTATCTATAACAATATACAGAATTATTTCACACGTATTGTGAAATTTATCTTTCTTAATTTACAATTAGTAACACTTAATAATATATTAGTACCCTTTGACAAAGTTGAAATGCGTTGCACGAGATAAAAAGGTATGGAAAATACAGTAACTCAAAGATCCGATTTGAAAATGAATTAAAATTAACAAATTGTTAATCTTTTTATAACATGTAAAATTGTACATTGTTATCATTTTAGTAAAAATCATTTATATACAAAAAAAAAAAAAAAAATGAAGGTTTTAAAAGTTTGAAATGTTATGAATTCGCCTTTTTTTGTTTTTACTGATGTGAAAGTAAATATTTTCATGGAAGCCAATTCACATTTAAAATGCCTAAATCGCAGACTATTTGGGGGGGGGGGGGTACTGAAGTTGAAAGATATGAAAATATAAGTTTTAGTTAGCTAAATGATCTTTTGCAGCTTGTTCTTGATTATTGCTATCTGCAAAAGTATCAGCAGAGCTGTTTCACATAATTTAAAAGGAAATAAATAAATTTATGAATGTATGTGGGTGTGGTAAAATTATCTCATTAATGTTTGGTTATTATATTTACACCATCTTAAATCGTAATATATATTTCTGATGTTTATAATTTCAATATGGCTCATTTTATTTTTATTGAAAAATATTTGATTTTCACCATTCAAAGGCAGAAAACAAACTTTCAAAAGATTGCTGATCTTTTTTCATTAATAGAGGTTTCAATGAATGAAAGTAAATGCAATTTTTGAGGTTTATTTGTGTTTTATTTGGTGCTGTGATTTTCCCCAAGTCTTGATGCACCATATAAGAAAAGTTGGAAAATTTAGTTTTATTATGCGTACTTTCTAAGCATTATTTTATCTTGATATATATATATATATATGAGGGTTATATGAATCATAAATATATATGTTCTAATATTCATGATTCAGTTTTCAGGAATGTAGTTTCTGTAATCTGTTTTACTGCCCAAATATTTGAGTAAAACTAGATGCTCTTATTGAAATTTTTTTAATTTATACAAACTTTTGTTATGCTGGTGTTGAATGTTGTTGTTTTTGCAAAGATAAAGAAAACAAAGCTATTTTTTTTTATATAAATACAAAAGTTTTACGATCTATCTTTGCTTTATGAGCAAAAACAAAATTATCTAATATGAATTTGTTATTTATTTTGTTTAATGCATCAAATAATTTTAAGTTATTAATTAGAATTTCTAGTGAGGCCTTATTCCCATTTAAGGAAGCCTATTGCCCTTGAAAACTTAATTTTATCTAATCTTGTTGAAACCATTTTAATTTCTAAAAATCTTGTGAATAAGAGCTGTATAGAACTTTTTTTTTAATTCAGTGAACTGATTCTTTAAATCTGTTACCCAGGACACTTGTCCTGCCTGTCTCACCCTAATTAAACCAGGGGGAAATAGTATTATTTAAAGATTTGGAATATATTACAAGCAGCATGATGGAATGAATGTAAAAATGCTAGAAAACAAATTTTGGATACATAATATAAAATAGCAATTTTAATTTCTTTACAAATATATAATGTTTTTATTTTATTGCATGAAATGGTATGCACTTTTGAAACTGGGCAAATCTGGTCAGTATATATATATATAATGATAAACTAGTAATTTATGAATGAGAAAGAAATGAATTTCCTTTATACATATATTAAATGAATCATTTACAAAGAAACTACTTAAATTCATCTAGAAATATTTTGAATTTGAATGTAATCCACTTGAATATCATAGTTTATGTATTTACTAGTGTTAAATATCTCTAATTGAAATGACATTTGTCTCAAATTCAGTATCAGATGTATAGTGGCTTCCAAAAATGATTGAACACTAATTAGTTTTTGAAGATATATAAATTTTTTAAATGAGGCATGGCTTTGAATGTTTGTCTCTTATGTGTCAAGAAGGACTCGGGAAGTTCTAACACCTCCCCAATCACTGGATCCATAGTCATTTGGAGACAACTGGAGATCAAGAATTGGAAAGTACAAGATTAAAACAAAAAGTAGTTTGTTTAATGTAGAAATTAAAAATACAATAAATAAATAAATACTGCATATTGTACCCAGATGTTTGAAAATTATTGTAGATATTAAAACTGATTTGTAATGTTTGTATCGAAGTGTCTGGTGCCTTTTTATGAGGTAATATTTTGATTATATTTGTCCGGTGATCTTCTAAAAAGTAAGTTTTATTTGAATTGAAAAATTTAACTATATTAAGCATGTTATCATAAAAAAATTTCTTTGTGAAATATTAAATTATATTGGTCAAACATTATTTCATCAAATTTCGGGAATATCAATTCATTTTTGACTAGATGTCATATGATGGAAAATCTTAACCAAATCGGTAAAAAAAATGCAATTCTTTAGTTGGTTTCCAAGCTTATTTTAATAAATGGATTATAGATGCTGATATATATTTCTTTATTTATTATCTTATCATTTAAAATATTAATCTTTAATTTCATGAGCTATAATTTTCTAAATAACTATAAAGTATGCATATGGGTATTTTTTTACTAATATCAGTTTTATGTGTTACTATATGTTTCATATAGTTCTTTAATTTTTTTATTAATCAGATCAAATTTTGAATTAGTGATATTTAAACTTAAATATATTTTATTTCTTTTAATTTCTTTAAAGGTTAATCATTCTTCCATGATTTCTTTTTGTTACAAAATATTATTGGCCTTGCATCTCTTTTTATAAGATTATATCAAAATAAATGTGCAGTAAAGTAAAGAAATTTGTTTCATTTTTGAAAACATTTTTAAAAAAATTTATATGTACATGCTGGAAATGAAAATATTTAGATTTAAGAGCATGCATTATATATTTTACTGGCTTTTCTACATATTTGCAAATAATTGTTGGCCTATTTATTGTTTGGAAAAATAGCTGTCCTCAAATAAGTTGCTGTATTTGTTTGTTTAATAATGAGGCAAAATGACAAATTTATCAAGTAATCCATCATGTTATTAAAAATAAAAGTTTTATACAGAAAATTTAATGTCACTTTTTAAATTTTGATGAAAAATAATTTAAATTTTTATTTACATAATTTTTATTTTAGTTTTAAAATTAAAATATTCTATATCTTATTGAAAGTTTAAAAAAAATATTTAATTATATTTAATTAGCACCTTAAAATTGAACCACAGCTCTTTAAAGCATGCTTATTATTAATTTTATCACTGAATGATTTTAATTTATCAAATCTCTTTATGTGTATGACTAATATTAATTTTCTTCCTTTTAAGGATGTTCTTGAATTATTTAATTCTAAGCTATGCACATAGTATAGTAGATTCTAAAATCAGATATAAAGATTTTGAAATTTTACTTTTAAATGAGAGTTTATTTTTTGATAGGAAAATCTCATTAAAGTCATACAAGCAATGCAATTACTCAGCATACAAACAATGAAATGCTGCATAGATGTAATTTTCTAAAATTATCTAAAAATCTGTAAATATTCTTTTTTTTTAAGTTTAGAAGGAAAAAAAGTTTATTTTGGCAATTTTAAGTCTTGTTTTAAACAGAAATTTTTTCTTTCCTTCTATTTTATTCAGTTTCTTAGCTCCTAATGTGCACTATCATGATATGTCATTTCAAATTTTGATTTCTGTATGGTTAAGCAATGTTTTATAGTAGTAAGATTTTAAAATTATCTCCTTTTCTAATTGCATTCATTTATGTATTCATTAGATTCCAAGGTGAATATTCCTGATAAAATGGCTACAAAGAGAAGACAAGCTTGTCCACAAACAGTTTTACACTTATGGGATGCCATTGCTTATATTAAACAACAGAAGCAAATTCCAAACTTTGAGCGTTTGTCAGCCTATATGAAAAGAGTTTACAATCTAAATCCTTCTGATCTTGAACGGCAATTAAATTTTGCTGTAAGTGATGGACTTATTGTTGTTAAAAAAAGCCTTGGCTGTAAGGGATCTAAAGTTGGAGTTGAGCAAGATGGATATCGTATTCCTGAAGATGTTAAAGTAAGACGTTGATGACTTTTTCTATCTAATTGTTAAATTATTAATTACAGAAACATTTGAGTATTAAAGTAATCCTTTATGATCTATACCTGCACAGTATAGTTGATGTCTTAATTTTTATTTATGAGATTTTTATTTTTAAAGGACTTGGATTCATGCCAGAGTGGGTTAATTTTATTTTTTCATAATTAGATTGTTTGTAATGCAATAATATTTGAATGAATATTTAGGAAAGAAAGTCTTAAAAATGTGTGAAAACTTGGTAATGGTTTTTGTAGTCTAATTACTATTCAAATTCTATAGTATACTAATTACTATTTTTTGAACATTTATTGCTGAATTATCATATCTATCTGTTTTTGATTGTTTTAAAGCAGTAGTAAGATGCTAGTTTTTTTTAGTTGATGTGTAGAGAACTGATTGCCTTTAAAGTATTTGTATTAAAACCTAATGACATAGTATCAGTAAACTCAAAAATGTAGTACCAAAAATTTAGATTGTTTTACAAATAACAAGTTGATTAATAATTTGGAATAAAAGCTTTTATTTTGAACAACAACAACAACAACAAAAAAAAAACTTATGTGTGTGGAAATTTCTCTTAATTTGACAAAAAGTAAATCAGTAATATTCTGATATGAGTAAGAATTAGTTAATATCCAAGATTGTTTACATCCAATGCTACTTACTCTCAATAAAATATTCAATGTTCAATTTTCTTTTCAATTTTTTTTGAAAATTGGCTAGTAGTAGATATCTGGTTTTTTTTTTCTTTTCTTTTGTGAAAATTCTGCAGCTGTAGGAAAGTGGGTAAATTAATTTTTTATTACTCATTTTAAGAATTCGAAACTTTTTGATATCTGTGTAATAGTAATCCAGTTCATTTTGTAAATTTACTCTGATAGCACTTCTTTATTTTCAGGAAAGAGATGGTCATGATTGGTATTGTTTTGAATGCCATAGAGGTGGAGAAGTTCTTTTATGCACGACATGTCATCGGGTATTTCACGAAGTCTGCATTACTGATGATGTAAAATCTGGAAAGTTTGTGTGCCCAGTTTGTAAAGTGAGTAACTTTAACTCAGCATACTAATCTAAATCTAATTCCATGAGTTCAAAGCTCTGAGAAAATCTAAAAATAAGAAGTTTTCCAGAATTTTATTGATAATAAAATATGCTTTCAGTTTTGCATTAAATTTGTGGCACTTTTCAGCTGTAAAGTATTTGATATTTTATTGACAAAGCAAGAAAATGTCTACTACTGATCTTTATTGTTTTTGAAGAGAATTTCCATCTATTTTTTTCAATCATGGATAGATGGAATGACGCATACTTCATTAATGTTTGCAATTGTTGCCTTAGAAAAAAGTAGCCTTTGCATGTTGTCTTATGTATTGCAATGTTTCACTCCTTATTCCTGATGTTCTTGTGATTCTAACTTAAATTTGATATTACATAATTGTTAGGCATTACTGTATAATCATAACAGCTTGATAGCTGGAGTTAAATGCTTTTATTTCATTTTCCAGTATATTAGATTTATTAGTGCTTTACATTTATAGCTTCTATACACTTGTATGCAGTAATTGAACCAATTAAAATTAAAACACATAAATTCACAGAAGCATTCCAAAGAATGTCAAATTATAAAGAGAATTTTCTTTAATGATAACAGTAAGGGTTTTTAACCATAGAGCATTTGTTAAATTGATGAAATAATTTTACTTTTATGTTAACAATAAAAATATTTTTGCAAATTTTGCAGAAAATTATTTTAAAAATTAAAATAAGAAAAATTAAAAAAGTTGATTTATTATCAAAAATATTTTTTGAATTTTAAATCATTATGAAAATTACTTTTGTGCTTTAATTACTTTAAATTTACTTTATAGTATTAAAGAACTTACTGTGGGATAATACCAAATTCTTGCTTAATTTTTAATTTAAATTCTAAATAAGATTGAAAAATCGTTCTGAGATGTACATTTTCACTCTAAAGAATGCTTATAATAAATTTGATAGATTTAGGTCAAACATTCTGCCCTATGAAATATTTACATACTTGGGTAAAATTCCCTTTTATTATTCTATCAAAATATTTAATGTACTTTTTTTTTTTTTTTTTTTTTGCAGCAGAATATGAAAAAATTCCCAGTAGAATTGAAAAAGAATGAACTTAATACTATTCTTGGATATACTTGCATTAGGCTAAAGGAAAAGGTATGTGAATGATTTCAATATACAAAAGATTGATTTAAGAATTATTATAAAAATATGAATTAAGTTTACAATTAAAATCTGCATTGCTTTAGGAATAATGTGTAATGGTTTTTTTTTTTTTCAAATAGTTATATATTAATTTTGTTGATAAAGTTGCTTTAAAGACAGTTTTGAGAAATAATCATAAATATAATGACTATGAATAAATTGTAATTGTATGAATCTTATCAGATAAATAATTTCTGAAATTAAACTAATTATGACCCTTGGATTTTACTACTTAGATTTCAATCATACCTATGGGTCATTCATTAATTTCATTATTTACCTTTGTTTCCTTCTGATGAGGGACTTTTACAAGCATTACATGCCTGAACAATTCATTCTACTTTAAACTACTGTCACAAATTATAAAATAATATAATGATTATTCATTTCTGGTGTAGAGATACAGAACAATGATGGTTATTTGGAAAAAGGGGCTTTAGATTGTATACAGTTATATAATTTCTATATCTATAAATATCAGTTCTAGAATTGACATCTTTGTGTTTTGTTTCTGCAAATGTAAATTTCCCCCTGCTTTTAGACAAGAGAATTGCATCGAATTCCCCATCCAGATGATGAAAAGTGGCGTTTTAATTTTCTCATTTATGAACCAATGGATTTGGTTGCTATGGAAGAGAAAATGAAGGCGAACGAATACATAAGATTGGGGGATTTTTTTACTGATGCCCAACAGATTGTTCACAATGTTATTGTATATTTTGGAAGTAAGTGAAATTATTCATATTTTAAAACCTCATAGTATTTTATTACTTCATCTAGGTTTTATAATTGTGTTCAAGTATTTTTCTATAAACATAAAATTAAAAATAAAGATTTACTATATTCTATTCTAAGAATTACTATATTTTATAATAATTTGAAAATTTAAATGCCTTTGTAAAGTAAAAAAAAAAAAATGGAAGTAATTGTAAATTTGTATTCTGTTGACGACACATTTTGCGTTCCAAACAGGTATTAAATAAAAACTGATTTGTGAGATCATTATATATATATATATATATATATATATATATATATATAATTTAACTTTTAAATTATTTTAGGAAGTTGATGAAATTAAATTTCAGTTAATTGATCATCAGTTTACTTTTTGCAGTCATATGAGAATGTTTACTTAAGAAAATAGTTTTAAAAATTAATTTAACAAGAATTATTGTACAAGTTTTTATTATTTATATTTTTGAGTAGGTAAATTACTCTTTAATTATTTTTAAAATTGCTATTGTATTTAAACAATGTAACAATTTTTGTCAAAAAGAAAATCCCTATCAATAAGCAAAAGTAGATTCCTTTGTAGTAGGTTAAGCACAAAAGATTTTTCACGAATGCGGGGTCAGCAATTTAATATACAGCATCAGCAAGAAATAAATTTCTCACTTTAGAGGGCTCTAGAATGATTTCTGTTGGTCTAAAAGAGATTAAAATTGTACTGCAAATACTTCAAATGACATGTTTGACATTTATTAAATAAAAAAAATATATAGTAAAATTATAGTATTATAGTACAAAAATATTTATGTAGATATTTTCAAATTTAAAAAACTATTTAAATTGCATTTTGAATTTGTGAAAATTTTAAAAAATAAGGCTACATACCCTTATAACTTCAGTTATAAGTTGAGGCTTATAACTGAATTGTTCTGGAAATGAAAGCGAATCTAAACACAATTTTTTGAAATGATGTAATACAAGATGTCTGTGAATTATTTTATATAAATATAAATTGGTGTTGAGAAGGACTGTATATTTTATTTTAATCCATTTCATAATTTATTAAAAAGTTTTGAGCATTGTTATCAATGTTGAACCATAACAAAAGGCAGAAAAGGATTTTAAAATGAAATTATACTGTTTCATGCAAGTTTATTTAATTTATTATTTTGTTACATTTTTTTTTTTTATTTTTTAGTGCACAGTCGAATAGCAGAGATGGCACGACAGATGTTAGGAGATTGTGAATATGATTTACAAGAAATTGTTCAATGTTTGAATTGTTACAAAATGTCTAATACAAAGAATGATGTCTATTGGTTTTGTCAACCTTGTGTAAGTATATATATATATTTAAATATACGTGTAGTTTTTATTGTCAAAAGTTGGGAAATCAAAATATTTGAATATTATTTAAAAATATTTCCTTTCCCCTTAAATATATTTTTCATAAAATAGCTTCTATAATGGAGGCATTCGAGTTATTCTTTAAAAGCGTGGAATTTTTTTTTGTTTTTTGTTATGAAATCCCAATTCTGTTTGATTTCTTTGGTTATTTAATCATATAATTGAGTTTTGTGCACTTTTTTTTATGTATTCCTTTAATAATGTTGTATGACTTAAAAAAAATTACTTTAAAAGAGTTTAAACATAAAAAAATTTTTTTTTTTTTACTCATTTAGATATAGTTTAATTTTTGATTGCTGTTAATGTATTAAATTAGTTTTAATGTGCTTCAAGTTACATATATATTTGAATTAATATTTTTATCGGAAACATATTATTACTATTTATAATATACCACTTTGTTGCTGTAAGATTCTAAGAAAAGATTTGGATAGGTTGGAGTTCTATGGGCTCATTTCTTTGTCCTCCACTACCAGTAAACTAAATTTTTATTCAAAAACTCACTGTTATAAAATTTATTTTCTCACTTATTCAGTACTAAACCCTCCATTTATCTCAAACTATGTAGAATGCGAATCATAGAAGCAGTTGCTGGTGACTTGACCAATTAAATTAGAAGGCTGTATACTGATAATTTATATGGGTTTATGTATTGCAATGCAAATTTCAAAGATTTATTGGAGAAAAACTGAGTTAAAAGATAAACTGTTCACATTTTAACAGAAATTCTATAATGTCTAACTTGATGCAGGAAACATAAACAAACATTAACGTAAATCGTAGGCCTAATTCTTAAGAAAATTGACTCAAACTGATTTTATTATTCATTGATAAATTATTAAACAGATATGAAAAGGTAATCCTAAGATAAGAATCGTAACTTACAGTTTTGAGGTACACACTGACAAAACAATGAACAACAAGCAGAAAGTTGCTCTTTTTCTCTCGCAACTTGCATTTTGCACACAATATATAGGAGAATTGCAGCAGATGCCTGCTTCTAATGCTTTGGAAATGTTACTAACGCAACACTGCCTCCCTCATTTAATTGCGATGAAAGAAAACTAAGGTCAAATAGTCGCGAACCGCCGGATACTTGAGTGTATTGTGTAATTCAAAATTCAAACTATTAATTTATTTTGAATGGTTATAAAAATTAAAATGTTTATTGCTTGATTCGGTTAAATTTTAATAAACCTTGAACTGAAATGACATTAAATTATACATGCAATAAACACTTTTCTTTCACTCTTTTAATGTGTAATTATAAGAGTGAGTTTTTTTGAGTTATTATGTAATGTGTCATATATATATATATATATATATATATATATTATACAGAACAATTGCAAGCATCATATTCGATTTTAGATATTTTTGGTTAAAGCCAATCATTACCGGAGCCCTTCACTCCAAGTAATTTGTAAAATTTAAAGTTTAGTTTGTTTTATGTTAAAATTCATATTGTCAAATGTATAAAATCAATTAGAAAAATTTAATACAAAATTAAATTATGCACATCAAATTATTATAAAAATTGAGCTATATATTGTCACTTTTATATAAGTCTTTTACTGTTTTAGTTAATTTTAATTATCATTAAAAAGGAATCATATTTCATTGAAGGGTTTAGAGAAATTGTAATCAACAAAAATTGATAACTTTATGGTATCTAAATTTTAGTGTCTGCTAAAAATTGCTTGCAGTCTTTCAAACATAAATAATGAATGAGTTTTTAAAATTAATTGAATTTAAATGCTAATAAAAGGGTTGGTGATCAGAGTTTATTGACGGGGAGCTATGTTAAGTTATGTTGCGCTAAGCACAGGTTTAATTTAATGACCAGTCAGCTGAATTAAAAAAAAAAAAAAAAGGATGAATTGTGATAAGAACACATAAAATATGAGATTGTGATAATGATTAGATTTTTAAAAATTTCAGACAATAATAGAGTGAGAATTAAAGAGAAGTTACTTCTGGGGTATTAGAGATCCATTTAGAATGAATTTTTCAAAAATTTATTTAGGAGTTTAATTAAAAAATAAAAATAGAATTTTAATGTGTTTCTACTGTAACATCAAAGCACTGTATTGTTAAAAAAAAAAAGCCCACCGTTTTATATTTTTAAAAATTTTTTAGCAATTTTTGAAAAATGAATTTTGGGCACAATTTGTAACAATGATTTTTGTTGTAATGAAATTTATAGCAATGCCATTGCTTCATCAAATCATTTAATCATGTTAAGTGTACTAACTTTATGATAAACAAATGCTTTTTCTGCTCTAATTTAAAACTTTAAAGCAGTTCTTTGAATGATTCTTCATTTGATGAATGTTGCTAAATTTTAAGACAATGCAATATATTGTTACGAAATTTCCGGGGTTCGTTTGGATAGTGGGAGTTAAATGGTGTGGAGAACGCTCAATCAGCAGGCGGCAGTAGAAAAAGAAACAACGACGTTTATTTACACAAAGACAGCACAAAGACGACAACTATATACAGCACAGAATACGATTATCTTCAGCCGAGACGTGCAGCATACCACAAGACTCTACTGCAGACAGTAGCCCACAGCTCAGTTCAGCACTAGCTTGACTCTGTCGCTGCTCTACTATTCCTTGGAAGACCAGTTCTTCACCGTCGATCCCGACTGCTCTTCTCTGTCGCTTCCGACTACGACTACTCTCTGATTCGCGACTACTCCGGCAGCTGCGGCTGCTTCCTTTTATAGGTCTCAGGAGGCGGGGCTAGGAGCCTCTCAACCAATCAGGAACGTTCGAGGCGTATCTCGATTCCTACTAGGCGGATCGGGAAAATTCTCGATGTTTCGGGTATAATCTATTTTGGCGCCAAAGTCGCCAAATTCGTCGCCAAATGGTCGCCAAGCTCCGGGACCTCCTATGGAACTAACTATGCTGGGAAACCGCATCACAGATTCGTAACAATATTGTCTTGTGCTTTAAAAAATGTATTAACTGTCATTTTTTTATTTTCATTTTACTTCTAACTAGAAAGCTGGCATCATTATAACATCATGAATTTGTTTCCATTATTTATGAAAACTAGAAATTGTGAAATCATTTTCATTTCTTCATAAAATATAGAATCATATTTTTCTGTAATTTTTTAAAGCTTAATTCAGAAAACTTTATATTATTTATTTATTTTCTGCATATTAAAAGGTAGGTTTTTTTTTTTTTTGCATTTTTGAAATGTGTGTGTGTGTGTGTGTGTTTTTTAAAGCCTTTACTAAAGAAAGAATTAATAAATTAGTTTTTTTATAGTCTGACCATTTCTAAATTCTGCTATTCTTTTCTATTAAAAAATTGATGTGAAAAATAAATCATAACATTCTATTGTCAATTTTTAGCAGTTTTGCCAATTTTATGATGGTGACCATCGTGGAATGCTTTAGCTCTTAGCTTTATAAAGTTTCCAACAAAATATTTTAGATTGCTAAATATTTTAAAATTAGTGCTGGACGAAATTTGTTTTTCATCCCGACCTTGTTGAATCTTATTTGTTACTTACAGATAAAAGTAAAACACAAAATTTTGGGTCATGTTATGTTTCTATGAAAGGTGATCAAAAAAAAAAAAAAAAAAAATACAAGCAGTAGCATTTGATATTAAAAATGCTTATCTATGTGCACTGCTTAAAGCTGAAATTCATATGGAACAAATTTGTTGTTTTATAATTCTTATTGAAAAGAATTGCATTACTGAACAATAGCCTTGTATGGTTTAAAGCATGCAGGAAGAGAATGGTACTTCAAGCTTAATAATAGTTTAATACAATTGGATCTCAATGATTATTAGCTAATAATTGTACAGATGGATGGCAAAATAATATGAATGCCCATGGAAAAAGCATGACCCATTTCAAAGAAGCAGAAGACACATGTAATTTTTCCCTCAAATTTAGAGCTGAACTGATTTTCGATTTATTGGTGAAGAGGGGGGCGATTTTTTTTTATACCAGTTTTTGAAAAATATGATATTGTAGGGTTGCCATGTGGGAAAAAAACGTGGAAAAACACTGGAAATTTAAAAATTGACTAAAAAAGTACCGGGAAAATGCAGGGAAATTAAAAAAAATTTCTAAAAACCCAGGAAAATACAGGGAATTTTATGCTTCTTAGTTAATTTTTTTCCTATCTAAAAAATGCCGATCTCTAAAGATTGCAAGAATAAAAGATCATGGTCATTGCTTCCAAAAACGAAACAATATCATTCACAACTGTGTAATGTGGGAACTTGCACTGTTTTTACTCTCTCCTCTTTTTTTGTTTTTTGTATAGAGTCCAGCTTTTATTTGTGAATCAGTTGTTTTTTTTCCCATAAGACCCCCGAATTGCAGCTAATGAGCATGTGCGAGACTTCTGTAATCATGTGAAAGATTAGAAAACATTTCTCTGGCGGGAATAGCAATATTCAATAGTGGTATTTAGTCACCTACATGTGAGTTTATTGAATGGTTTGTTTATCATTTGAGAAATTGTGAGCTTATTCAGAGAAGATTAGAGATTTTTTTTTTTTTTTTAAACAATGAGCTGCTTAAAATCTGTATTTAATACAAATTGGACGGATAAAAAGAAATCAATCTTGATTTAGTTGAAAAAATGTGAACATCAATTTGTTACATATTGCTCACTTTGTAAGAAAATAATAAGCCTAAGTAATATGAGAAAACAGGCTCTTGTTAGTCATGCCAAAAAAGGGAAACAAAATTGCAATGCTAGTTGAAAAAAGCTCACAATTAATATTGGACTTCCTATCTAAAGGAATGAAGGAGAAGATGATATGCTAAGTCCGAAAACATCAACTTTAATGTCCAAAAATAAACCGATTTTGAACTTTTTAGATCAAGAACAATAATTTAAAGCTGAATTTTTTTGGGTATTAAAATTTGTTGCATCGCATTCGTCTTTAACGCATTCAATGATATATATCATAAATATTTTCATACTTTTACTGTTCAGTCAGGTTAACCTGTCTTGGAGTATAGTAAAATCAAAAGATTAAGCAAATTTTCTTTTAAAAAGAAAACTTTTTAAAAGAAACTTTTTAATAATTTTTTAACAGTTTTTGTTTGTAAATCCTGAAGATTTTAGAAGACTGCTTTTAAAAATTTCATAACAATTTTCATATGATCCTATTTGCACTGCAACTCACTGTTTAAGAAACCTTTTTCTAATAATAATGATTGAATGAGGACTGCATTAGAATGCGGTTTTACCATCAGTTAATGGAATTTTATTTGATATTTTACTTATCTTGTTATCAAAATCATCTTTTTTATTTAACCATATTTATTTTATTTTTCAGGATCCACCTCATGAATTAGTGTATGCCAAAGTAAAGGGATTTCCTTATTGGCCTGCAAAAGTTATAAGGAAGCATGAAAATTGTTATGATGTACGATTTTTCGGAGCACATCATCAGAGGTATCTATTTTAATCAAAAGTCAACATTTCTGAATATCTGTACTAATAATGACAATTAGTGTATGTTTTTTAGCACTTTAAAAGTCAGATAGTTTGACCGACAGTTAGCAAATCTAGCACATATATACCTGGAATGTGCACTGCAGAGTAATTTTTTTTTTGACATTTTAATTAATTAAAAGTAAAGTTGAACTTTCGTGTTTTTCCATATAACTTCCAAAAATATTATTGCATAAAAATTAATTTTATGCTGTTTCAAAAATTCAAAATATATCTCTTTTTAATGACATCAATTTAATAGTCAAGCAAACTTTTCCTGCATTTTGGTAATTTTTTAAAAATATTGTTTGCCTAATTTTTAACAATGTATTATATTATAGCTCTAAAATTCAAACTATTTTCAACAATTATTTGGTCATGCGATTTTCTTCCATTGTTGAAAACTAAGGAGAGTGATTTATTTGATATATGTGTAGTTTGAAATGTATAAAAAAGTGTAATATTGTGAGATTTATAAGATAGATGGACCATACTTCTACATTAATAGCATTTTTAATAGCATCATGGAACTAGTCTCCATTTGAAAATTACATGTGCATAATGATCAGAGGATATTCAAGACAATTGAAGCAACACATATTTAATGTCTGGCAATTTCATGGTATGGATATGAAGTTGCATCTATACAATATGAATCAATATTTCCAATGAACTAGCTGGTTGCCAAGAGTGAGTAGTTTGAAAAAAAGGAAAAGGTCCATTGAAATTGAGTGAGTTATGAAAATTTACATATAATATTATGCTGAAAAGTAGTTAGCAAAAAACTTAAAACAATATATCTGGCATTCTAAATGATCAGCATTCGTTATTAAATACAAATATTTTTCCTAGCAGCCGATTTAGATTATCTTTCAAAAATGCTTAAAATTAAATCTAGAATTCCTGACTTTTTTATGCAGTTACTTTATTTTATTTCAATACAAATATTTCTGGAATAATTTAAATGTCTAGTAACTTCTCAGTGGATTGAAAGGAAGGTATAAGGATTTTAATATTTCTCTTCTGATAAAGAAAAACTACTAATTATTATTTTTGATAGATTTTAACAACCTCCTTCAATATTTTAAAGTTAGAATTATAACTTAATGAATGATTAATTATAAATTATTAAATCAATCAATTTCATAAATTATGAAAAATAATGGTGAAACCGACAGCTTACTTAAAAATCAAAACCAAAATGTATTTTTAGCAGAAATATTTCCAATTCAAGTATTAAAATTTAAAGCTGAAAAAACTAGGTTGTTTTAATACTGTGTTAGACTAATACATTAGTCATTAGTGACTGGGAAGTATATATGCCCAAGGCTCCAGTAGGGGGGGGGGGGGTAAGCATGAAGGCAAAACAAAGTGTTTTGTCATTTTTCAATGTAAAATATAATGACAGAGTGAAAAAACCCCCCCAAAAAACCCTGAGGTTCCATTTAGTTTTTCTGCATCGTTTGTGAAAAATGGGAGTGAAGAAGTAACAATTTGTCTAGGGTGCCGATTCCCTTCATAATACCATTTCGTCAGAAATGAAACTTCAAGTAATTCTTCTTGTTCAAATGATTAGTAAATTCTTTCAAGTAAATTCTTGATTCAAATATTTGGGCCCAACTATAACCATATATTATTATAAAGTTAAGAAATGGGAAAAGACGAAAGTTTACAACGAGTATTTCCCACAAATGAAATTATGCAAACTCATTCCATACCTCTTAGGAATGTTACTTTAAAAAAAAATGCCGCCAAAGCAGGGTTCACAAGACTTACTAGCCTCAACAAGGGTTATAACAACTGCTGTTACAGTAGTGGTACCGAGCTGCAGAGGAGGTAAAAAAAAATCTGGTACAACAGTTGTACTGGCCGTAAGCTAGAGGCTAAGGCAATGGGCAGAATGGCTTAAGACTTAATAATATGAATGCTATAATTAATATAGACTATAATAATATGAGTTATATTTTGAGTATCAAAATTTAAAGCTTTAGTACTTTTCTCTAAACTCACTTAAGAGCAATTCCTTAAGTGTTCATGAAAGTAGATGAGGTTGTATTATGTGAACAGAATTTTAACAGAACAGGATATTTTAAGGAACATTAATATGAGCTGATCTTTATAAATAATTTTTAAATTAAGATTCTGCTGTGAAATTTGTAATTAAGAAGCATTTGGTTTTCTAGAATGGTTAAATTTGACCCTTGTTTCATAAAGCTATTTTATTTTTCACTAGGTTAATTATTTCATTCTAAATTATCTTCGACATCATAAAACTGTATTTTCCTGAACTATATATACTACTTCAATATATATATATATTTCTTTTAAGTTTATGTAATTATATATTTTTGTGATATAAAATGATTTAAAAAAAAAAAAGTTAAGATTTTTTTTGAAGAATTTATTACTACATATATCCTTTAACATTCTTCTCTTTTACATATTAGCTATATGACTGGAAAAAATGTCTGTATTTTTCTGTTATAAATGTTTTATTTTCAGATGTTTATAAATGTTTCTGATGTTTACATATATATTTACAAATGTTTTATTTTCAAATCTCTCATCATTTAAAACATCTTTTTTTAATTCAGCTTATTGCTGTGTAGATTTTCTTTTACAAATTGCAAATATTAATTTAAGTAAAAGCTAAGTTGTAAGAATCATTTTAACTATCTTATTTTAACTATCAATCATTTTATTTTATATCTTTTAATCATCTAACTATCTAAGCCAGCGTCCTGGCATAGGGGTAGCGCATCTTCCCCATGATCTGGGCATCCCGGGTTCGAATCCCGGTTCGGGCATGGTTGTTCTTCATCTGTGTTCTATCTGTGAGATTTGTGAATGTGCCCCCCTGTAAAAAGGGATTGTGCAAGTGAATGTGTGTGTGTCATCTTCATATGAGCTAGAAGTCAGACTTCTGCCCTTGGGTGCACCCCCCCTTTCTGTGGTAACACGGACACGAAATCATCATCATCTAACTATCTATAGTTGTATATCTTAACTATCTGTACCATTGATTTTCATGATCCATTTTCCCAAAATATTAAGAATGTAATTTAGAATATATTCCCTAAATAATTATAAATATGATAAATATTAAATTATTATAATTATTTATTTATACTTATTATATGTAATTAATATAATTCTGTAAAATTATAAATTTATATGAAATATAATTCAGTGAGCTGGAGCTGATAGGCAAACATTTTTAGAACTTATGATAAACAACAGAGAAATGAAAACAATGGTTTCTGGTTTGATCTCATTACAAGGATAAATGACATCCCTTAAAATTATGTTTAAAGATTAACAAAAAATTGGAGAAAAAATCTTTATGTATAAAATGCTAATGTTTGTGGCACAGAAGTCATTTTTATTACTTATTATTGGATGATAACAGTCAATGCAGATTTGATTCATTGAATGTTTTTACAGTTGCACTGAATTTAGCACTTCATTTAATTAATGGAACTTCAGAATATTGTTGGAATTTCTCAGATGTAGGCTTACAGTTTCATTAAAAACCTTATTCAGTCAAATAAAAGAATATGTGGAAAAAAGTCAAGTTAGAAACAAGCATCAAATATAGCATCACTAGATGGATAATTGCTAACACTTGCCTATGAAAACAGATGTTTATATCTTCCTAAACTATTTTTTTTCTCAACAAATTAAGTATACATTATCTTAAAATTCAGAAAATTACTATTTTAATGATATCAACATCATTTCTGTGAATTTTTTCTTTATTTTTAATGTATATATATTTAATTTATTTTGATTTCAATCTGAATCAATGTAATATTGAAATTCAGACTCATCCTTTAAAAAATTCAGTCACATTCTTTTGCCTGTGTTAAAATTAAGATTAAAAAATTGCCGTTTTGGATATAACAAGGAAGAAAGATTTCTGATGTAGCATTCTCAGAAGTAGTATATACATTTTAATTTGCACTCCAGCAATTTTTAATCGGCTGATTCAATTAAATTCTTGTCTTTCAGTCACATCAAATAACATATTAAAATTAAAATGTTGTGTATTAATTGTTTCACTGCCTAAAAAGGGAATAATTTAGGTGAACAAACTGTTGCCAAAAGTGATTTGTTAAACGAAATGAGCATAATTGGAAATGCTAATAATTTTAAATTGATATAAAAAGAATTTTATGTGATAATTTGCTTTGAATTTACTTCTAAAAAAATGTGAACATTCCCTTATTTCTAATTAGCTGAGTATTGAATAAACTTTTGCATTTTGAAAAGTTGACAGTATTTTTTCTCTCGTTTTAAATAATAATTTCCCCATCTGTAGTTGAAATTCATCTAATTGTTCAAAAGAAGATGTGAAACATCATGACTAACAATTGTATTAAGCTATAAGATTAGTGAGAAGAATATTGCATAAATATGGATTTAATAACCAACATTTGATACTGAAACTTAGCGTTTTGTTAAGCAGCTGATTTTTAAAAATTAATTGCTAGTTACAAAATATTAAGTTATTCCTATACTATAGAGATTCTTTTCACTATTTCATACAAATTGTAATTAACATTTTAACTTTTCCCTTAGAGCGATTGTGGATGATGATTATGTTAAGCCTATATCAACCAGTTTTCAGAAGTTAGGTATTAAAAAAACTGCTGCATTTGATCGAGCTTACAAAGAACTCTGCCACCATCAACAGTTAGTTGAGAAAGCTTCAAAAAGGAAATCTGCAGGTAACAACAAATTAGAAAATGACAAGGTTATTGAAAAAAGTAACCTAGAAAGTGACACTGTAACAAATGTGAACAGTTCCTCTAAATCAAAGACTCCAGCCTCACGTAAGAGGAAAAGTACATCTCTTCCTGTTGCCAAGCCTCCAAGTGCAAAGAAATCTGCTAATGTTCCTGTTAAGAAAAATAAAAAATTTTATCAAGAATCTCCTACATCCTCATCCCCTAAAAATATTTCATCTCAGGTATTTTACATTTATTCTTTACTTATATTTTTATTTATTTATGGGTAAAGTTGTTCTTATATGCAGATAAATTACTTTTTGTAGAGATATTGTTTTATAGTTAGAATTGTGTAAATAATGCTATTTGTAAGTGAGTGGTCATATATATCTGATTGATTCCAGTAATCCTCTTTGATGCTAATAATTATTATTTCAAAAGTTATGACAGACAGAAAAAAAAAAAAGTTAATTCAAACATTTAGAGCATTGCCTATCTAGAAGGGAGTGACTACCAATAATTTAAATAAGTTCTGAAATGCAAATCTAGGAACAGCTTACTATCATCATAAGTGCATACTCACAATGTCATAGTAAAGATAAATGGTGTCAGGGCATAATGATTTTTTTTCCATCCATTTGTCATCTGTGACTTAACAAATATAAATTGTGACCTGGTCCTCACATTATTTTCTTGTGACATTTAACCTTAACAAATTATATAAATTTATTAACATTTTGCATCCATTGTATTCTCCAAGATTGGCATTTAGATTTTTAAATTCTTTGTAACCAATAAGCTTTTTGATACATAATACTTGAAATGGTACAAGGTATTATTTGAAATACTGATGTATATTCCTTCTAACAATGAACATTTCAGTCACATACTTCTATAGTTAATGTTTTTTATTAGTTCAAAACTATAGTTTTTAAAAATTAATGTTATGTTTTTCTTCTCCAAAATTTTCTACAAATTTTTTTGGTATCCTGTTATTTTGTTAATTGTTTTTCACCCTTCTTAAAGTATGTCCCCCCCCCCCAAATTGCAATGTAGTTGTTTCTTTTTATATTGGGGAATTAACATTTTAAATTATCAATGCATGTAAAAGGACTTTAAATCAGTGTATATCTACATTTGCTTTTTATTCCTTCTGTATGTCATTGTTTTCAAGATGTAATCGCTTATATATACACTTGAAATTAAAGATACTCTTCAGTTTTTAACAATTGCAATGGCCACTTTATTGTAGCTGAATATTGTTGCCATAACTGTAGATTTCTTCATTCAAGCATTATTTGCGCTGTTTAATGATACTTTTGATTTTCTGACGTTGATGTATTATTATTACTACTTCTATTATTATTATTTTGCTATTCACATATTAATTGATTGTGTTGATATATTGATGCAGTTCAAATTTTAAATTATTTAGTAATTCTTCTGAAACGTTAATTTAATTTTATGTTATATATGAGGAATTTTATTTATATATTTTTAATATATTTTTATTCATTATATTGAATCTAGTTGATGATGATAATGATGTTCTAGTTTTGATGTCTGAATGTTAAATGAAAGGTACTTATCTTTGAGACAAAAACAGAATAAATGCTGGCAAAATTTTAATATTTTCAGAGCTTAGTTATCAATTTATTAAGTTTTTATTCTATTTGAATGACACTATCTGGTTGTGGATTTGAGAAAAATTTTATTCTTGGTTCCATAATGTTTTTAAAAATGATTTTTAAATTGAAGTCTTTAAAGTAGATACTAAATAAAAATAATTAAAATAAAGTATTTCATACTATAATAAGAAGTGTGTTTTTTTTAATAAATTATTAGCATTAATTTTATATAATGTGAGTTAACTGTACATCATACATTTGATCTGACTATGTTTTGTTTGTAGTCAGACCTAACCTAAACATTTGAGTATATGAATCCTACTTCTAGGGCTTTTGATAGAAATTTAATTGAAATATTTATGAAAAGATTGTCATAAATTTGTCTTTTTCATGTAATTTTTTCATAAATTATTTTTTAAATTTTGATCTAATATGGGATGTTAAGATGTAATGTGAAAATGTATTAAATACTTACCCTTCTGTTCAGTATCAAATACTTTAAACATAAAGTAAAATTTTATTTGTGATTTGCTTGGTATGTTGTGCAGTTGTGGCTCATCAGCAAAAAAAAAAAAAGGGGGGGGGCTGTGGCGTGAAAAATATTTTTTTAGAATGCATTTAAAATATAATTAAAACATAAATAGCTTTATTTCTACATACCCTTAAGCTTTCAATTATAGTGAATATGCCTTTTTTTTTAGACATTTACGTTTAACAAAAGGAACAATATACATTAAACTAAATGCATATCTAAGACTGTTACATATTATTGTTGTTTGTATGGAATGTTGACATTTTGTTGTTAGCCAACGGATTCTAAAATGTTCCACTTTTGTTCATGCGTTAGGATGGTTTAAATTCATCAAAATAGTAGAGAGTGGAAAGATGAAAGAAGTTTACATTTAACAATAAAATTAACTCAGGTTCTCGCAACTTATAAGGCTTAAACATTGAAGATAATTCAGAAAACTGGTGGAAAGAGATAGTAATTCACAATAAAATATTTCAGAGCTATTTTTATTTACTTTAAGGTTTATAAACATTAAACTATTGTGAATAAATAAAAGATTGCTACTCTTAAAATTTGGTAATTTACTTTAATTTTTTTTTTATTAAAATACTTTTTTTTATATGTTGGTGATGAATTTTTTGATAACATTTTGAGATTAACAATGGTGTATAATCTAGAGTTTACTCTATTTAAAGCATTTTTTTTTTTTTCATTTAAGGAGTTATTGAAAGTATGTTATGTCTTAAAATATTATAAATATTGTTTTTTAAATATATGGTATTTTTAAATATGTAATTTTATTATTTTTTCATTAATAATGATTTTCTTTTTACTTAAAAATATTATCATTTTAAATATATTATATGAAATAATTAGCAAAATTTGAAACAGTACTTGAATTAGCCATATAAGCAATTAATACCCAATTTTGAATTAAAATAAAATAATGCATTTGGAAATAACACTGACATACAAGTTTAAAAAAAAAAGAACCAAAAGTAAGGTTGATATCAAGTAGGGTGGAAATTAAGTTCAAAGAATGATGATGAATTACAGAAATTTGCTCATTGTCTCTGGATTTCGCTTTTTAGCCAGATAGAATCGTTGAAAAGTTTTATTCCCAGAATAGAACAGTATTAGGTAATGATTATTATAAAAGGCGTAAAACAACAAGATATTGGATTAATTTATAGAAATTGAAACAACTTATTATATTTTTCAACTTCTTATGTTCTTAAATCTATCCTTCTATTCCCACTATGCACCATATTACTTTTCTTAAGAAAAAGATTAAAAAGGAAATAAAATTTTTAAAAAAGTAAAAATAACCAATAAGGGTAAAAGAAAACAAACCAAGACAGCAAATATAAACCTTGTGTGAGTGTGATAGGGGTAAAAAATAACATCAATTGTCAAAATCGCAAACTAGAGCTTTTTAAAATTCAGGTTAAGCATAGCTCAGAGGCAGAAGACATTTTTCACCTTGCAACGTATCACTCATCTGTATACAGTGAGTGAAGTTCAATTCTTTTTGAAACTATACAGTTAAATCCAAGGGTTATATTTACACAAAAGAAAAAAAAATGTATTTCATTTTCCACTGTTTCTTTTTATCTCTCATTTTCATCAGTTATCAAATTCTCTTAGTTAAAAAGTATGCAAATAGGATTGTAAAAACAAAAATAAAAATTTTCAAAATAATTTCATTATGTGTCCGGACAAATTACTATTTATGTGGCGTCTTACTGAAGTATCTTAAGCATTCTAATATGAAAAACTGAGCACCATTTAAAAAAAGTAAATTCTTTAACGGGAATTTTATAGCTAAAATGTGAATTTTAAAGACATTTTCAACACTGTTTTATAACTCATTATTCTAATACCGATCTTTTAAGTTCTTTCAATCTGGATATGCTATTATTCTTTGATGAATTGGACACTATACTGATTATGGAAGCATTTGCTTATGATTCTTTACTTGGGCATTTTAAAATTGCTCGATTCATGTTCACAAGTAATATAATTTATATATCATATCATTTGTATTATTCAGTATAAATTAAAAAAATTAATGGGAGATTTCCCAGTACTCAACTAAACAAGAATTTTGATTTTTCAATTTTTTTATTATTATTATTATTATTTTTTTTTTATGATGATGATTTGTATAACTTTTTTTTTGTGAAATTATTAAGCAGCTATCAATTTGAATTTATGAGTTTTTTTTATACACAATTATTATAAGTTACACATTAAGACAAAGAGTTCCCTTAGGATATTTAGTTGCCTTTTTAAATGTTTATTTGTGAATGGAATGTAAACAAGGTACAGAATATGCAGATGTGTTTAGGAACAATTCGACTGAATTTCTATCCATCCTAAATAAAAATTGGCTTTCCTTGTCTTTTGACAGTTTGGATAATCAAAATAATACAATATTTTTTTCTAAATCATTGCCAATATCTGTGTGGGATTTTATGACAATATCTGTATTGAACACTATGTTACTTAATTAATTTATTTATTTTTGTTATTTTGTAAATTATTATTTTAAAATTATAGCATTGGCTTTTTATCCATCTTGTATATTTAGAGCATCTTACATAGAACATTTTACTTGGAGCATCTTATATATTTTCTTTTTAGAGCATCTTAGCCTGATAATTATATGTGGATTTTGCTATTAAAATGTCATTTTGTTTTTGTTCAGAATTTTTATTTAACATTTTGTCATATACAACTTTAATTGACTATAAGATAAAAAAACTCCGTTTATATGTGTGTGTGTGTATGCATGCATGTATGTATGTATGTATGTAATGATATTTTAAACTCTTGAATTTAAACCTAATTAATTCTTTAATTTAAACCTAATTAATTTCCAAAACTTTACCTTGATTTAGCCCATAGTAATTTCATTCTCTTATTTCCTGATCTCATTCCAATGAAACTGTGTAAAAATTACTGTGCAATCTCTTCTATGTTCTAAATGAAAGTGATACTTCCGTTGTCCTTGTCAAAGGTCAACACATGTATTCCATCGGCATGTGGCTGGAAATCCTATGTTATATAAGACTAGTGATCGTTTGTTTCGTTCCTTCTTTACTTCTGCTTTTGTGCCACACTGTCTCCCAAGAGAGAATAAAAGGAAATAAAAATACAAAATCTCTTCACTGCTTGTCAAACCTGCATTCTGCTTCAACCAAAATAATGATTATATATAAATAATTTAGTTTTAAGCATTATTTGTCGTTATCTAGTTTAATAAAAGTATACTTGAAAGGAAATTCATTTCATCCCTTAGTCATCAGCTGTCAGTGTGCAGTTGAATCGTAGTTTGCATTGTCAGCAAAATTTTTGTGAATGAATGATTTAATATTTGTTCAGTTTTATAATATGATGCATGTTTTAAAAATGAAATAAAATATTTATGAAAATATTTGATACCATGTAAATCTATAACCATTGAGCATATACTCATGTTCATGAGAGTACATTTATTTTTGTTTTCTTTAAGGATCTATCAGTTTCTGATGATATTAATGATCATAACCTAGTTTCATCATCCAGTCAAGAAGCTGCTGTTTCGTATACTTCAATTGGTGTTCAAACAGAAAATGAGGTAATTTTGTTGTACTCTTTTAAACACTGATTTAGGAAATACTCAACATTTGTACTTGATTAGTTTGCTTTATTATGCCTTTTTGATGTTACATTAGGACTGTTTTAGCACTTCATTGATTTGAATCTTGATTAGATAATGAGATTAGAATGTGACTATTCTCTCTCAGAAGTGTTGAAGAATGAACGAATTAAAATTTTGATATAATTTTGTTTCAAACTTTCCAGTTCCATTTCTGAAAACTGTTTGTTTACCCATTAATTTGTTTAACTGTGCATTTTTAAAATAATTCTTCTGTCTTTTGTATCATTTATCAATTTAATCTTTTTACAGATTTCTTGAAACACATTTTATGATAAATTTTAGGTTATCATGATTAAATATTTTTATATGATATTAAAAGAACCCAGTTATCATTAATATTTTTCAAAAGAATCAGAAAATAATTCGTGAAAAAAATGAAATTCCCATTTTTAGTCATGTTTGTGTTATATTACCAAAATAAATAATTGAATCTGAATTGTGTACTTCAGATCTATCTGATTAAATTTAATAATCATCTGCTTTATTCAAAGTCGCATCTTATAAATGAAACATTGCTAACTGAAAGAGGAATGGAAACAGAGGAAATTATATTAGAGAATTGTTTATATTTTTCTGAAATTCATAGGAAATTTTTTTTTCTGTTTTTTTCATATGACATATGTTATGATGTTTTCTGAAATATGGTTTCTGACATTTGCTTAAAGCATGAATTTGAACTCATCACGGTTGATTGTTGCCCCCATTTTAATAATCCTAAAATCCACTTTGTTTTCAGTTATTTCCTTTGGGAAACTAAAATTAAAATTTGTAAACAATTTTTTAAATATTTTACAATCTCATTTAATAGAAATGTTTCCAAATTTGTGTTCTTAGTGTTAAAATATTAATAATAATAATGTCTGAATATAACTTATTTGGAGGGTTACAAAATTCTGGAAATTGCAGAATTTTGATTTTTCTTATCTAATAATTGATAACAAGACAAAACTTGAACTTTTCCCAAATTTAGTCATATTTGAATTATGAAAACAAGAAATTCAAAATTTCAGCTTTATTCAGATTACCATTACCTTTCTTTACAAAAAAAAAAAAAAAAAAAAAAAAAAAAAAAATGTGATGAATATTACGCCATTTAAATTTATTATGCTTTTAAATGTTGACACTATCATTTGAACAATTTTTATACAATTATTTTATTTAATTGTTGGAATGCTGATGATATCTTGATTTAAACTTGTATATCACTTTTCAACTTCTATATTATTTGGGATTTGTTAAAGCAACTATGTGTGATGAATTTTATATATGCCTTTTATTTTCAGAATCTCCAAAAGTGATGACATTAGATTAAATTGGCTTTAGTTTTTTTCTAGTTCAAAAGTTTTCTCTGCAGACAGAAGTAAATATATAAATAGTGATACTTCCTTTTGGATAGGTTGCTTGATAGGAGATTTTAAAAGGCTCCTTTCATGATAATGACAAAAAGTTTGAGAAATTAAGATAATCTGATTTGTTTATTATTTATTTGACAAGACAGTAATATGAATACCAATTTTAGCCATTTAAAAAAAGGAAATTAATATCTCATTTCTTGGTTTTCTTCCTTCAGGTCACAGAAAATGTAGCAAACCCATCAGACAAAGATTTGGATAAAAATCCCAACAATGAAAAAACATGTGATTGTAGTGCCAAGTATGAAAAAGCTATTCAAGATCTTCACATTCGTTTGGAGGAAGAACATAAAAAAGACAAGAGCAGAGCCCTTAAAGAATTTTCTGAAAATGTAAGTATATCTCTCGGAAGTCTTTGACTAAAAGACATTTAGACTATTAACATAATGTTAAAATGTTGCCAAATAATTTAAATAAATTAATGTTCCCAAACGATAATATTTAAATCTCTAATGGCTTAGAATAATTTTTTTTTGTTTAACATTAATGTATGATTATGCAATTCTGTATTGATTACAACAGTAGTCTAACTCAATATTTCATTTTGCATCCTTTCTCACTCAGTACCTTAAAAAGTATGTATATGCAATTTTGAACAACTTTTTTTTTTCTCTGCGAAGTTCAGTTTTTAATAAAATGATGCAAATGTTGATCTGAAATTTTAACCAATTTCTTCATTCTATGTAACAGGCATTTCAAAAATTATATAATATGTATGTAATGGATTTCGAATCCTGTTGATTAAATAATATGTAACATTATTTTGGCTGAAGCAGAATGAAGGTTTGAAGATATAGACGAGGCATTGTATTTTTAAATTAATTTTAATATCCATTTCATGAAAGCATAATTATTTACTAGCAGAGATGCGGACAAGGCACGTCCGCCACAGGGCGACACAAAAGCAGAAGTAAAGAAGAGCGTGAAACAAATGATCACTAGTCTTATATAACATAGGATTTCTGGCCACATGCTGATGGAAAGCATATGTTGACCTTTGACAAGGGCAACGGAAGTATCACTTTTATCTGATACGTAGTACTGATGGCACATTAGTTTTACAGAAGAATTAATTATACCGAAAATGGAATTGGATTATGAAATAAGAGAATGTTTTTAGAATGTACTATGAGCTAAATTAATTAGAAATTAATTAAATTGAAATATAGAATTAAAATATCCTTACATATATATATTCTTTTAATGTCTGCATTAAAAAGGATTTTAAAACTTTTCTTTTCAAATTAATAGCTTTTACATTTAAACATGAAAAACCAATATTTCAGCTTCCCCTATCCTTTTATTATTTGATATTCATGTAGAAACTTAGATTCCTGTTTTAAATAGTCAAACCAACAATTAAAAACAATAAAGTTTTTATATTGTCCTCTGCATTTTGCTACTTTATATAATAATTCAACCAGACTATAAGATACTAATATTACAAATGACATTTCATTCTTCTGCCCTTGATTCAATTTCATATATAATTTTCTGATTGATTGGTTTTGCTTACCACTGCTGTTCTGATGAGAGGATCATACAAAAGAAACACTTCTGAAACTTTATCATTTATTATTGCATCTTCACACAATTGGTGCCAATGGAAATCACTTAAAGGGACAGGTTTGTTGATTTATACAAATTGATTAAACAAATTAACTACTCTCTTGAAAATACTCTACTCTTTCCATTTCCCATTATTTTCTATTGTGAGATTTTTTAATGATTTAATTCAACAGGCTGTTTTATGTACATATATCAAATTTCACTCTGAAATTCGTAGTAATTTTTGAGATATACTCAATTTTTTTCTGTTCACCCAAAATAGAAACAACTCTTTGGGGATCATATCTTAAGTAAATTTTAGATAGTTAATATGAAAATAAGACTTTTTGGCATTTTTATTCACAGAAATTTCAGAATAAACAGTACGACTCGGATTTATCCTTAATATGAGTATAAAATTTTAAATTAAAATTTTTTTTTTTTTAAACATTGAAGCATTTCTATTACTTCTTAAATCAGTTCATCATTCAGCCTTTTTATCTGATCCCACCCTACAAAATTAACAGGCATCTTAATTTTTTTGGTGAATAAAATACATTATTCAATTTTTTTTAAAAAAATTGGTGATTGGTGAGATGCGAATACCATAGAAACATTTTAAACTTGTGGGATTCTCTGTATTTATTAAAAGGAGGGAATTTTATTTTCAAGCTGAACCATTGTTAATTGAGTAGCAGATTAAAAAAAGTTTCACAGGGCTATTTTATTACAACAAAAATATTACATGTACAATTTTTACATAGAGATCAACAATATTTTTGTTACTTCAATGCCCTAAGTAAATGTTTAATATTTAAAGATTTGTTTTATTGTTCAAATACTGAAATTTTAAAATACAAATATATTATGGAACTAAAAGTTAATTAGCAGCATGAATTTCAACTTATATGGCAAAAAAACTGCTTGAGAGTAATACTTACAATAATGAAATAACATTTGAAACAAAAAAAAAAAAAAAAAAAAAAAAAAAATTCTTTCTTTTTTTACTTGTCATTATGATGAATTATGCAGGCCAAAATATTGTACTATTCAAATAAATTGAGAAATAGATTGTAGCAAATCTTCAGGTTTCATGCAACTCTGAATCCAAAATAAAAAGCACATTTGAATGACATCCATCTGTCTGTGATCAGACTCATTCAAAAATATCCCTAATTACTCCTAACCTTTGTCCTACAATCAAATTTTATATTGTTTGAGTGGGGGAAAAAAACATATTTAAAAAGAGAGAAAAAAGGAAAAGAAAGCAAAATTTATGTTAAAATTGTTTGATCTGGAAAAGAATTTACTCTTTTAACTAGCCATGATATTACACTGAAGAGCCAGAAAAATTGGTATAGAGGTCATATGAAAATAATGGAGATATTCAACCAATTAGCGTAACGCTATGCTGTCGACAATGCATATATAAGATAACAGGTATCTGAGGATGCTATTACATTGATTCTTGATGTTACAATGGCGGGTTATCAAGATTTATGTGATTTTCAATGGGGACTAATTGTTGACGCATAAGAGATGGGCACAGCATTTCCGAAGTAGCTATGAAATTTGAATTTTCCCACAAGATCATTTCAAGGGTTACCGCGAATATCAGGTTTCGGGTAAAACTGCAAGTCTTCGACAGCGGTGTGGCAGGAAAAAGATCTTGGCAGAAAGGGATCATCAACGGCTGAAAAGAGTCTTTACACAAGATAGACGTTCAACACTTCCACAAATTGCTGCGGATTTGATTGCAGACCCATCAACAAGTGTCAGCGTACGCACTGTGAAACGTACCCTAATTGATATGGGCTTTCGCAGCCACAGACCATTTCGTATAATATTGTTGACTCAGCGGCACAAAGCTCTGCACCTTGCCTTTGCGCGCCAACGCTGTCATTGGACTCTTAATGATTGGAAAAATATTGTCTGGTCTAATGAGTCACGTTTCCAATTCTATGGGACATATGATCGGTACGGGCGGGGAGAAAACCTCATAAATACACGGATCCCTCTTGTCTACAAGGAATTGTTCGAGCTGATGGTGATTTTGTGATGCTATGGGGTGTATGCAGTTGGCATGAAATGGGACAGTTGATGACTTGACCATGACAAGTCAGCGGTAAGTTAACATCCTTCCTGGCCACCTACATCTATACATTTCCTGTGTGCATTCTAACGGACTTGGACAATTCCAACAAGATAATGAGCAAATCCCCTCCTCCCTTAGGTCCACAGTAGCTATCGAGTGGCCTGAGGAGCACTCTTCTGAATTTCGTCCCCTCTCTTGGCCACCTAATTCCACTGACATGAACATTATCGAACATATCTGGGATGTTTTGCAATGTGCTGACCTTAGGAGATTTCCACCACCTCATATTCCCATTGCTTTGTGGACTGCCCTGCAAGAATCATAGTGTGGACTGTCTGCAGAATATCTTTACAAATTAGTTTGATCCATGTCACGGCGCTTTGTGACACTTCTGTGTGCTCGTGGGGGCTCTATACGATATTTGATTGGTGTACCAGTTTTTTTGGCACTTCAGTATATAATGGCCATTAAAGCTCATGCTTTGTGAAGAGTAGCTCTATAAATACAAATAAGTTTTATATACGGTTCCTTAAAAAATGTATACTGCAAATCAATTTTAGGAATTTTACAATTTTTGGGAATATTTTGAAAACTATTTGGGACATGCATAATTTTTTGTATTCAGGTATTTTAGCATGTCTCCTGCTAAATACCTGAACTGATATGCTGAAAAAAATAGTCATGTTCTCATGGAAGAGTTTTATTATGTTACAATTCACTTATATTCCACATTAAAAATTCATAAGTATTAATTTTGGATCATGTATGCATTTATTTTGTGACTTTATGAAATCTGATAATATTCCTTAGGTGATTGAAAATTTTTTGAGAAATATTCAATAGTTTTCGAGATAATGTCGATAGTTCGTAGGATTTATTTAACTTTGGATCATTTTTCAAAACCCTTTAATTCAAGAAATTATCATCAGAATTCCTTAAAATTTTATTGAGGATTAATTTCTGTATGATAAATTAATTCAGCAAGAAATGTCGATTTCTGTAATGGAGAGATTATAGGTAATAACTGTGTTAATCAATTTGGTGAATCAGTTTGTTGTTTGGAACAAACTTGTCTTCTTGAGTCATTTCTAATGACGCCAACTTTGTGAAGATAAAATTATAAATAACAAAGTTACAGAAGTGTTCTTTTTTTTTTTAATTATTATTATTAATAATTGATGACTGCTTATAAGTAGGACTTTTCTAATTATTCTAAATCAATAATAGGCAATCTTCCAAATTTACCCCCCCCCCATAAGAAAAGAAATTCTATTTCAAATTTATTATTGTTTTAATTTGAATAGGAGGAAAAAGTGGAGGAGGAACAGTATGAAGTTTCCACACATGACTGTATCCACTATTTATTATATGTCAATACCTCCATGAACCACTCTATTCAGGAGTTTGGAATATTTCTTTACAATTGGTGTAAATCCATCAGACATCTGAATTATTCAGCTTATGCTGGACTAATAAAATTGTATCACTGTAATCTCTCTTGATCTGTCTTTGAACATCCCAATTCTTGTAAATTTGATTAGTATTTGTGCATTTTTTTATTTGCCCTGAGGCACTAGGTTCTTTTTCAAGCATGGTACATTATGTAAAGAATCATTAACCTTATCATGTGCAGTAACAATTCTGATTATTTCCACTGAATGAAATGTATTTTTGATCATCAACTTCTGTTTGCCTTCTCCTCTACAGCCTTCATCTTTTGTCTCTTTCAAAAATGAAATTTGACTGTATATGTTGATTGCTTTCTCATTTTTCAGGGCTTATTATTACTTCAGCTTCCTTCTCTTCCCATTTTGCAATAATGTGGCAACACTTGAATTGTTAATATAGTGTTTTCAACAATCCACATAAAGTTCATGTGAAGGTTTATTTTGCTGTATTGAAATGTTTCAATTTTTCTCTCAGTACTTTGATAAAATTATTCAACTCATGCTTTACTTATACTGTCAGCCTTTTTACTAAAGCATTTCCTCAAATTCGATTTAACACATCCATTCCTTCACACTGAAAAAAAAGATGTGTTAAATAATAGCAGATTCATTGAACATGCTTGGTACATCAAACTGTTTTCCAACTAAAGCTTTGTGTAATCCTTCCCATTTAGGGTTTATACAAAAACCGTTTTTCGAATTTTTGTCAAAAAAAAAAAAAAAAATTGAATAGGGAGAAATAAAATATTTTTCCTTATTCTATTTTTTAAATTTTATTTCAACAACAACAACAACAAAAAAAAAAACCGAAACCAATATCAAAGTCAAAATATAAAAAAACAAAATTAAAGACCACATATACATATTACTTACATAAAATAACGAAAACTCAAACAAAAATTTCAAATAATATTTATATTATTTTTGCTAATTTTAATTTCTCTTAAGAAAATAGAATTTTAAAAAACATAAAATATCCACTGAATGGTGGCTAAGTCCCGTTCTTAGTTTGGACACAATATTGCCTGAAATTGAAAATACTCGTTCACTAGTTACTGAGTTTGGCATCAAATTACAAATCTAAGTTTTTTTGTTCTTTTATTCGTTTGTTCAAATAATGAAAATTCAGCTTTCAGTGTCTTTAGATCTGTAAGTTTTTCTTCAGGGTCTTCAAGAAACTAAACAATTATATTATTTCCGACAATTATTTTATGAACTGCTTTCAAATGATTATGTAGATTGCTCGGAGATGATCTTTTGCAACTCAACATTTTATTACAATGATTTCAGATTGCCTTGTCTGTCCCGAACTTTTTGAAAATATCTCAAACTTCCAACTTACTCATTTTTTTTAAAAAAGGAAATTAAGAGTTTTTGAATAAATATTTTTGACTTTTATTTTACAATTATTTTAACTATTAATATTAATGCAATTTAAAATAATCTAATCTACACATTTTCTTAGAATTTTGGAAAAAAAAAAAAAAAAGACTTCTTTATCTAATTCCGATGCTTGCTAAAGACATAATTTGTTAAACCGTTGCGAAAGAAAATATGGAATATTTTACTACCTTGTGTTTTATTTAAAATTCCATTAAACAGAAGCCAGAACTTCTTATTTTACACTAATTTTTGATAGAAGAAATTTATATAATAAAATTTAAATTTTAAAATGTAAAATAGAAAATATAAACATAAAAATTAAACATACTTAATATTTACGTTATTTTTACCAAATATAACAACTTTATATTTTTGTTTCCAGTTTTCACCTTCACAATATTAAGCAAAACTGTCGTGATGCGACACGGATCGGATACTGAGACCACATTTCGACAATTCCATTTCATTAAGGGATGGGACGCGTAACGATGAGCACATTTGATTTGGATTTCTCGCATTAGATACTTTTTTAGTTCTATTTTTTTTTCACGTATATGTGAATGTTATGTCATTTCTGACAGCATTTTATTTTAACTGAATATTTCGTATTTATATGGCTAGTCCAAATGGTGTAAAAAAGCATTGAGGAGTGGTACGAAGAATATATGATATCATTAAATACTGTGATCAAGAAGCAGAAAACGGGGAATTATTTATTCCTTTCACACGTTCTTCGAAACGAGCCAGTCAAATTGCTGACGTTTCTGTTATCGTCGACTTCATACCGATAGAAAAAACATCCGACGAGAAGCAAGAGATGAACTTCATCAAACTTTTGTTTAACCTAGAAAAAAAAAGTGAAAAGGAATGTTCATGAAAATTCGATGCGCAACTGTGCAGTGCACAAGCATTTGCCAACGCAACTTGCAATTTTGAAAAAATGTGTTTGCTGCCCTCTGCATAGAATGAGTAGCAAATCAAATAAGTTCAAAATTAATTTTTACATAATAATATGAATTCTTAAAACCGGTTCTCTTAATTTAAAAACCGGTTTTCGAATGGGACAAATTTACTTTAAAAGACCGTCTTAAAACCGGTTTTGAAAACCGTCAAACCCTATTCCCATTATTTCCTTTCCTAGAAAACATCAAGATAAGGCTCCTATATGCTTCAATTATTCTTTTTGTGGTTTTACAAAATTTTGCCAATGCATTCTGGAAGCAATTCTTCATTTTATTCTTGTTGTTTTTTTAGTGTTCACATATGTATATCAGCCAGATATTATAATTGTATTTTAATGTCGAGAAGTCTGTTTTAGAAGCTATTTTGGTATAGACCATAATTTTGAATTCTGATTAATTAAATTGGGTGCAAACTAGCTTGAATTAAATTTCCAAACTAGCTAATTAGTTGGTGCATTAACAGAAACACGTTTTTTTTGGATAAAAACTTTATCTTGATAATTTATTGACTGTAATCACTATCTTCTGCAAGAAAGATGAAATTTTTTGAAAGAAAATTAAAAAAGAAAAAGCAATTAGAACTTTTTTGAGAGCTAGTATTCGTTCTTCTATAGCAAAATATATAAAGTTAATATTTATTTTATTTGCTTTTTATGCTCCATTTTGATAATGAATTTTAAGATTAAATGAAATGTTCCATAAAAAAAATTAGAAAATAACTGATTTTACCTTACTTATTTCTTTTAACCTAGTAACCAAAATTTTTCCTCCTTGGGAAAACTTAATTTTTGGAACCCTTTCTGATACAATTATTAAAGTTAAAAAATTTTACCATAGATTTTGCCTATGTTAAACGTCCAGTCAACTAGCCTATGGCCAGATTTCTCGGTTACAGTTTCTTTAACTGTACCCCCCCCCCCAGATGGGAACAGGATTACCATGCCACCAGGAGAACAGGGAAAACCAATAAAACACAGGAAGTTTAAAAATTGTCTAAAAAAATCGGGAAATGTAGGGAAATTTGAAAATTTTCATTAAAACAGGGAAAATACAAGGCATTTTAAGTTTCTTAGTTATCCTCCCTCCCCATCAAAAAAATGATGATCTCTAAAGATCGCGAGAATAAAGGATTGTAGTCATCGCTTCCAAATCCATACAATTCTTGATTGTGTAATCCAGAAACCCACCCCTTTCTCTCTTTCTTCCCCCCTTTTCTGAATAGATCATTCTAGTTTTAAATTGCAAGACAGTTGTTCTTTTTCAATGAGATTCTCAAATTTCAGTTAATGAGCATGTGCGAAACTTTTATAAATGTGGGAACAAATACAAAACATTTCTTTGACGGTATTAGCAATGTTAAATCTGGAGAAGCAACACAGTGGTGTTAAATCTACTATACTTGAATTTATTGAATGCTTTGTTATTATTTGAGAAACTGTGAGCTTATTCAAAGTAGATTAGAGTTTTTTAAAACGATGAGCTGTCTGTATTTAAATCCATATTTAAAAGCAATTGGACAGATTAAAAAAAAAAAAAATCAATCCTGATTTTGCAGAATGGGTTTGCAAAATTCTTCAAAATCCAGTTGCTTACTGCTTGCTTTGTAAAAAAGTTAATAACTCTTAAGTAATGTTTGAAAACAGTCATTTATTAGTCATGTCAAAAGAGGAAAGCATACAAGACTACATGGCATCTTAAAAGAGTCATCATTGATGTTGGATTTAGTATTTAAAAGGAATATAGGGAAAGATGACGTGTCAAATCTGAAAATATCAAATTTAATGTAAAAAAATAAACTGATTTCAAACTTTTCTTAGTTGAAGAGCAATAATTTAAAGTTGAATTTTTATGGCCATTAAAATTTGTTGAGTCACATTCATTCCACTAGCTTTATGAAACTGATTGAAAAATCTGCCATAGTTTCTGAAAAATCTCTCATCTGTTGCAGAAATTGGATGTCTTAATACTTGAATTGGCAAAAATGAATAAATAAAAAATGTAATCTTATTTTGTAATTTTTTTTGTGAAGTAATGATTAAATCATTTGTGTCAATGTAAAAAAAAAAAAAAAAGTTTTGTTTTATTTCATCCTAGTCCTTAACTTTGTATGACTTACACTACTTAAAGAGGCATGAGAGGTAATATACCCCCCCCCCTTTATATATAAATTTTGTCTTGATAATAAAATTTAATTGAGATAATTAAATAAAGAGAAATTGTTTTTTCCTGCGTGCAAGTATAAACTTTCTGTTAATAGGCTATTATTTTGAATATTATGAAATTGTTTTTTTTCCTTTTCTTGTTTTTTCCACTCCTTAAAACCATATTCCATTATAAATAGCACATGAGTGCTATTCTTACATTTCTTCATATCTTGAATATACATATAGGGAAAACAGATTTTTTTTTTTTTTTCAAATTTGAGTGGTAACCCTGAAGAATGTTGCAAAATGTTTTAGTACTTTAAAAATATTTAAGATGACATAAATGTCTCTGGGGGGGGGACACGACTTGAAAATTTTCTGATGAAACATGCCATTTGTTTAACCTAAGTTACTGAACTAGTTGAGATGATAGAAAAGAACTTTTTCAAATTGGGAACTAGTGCACCAAATATTGCTAAAATTAGTTAAATTTTAGTTGCCAAATAAAAGAAGAAAATTTTGGTTTGTGTTATCTTTTTGTATTTTATTGTTGAAAAAGTCTATGTAGTGCATAAAATAATACATTATAATTTTTATTTTATTTTATTAGTTGCAAAAAGAGTTGCAAATGGAAAATGAAAAGCAAAAATATTTATCTTCTGCTCTTGAGAAACTTCAGCAAGAACACCAAGAAGCTATGCGCAAGTTGCAGGAAGAGATTGAAACAAAGCATAAATTACAAATAAAAACCCTCACAGAAGAACATAAGACTTTTCTGTCTGAAACAAAGAAAAAACAATGGGTAAGAAAATATCTTGTTTATTTAGTTTCAGTTATTATAGTCACTAGCAATTCAGATTAATGGGAAAGTTATACAGCATATTAGTTTGCTTTTTCGAATGTTCTGTATATCATCAAGATTTTTAGAAGCAATTAGATTTTGATCAGAATTTTATTTTTGAGCTCATAAAATCAATGTTCTGAGTAATAACACTATATATATTTAATTCTAAAATTGTTTAATTTTATGGGATAGTTTTCAACTATATAAAAACATGCCCCATGTCATTTAGTAGCAATTTGATTTATCTGTATTTTTGTATGTGTTGTTAAAAATTTGCAAGTATTTCTTATATGAAGCACATATTAAATGCTTAATGACACTTTTCCCTCGCTCCCTTTTTTTTCAACACTAGGTGTTGCCACTTATTGAAATACGAACTAGTTATCTGGAAGAAGCAGTACGAAATATGTGTACGTACGTAATGTGCCGTGCTTGCTACAATATGAAACATTTTCAAATTTCTGTTTTGTTTAAATTAGTAATGTTAGTTAAATTTTACTAATTTTTGAAAAATTAGTTTTGGATGGAATGTAACAATGATTTATAATGTAATGAAATTCAAATCAATATCATGATTTGTTGAGTCACATTATTTTACCACTATTAAAATTGTGGTAAATTCTTTGCTTTAATTTAATTAAAATTTTTAACCAATTCATTGAATAAGATTTTTTATTTGGTGAGTTTTCTTAGATTTTGAAGTGATACATTGTCTCATGCTGGCTTCAAATAAGTACTTTTAAAAAATTCTTCACCTGGCATTTTTTATTTTCATGTTTTTTTTATCGACAGAGGCGGCTTCTTTTTAACTTGATGGATTTATTTCGATATTTATGAAAACAGGGATCTGTTAAAGCGTTTTCAATTGCTTTGTGAAATATATAAAATGTTTTTCGGTGATTTTTTTTAAAGTTAAAGTAAGATTTATTTTTGAATATATTTCAGGATTGCCATGCCACCAAGAGAACTGGGAAAAATCTAGAAAACACAGGGAATTTTAAAGATTGTCTAAAAAAACTAGTAACTGCAGGGAAATTTGAAAATTTTCATAAAAACAGGGAAAATACAGGGGAACTAAGTTTTTAGTTATTTTTTGTCAGCCCCCCCCCCCTTCCAAATACTGATCTCTAAAGACTGCAAGAATGAAAGATTGTAGTCATAGCTTCTAGAAACGAAACTATAGCATTTACAATTGTGTAATGCTGAAACACCCCTATTTTTCTTATAGATTATACTAGTTTCAATTTCTGAGACAGTTTTCCCATGAGATTCCTGAGCATGCACAAGACTTCTGCAACTGTACGAAAGAATAGAATATATTTATCTGGCAGAATTAACAGCATTCAATTTGCAGAAGTAATGAGGTGGTGTTTAGTCTACCATACTTCAGTTTATTGAATGGTTTGTTTATTATTTTGAGAAATTGTGAGCTTACTTAAAGTAGATCGGGGGATTTTTAAAATCAATGAACTGCTCAAAATCTGTGTGTAATACGAATTGGAGAGATAAAAGAAATCAATCCTTATTTTGCTGAATGGGTTCAAGAATTTCCACAATATCCATTTGTTGCGTACTGCTTGCTTTGTAAGAAAATAATAAGCTTAAATAATATGAAAAAACATTCACTTTCTAGTCATGCCAAAAGAGGAAAACAAGACTGCATGCCATTTCAAGAGAGTCATCACTGATACTGAACCTTCACTGATCTAAAAGGAATGACATGCCAATATCAGATTTAATATCCGAAAATAAACCGATTTTGAATTTTTTAGTTCAAGAACAATAATTTAAAGCTGAATTTTTATGGGCATTAAAAATTGTTTTGTCACATTCATCCTTTAATTCATTCAATGATATATCAGAAATATTCTTGCATATGTTCACTGAAAGTGAAATAGCTGAAAAATGTATGTTAAGCCATGCATAAATCTTGTACGTTATTTATTATGGATTAGGTCCATTAGTTTCCATAAAACTGATGGATGAAAGCTGCAGAAGTTGCAGAAATTGATGCCCTAAAGCTTAAATTGGCAAAAATCAATAAATAAAAAAAAATAATCTTGCTTTGTAATATTTTTTGTAAAGTAATTATTATATGATTTGTATTGTGATAAGAAAAATGTTTTATGCTTTATTTCACCCAAGTCCTTGATTTTGGGTGACTTACAATTAAAGAGCATGAGATGTAATACATTCTACCTCCTTAATATATAAATTTTGCCTTGCTGAATTCTAGATAATAAATAAAAATAATTTTTTTTTCTGTATGTAAGTATAAGCCTTCTTTTAATATGCTATTATTTCCAATAATGTTAAATTATTGCTTTTTTTCTTTGCTTTCTCCTCTCCTTGAAACCATATTCATTGAAAAAAATGCGAGAACATATTAAAAATGTTCTCGCATTTTTCGTATCTTGAATATACATACGGGGATTTTTTTCCCCCCTTCTTCTCAGATTTGAGTGCCAACTCTGTGAAACTTCTTAGAGCAATTTTATAATTCAAAAAAGAAAATATACTCTTGAAATAATAGCTAACATTTTTAAAGTTTGCCAAACTTTGATGAAATAAAGAGTTTTGTTGGTAATGTGAAACGTATAACTTACCTTAATAAGTGAAACTGAGAAAAAAATGGAGAACTGCATTCAAACATAATAGTACCTCTCTGATGGCATGCCAGAGAATTAAACTGAATGAAAATGTAAAACTTAATATTGAAATATAATATAAAAATTTGTTTCTTTTATAAAAATAGCTACTCTTAATCTTTCTAGATATATGGTAAACAGCATCTTTTAATGTTAACTCAAGATGCACTGCCATTTCCTTTATGGCATTGCATTACTGGTTGGAGACTTTTAGGGTTGTGTTTGTGGTGTTTGGTGTGTAATAAGTAATGGTGTTTGGTTGTGTTTGTAATTTGTTTTGTGACAATATTTTTCTATTGAGAGGGAGTGAAATGGCATGGGGCTGAATAACTGACCTTAACTCATTAATTATTCTTTATTAATGAGTTAAAGAAAGGGTTATTACACATGACATGAAAGTGTTGCAATTTTTAAACAGATTACTGATAAAATATTAGCTTTGGAAATTAGCCTTTATTTTTAAAAATAGAAACCTCCATTGGCCAAGTGGTTGTTTGATCTGGATTGTAAATTATATTTACAAAAATGCATAGTTGAAATTTTTAAATTTATTTCATTAGTGATTAATTTATATTCATAAATACTTCTTTTTTGCATTCATATGTTATATGTAAAAAAGGTATATTGTATTCTTTTCAGATGTTTTTGTACTTTAAAAAAAATCAGATATTGACTAGCCCATAAATGTTTAGTTTTATTTGATATTATTTTTTATAGAAAATTAAATATTTTCTATTCATTGTTATCATGTGGCTTATTTATGAACTTGCATATTTATGTGTATGTGTGTTATATTCTATGTATATTTTCCCTCTGAGTTTTAATATTTAATTTGCTCTCTTTACTGGTTTGGACACATTTTGTTTCACCTAATGTTTGGGCTTTTTATTATTATTATTATTCCCCCACCCTTTGAGTTTTTAGTACCTTTTATCTGTTTGCTTTCATGCTGCCAACATGGCAGTATTTAAATTATAAAATTAATTTATATTTTGTTGATTTTTATTGTTTGGAAAAATTAGGCATGACATATTTTTGCGGAAACATGGATTTAATTGTTTTCCGAATTGATTTTTCTTGAGATCAATTAATTTTCTTTTTATGCAATAATTCTACAATATTTTTAATATACATTTTTTCATTTAATTGCTCAGTTAATATACTTATTTTATTCCTAAGAGTTTATGTTGAAACCTTATGTTGATTTTTTTTTTTTTTTTACTTTAAGCCTGTGTTGTGTATGAAATTTTTATATATTGTATTATTATATTTCTTTATCTTTAAAGTTCATTTTATCCTGTTAAATTTGAAGCATTTCAAAATTTATTATTCTTGATTTATTACTTTTTAAAATATTGTAATGCATATTTATAACTATCTGGCTTCCTTCTTGCTAGAATTTTCATCTTGCAAATGAATGCTTTAAAAGCAAAGGTTTGAACTGTCTCTTTTTGTGCTGTGTGAAGGAATGAAAATGAGTTAAAGATAGTATTTACCGGAGGGAATTCGATTGTATTTTCAACCACACATAAAATTTAATATAAACTTCTTCTATGATATTTTCACATATCAAGGTATTTGCATAATAAACTACCACATTCTATTTTCATATTAATTATTCTTTAGATTGTAACATACATTAGTAAAATGTATAAAATGCTTGATATGAAGCTAACAGTTCCTGTAGTCTAAATGTAAAAAATAAGATTCCACAGGAAGATATTTGTTTTGATTGAATATTTTTCTTCAATGGCTGTATTTTCTTTTCAGTGCTACAATTGTGAAAATGAGGCAATCTACCATTGCTGTTGGAATACCTCATATTGCAGTGTGGAATGCCAGCAAGTTCATTGGCACAAGGAGCATAAACGCACCTGTAGGAGAAAGCGGTAATAACTGAATTCATTACTAACAGAATCTTCATGTGTATTCCCACTACAAACAATCCATCATCAGAGTGACTGAGATCATTGTATTAAACATCAGGGTATTGGGATATACTATTTTGTGTCGGTGCAAAAGGAAGTGCAGAACTGCAGCGTAATATGCCTTAATTCTATGTTTTCTTGTTATTGTACAAAGGCAATAAATCTATCTATAAACGTTTCATTAGATCCCTGGAAATATTATGCTGAAAGGCATTGTTGAATTTGTATTTAGTGTTGATAACTCCAAAGAATTTTTAATGTTTTTGCTATCATGTAAAGACCCTTGGAGTACTGTATTTTTTATTTGATCTGTAAAAAGAATGTTAGATTGTTTTATTTAAGTCCACATCTTTTTTTAAGAGTATTTTTTAAGTATTAATAAATATTTCCTTCCAGTCAGCTTGAATAAACCACATTTCATTACATCATCATTATGATTTTCATTCAGCTGAATGATGATTCATGCTTTTTATTTTCTGAAATTCATGTGCAGCTGTTGTTATATCATGTCCTATGGAACATTTTGGTGTAATGAATGCATAAAAATTCATATTTTAAAAAATGAAGCACAATTTAATGTTTTTGTAAGAGATTAAAGGAAGCAGCAGCAGCAACGATTTTTTTTTTAATTGTAGGATTTCTAAAATTATCTATCTCAATCCTCTCAAATGAATTTTATTTTTCAAAAATGGGGTGATTGAAAAGAATACTTCAACTTTAATAGGTTATATTTATAAAAATTAAGAGTAATTCAACGTTAAGATATTCAAAAATTATAAATACACCATAAATTCATAAATGTGCTGAATATCCCAAATTATTCTATGCTTTTTGAGCACTTTTTTTTTTTTTTTTTTTTTTTTTTTTTATGCTGACGGGAAAATTTGGCAATTCCCAGGTGCTTTTAATTTTTGAATATAAATGTGCATTTATTCAGTCTATTGCAAATTCCCAATAAATTTAATACATGAAACACTCCTATTTTTGAGAATTTTGAATTCTTCATTTATAATCAAATACTCATTTGACCATTTCAATCCATTTGAGGTTTACCACTTTGGCAAATTCTCCAACATTAATTTGCTGCTGTGAGGCAAACTGACATTAAACTTCTGTAATTCTATGAAAAATACTTTATGGGAGGTATTTTGATTAATTGATGAAACTTAAAAATATTCGTCTCAGAATTATTTGTTCATTTGCACTATAAACCACTTGGTTGCAGAGATATAGTCTTTTAGAGGAGGGTATTCTTTATATCGATCAATACATATTTTACAGATGTGTATTACTTTTTGAAACATTTTCATAAAAGCAATGGATTTGTCTTATTTCAGTATTTTTTAAAGAATTATCAATGCTGTTATTATATTACATTTTTGTAAATATTGTTTTTTTGCTTTCTTACCAAAAAAAAAAAAAAAAAACCCTTAAACATTTAGAAGAAGAAATTTTGTACTAAATCAAAATTGTAATTTAGTGATTCTAATCTTTGAAATTTATTATATATGTTGATTAAAAATATAAATATAATTAAGAGTATATGGATTATTGCTGATTCATGACAATATATAGTATTCAAAATACTATTTGCATGTCTCAAAGAAATATAGCTTATATATAGAATAAAGTAGAGTTTTTAAATTGTGTGCTCCATTCTGATTGAAATCATAGCTGTATTTTTTTAGTGTAGAGAAAATGTTTGTAATAGGTATTTCTGCTAGTTTCTTGTATTCAAATAAAGCAAAAAGCCATATTCATGTGAAATATTTTGTAAAATATTGCTTATTTTATTTATTTTATCATTAATAATGTTTCATTTTCCTGTATTGTTATGTTTATTTGAATTATGTGCACATCTGTGGTCATAAATTTTTCCTTTTTTTTTTTTTTTTTTTTTTTTTTTTTTTTTTTTTTTTAATGGAAATTATAGAATATTTATGCAATCTGAATACGAATATGTTTAAAATCCTGCCTTCAAGACATGTACATAAAATTCACTTTTTAATAAATTTTTTTTTTTTTTTTTTTTTTTTTTTTTGCAGATTTATCCTAATCATTAAAGTTAATAATTAAAAAACATCTCATAAAATATTTAATTTTGTATTTGTTTTCTTTCCCATATCTATATTTTCCTAACCGTAAAATTTTATATTCATTGTTTTGAATCATTAAAATATTCAGAATTTAAATGATCGTGTACTGTTATATGTAATGTATTCTTAAAATGCACAAGTCTTTCATGAAATATCCATGTTATGAAATGAAGGATAAAGGCAGTTTATAATAAATTCTGCATTTCAGCTAATTATTCTGTAAATAAAATTAGACAGTTTTACTGTGAAATATTTTGAGTTTTTTTTAAAAACAAAGTACTGTTTTCTTTTTAATTTATGTTTCTTTATTAAAGACTGAAACCATTTCTTCTGTTTATTTCTCCCTCATTACTTTAAAAATTCATTATTCTAATAAATTTAATGTTTGAAATATCTTGTTTAAAACATTTATTTATAATTAAATTTTAATAAAAAAATTATTTCTCTGATGCTCCTCATTTTATGTTTTCATGGAATGTAGCTCATCATTTTAATTCAACAACCCTTTTGACCATGATATCAGAATGAATATTAGGCTTCATTTTTTCACAAAATAGTTACAAATTTTATATGAATCAATAGTTATTTGAAATCCGTAACTGTTTTCTTAAAAAATAGTTTTAAATCTTTCAAGAATTATCTTTCCTCTGTGAACCTTTAACTTGGAATGATTTGTTGCATGAGAGCAAATTGATTTTGAAGATGATCTTTATGTAAAAAATTAATTTTATGTACTTTCGATTGTCTTGCTAATATATATTTTTTACAAATTTTAAAATAAGTTTTTATAAGTTTGAAAATGAATTTTCAGAGAATTGAATGTTAGGTGTTAATTCATGCATTATTTAATTAACTAAAAAGTTATGGATTCTATTTAGGTGCTATAAATAAAAAATGTTACTCTCTATTAATTATATCACTATTTTTTATATTGTAAAAATAAAATTTTTTAAGGAGTTAAAAATTGTTATAAAAAATATGCTATTGAATTTAATAGAAGGATTTTCAAAGGAATAAGAAATAAAACGGGTTTGTAATTTCTGTACATTTAACTGCTTAATGTACCAGGCATGCAATAGTAAAAATGCATGACGTATAACCATCAAAGAGTGAATTTATATGATGACTCTGAAATTAAAAGTGACATTGGAAATAAATGCTTAAATATTGACTAAAGTTTTGAAGCCAGCTTTATATTATATCGATCGAATAACTCTGTTTCCATAGATTATTTATTTTATCTATGAATTTATAATAGCAAATAAAATTGCTATTAACGGATATATTTTCAAAATTCAAAGATTCTAGTGTATAGTAAATATCTTTTACACTTTTAAATGTTATTTTATGTCCATTATTAATTAAAATTAATGCAAACATATTGTTGTTGTTTTTACATGGTGATATAATTTATATTAAATGCATTAGACATAATTTTGTAATTGTACTTTTAGACGTAATTAGTGATTATACTAGTATAAGTACTAATTATACTTTACTTATACTGAACTATAAAATGAATTCTGAAGGACCTATTATATGATTAAGTAATCTTAAGTAACTTCATGTATAGTTTTGTTTCACTTAGCACACTTTTATTATTTTTAAAATTAATAAATTCAGTAATTTTTCCTATAAGGCTGTTCTTTGTTGTGTAAAATGATGCAGAATTTTTCTTTAAAAAAAATCAAAAGCTGCGTGATACTATAATATTCCATTTTTTTTTTCTAAATATAAATTCTTCTGGAAAAATTCAAATTAATGATCATTTGTTAATATTTGGTATTTATAAGTTAATGATAGCTAAATAATTACTTAAAATGGCATAATGAAGAAATAGTTTGAAATATTACTATCCTTAGGATGTGCCTTAAATGCTTGGAAAGTGAACTGATATAAAGTAGTAATGAATTTGTTGATGTACTCTTTGATACAAAAAATGTCTATCCTTGATTACCTATAATTTAAGGATAATTTTATCGTTTGGATATTATATAACAGATGTTGATCTTGACAAATAACTATTTTTTTCTTTATAGTTATATGGTATCAAACTGAAGTTGAAAATTTTGACTGACTTGTTAGTAAATTTTATTATTATTTCCCTGTCTTTATGGGATAGTTTCAATTGTTTAACAAAATAATAAGTGATGATTTATGTAGAGTGATCAAAACGGCTTCTATAAACTTTTTGGATATGGATGATTTATCTCTAAAGTTTAGGAAATCTCCTTTGAATAAATTTTTGGTGTATTTATACCTCTTATGTTTAATTATTATCACATGTTCTAATTTAAATTTCTAAACATTCTCCACTATTTTTCTTCCCTCTCTTTCTCTTTTTTTTTAGAGAAAATATTGTACTGTTTGTTTTATTGAATACATTGAATACTATTTCCTTTGTAGACAGAATTTTTATGTTTCTCTGTTTGTCTGTTTTTTTTGTTTGATTGCATTTTTATTATTTTGATATTTGTAACCTTGAAATTATGCTATATTCAAAGGATTGTACGAAACACATTATTGAAAAATATTATTTCTGCATTTGAAATGTGAAATTTTATGTAATAGAAAAAAAATTAGCAATGTATGATGTGCTTCTTAAATCATTGTATTTACTGAAAGTGATCATAATAAGATTTCAAAATTTTCATCTGGTGAAATATCTAATACTGAGAATTTACATACATGAATGAAATATCTTTTTAGATTACTCTCATTTGTGCCATATTATAGATTGAATTATTTCATTTTTATAAAATGTTTTTTTAATTTCCTGTTTCTTTTTTTTTTTTTTTTTTTTTTTTTTGTTAAAATTTATTCTAATACTAATGCATGTGTGTAAGTATATTTCCATTGATTGTCAGTCTACCTATAATTTGTAGTATATAAAGTGATATCTTATTATTCCATTTGTGTCAAATGGTTTTGCTTCTTTGTGATTAAAAATTGTTGTATTTTTATATCAAAACTTAGAATTTGCAAAAAAAAAAAAAAAAAAAAAAATCAAAATGAAAGATGTTTAGTTTTATTTTGTTTTAGTTTTGCTACTATTTGGTATATTGTATGATTTTATATTCCAATCAAAACATTAAATTTTATTCCTCTGCTTCATTATATATGGAGTTTATAATCACTAATGGAAATGTGTCCTTCTGTAGCATTAGAATCATGAAGAATATGTGGATATTATGCAATGAAATAATTGTGTTGATCTTTTTCTTGTATCATTGCCACTGTAGGAGCATGATATAACTTTTTGCGTTACCCGGAAATTTTTCTCTTTTGTAAATAAGCATTGTCATTCATCCCGATATTTTGTAACAAATTGGGAAAATAAAAAAAAATTCAACTGAAAATTAAAAAAAATAAGAAAAGAAATACAATCAAGTTTTTGAAAAAAATCACCTATGATCATATTCATCTTGTACAGATTCCATAATTCACAACATATTTCATTTTAATGTTTCATTTTGATGTAAGTTATTGTTACTTTTGTATCTAAATAAATTCATCTCATTTTATCATTTTAGTGACTTATTTTTGCTGGTTAATGGTGAGTATATTTTTATTTGCATTCTGATTTATGAAATGATTTGAGGAAAACCTTGTATAAAGGTAAGTTCATGAATGCTGTGTCATTCAAAAATGTTGAAACTAAATTTTAAAAGTAGACCAGGCATTTCAGAATGAAACAATTTTACTTCTAATATACTAGCAGAGAGTGTTTATGCTAGAGTTTTAGTTTAGTATTCCAAACAAAGATTAAGTGAAAGTAGGCTTGAATTATCTGGAAATGCTATTGAAGGTAGAATTTAATTTATTCAAAAATGTTCAAGGTGCTTGGGGAGAGGGCAATAGAGAGTAGATGCTCCTAAAGTTATATGAAGCAGGGCTCTTTTCTCTTCGCAGAATACGTGCCATCTCCTAGCTGAAATGTTAATGCTATTTTGTGTTGCTCCAATAAAGAATTGATTTATTCATGGACTGAGCATAGGCTTTAAAATTTTATAGATTTTTCTTTTAATGGAAATTGAATATTTCACAATAATACTAAATTTCGGTAATTGTGAAAGATCCAGTTTCACAAGATATTATGTTTAGTGCGAGTATTTCTCTATTTGAAATAGTTCACATTAATAGTGCCATTTTTCTATTACAGTCCCTTATAATAAATGTGTTGCGGCATAAATCGTAAATATAATTTTTTTTTTTTTTTTTTTTTGCGTATCACGTCCGGGTCACCAATGTTGCTATTGGCGATAGGCGAGGATCGAACTCGCAACCTTTGGGTTCGTAGCCGAGTAACAAGACCACTAGACAAAAGAAATTTCTCATGTCTCGTAGCTGTTATCTGGCTTATAAAGCGTCACCACAAATGCTTTGTTTTGCTGTTCCATTCCTCATTCACTGTCTTTAATATAAATAATAATGGCAAGAATTTTCAAATACATTTTATGCCTAATAATTCCCTTTTACTCCCATAACATAATTTTCCCTTTTAAATGTTCCTGTGTAGAACTTACTTGTTTAAAGATTGCCAAGTAAAGAGAATCCTTACGAATCTCTCTTCTTATATTGTTTCTTTTCATCACTTCAAGTGACATGAAGGTTCAGTAAATTTTGAGTTTTTTAAAAATGTATCCAAATGGCTATTTTTTTAAATTGTGCTCTGGTTTTAAAAAAAGGTAAGATTATATATACTTTTTATTTTAGATGACTCCAATTTTAAAATTTGTCTATTGAAATATAAAAAGTTTTTTTAGACATATAACCATCCATTTCTATTGTTGTGTAGATTTTGTGAATAATATATATATATCCCTTTGAAATTGATATTATACATACTATATGACCAAAGTTATCTTGGCATTTGGACGCATTTTTCCGATTATTCCAGAGACTGGACAAACTATCTTTGAATTTCAGCTGTGTGGAAAGTGAATTTGAACTTGCTTTTTGTTTTGAAGATTCATTATGAAGGCACTTAGGTAACCAACCAGGAATTGATGAAGAAGAAAGGGAATTTGGCTCATGTCCTTTTATAGAAAGAAAATAACGTTTGGAATTTTCGATAGAAACCACATTGACTGTGAATTATATTTGCATGCATTTTTTATAAAAATAATAAATATGTGTGAAAACAGGAATAAGTCAAATTTTGCAGCGATTTTTTTTTTTTAATAGAATGCAGAGTTTTTAACCAAACTGTATAACATACATAAAATGTAGGATAAAAAACTATGAAAGTATTATATTAAAACTAGCTGACCTGGCGAACGTTGTTCTGCCTTACAAATTATTTCTATTGAATATTTTTGTTGTTAACGAATGTTTTGTAAGTGTGTAGGGATGGGATCTATGCCAGAAAGAGAAATGCAGCACTGTAGACGATGATCGCCGATAAAAACTAAAAAACACGAACCATTCATTTTTTCAATACAATGTATTTCATTAACGTAACGAACATATACATTGTTTGATCTCTTAAAAGTTAATCGTAAAGTGAAAAAAGTAATATATTTTTTGTCCTAAAGTATAAAAATGAAATAAAGAAAATCAATATTCATTTCGAAGAGCAATTGAGTGTATGATATTTTTTCTCCGTCTTTAGTCAACACAAATAAGCTCGATAGTTTGCCCACGCGAGAACATGCCACGTGTGAAAAACATGGTGTGCCCAAATCTAAGCCGCAAACAGACATCGTTTGGCCTTGCGACTTATTGATTGTCACTGCGAATGCGAATCTAATATTAAATTGAACAAGTATGAATTCGATTGGCACCTCTGTGAAAATCATTGGAATTCGTGGCAGCAAAACATTTTCGGCTTGGAATTTACAATTCAAAATGGTGGCTTCGATAACGTTTTTCATCAATTTTTTAATGACCAATCGCGTGTCATTGCACAGCCATGGTGGGTTCAAATTTCGAAGAAAAATAACCGGAGATAGATCCAACTTTCAGTCGTAGAAGGTGTGGTGACATGCCTGGCAAATCCATTACCCATCAACCGAAAGGGTAATTTCTTGGACTTTTTATTAAAAGTGATCACTGCTCACGAAGGTGATTATTAGCGTATAGGTTTTGGCTAGGATTAAGGTAAGTAGCGAGGTTTGAGATGCCCAGAGTCGATGGCTGTTAGGTATGTGGTGAGACCTACGGAATTTCCTACCAAAATCTCAGCCAAGAAAAAAAACTGCTTCCCTTCAATGGACAACAATATGTATTCGAGTTACTTTTTTGATAATCAAGCGAATATCTTCTGACGATTGTACTTTTCCTGATAGTCCACTGATTTCTGTTGACTAATCAAATTCTGATGCCATTAGTGAAGAAAAATCCATAAAAACAAAAATGCCCTTCGTTTAATTGGTTTATTTGTCGAGGTTTCTACTCGTATACAATCGCAAGATGTCAAACTGAAAACAATGCCTTTAGTTTCAGTTTCTCTTTGTGTACTCACAAAATGTTGAATTCTGCTAAACGTGTTGTAGAAGAAAACCTGTAGAAAGTCAAAGAGTGAGCCATGTATGGTATACAACTGCGGAAAAATGTCAGTTTCTGAAAAAACAAAAACATTTTCTACTTTATCTGGTCACAAATAACTGGAGTATATTAAAGCGGGTATATGCCTTTCTCTGTCCTACCGTATATCCCTAACCCGTTGCGATGCTTAATTGCCTATGTTTCAGACATTTCTTGTTGCTGATCACTGACGTGCGCCCGGTGTGCAGGAGCTGGTGACGAAATTGCTGTTTGCATTTCTCAAAAGTGCATTAATTTTAAGAGTGATCCAACTTTATTTTCTAGAAATTAATCGCAACTAGGGATTGCAATACCGGTATTTTGAGCCATTTGTACAATTTTGTAATACCGGTATTCACAAGTTTAAATACCGTTTTTTGGTATTTACCAGAAATTTTTAAAATTGTCTCCACTATATGTTCAAGGATCGCTAACATAGCAAAATAGTATACGTTTTTGTTGCATGTCTCTCTAACGGGCGAAATTAATTAGACCATGGATACAAAGTTGCATCGCACAACCAAGAGCAATGATAAAATCCAAGAGGCGGGTCAAAATTATCCTATTACATCTCCGAGCGATACTGCACACTCGCAGGATTCGTATCTGTGAAAACAAGGTTGTAGTTGTGAAGAAAGTGCGTAATATTTCGATATTTTTTAAATTGGTGAATTTGTTATTAACATTGCATTTGCATATCATACTTTAGGGATCGAAATATTTTTCAGATTTATTATGTATATATTCATAAATAATAACCCATAAGGATGAATAAGAATAATTTTAAAGAACATAAAAAATCAGTTGATAGTACTTCGGTTTGGTTTCATCATTTGTATGATGAAAAGAATATGGTGGCACAATGTAAAAAATGTTCAAGAGTTATTAAAGTGAACGGAGGAAGTAGAAGCGGACTCCATACACATTTAAAAACGAAACGTGATACAAATTTGTTAAAGAGGAAAGAATCTAATTACGATGAGTTTAAATTTAAGCACACTTTCTAAACTCAAGCCATCAGGGATTTTAGATTATTTTGAAAAAGAAGATAATTTGGATGAAATTATAAGTAAAATGACAGCATTAGATGGTTTGCCATTTCGAGTGTTTTGCACTTCTACTGAATTAAGAAAATCACTATCCGCCAGAGGTTTTAAAAATCTACCAACATCGATTAAGACTATAAGAAGAAGTGTTTTATACTACAGTAACGGTGTTCACAATTCTTTGAAACACGAGCTAAAACAATTAGGAGTAAATGCTGAAAAATTTAGTATAACATTTGATGAATGGACAAGTGTACGAAATAGACGTTATTTAAATATAAATATTCATTCAGAAAAAAAAAAAAAATTGGAATATAGGACTTACACATGTCTTGGGAAGTATGCCAACTGAAAAATGTGTGGAAGTACCTAAATCTAAATTAGCGAAACATGGATTATCCCTGAAAGAAGATATTGTATCCATAACGTCTCTCCAACGGGCCAATTCACGGTCAGTGATGGCGCAACAGTTATGAAAAAAGTCGGAATGTTGATTGATGCAAATCAGCAATGGGGTCAATTCACGGTCACGTGTCATGTACCAAACAAACCGCTTCTGTTCAATTTTCAATCGTTCTGCGCATGTCGTGATGTCTGTCGATAACGTTGATGAAACCATCGTTTTGTAAATATTACGCTGCCGATCAATTATTAAAAACTTCTGATTTTTTAAAAAAAGATATTATTTTGAATTATTTAATCCAAATTTTCGTAGTTATATAATTTTATTTTTTATATTAAAATTTTAATTAGTATTTTCAATGGAATTATTGTTTTTGCATAATTAATTACCATCGCTTTTTAATTCGTTTGGTGCTGCTTTATTCTTTCTTTTCCCTCCCCCCTCCTTTTTTTTATCCAAAGGATACATTTTGAGAAATGAGTATGGCAGTGTTTTTGAAAAATTACATATGTTCTTTTTTACATATTATTGAATGTTGAATCTTATGAATATAGTTCTTTTAAAAAATAATTATTACTCTTAGATAAGTTAATATTTTAAAGCTTACTAATAAAATTATTACATTTTTTTTCTTATGTGATGATTTTTATTAATATTGAGACTTTGATGTTTTATGTTTGCTCAGAGGAAAGAACATGAAACTCAAATTAGTATATATTGAATAAATTAGGTTTACAATTTCAAATTATGAAATATCAAAGGCATATATACCTTTTTTTAAAAATCTATGCAACTTATGAATCAGTTATTTCATTTTAATTTGTAGAAATCATTAAGGGAAAACAAACTAAATCAAATTTTTATTTACACATTACAAAAAAAAAAAAAAAATAGATAAAATATATATGATAATTATTTGGAAAAATAGGATCAAATGGATGTTTTAATGCACTCACTAATTCAAAAAAACTATTTACTATTTATCAACATCTATTTTTCTAGACACTTAGAAATAATATAAACACAGTATTACAAGAATGTCAATGTAAATAATGAAATCAGTTTTATTCAACAGAAACATCCTAGATACTAAGGAACAGTTTGTTTTTATCACCAATAAAAACATAATGTTGAACAATATACTTTTAAAGCAGAATATTTATGAATTTTTTTGCTAAAGTTACATTGATAAAAATTACTTTGAATGAATATCATAAAATAAAACAAAAACATATAATACAGTAAATTTAATAAACAAGAATAAGGTCATGATAAATATATATATATATAGAGAGAGAGAGAGAATTAAAATAGAATATAAAGAGTAGTTGAAACAAACACTTTTATGCTTTTACAGAATCTTATAATTCAAGATTGATATGTTAAAGAAATAGAAAACAAATAAATAAATAAATAAAAATAAATAATAATAAATTTTTAAAAAAGTCCAATATTTTCTGGAATGAATTTCTTTCTTTTTTACAGAATCCTGAAGTTCTTGTAGCTCATTTTGCAAATTGCTGATCTTGTCGATTATTTCAGAAAAAGTAATAGTCTGGGAAGAAGCAGAGTACATTCCACTGAAATCAGAATTCATATAATTTTGCTTAGTAATCAATTCTCTTGCATTTATATACTTAACTAAATGACATGTGTTTTCAAAACTTAAATATATATATATATATATATATATATATATATATATAGCATTCAATTTATCAAATTAAGAGCACTTTTAATAAAATACATCAATTATATATATATATATTATAACAGTCAATAAGAAAATTGGATTTTTAGTAGTTAGTAAAGAATTCACTTATTAAATAAATCTTTAAGAAATTTATTCACTCCCACCTAAGTTTAGCATTATAGCAGTTGTTATTTTTGCAACAGGAATTTGTTTACTTACATTAATTAAATTTAGATAAAATTTTGTAGAAAAATGCAATGTAATATTCATGTAAACATTTTAAAACCTTCTGAGCATATTCAAAATTATCAGAAATTTCACCAAATGTAAATAAAGTAAATTAGAAATGCACTCATGTTTTTGTTTGATTGTTTTTGATGGCAAATCACTTACCGATTTCTTTTTCTTCGAAGAGTTTTTCTACCAAATTACTGGAACAGCTATATTTAATAAATGGACACACACTGAATGAATTCTTCAAAATGATCGGAGCATATCACCGACTTCGAAGGCTTGAAAAAATCTATACCAAAGCTATCAACCCAAGTCAGGATTGTTGAAAGGAAAATAAGAAAACATTTTATCATGACAGTCACTCTTGTGTTTCACATTAAAGCATGCATCCATCAGCACACCAGTATTTCCTCTGTTAACACATAATGAGAGGAAAGAAAATGACTCAAAAATTATAACTTCAAATGTAAACAAAAAAATCCGCTTCATACTCGGCGGAGAACGTAATGGCAGACTAATCGACGAAAGCGGTGTGGATGAAACTTAAATGCCATGCGCGAATAGCTCATGACATGTGACTTTTACGTCATATGAATTGACCCCATTGTGCTATGCCCATGGAATTCAATTAGGAAAAATAGATGTATTATACCAAAAAAATAAAGAACAGAAGAATCCAAATAGTGTGGATATAGAAACTTCGAATTCCGACATTGAAGAGAGTGATATTGACAATGAAGATAATTACAATGTAATTGTGGAAGAAGATATTGCTAACGAGGATGAAATATTAACCCTTCAAGAATTGCTTCCTATAATTTATCAAGTTCGAAAAATTGTTAAGATATTTAAACGTTTCCCTACAAAAAAAATGCCATATTACAAAAATATATATTAACTGAAAATAAAACAGAATATATGTTAATATTAGATTCTACAACACGTTGGAACAATTTACTCCTAATGATGGAACGATTTTTGAAACTGAGAAATTCAATCAAAAAGCTATAATCGACTTAAACCAGCAAATTAATTTTTCAGATAGTGAATTCGACTTAATAGCCAGAACTGTATTAGCTCTACTTACAATAAAACTGACTGTTGAGCCATTATGTCGGAAAGACTCTAAATAAAATTTAAAAAAAAATCAAGAAACCAAAATGCAATGTAGAAATCAGCTATATCCAAAATCATCCGACGAGAAATCGATTTATATGAAGATGAGAGATTTAGAGGTAAATACTTGGAAAAAAGTATATCGCGCATTGCTAACAGTACCAACAACTAGCGTAGATGCCGAAAGAGCGTTTTCGACAGCTGGTCATTTTTGCACTAAATTTTTACGTTGCAGGCTTAATGACAGTGCAGTCGATGCATTATGTTTTTTAAAATCACATTTCAAAAATGTGTAATAGTACCACAGACTGAATAGTAACATTTACACTTTTTTGTGATTTAAATAAATATGATGTTCCTTTACTTTTTTGTGATTCTTTATATACTATTATAATCTATAAGTTACAAATTATTATTTGTGATATTTACACTCTCTAATAAAACTGGCAAATAAAAAAAAGAAACACCTGTGTTTTCTTTCTTTTTCTAAAATTTCGACTACCGGTATTGAACTTTTGGTCCGATATTGCAATCCCTAATCGCAACGAAAATTAAAAACAAATTTCTTATCCAGAAAAGTAGATACATTACTATATCAACTTTTAGGTCGTGTTATACTCCTTAGCCCAGTAAAAAAAAAAAAAAAAAAAAAAAAAAATGGATAGATAAAACTTTTGTTATTTCGAAGAAAAAGAGCTGAAATTCCAAGCGCCTTTACCACTCAAAATGAGCAGTTCGATTCAGCTCTGTTCGGTTTCGCACGATTTGATTGATTTTTAAACAACTCGGGGAAATAAGAGAAACTATGCCTGCTCCTGACAACGTCAGACGTTTCGTTTCAGATGAAAGTTTTGGGCAACCGCATCTTTGTAGACTTGCTGTTGTGCTGATCGATGATTCTGTGCCTGCGATAAATGGCCCAAACATTTTTGTAATCTGTTCGCCTTTTAAAAACGACTCTGAGGATATACCAATGGACTACCTATCTGGTAGCGGAACTGAGGAAGAAATCGAGGCGTCTGCAATGGAAGATGTGATGCGTTACGACCCGAATGAAATCACAGATTTTATTGTTGCACAGTGAGAGCAATATCAGTCCTCAAAGAAATTCATCTGATAAGGCTATATTGAAAAAAAAAAATTGTGCGTGTGTGTGTGGGGGGGGGGGAGCCTCCGATGAGTTATTTTTAAAACATTTTATCCAACGTCTTTGAAGATCTCCGTTCATAATAAATACTTAAAAAGGCACTCGGGTAAAAGATTGCAGTCAACTATTCTTCTAATCCTTTGCTTCTTAATTAAATTGTTCATCTTTTACTTTCTGTTCAAATCTGTCTTTTATTTACAGTTTGAAAATTTTCCAGAGAACGTTTGTAGAAGCACCTGCTGTTGGGACAAAGGATTTCCAGTCTCGGATTACTTTTCGTGATGTTTTATAATATAATTCCTACTCTTTTAAATATTCTTGCATTTTATAAGATTTGGTTTTTGGAACCATTTTATACAGAATCTTGTATCGTGTATATCTACCGTGTGTTTGGCATGATATAACCAAACATGACGCCACTGCACCCCACTATCCAATCTAATCCTTATTAAATAAATTTTAACTACTCATAAGCGAAATATAGAACATTTTCGTTTTCTTAATTTCGACGCTAGATATATCGGACAACTTCTAAAACTTTCAGTTCAGAAAGATATCCGCATCACAATGAGTTGAATTTTGTCCATATATGAATTAAACAGGGCAAAGAGCTGAAATCTTCAAATAAAGTTAGCGCTAGATTTCAGCGAAGCTCTGAGACTGGAAGGGTAAAGAAAAAAAAAAAAAAAAAAAAAGGCATTTGAGTTACGTACATCTGTCTGTGGGCACACTAACTCAAAAATTCAACGTGTTGCAGGGATAAAATTTGTTGTACTTTTTTTTTTACATAAAAATCATTATTTTCAATGAAGTTTTACAATGGAATCATTTAAAAGAAATAAAAAAAATCTTTGAGAATAAATAAATAAAAAAAAGGGTTGGATGGACGGAATTCTATACAAGCTCAATTATTGTTATATCTGTGTTACATTTTAAAATTTCAGTTCTGTTTGAAGATGTTTATATTATTATGACACCTAAACTCCTCTGGATTAGAAATTCATTACTGCTACAAAGAAGATTGATTTATTGGAGTTCTTTTAAATACGTATTTTTCGATCATTCGGGGGGAAGGTTTTAATTTTCTGATATTCTTATTTTGGTTGAGTCAACTTCGAATGATCCAAGTCACACAATTACTAACTACTGAGTTTGTTTCGCTGCTGCAGTTGAATGTCTAGAGTTAAAACGTGATCTGAAACAGATATTGGTCCTGCCACTAATATTAGAAAGGAATTATCAGGAGAACGTAAACGGATCCAATCAAAATGGAGTCAATTTAGGTTCTTTAGGAAGACTACCTGTCGAAATGATTATCATAATAAGACTTTGGGATATTTTCTGCAATTCTTCACCGATCGTGGTCCCTAGAACCCAAAAGTACCCTTCGTTCAAAAGTTTTGCCCTTGTTATCTTGTGAACAAGATAACTAGAGTCACTTTATTTAGTTTTTAACCGGCTTGGAATATGTTGTAAAATATATATATAAACTTCGGAAGAATTCGTAGATGGGCCATCTGGCTCAAATGGGGTGGAAATGATGGAGGTTTGAAATATTTCTATAGTGTGATTTTGTTTAAACGCGCATGGAGTAAAGATTAAAAGCGTGATCAAAACTAATTAAATGAAAATAACGGAGGAGAAAGATTTTACGGCAACATTGTGTAAAAACGATCAGCTTAAAAATCTCCAGAAGTTGTGTGTTTTTTTAACTCTTTATACATTTTTTTTAAAAAAATGAACCTCGTTATTCCGGAGTTGTTGTTAATGGATGGTTTTTTGGTTTGATGTCTGGCGCATTACTGAGAGTATATAGTATTAAAAAGTATTTTAATAATAAAAGACATTTATTGTGGTTTTAACCCATGTATGCGTACTTTTATTAACCGACTCATATTGATTCATTACCAAAAAACAGATAGACATAAATATCCTATTACTTTATTGACTTTTTTCGCCAATGACTTGCTGTTAAGCCTAAAGTTTATCAATGGCATGCACTTAACGGAAAAGTGTCAAAGAATATATTTAAAAAAAATAACTGATCATAAATTACCTTTTATTACAATTCATATTTATAACTGAAATATTTCAGTGTGCAACAGATAAGATCTTAGTTCCAGTGCTCATTAAGAAAAGCAGACGCATTTTTTCCTCCAATATAAACGAAAAAAATCAAACAATGCATTCATACTCTCTATCATAAAACATTATTGTTTGCATTTCATGGAAGGAGCATTAGCAAACGACAGCTCATTTCTTCACATATGTTTAAAATGTAGAGATAAACTCAGTTCTTGTGAACTCATACACACTTTTGCACTTGCTAAAAGTTTTAAAGCTTTTCAATCATATAAACTTTGCAACAAGCTTAGAATGATATTATTTTTTATAATATTTGTACTTTATTATTATTTATTTTTCAATCTATATTAAATGATTCGATAGAAATATAAACATTACCTATCGTTGCTTCCATATGTCATATTCTTTTTACTTTATCGTGTACAAAGTATAGAAAAGGTACTGTCATCGTCAAAAAAAAAAAAAAAAAAAATCAAAGTTTATATTTTGATGAAACTTTTTGTTTTCGACCTCCCTGAGTCTGAAAAAACATATTTTTGGGGCATGATGGCAGTCCGTCTGCAATGATGCTTTGAGGTAGACGAAGAAAATTTCAAATAAATAATAATAATAATAATTTGCTCAAACATTAAACTTCTGACAACATACATCTTCATTCACAAAATAATGACAAGTCTACAATCTGCTACTGTTCATGAAGCACGAGCTGTTCAAAATGGGGTTGCTGATGTGGATCTTGAAGAGTTAGACTGGCATGCTCAGAATCCAGATTTCAGTTTCATAAAATACCTAATGGATGAAATGTAACGCCACATTCGAACGAGACCCTGACATTTGTGATAAAGCTTACCAAGCCTCTTTCACCAGATCATCATGCGATTCCTGCGGAAACGTTACAGAAATGGATGGATAGGCTTCCTCATGGAATAAGGGAATCTTGTGATAGAAAAGGGGATCCTACCTCATTTTAATAAGTGGCACATTTGTAGGATAAATAAAGGCATGAATGTCACCGAAGGCTTTTAATTATTTTTTAAATCAAGGGACGTCATGTTAGAGGATTAAAATGTTAGGAAATACAATTGTAACATAATAAGAGTTTTTTCTTTTAATGTTTTATTTACAGTCATTTATGTTATGCAGATTTATAATGAATACGGATATATAGAATAGTTTAAAAATTTTGTAGAATTCAATATAATTTATTGAATTTTTTTTTTAATTTGAAGAATATCAGTTTGTGAAAACTCCTTTATTTTTATTCTCTTAGTGACCCATTGAAATGTGGCTCATTTCAAAGTCGACATCTTCTGGAATCTGAATGATATTCAACTGACATTTTTATATGAATTGTTTTACATATTTGGTTTCGAAATGATGAAATGAAAAATAGGCTATATTGCTAGAGGATAATGAAAACATACTGATGTTTGGAGGCTTTTAATTATATCATGAATCAAATGATCTCATTTTAGATGCTCAATATTTATGAAAACACTAATCAATGACATTCATTGTTTTTCTTATCTTTTTCTTTTACTTGGCTGTTATTTCACGCATGCCTTGTTAAACTTTCTTTGCTAAATTTGCTCGTATTTCTTCAAATACTTATTGAACACTCTTTAAATTTGAATATCCTACTTTAATAAGACGAATTCTATATAATTTAATTAAAAATTCTGCATTTTAAAAGCATACAGAATGTTTGACAAAAGTTGGGATTTAAAAAAAAGGACAAAGCGTAAAACTTCAGGAATACGCATATTGTCTATGTTGATTTTTTTTTACATAATCGAATTTCAAAGTCGGTTTGTCCAGTGTTTCTGAAGAAATTTGGAAAAATGCCTATGTTTGAAAATGCATGGATTCTTTTAATCACATAGTTTATTACAAAGTAACCGGTCTATTACTAATTAAGACAGATGCGAGCGAGTGTTGGCGGTCTACAGGCAAAATCGTTTGACATGCCAAAATTGGTGCATCATATCTTGAAAAATGAGACTGTGCACCAAGGAGCGAAAGGAGCTTTGAAATTTTAATTCGAGTATTAATTAAAAATGAAGCTAAATTTCGGCATCTTATCAAAAAAGTGCA